>NW_026521742.1:1200000-1800000 GCF_021234435.1 Artibeus jamaicensis
TTATCCCCTCATGTCCTGGAGCCCATCTTTTCCAAGCTCTCACACAGGCCTCCTCATTCTCAGGGGCGCAGCCCCTGATTACATCCTGAGTCCCCGCTACTCTCTTCTTCCTCAGGCTCCAAACTTGGCCACAGCTATTTAGCATATCTATGAAACCAGTTAAAGGTTATAGACATGTTAAATAATCATTCCAGAGATTAGCTGCAAAACTATTGCTATGCAAAACAGCTTTCAATGACCCTGGTTCTATTTATCCCTTCCCCCTTGGGGGGGTGGTGAGGACATCTTATATGTCTCTCCAATATTCCTATACAATTTGAATTCTGGACACCATTCCAAATCTTTTTTTGGGCCCTCCCCCCCTGGCTGCACCCTGTATCAGAAGCACCTCAAGGGCACTTCAGCCAATGGTGCAGGGGACTTAACCATCTTTGCCAACCTCTGTGTCTGGCAATCCCACTGCCAGACCACTCTGTTTATAAATTTCCCCCTCCCATCCAGCCTGACTGGGCAGCTGCCTTGGTTGGGCCCTCCAGGTATCTGATTTTCCTAAACCTGACCCTTACATTCTCATGTTTACTTAAATGCTGAAGCTTTTAATGCCTATGAGCTTCCCTAGCTTGCAGATTAGTCTCATCAACCATATAAATAGTCCCCTCTCCCCAGGCTGCAGGCTGGGGCTCTCAGCACCCTGACCCAGCTAACCAGCACCCTAGGGCGTCTCTGACAGCCAGGCCACGGCTCACTGCTGGGTTCCCCCACCAGCAAGACCCTCACACTATCCCTGGGCTCCAGGGACTTAGCACTGCTCATCACACTCTGTCCTTCCTCACATAGCTTCCCTTCTTGAATCTTGAACTGCATGCCTCTGGGATATATACAAGAGTACCGAACTGGTCTCTGTCTTATCCTTTGTGACATTGTCACATTTCACTGTCCCTGGGTATTGGATGTTGACAGTCATTCTTGCCTGTCCTTCCTGTCCATGAAGAGTTAACTCACCAGGCCTGGGTGGCCTCAAACCCTGCACAGTCCAAAGGACTTCACGCCCTGGACCAGTTCCCTGGAGACACCTCTGAGCCATTGGAATGTCCTGCCTGATAAGCGTGCCCTTGCACCTCTGGGGGCTGCGGCCACACCGGGTAGTTTAAGTTAACAGTGAGATTGATATGGTGGGTGTTTGCTTTTGTTTGCCTGGCACTATCATTTTCACCCTGAGGGTACAGTGGGGGGCTGGAGACTGGGCACCCAAGTTCAGTTAGGAGCTTTATGCCCACATGACGCCCAATAAAAACCCTGGACGCTGAGGTTCACGGGAGCTTCCCTGGTTGGCAATAGTTCATACTTGGGGTCACGTGTCACTGCTGGGAGGGTTACATGCTGTCTGCGTGGCTCCACTGGCAGCACAACTGGAAGCTGGGCCTGGTGGACCCTGGCCAATGTGCCTTTTCTGTTGGCGATTTTCATCGGGACAAACCAGAGTTCTGAATACACCAGGTTTTTTGGATCCTGAGAGTCCATCTTGAGAATCACTGAACTCAAGGGAGACCTGGGTTCCCCTGTGACCAAGGGGCCCCCTGACACCCTGCCTTGCATGGTAATAAACGACATCAATGATCATGCTTACTCCATACTGTGCTCGGCAGTTTTACAAGGCCCTTGAAGAGACAAGAGCTATCTCTTGGCCACTGAGTAAGTATGGGGCACATTGTGAGGAAAGGCTGGGGGGCAGCCGGCCTCCAATAAAACCCTAAGAGGGGGAATCCAATCTTCACACTGATTGGAGATGAAGGCCCCGAGTGCCCAGGACGTGCCCTCTATGGTAGGAAGCCATTTCCAGTGTTGTGGGAGTGTAGCTCAGTCCTCACATGGAAAACCAGCATGGTGCGAGTTGGCACACAGGACCACACCCTCGGATAGGTTCTCCCGTGGGGAATCAGGCCTGCATTATACTTAGGCTGCTATGAGACTTGCTTTTGCTAAAACTTCCTCACTCCAAATTGAGGTAGAAAGGGCTTACTGTAACTTCCTAAAATCTGAGCTAAACCTCCCAAGTACAGAGTGTGACCAGTTCAACCACTTTTCCCCTTGGTCTGCAACACCCTTCTCTTTGAAGTAATTAGTAACACTTTCCTTTCGTTATGTGTAAAAGGTAACATTCATCCCTGCAGTGAACCTGTGCATAGTAAATGAGGACTACCCTCCTTGTAATGTACCCAGAGAAGCAATAAAAGCCTGTCCAGGCAGGGGCTGGCGCTCTGGCCCTCTCACCCTCTCTCTGACTTAGAGAGCCGCTGTGCCATCCCTTTTTTTCCACAGGATTCCTGTCATCTGTGTGTATTTGTTTATGAGCAGCCACAACATACACGAATCCTGACGGCCAGGATCTGCCACACTCTATTTCATGTGAGAGGTCAGACCGAGTTTGGAGCACTCTGCTCAAATCATTCCATTGAGGCCGGTTGCTGGAGGTGCTGAGCAGGACCCTGGAAGAAAAGACCAGCTCCTGTCCACCCCTCCCTCACACTGCCATCTCACCTCCACACAGGACAGGGCCAACCCAAAGCACCGTTGTCAACCACTGAGTGCTGCGTAAGGATCACAGGAGAACCTGACTGGAGCAGAGTTTCTCAGGCCTCTGCCCCGGGGGCTTCTGACCCATAGAGCTGTGGTGGGGCCAGGAATCTAAACTCTTCATCCTTCCTCAAGTGCAACAAATGGGCACTGCCAGCGACCCTCTCGTGCCAAGCCGGAGGCACAAACCTTCTCCAGCCGAAGTTTTGAAGTAACTCAGTTTAATGCCTAAGCCAAATATTCAAAGCCCTCGTTTTTAAAAAACCTATAGATGATTCAGTTTAGTCCCTGTAAGCAGAAACATCCCAGAGCAAGTCTCTCGCCACCAGGTGGAGCTTGTTGGAAGGAAGGACGGGGGTGCTGTGTGTGCTCCAGGCTCCATGTCTGGGCTGGCGAGACCCAGCCCAGAGACAGGAGCCTGCACACTGCAGTCACTTATGAGAAGGCCACACCTGAGCAGAGGCCTGGGGGTGGGGGTGGAGAAGGAAGAGAAGAATGGAGGGAGGGAAGGGAGAAAGGGAGGGAGGAAGTCTGCTCTGCTTTACATAACACAAGTAGGGAAATTTGGCTTGGCAGAGCATAATGCTGTTGGCATTTACTGAACAATTACACGTGGTGATTCTGGAAAAGGCTCACCTACAAGACAAAGGTCTTACTGCTGAGGAATTTGATTTGTTTTAAGAAGAGATTCCTTATAGACTTTTTATTACCTGTTTTTTAAAATAAATATTTAATGTCACTTTTAATCCCCTCCATCTTCACTTTTCTGTCAAACCTTGACCTTGGCAATTACGCTCGGCAGCAGTGTTTTCGGGTGCAGAGAATGGCAAGAAGCTCTTCTGCCTGTGGGATGGGAGATCACCGGAGTCTCCTGGCCTGTGTCCAGGATGGATCCTATTCCACTGACGAGGTGCCCGTCCACCTAATCTTGTTTCCATATGGCTGGTGACAGTGATGCAGGGGAGACAAGTCCCTTCCTCTGTCATTTCCTGCTCTGAAAACCCACAGGATTGGCCAAGATAACCCCCAAGGCCCGACTGGTTCTGACGTTCTGGGTTCTGAGGCACTCCCTGAGCTGCAGGCTTTGTGGACGGAGAAGAGGATTTCTAGAACCCCATAGCCTCCCTTTACAGTTCAGGAGCAAAGCTGGGCGGTGTGGGTACATGTCTCCGGTGGAGGGAGGTTCTGCCCCACAGGAGGGACAGCGGGCTCCCTTTCCCCTTTCAGTTATGAAGTTGCGTGGGAGAGTTATCGAGAGGGGAAGAGAGTTGTTTTTTAAAGAAGACAAGGCTTTGGAAATTAGTGGGAAAGCAGGGTACACGCAGGGTGCCCTAACTGCCATGTGGTGTCCAGAGTCCTGCAGAAAGTATTCAGCCCAGACAGGCAGAGGAGGCCCCCAGTTCCGGTGGCATGCGTGGGGCCCACCAGAAGTTCTGGCGTTTCTGCAGGCGTCACCTAGGGACCTGGAATCACGGAAGGTCCCCGTGGTACAGAGGAAGTCTGTGGACCAGATATGATGGCTACAAAGTGTGGCACCTTTGCTGGTAACTAGGTGCCTCTAGCTGTCAGAGGTGCATGCCACCATGACTTAGTTGGTCACCGAGACCATTCCTGGGATACAGGGTGAGGAACTTCACAAAAGAGGTCAGCAGTGCCCCCGAGGCCTGCACACGGACCAGGGACACTGACCCCTACACCCCTGCAAATATACAGACCTCACTGTTTGAAATAATGAGAGGGACATCAAATTAAAAGCTTCTGCACAGCAAAGAAAATCGTCAACAAACGGAAAAGGAAACTTATGCAGTGGGAGAAAATATAAAAAATATTTGCAAATCATATAAAAAGTTAATATCCAAACTGCATGAAGAACTCCTACAACTCAATTAAAAGAATTTATAATGGGCAGAGGAATTGAATAAACATTGTTCCAAAGAAGACATAAAAATAGCCGACAGGTATATTACAATGTGCTCAACATCACCAATCACCATGGAAATGCAAATGAAAACCATAACGAGAGGTCGCCTCACACCCGCTAGGATGGCTGGCACCCAAAAACAAGGGGTAACGAGTGCTGGTGAGGATGTGGAGAAAAGGGAACCGTGTGTGCTGCTGGAACGTAAATGGGTGTGGTCACCGGGGAGAGCGGCATGAAGGTTCCTCAAAAAAACTAAAAATTAAAAACTACCATATGGTACAGCAGTTCCATTTTGGGAATATATTCTAGGGAAGCAAACTCACTACCTTAAAAAGATGTTTGCACCCCATGTTCACTGCAGCATTATGCACAGTAGCTGAGACACCGAAATAACCTAAGGGTCTGTTGACAGATGATTGGACAAAGATGTGGTAAATATACGGAGTGGAATATTACTCAGCCATAACAAAGATGGGAATCTTGTCATTTGTGACAACACGGGCAGCTCTTATGCAAAGTGAAATAAGTAAGACAGAGAAAGATAAATATGTGAAATAAAAAGAAACTAAATTCATAGATACAGAAAATAGCTTCGTGGTTTGCAGGGATCAGGCATAACTTTCCAGCCATAAGATAAGCCCCGGGGATATAATATACAGCATGGCGACTATATTAAGGATGCCGCATGTACGTCTGAAAGTGCTGAGAGAGTAGGTTTTCAAAGTTCTCATGACAAGAAAACATTCTAACCACGTGAGGGGTGGAGGCTAATGAGACTCACTGTGATCATGTCTCATCGTACACAGGCATCAAATGGTCGCGTCATGCACCATGGATGAATACAATGTTCTGTGTTAGTTATAGTTCAATAAACCTGGAAGAAAAAGCTGAGAGAGAAAGCTTAAATTTTGAATGACCTATTCACCTAAAAACATTGTAAAGACTGTGTCGCTGTGAACTGTCAAGCTTCTTGTCACCCGTCCACCCAGCCCTCATGGTGGGCCCCCGAGTCCCAGAGGAAAAGGAGGTGGAACAGAGGAAATAAGGTGCCCCTGCATTCCTCCGCCCCTGCGTTTCCAGTCTGCCCTGTTCTCGTAAAATTGCAGCTCGTTCATGGACACCTGAAGACACAGGCAAACTATGGGAAGCCTTGAATTCATAACACCCTGCATCACAAAGGAGATTCGAGGTGAATGTGGAGAGAGACGAGTAATTTTCTTGACCCAGACACCCTCCCAGTCAAAGCCGCCCCTCCAAACGCACTCACGGATTTCACTCCTGAAACTTGAATGAACAAAACCCAGGCCCCTGTGCAGCTGCATCTGACCAGGCCCAGCCCGCCCTGCCTCGGCTCTCACCATCTCCCAGACAGCAATTCTCTGGGCTCTGTTTGCACAGGGGGTCCAGACAGGGCCCTTCCTCTAACTTCTCAGTGATCGCAGCTCCACAAGTGAACCACCAAGGTGAAAGAAATGCTGTAGAATATTTGAAGAAATCAGAAGTGGCTCTTCAAGCATCTGTCAACTTCCTAATCCTCTGAATTACCACTTGTGATTGACATGTGAGGCTGTGGGGCATGAAGCCCGAAGCTGCAGACTGGGGGTGAATGATGTTTCTAAAATGAGGTGGTGGGCACCCCCACGGCAAGGGGACCGCAGCTCCCGGAGCAGACCGGTGTGCAAAGGGGATCGTGCAGAGCAGAGAAAGTCCTCACTGAGCCTTTCTTCCTCTTTTACATCTGATACCAGCATGTACGTACTTGTGAGTCTGTTCAAGCACAGCTTTGAGGATTAGCGAATACCTCAGTCTTCACAAAATTGCTGCCGGGTAGGGCGAAACACTCTGATTCTTCTCGGCTGTGAAGGGAAATGGCTCTAGGAGAGCGATTTTCAACCCACGTGCCACGGCACACTGGCACGCCACAAGAATTTTAAAAATATGCAATACCTGCCCTGGCTGGGTGGCTCAGTTGGTTGGAGTGTCGTCCTGTGCACCAAAGTTTGTGGGTTCAATCCCCAGTCAGGGACCGTGAGGGAGGCAACTGATCAATGCTTCTCTTTCATATCAATGTCCCTCTCTCTCCCCTCCCTTCCTGTTCATCTAGAAAATCAGTAAGATATATTCTCAGGTGAGGATTAAAAAACAAACAAACAAACGCGACAAAACCAACAGGCAATACCTGACTATTCAGTCAGGGTGCTACCGAACAAGAGGTCCGAGGGAGGGGCAGTACAATATTCGGCCCACCTAGGGATGCCCAAAACTGCTACACAACAGGGGCCCCTCCAAAAAAACCAAAATACTAAAATCTACTGGGCTCTTCTGTCCACCGCCAATTGGAAAGACATCTCTTGATGCCAGAGATTTGTGAAAAGGAAACAAAATGTTTATTTAATGCTATTCAGGCCTAACGCCTCCACTAAAATGTCAAAGTCCTTTAGGTTGTGTTGTATTCGATGGGCGAGAAATCAGACGTCCAGGCACTTAGAGCTCAAGATGTTATTTATTGGCCAAAAGTTTTACCTGCGCAAGGGCGGGCTTCCTTCCCAACTGTGACCGAAGTCACGGGGCTTCTCAGAGCTACAACATGGAAGCCGCACGTGGCTTACAGGCTACGGGGTTTTTATAGGGCAGAGCAAGCAAACGCGGGCTTACAAAAGCAGATGTGGCGGTTAGCTATTAGCTAGGTTGCTAAGTTGAAAACGGCGAAGGTCCCTCATTGGTGGGTGTTGCTGCTGGCGGACCTCTTCTGGCGGGCCCTGGTTAGTTACCTTATTTGGCTAGGAATTTTAACCCAACTGTTCCCGGAGGTTTATTTATTACCCAGTCTCAGGAACTGCAGATGCCTAACGGCTGTCTGTATGTTTCCACTACTAATGGCCATTACATTCCCCCCTCCAGTTAGGTAGCAGTTAAACCATTGACTGCTGGTCATCTTGAGGCAGGATGGTATATGGTTGGGATAATACTATAAGCTTGATGGCATCAATCCTGTCCCTGATGAATGCAAAAATCTTATTCAAGATCCAGGATCCTGCAGTCAGGGCAAGCAATAGGATAAGTATAGGGCCAGTTAATGCGGAAATAAGCGTGGTCAGCCAAGGGGAAGCTTTAAACAGAGAAGCACACTACGAAGAGGTCTCTTCCTCTTGTTCTCTTTCTTTTAGTCTTCTAGCTAGTATTTTGATATTTTTCCTAATTATCCCTAAGTGATTGGCATAAAAACAGCACTCTTCTCCTAAGGCTGTACAAAGTCCCCCTTGCTACCACCTATAATTCTAGTGCTATTATTGTAAAAGAGCAGTCATAAGTTTTTCAACCTAAAATACTTTTATGTCTTTGCTCCTTACTTACACTGTCCTAACTCCAGGTACCGTAAATTAAGAAGGAACACACATCTGTGTTTGAAGTTGCTGGCCCTGTCAGCTGTATCAGGCAGGATCTCTAGCCAATCCAAAGTCATGTGGCATTCTTTTACGGTCCACCGGCAAGAGTTCCTCCGTAACAAATTCCAGTCAAAGTCTCTCTTGCTTCCAGGCCCCACGCGGCCAAAGGGGGCACTCAAAGCCATGTGGGCCTCTTTTATCAAAACTGCAGGGGTTGGTATTCTGCCCTAAACTATGTGGCACCCTCTTTCACCTGGGCAGTTATCTTCCCATGTCCTGGAGTTGATCCTTTCCAAGCTCTTACACAGGCCCTCCCCCAGGGGCTCTGCTCCCAGTTATATCCTGGGTAAGTGACTTTATTTCCTTAGCTCTAAGCCTGGCTACACCATTTAATATATCTATGAAACCAGCCAAAAGCCATATGTTAAATAATCACTTCAGAGGTCAGCCGCAAACTTGTTGCTATGCACAACATCCCTCAATGGCCCCGCTCCACTCGTTCCCCCCGGGGAGTGGTGAGTACACCTCAACATCTCCTCCATACCCCGAACTTTGGATCCCATCCCAAAGCCTTTCTGGGGCTCCCCGTGGATGCACTCCGTATCAATATTCTTCTTTTTAGATCTATACCTACTTCATAATTATATAAAGGAAAAGGGACGGAGGTCTCATCTTCTTTTAACTTCTTCCAAGCTGGAAATGGACGCTGTCTTATTTACCCTTGGGTTAGGGGGTGCTCAGAGGGGGGGTGCAGCACGGAGGGAGTCCTTCCTGTAAGGGGAAAGACCTTACAGGGTCCTGGTCAGTTGGCTGTCACCAGGAAGTCGCAGGCTTGGCATCCAAAGGCTGGCATTACTGGACTGTTGGCATACTGGTCAGGTTGTATTTTGGAGGTGACAAATTAAGCAAGAAATTGGAAGCACAATCAAATCACAACAACTAATCGACAAAGGCAGATACTCCAGCAAAGAATAGCTCATTTGCTACTAATTACTTATAGGCATAGGCAGGTGGTAGGCATGCGCCCTATGAAAACAGAAGAACATACAGGTTAATTAATACAACAATCTTTAAACCAGTCTCTGTGCCTCTGAGACTGTCTTTTGGGAAGACATTCTATTGCAAGATCCTTTCTACTGGTAAATTGTACATCTTCGGTAACATCACAAACCTGGTTTTAACTTTCAAATGAGAGCAAATTTTCAAGACAGTTAGCTGTACCGTTCTGATGTCCAATACTGAGCACTGTGATTTTCCTTGAATTATAATTTTTCTCCTTAAGATTACTCTCATTGTTATTTATAGGGACTACTTTGGGTCCCGCTTTTGATTTTTGACTGTTCGTTTGCATAAACACACCAAGAGCAGCCTGGATCACTTGTGATCCTTAAGTCTGCTTTGCTGGAACTCACACACTCACCCAGGGAACTCTTAGATTGACTTCTCAGTCTGCCCCTCAGGGCATAGCAGCGCCACACATCTGGCCTCGCCTGTACCAGTTGTTTCACTCAAATCCTTGAGCGTCCATTGTGCTTACAGGTTCCTTTCCAGCCATCTTTCAGGAAAGCAACCTTCATTCCTCCCCTGGAAAGACTGGTACGAACCACACAACTAACTAAAGTACCAGGCTTTTCTTGTGGGCTTTCACTAGCTTCACAGGTCAATCCCGGTTCCTCAGGGCAGTCTGGTGACGACCAGAACCCATACATGCCTCCTTCAGGCGTGATGTTCCAGTCAAAGTCCTGGTTAACAAAACTACTATCAAAGACTGGTCTTATTGGTTTTATGCAAAGAAACCTTGTCATCACTCATTCCTTTTAGAATGCCAAATTCCGGAGGGGTCAGGAGAAAAATACAAAGCATGATGGAAAATCTTTTTCCTTCTGATACCTATTAAGATTGCATCTCTATGCCTTATACCTTCTATTACTAATTTCACATAATTTCTTTCTAAAACTTTCACATCTCTATTTATTCTTATAACTTCCTATAGACTTTCTGCAATATTCACAAACCTTCTATAGCCTTTTTACATATCTTCTTTTATTTTCACAGCTTCTCACAGCCCTTCAGCAACAATCAAAAAAAACTTCTATAATTTTTTACACACCCTCTTTTATCTCCATATGTTATACTCTCTTTTGTTCACTTTTTTATAGAGTATGAAGTTTTAACCTTTCCTGGAATCCTCAATTTCCTTTTCAGAGCAGATACAGAGCAAAATCTGAAACACAGAGTTCTGAAACAATACAGGTAGAGACATTCTCCTGCACCAATGCTTCTGATATGAGAAACTTTGAAAAACCTCTGTTTAACCTTTATTTGCCCAGGCCCCAGGCGCCCTGGGAAGAATGATGGGGCTGTCTAGGATAAGTAAACAACAGTGCATTAGCTAGGACTGAGATTAACACCCCTGCTGTTAAAACTGACCCTCAGGTTTGGCCTTTGTCCTCTGCTTCTGCCCCTTAGCTAGAACTAACTTCCGCATTCCGCTTCTGTATCCCGCCTTGCCACGTAGACAAGAAGACCCTGTAAACTATAAAAACCCCAGGAATCCTTTGTTCATTGCTCAGAATTTGGAAATGATTCCTCTGAGCCCATGCACGTTAAACAATAAACCTCGTACTCCAAAATCCCTCGGTGTTTGGTCGCTTCATTTCCCACAGCACTTCCACTGGTGCCTCGCAGAGACATGCTCCTTCAGGCCAGTCTCTCGGCAGAGACATGCTGCTTTGCCTCAGGCTGAAGCACTCGTCATCCCCAAATGACCCTTCCTGGGTCCCGGGTGGCAAAGGCATTCTCCCCAACTGGCTACAGTGACCTTCTCTAGGTCTTCAATACAGGTTTCTAATCAGAAACAGAACCGCACGTGAGAAATTTGCTTTTCCCTAGGAAACTAGAAAACAAGTAGTTGAGGTTTCCTTTACTCCAGGTTTAAAACTTTCATATCCTTTGTACATATTTCTGCTCATTTAGATTTAACTATCACTTTCTTTTAATCTTGGTCCCTTTCCTACACTGGGAAGGACTATACTTAAGCTCAGTATGTGGCAGCTAAAAGTCTATAGCACTACAGGTACCTTCTACTAAAAGTCTCTAGATTCACAGGGACATTTTGCACCTTTCTGAAACTTAGACCTTGCAAATACCTTATAAATCAGATGGTCAGCCTTGGTCCTCAGTTCATGACCTTCAAAACTAAAGCTATTCTTACCAGAATTAGTTATACAGAGAACTTGACTGCTGCTGTGTCCACACAGAAGCAGCATACAGCTCATAATCTGAAAAGAAGCCTTAGCCAGTTCTAAGATGGTGAAATAAAAATAACATGCAGAAGGGGATGGCGATAAGCTCATTGGCTCTGTCCTTAGGGGAGCTCACACAGGCTTTGGAAGTTACCTTGAAGACAGACAATACACATTTGTTGCTTTAGACCAGGGTGAGGGAGTTTTGGCAAGAGCAAGTCACAACAGTCTGTGAGTATTTTCTAGGCCTGATTCCCACGGGAAAACTCGGTTTGAAGATCTGGCTTCTGCCCACCACTTTACTTCTGTATATATATCATAGAGTACAAACAGGAATTAAATAAGGCATTTCCGGGTTGTTATAACTCAAACTCTTAAATTCAGTCAGTTGAAAAATCATATAAACACATGGGATAGACAAAAGTAACAGGTCTGGTTACATTTCAATTTTGGAAGAATTATGTATCATATCTGAACTCAGGGCAAGACAGTTGAGCATGAAGAAGCTGAGAAAAAAAACAAAAAACTCCTGCTTGGTCAAGTGTTAAATATCCTGCAGCATTAATTTAGTCTCTTTAAAAAGTCTCTCTTAGGTGACCACTCCAGGGGCGCTGGTTGGAATTCCACACAGCTTGGAGAAATCTGGATCAGGAGAATTTAATGTGTGTAGATCGGTCACCCATTGGCGAAGGCCTTTTCTGTGATACGGCTTCACTCTCATCACTTGCAGTTCTAAAGGTCATTCAGAAAGGCAAATAGCACACTCCCCTCTCCGAGCTAAGAGTTAAAATGGCCAATAAAATCAAACTTGGGGGAAAGGCTCAAGACTCTTTTAAAAGCATGATGAGCCCGTCTCACAATTGCCAGACCAGTCGAATTACAAGGTCCTCACTGGCAAACATTTCAGAACTTAAAAATTCCTCACGCCTCAAGCTGTGGCACCAGAAAACCCACTTCAATGCCACCAGCCCCACTCACTGGCTGAAACCCTACCCGTTGCCAGGAAACAGCCAGGGGGAGGGGCGTGCCGCCCTGGTCAGCCTTCCAAATCTCACAGGCAGTAGCCTGCGGGGGCTACCAGTGACGCACGGAAGTCAGGCCAGGACCCCGCGCACGGCAGCGGGTCACCACCGGGGACACATACTTGCGGGGCGCACCTGGGCGCTACAGGGGGGTCCACAGTGCAGCACTTCCAAAGAAGACCGAGGCCTCGCGCCAGCGGGGAAACCTCCTCCCGCCCTAGGCCCGACAGCGCGACCAGCCCGTTGCGCACTGGGGACGCCCGTCCTGCCCCCGGCCCCTGGGCCCCTGGCTCTCGCAAGCGGTCGCCGGGAGGAGCGACCCAGCGCCTCGGCAATCCCGATTGTGCTGAGGAGATAGCCCCCTCCTCCCGGCCCCGCCACCTGGGTGCCGATAAGGGGAAAGGGGAGGATGCGGGGACGGGAGAAGGCAGCGGCGCGGCCCAACTCTGTGCGCGTTTGCCCAACTCTGTGCGCGTTTTTCCAATCAGCGAGCGAGGGTCCCAGCATTGCCGACTCGGAGAGCCCTGGGGACAGAATTCTCATCGCGTCAACACCGGCGGGGCCTCCGTGATGCTTTGTTTCAATCAGATTCCTCGGCGCCCGCGGACCCAGCTGGCGCGCGCATGGGCGCTGGCCGCTGGTCACCCGTCACGGGAAAGGGTGGCTTCACGGGAAAGGGTGGCTCTCTCACGGGCCGAGCGGGGGTGTCAGCGGCCAGCAGGGGGGCGGAGGCCGGGCCGGGAGACGAGGCAAACACCGCCCCCCCCACCAGAGAGGCCGGTAGTCCGCCCAGCACGAGCACAGCGCGTCTGCCGGCGCTGCGCGCTAGCGCTCTGAGCCATTGGGCCGGCGCGCAGCAAGGTGGAGACCGAAACCGCCTGCCCTGCCCGGGCCGTGCTGCCATCAGTGGTGGAGAGGCCCGCTGCAGCTGAGGCAATCGCGCCGGGCTCGCTCGCGGCCGGCGCTGGTCGGTTGATCGGCCGAGCCCCTCTTTGATGCCTGTAAAACTTTTGCCTATTGGGTGGGGGTGCGGAGGGCGCCATTTTGTTGCACGGCTCACGCCTTCCTGCAGCGCAGTCCCTCCGCCTGTAAGTCCTTTGGAAGCTCAGAAACTAGTCATAGTTTTAAAATCACAAACTAGACATAGAAACACACAGACAATGAAACACATCCATAACAAACAAAGACTGCACAGACACTGTTTCTCCTCTCACACAGGCGAACCTCAGTTCTCACGCATACTTCGCGCAGCGCAGCACAGCGCGAAACCGAAACCAGATGCGACCTAGTCGCGGGAGCCTAGCTCCGATTCCCGATTCCCGAGAGCGTCCTCTCCTTGGGAATCCCCCGGGGGGACTGCCGGTAGCGTCCTACCTACCCCCTCGAGGCTCAAAAGGTCTAGACCACCGAAACTGAATGAGGATCCTCCCAGAACTTACCGGGCCCGGCCGCTCTCTCAGTTTCTGGACGAAACCTCCCTCCCGGGAAGTGGATCTCGCTGGGGCCTCCAAATGTTGTATTCGATGGGCGAGAAATCAGACGTCCAGGCACTTAGAGCTCAAGATGTTATTTATTGGCCAAAAGTTTTACCTGCGCAGGGGCGGGCTTCCTTCCCAACTGTGACCGAAGTCACGTAGCTTCTCAGAGCTACAACATGGAAGCCGCACGTGGCTTACAGGCTACGGGGGTTTTTATAGGGCAGAGCAAGCAAACGCGGGCTTACAAAAGCAGATGTGGCAGTTAGCTATTAGCTAGGTTGCTAAGTTGAAAACGGCGAAGGTCCCTCATTGGTGGGTGTTGCTGCTGGCGGGCCTCTTCTGGCGGGCCCTGGTTAGTTACCTTATTTGGCTAGGAATTTTAACCCAACTGTTCCCGGAGGTTTATTTATTACCCAGTCTCAGGAACTGCAGATGCCTAACAGCTGTCTGTATGTTTCCACTACTAATGGCCATTACAGGTTGTACACCTACACCCACACAGCGCTCCCTTTTCCCACTGTCCCAACTCCGGGTACCGTAAATCAGGAAAAGAGCACATGTCTGTGCTGCAGGCCGCTAGCACCGTCAGCTGTGTCACCGTGCAGGCGGGATCTCGAGTTAATCCAAAGTACTGTGGTACCCTCTCATGGTCCACTGGCAAGAGTCTTTTGTACCCAGTTCCAGTCAAAGTCTCTCTTGCTTTTCAGGCCCTGCGGCCAAAGGGGGCACCCCAAAGCCGCGTGGGCCTCTTCTACCAAAGCTGCAGGGGTTCTCCACCAAAAGCATGTGGCTTTCTTCTTCACCTGGCTGCAGGGATCTCCATTCTGGCAAAGCTGCATGGTTTTCCCTTTCACCTGGGCAGATAGCCCCTCATGTCCTGGAGCCCATCTTTTCCAAGCTCCCACAGAGGCCCTTCACTCAGGAGCGCAGCCCCCTAGTTCCATCTTGAGTCCCCGTCCACTCCCTTCTCCCTGGCTCCAAACTTGGCCACAGCTATTTAGCATATCTATGAAACCAGTTAAAGGTTATAGATATGTTAAATAATCATTCCAGAGGTTAGCTGCAAAACTGTTGCTATGCAAAACAGCTCTCAATGGCCCTGCTCCATTCGTCCCTGGGGGGGGGGGTGAGGGCATCTTACATGTCTCTCCAATACTCCTATACACTTTGAATTCTGGACACCATTCAAAATCCTTTTTGGGGGCCCCCTGGCTGCACCCTGTATCAAGGGCACTGACCTCTTTTCCCCTGGATTGTCAAATAAAAAAATGACAACGGCCAACACCATAGACGTCGGTATGAATGCATCGAAATTATACCTATTTTTTGTCCTATTGGCGAAAACTATGTTTATTGGTGTGTCATGGAATTTTGGTAACCAGTTCATATGTGCCATGTGATGAAAGAACCTGGAAGTCTCTGCTCCAGGGAAACCAAGCAGCTGGTCCGGTTACGCAGCACAGACCCCATTCCAGGACAGTGTTCTGGGCTCCCGATCGCCATCCTGGTGTCATGATCTGTCTGTCCTGGGTCGCTGGGTCGCTGTGGGAAACTATAAAACCCAATGCAAACGTAAAGTGCAAACTTGTTTGGTTAAATCCAGTTCCCCTGAACCCGGCCAATCCACTGTGGTTAAGAGTAGGCGTCGAATCATAGTTTATGGAAGTGAACTTGAACACATCAAGGTTTTGTGCTAGGTTTGTAGGTATAGACAGAAAATCTTTCCTTTCATGTTTTCCTCACCTTCTTCTTGCAGCACTGGGTGAAAACGGGAGGCCCCCCTGAGGCTCTCAGCGGAGTGGGAGCCCTGTCTGCGTCACAGGGTGTGGGCGTTTGGAAGACTTCGATCCTCAGCACACTGTTCCCAGAGACAGTCCTCCTCTTCATGCTTTTGGGGCTCCATTTCACACGGGCTAGATTCCAAGAAGGGAAGCACTTACCTCTGCACGCGAAGCCTGCAGCGAAGCCTGGTCCTGTAGGTCGGCTAGGGAGCACTCTGAGCCCTGAGGACTCCCCAGTGGGCGGTTTAAAAGGGAAAGGAAACAAAAAGACTCAGTGAGCAACTAGACAATGAAGAGCTTCTCCCAGAGATGCCCATAAGCTCTTTTTGTGACTTCCACGCCCTGGTGGAAAAGGTTTCCCCACCAGGCCGTGGCCTGAGTTGGGGCGAGGGGATGGGCAGGAGAGCCAGGTGTGGACAGAATGTCTATCCTGATGGATGGGAGGAGGAGAGTCGGGGCTCTGCTGCTCCTGAAACCTCCTAGAGCCCTGGAGGGGGCCTCAGAAGAGCTGTGTCAAAGAAAAATTGTATCAGACAAAGCTGAACCAGCAGGGAAGGCTTTGTCCAAGACTATTGCAGTAGGAGAGAGAGGTGGAACTCGACTCTGCTGAAACAAAAGCTGGGAGAGTTTTGGAGTGCTGGGGTGAGCCGGAAGAGTGATGCAGGATGCTGGGGGCGGGGCCCGGGGAGGTTGATCAATGGGTGTGTTTAGCACATTGAGTTAGTCCCGATTTCGCAAATGGCTTTCTCTGTGATCGGGCCATCTGTGTTTGCTAATTGGCAGCCATCTATGCTAACCCCTCCCCCCGGAAACCTGGCCGTAACGGCACTGCCTTCCTGGATGATCACCACTCAAAGGGATGGCTCCTGGGTCCTTGAGAAAGATTTCCCTGTGTTGTAAAATTGGCAAGAACCTGGAGATTTCTACACATTTCAAGGGGGAAGAGGAAGGATTTCCAAAAAGACAAGTTTTTAAAGTAAAAGCTCTGTGAGAAAGGAAGTCAGGGGCCCGGAGTCAGGAGGAGGGCCCTTTGAAGTCGAGCTGAGGGGGACGCCAAGGGGGGCTTGCCAGCCGCTTCCCACCCCTGAAGGAGGAGGTCCCTCACCCAGGCTGAGGATCCTCTCGACTGTGACACTGCGTCTTGCTCACTAGGTGGCGCTGCTGCAGTGTTTGCTCCTGAAACTTCTGGGAAGGATTCTCTCAGACCCAGGCCGGGCCTGGAAGGCAAAATAGTTACGAAACCTCTCACCCAGTGGTGTGCCCCCTGAGATTCTCTTTGGCGTCTGTGGGGCCTCGAAATCTACATATACTTAAACGGAGATCTCTTCTGGAGCACAGTCTGATACAGGGTGCAGCCGGTGGGGGGGGAGGCCCCCCAAAAAGATTTGGAATGGTGTATAGGAATATTGGAGAGACATATAAGATGTCCTCACACCTCCCCCCAGGGGGAAGAAAGGAATGGAGCCAGGCCATTGAGAACTGTTTTGCATAGCAATAGTTTTGCAGCTAATCTCTGGAATGATTATTTAACATATCTATAACCTTTAACTGGTTTCATAGATATGTTAAGTAGCTGTGGCCAAGTTTGGAGCCGGGGAGAAGGGAGTGGGGGGGGGACTCAGGATGTAATCAGGGGCTGCGCCCCTGAGAGTGAGGAGGCCTGTGTGAGAGCTTGGAAAAGATGGGCTCCAGGACATGAGGGGATAACTGCCCAGATGAAGGGAGAGCCACGCAGTTTCAGCAGAGTGAGGACCCCCTCTTGGTGAGGTGAAAGAGGGAGCCATGTGGTTTTGGCAGGGTGCGGATGCCCCCTCTTTCTCAGGTGAAAGGGAAAATCCACGCAGCTTTGCCAGAATGGAGATCCCTGCAGCCAGGTGAAGAAGAAAGCCACATGCTTTTGGTGGAGTGAGAACCCTTGCAGCTTTGGTAGAAGAGGCCCACGCGGCTTTGGGGTGCCCCCTTTGGCCATGGGGCCTGAAAAGCAAGAGAGACTTTGACTGGAACTGGGTACAAAGGACTCTTGCCAGTGGACCATGAGAGGGTACCGCAGTACTTTGGATTAACTAGAGATCCTGCCTGACACAGCTGACGGTGCCAGCAGCCTGAAACACAGACGTGCGCTCTTTTCCTGATTTACGGCACCTGAAGTTGGGACGGTGGGAGAAGGGAGAGGTGGGAGAAGGGAGAGCCGTGTAGGCGTAGGTGTATACCCTAAAGGACTTTGTTATTTTAGTGGTGGCGTTAGACCTGAATAGTGTTGGGAATCTTGCCCCAGGTCTCGTACTTCCTTGAAATGAGCACCTGGCCTTTAGCTAAGAACATTGCGGTTAGCCACAAGGCACAGTCCCTTGACTATCGGAACCTCTAATCGACAAGGACTCTCCAAATAACCTCCGGCAAGCCCCCGTGTGCACGCGCTCCACAAGCCAATCGGCTACAGGCACATGAGGTGTCCACGAGTACAAGTTACACCTAAGTAACCAATAAGCGGGCCCTCCTTTGTCTTAAGCTAGCCAAAAGCAAGCAGCCTAATCTCCTCCCTCTCCCTTCTTTCCTATATATATACCCAGTACGGAAAAATAAAATTTGCAGCTTGATCAGAATTTATTGTCTTGCTGCCATTCTTCGCACCTCTTGTCCCCTCAACCCATTTGTTCCAGGAAGGTGGTCGAGCTCCAGTTGACTGCTCTGCTGGCCAGAGCAGAATAGCATTAAATAAACATTTTGTTTCCTTTTCATAAATCTCTGGCATTGAGAGATGTCTTTCTAATTGGCGGCAGACAGAAAAGCCCAGTAGATATTAGTATTTTGTTTTGGGGGGAGGGGCCCCTGTTGTATAGCAGTTTTGGGCATCCCTAGGTGGGCCGAATATTGTATTGCCCCTCCCTCGGACCTCTTGTTCGGTAACAAGTCCCCTGTCCTAATAGGAATCTTAGGAGGAGCAAGTGTTTTCCTGGCCATGCCCACCTGTGAGCTGTTGGTACAGTAACTGGCCTCTGGCAGGTCCCCTGGAGGACAGAATTAACCAGCCCTGGATTCCTATGGAACTTGAGACTCCAGTTGTAGCCATCAGAGTTCACCCTTGCTCTGTGCTCTGAAGATGGAGCAGTATACCTGGAGCATATGACCCCAGATGTGCACATCGTTTGCCTAGCTGGCCCCAGCCCTCCCCTGTATTTTCTGGCAGGTGAGCTACAGCTTTGCCTTAAGGGAGAATTAGGGCTGGTCATTACCTCAAGTGCTAGAAGCAAGATGCTTTTATTCTTCATAAAATCCTAAACTCAAGGAGGGGTCTTCTCTAGCTATCCTTCAGGGAGATCTAGCAGCAGTGTCTCTGAGGACAGGGAGGAGGAGAGAGATTCTTATCCCAGACTTGGAGAAGGTGTAAGTATTAGGAACCCTCTTCCTGATCCACAGATACACCTGCAGTGTCCTCAGCTGATGACCACATACATGGAAGCCTTAGAAAGACCCCAACAAAGAGCTGACCCCTTGCAAAGTATCTACAGAGGACTGCCAGGGCCTGGGTTTGGGGTCCAAGGGTGGAGCTGGCTAACTGATTTCTCCTCCTCAAATAGCCAAGGACTCTGGACCAGACAACAATCCTTCCCCAGGATACAAGCCTTCCAGGTGGGTTGTGGCCTGGTTTCCCTCAGAAACAGATGCTGAGACAAAGATTCAAAAACGGGTTGTTTATTTGGGACATTAAAGAAACAAATAAGGAGGTTATAAAGGGACAAGGAAGGCAACAGATAAAGCTACCTACCACTGTGGGTAACTGGAATTTAATCCCATGAGGGAAGTTCAGAGAAAAGGCTTGGATGGCCTCCAGAAATTATATTGTCTTATATTTTTCCCACTGGAGCAGTGAGGGAGCTGGATGTTTATAGATTTCTCCTGTCAGGCCTTGTTTGGTGGCTGTTGGTGGCCTCCAGCAAAAAGATGGCAGTATTGTATTGGGAACCATTTTGCATGGTGTGAAAATGTAGCTCAGCGCCCACATGGAAAACCGGTGGGGAGCGAGTCAGCATGCAGGACCACGCCCACGGAGAGGTTTTCCTGTGAGGAATCTGGCCTGCATTGTACCTAGGCTGCTTTGAGATAGGCTTTTGCTAAAACTCCCTCACCCTGAATTGAGGTAGAAAGTGCCTACTGTAACTTCCTGAAGTCTGTGCTAAACCTCCCAAGTATGGAGTGTGACCAGTTCAACCACTCTCCCCCATCCGTAACATCCTTCTCTTTGAAGTAATTAGCAACATTCCTTTGTTAGCATCTTTCCTTTGTTATCAGGAAAAGGTAATCACCTGCAGTAAACCTGTGCATAGTAAATGAAGACGGTCCTCCAGGTAATATACCCAGAGGAGGAACAAAAGCCTGTCCAGGCAGGGGCTGGAGCACTCTCGCCCTCTCAAGCTCTCTCTCTTAGAGAGTGGCCACGCCATCCCTTTTTCTCCACAGGACTTCTGGAGTCCACGTGTATTTGTCTCTTGGCCACAAGGATCCACATCAGTATTGCGTTCAGAAGTTGGTCCACGCTTCCTGAGGTGTAGCACCTGAGGGATAGAGGGGGACCATCCACAGCATCTGTTACTCTCACTGTCTTCTTTCACCAGCGGGAGGCCCTGACTGGAAAGGCTACCCCAGGTCCTGCGTGTCCAGGAGAAGGAACAAATGTTTCCTATCTAAAGGATTGAGAGACACTATGGGGCAAATGCTCAGTCAAGAGGCCAAACCAGAAAAACCAGGTTGAAAATAGGTCATCAGAAGACTAACACAGACAAGAACTTTTGGCCCAAGGAAACATAGAGCAAAGAGTAGCAGGAGAGAATCAGTTCCCCGAACAAATTCCAGACTGAGAGTGTCCTGCAGAGGCTTCCCAGGGCAGGCCAAGAGGCAGGTGCTCAGACCCCTTTCTGACCTGCCCCTCCAGGGACCTGTGTATGGGTGCTGGCTGTGGTGATCCCAGAAATCAGCACCATTCTGAGCTGTTGCAGGTCATCCAGGCTGCTTCTGGGGTTTGGGTGAACAGATCGAAGGACAAAAAGCCCTTGGCACGATGTATGCACATAAGCCCTTTGGGCCACCGTTCTTTTTCTGAAGCGTATTACTGCCACTGTTATCACTGGTCACCAGGAGATCCTTTCTTTGGATTGTCACATGCCTTTAACCCTCTTGGTATGTCGGCTCCAAGAACCCGGCCTGGCATCAGGCTGTGCCTTGGCAAGGTAAGATGCGGGAGAGAACGCCACCTCTGCAGCGTCTTAGCCTCAGGTCCATGGGCTCCTAAAGCCTCCGTCCATGGAATTCGGGGAGCCTGTGACCACGGATGGGAAAAATTGTGCCCTTAGTTTTACCTCTAAATGAAATTCAGCATTTCCTACAAGTATCACAGTAGACAACAAAGCCCAGTAGATGAAAAGCAGCTGTACTGTATCTTCATCGCCAATAGAAGTAACAGTTAAGTTTCATGTCAAATCGTAATTGCCACAGAAATTTTGTGATATTATCTATACTCATACAACTTTGAAATGATAGTCATGAAGCCATCACTTATATCTTATTTAATGCAATAATTAAAAGGCATATGTATATATTTCTAAATTATACAATTTGTGTATTTCTATATAACTGGGTTTATTTGTAATCCTATGTACTTTGTTCTACACATTTTAAAAGTGTTATTCTAAGTAGGGGTCCACAGGCTTCCACAGACTTCCCAAAGTTTCTACGGCCTGGAAAAAGTTTGAAACTTTCCGAAGGCCCTCAGATGCCAGGAGGTACAAGATCAGCCCAGGCCGGGTGTCCATGGGCAGGTACCAGGCAGCTCAGGTCTCCCCTGACCGCTGGCTCCTCCTCCCCATCCCTGGGGAATCACTCCAGTTTATACAACCTCTGAGTTTTCTCCGAACTCATTTCAGAGGAAAGGAGGAGCGGAAATCAGTGTCAGGCGCCAGCAGAGGGTGCAGCCCTGCCGCTCTCAGCCACCTTCAGGGGGCCTCAAGGAGCCCCATCTTTTCACACATCCAATCATCAACACCCCACCACACTGCACACCCTGCCACCGTCCGTCGCAATCACGACAACCACTCCACACACCAGGTACAAACCTAGCTGTGGGCAACACAGACAGCTCACAATTCTCTCTCTTTTCAAACCCCACAGTTTACTGTGTTCTCTGCAGGTACTCAGACGCGGTGCTCACGCCATTGAGGAATGTAATTCAAATTTCCACGAGGGGGCGCTGGGTATGCAGGTGCCAGGAACGCCCAGCTGCATTTCTCCTTCCCTGAAAAGATTCGCCTGGTGACCAGCCTGTCGATCCCACTCTCAGCTCTCTCCTTCCCTTCTCTTTCCTTTTTCCCTTCCTCTTTTTGCCGCCTTTTCTGTCTTTTTGCCTTTCTTTCTTAATGTCTTTCCCCTGTCTCCCTCTATTTTAAATTATCTTTATTTCTCCCTGTAGTTCTGTGCTTTCTTTTTTCTTTCATCGTATGTGTCTCTCTTCCTGTCCCTTTCTGCCTCTTTCTTTTCCATTACGTCTTACACACTCCCTAACAATTCCCTCCTAACGCTGCACGCCGTTCTTTGGGGTCAGGGGCCACGCTGAAGCTCCTGAGAAGGGGACTCCGCAGGGGATTGCAGTGGGTGGGCCCTGCTCTGGCAGGCTGTCACGTGATTGGCTGTGTCTCCAGGCAGCCTCACTACCCAAACGATGCACCTGCAGCCTGGACTGTGGTGTGGTGAGTGCTGGCACCACACCAACCACCTTTGTCTTCCACTGATGACCTGAGTGACTCTGGACAAGCTATTTGACCTCCCTGAGTCTTAGTTTCCTTGTATAAATGGGCCTAATCCAATCAGATTAAATATCAGATTTAAGTGGGGTTCCTGTGAGTCCTCAGTTTGTGTAGTAGGTAGCCTTGGAATGGTTCCCAGTGATTGCTGTCATCTGGGCATCCAGGTCTTGGTGTACTTCCTCCCTGAGCATGGCCAGACCTAGTGACCTGCTTCTAACAAATGGAATGTGGCAAAAGTGGTGGGATTTCACTTCTGAGGTTAGGTTACGTGGGACTGGAATGTCCATCTGGGGGCTCTTGCTTGCTCTCATGAGGTAGCCATGTTACCAGCTACCCTATACAGAAGGCCACATGGCAAAAAAATGAGGCCTTCAACTGAATGGTCCCAATAACTTTGGATCTTGGAAGGAGATCATCTCCCAGCTGAGCTTTGAAATGACTCAGCCATAGCCAATGTCTTAATCAAAGCCTTCAGAGGAGGCCCTGAAGCAGAGGAGCCAGCTCAGCTGCCTTCAGAAGCTGACCCACAGAATCTGTGAGCTCATAAATGTGGTTTTATGTCACTCACTTTTAGGATCTTTTCTTGTGCACAAATAAATAACTAATGCAATATGTAAACAATCTTATATTAGCTAGTTTGGGCTAAAGTGCAGTAACAAATAGACCCAAACATGGAGTGGTTCCACAAAACAGTCCTGGTTTGGTATCCAGGCCAATGAGAGGGGTCTCTTCCGTGCAATCATTCAGGGGCTGAGAATCCTTTCACCTCGTGGCTGCACTACCTCCAAGACCCCACTGTCGTCTGTACCCAGCCCAGAAGCAGAAAGGGAACATGGTGGAGGTGATCCCACTTCTGAAAAGTCCCAGCCCCAAAGAGACACCCATCGCACACGCTCACACTCTCTTGAGGAAAATTTAGTCACATGGTCCCCCCTCTTTTCAAAAGAGACCAGGAACTACAATGTATCTAGTCATGGTGGTTAGACCTTAGAGAGAATGGATATAGGTGGCATGGGCCCAGTCTAAAACACTTAGTGTGTACTTACTGGTCAGTGAGACGTTGGCCCTGAACTCTCTTCTTCAGGTCACTGGAATTGTTAGGGACCTATCTCAGAGAGGCGTTTGCCTTTCTCATCCCTGGTTCATGTGCCCTAATGTTGCCTCACCTAGGCCTTGGAGTCTCTTCTCTTTTATGGTCTATTTCTATTCAGATTGTGGATTCTATAGAGTATTTGGGTTGCTTCAGGGATTGGCCTTTGTATTATGCAGTGGTTGATTTATTCCTAACTCGCCTGCAAAATTATAAGCTCCAGAAGTTTCCCGTACCACACCACATCTTTACCTTTAGGGTTGAACCATTGCTCCGGACATTTTAGACCACAGAATTTCCTTAATCAGCAGAAATTTTGTTTCTGAATCAGCCTTAACTAATAGTATATATCAAGAAACTCAAAACTAACAAAACCAACCAACCAACCCAGAACTAAAGGTTTATTTTTCAGTTTACTTATCTCTCATGTCAAGAAACTTTTAAGTAGCTGACTCAGAGTTTGTATGGTAGCTTCATCAGGAGCCCAAGGTACCTTTATTTTCTGCTGTAGTCATCAAGGTCATCCTGTAATTGCAGTGTGGTCGCTGCAGTCATGTCCTTCTTCTGGGCAGCGGGAAAAGGAGGGGCAAGGATCAAAGGGGCCTCTTCAAAGACCATTCCCAGAGGCTCCACCCAGTGACTTCACTTCTCATCAGCTACCCCGATCTGCAAAGGAGGATGGGAAATCTAGTTTCCTAGCTGGGCACCTGGCTGTACACGGCATCACTGAGGTTCTCTTACCGAAGAAGAAGGCGATATGCGGCAGGCAGGGAGCAGAGAGATCGATTTCTCCCAGATACAAATCCCAACTGGTTTTTCCATAGTAGCCATTAATTACTGGTGTCAGCTAAATTGTCTGTATCACTCTGAAGAACGCCCCAGGCCACGGCTCCATTATTACTGCTAATAATGGCTGAGTGTGAGAGAGTGGCCGTGCTACCTCCTGGGTGGGTGGACAGTCCCTTCCCGGACCCTGGCATCCAGCACTGGCCAGGGCTGCCTGAGATGGCTGGGTGAGAGTGCCCTTGGAGTCCTTTATTAGTAGCCATAGTAGTAGTGGTAGTAGGAGCAGTAGAGCTACTTTAGAACAGTTTTAGATTTACCGAAAATCTGAGCAGGTAGTACAGAGTTCTTATCATACACTACGCCCCGCCAGTTTCCCTATTATTATCTTACATTAGTAGGATACATTTATTACAATTAATCAATCAATATTGATATGTCATGAATAACTACAGTTCATAATTTCTCCAGATTTCCTTAATTCTTTTTTCTACTTCAGGGCCTCACCCAAGATCACTACATTCAGTTGTTTTGTTCCCTTAGGAGTCTTTTGACTGTGACATCTTCTCCGACGTTCCTTATTTTGGCGACCTTGACAGTGAGGAGTCCTGCTTGTGTAGAATGTCCCTCTGTTACATTTGTCTGATGTTTTCTTAATGATGCAATGGGGGTTATGGGTTTGGGGGAGGAGGACCACAGCGGGGAGCTGCCATTTTCATCCCATTACATCGGTGCAACATGCCATCGATTGGTGGCTGCTCTGTTGACCCTGATCAGCTGGCTGAGGCAGAGTTCAACGGGGGTCTCCACCGCACGGTGACTCTCCCTCCCCTTTCCACGTTCTGTGCTTCGGAAGTTGTTCACAGTTATGGGGAGTTACGCTCTCCTATTTAAAGTGAAGTATTTACATAATTGATCTGCAATTCTTCTGAACAAATGTATTCCTTCCCTCAGAAACATTTTAAAAGTATAAGTTGATGAGAGTTCCTTCTTCTCCTCTCATTGCTAGACCTAACAGAAGCCTGTCGCATTTTTTTGATACAAAAACTCAGGGGTGTACGTTTGGACTTTGCCTTTGGCTAAATAATAAGCACTTAAAAATTTAAAAAATACAATAAATTAAAATTTATTGATTTGAGAGTGGGGGGAGAGAGAGAGAGACTGATTTGTTGTTCCCTTTATATATGTGTTCATTGGTTGATTCTTGTATGTGTCCTGACTGGAGATTGAACCCACAACCTTGGTATATCAGGACGATGCTCTAAGCAACTGAGTTGCACTATGAACCATCAAGTCTGGTCCTCCTCTTCCAAAGTGACATGTAACAAGTGGAACTTTCATCTCCCAGCTGGCATGTGCATCGCCACAGAGAGGGCTCCCAAGACGCACTTCTGCCACCCGAGCACACAGCTCACATTCTCACCAGCACTGAGAGCTGGGATGGAACCACCAGGAGGTTCACTTAAGAAGAGCTGAGTCGCAGAAGCACAGGACTGGCAGTAACAATGAAGGCCACCCCCTCTGCTGGTGCCTCTCCAGGAACAGAACTCAGTTCCTCCTGAGACCTCCACCCAAGCTTGGGGAGGATGGTTCTATTAGAAAGCAGATTCTTACACTGAGCTCAGAGCCATAGGCTGGCTTCTATGCATGTGGCCCCATTCTGACTCTTTGAGCCATAAAAAACAAATCCATACCAGGCCTTTTCTCCCATGGATGCTCTCTAACCCCCCACCCCCACCCCCACCATGGCCCACTGAATCTTTAAGGCAGTGACCATCTCCTCCAAGCTCAACACACTTGGTTTTTTCCTTGAGAAGATGTGATTTCCAGGTTCATTAATACCCACCCCAGCTGCCTTTCTTTGTGGAAATCCAAGGGGGCAGGGCAATCGCTTCATCCAGCATTTTCCACCCTAAGATCCGACTGGCTTTTCTTGGAAACTGCTGACTCATATTGAGGTGACTATTGAATAAAGCCCATTTCATTTTATACTCCTCTAGCATACATTAGTATGGCTGGCATTTCGTATCAAAGTGCAGGAACTTCCATTTACCCCATTACATTTAAGCATACCATGACCCCATGATGTATTATATATGTATATGAGGTCGTAGGGATTGATATGCAAGGAAAAAAATAGGGGAGGATGTTCATAAACATCTCTGGATGGTGGGATTGCTCGGGCTATTTTCCTTCTGTTATTACTTACTTCTATTTACCATCAGTTAACTTGTAAATTACCAACAAAAAGGTGTTTGGTTTTTTGTTTGTTTATTTGCTTTGCTTTGGCTCTTGCTCTTATTTGAGCGACATTGTTTTCCTAGCCTGCTGAGGACACACTAAACTGTTTCAGACAGAACTGGCCATTCTTTCTTGTGAATATTCCAAGTATACACATTTGTAGGCACTTCAACCAGACAAGGGGGAGCAGACGTCCGGGGCAGGAGGCCAGGGCCCCAGGCAGCGCTGGCTGTTGGGAATCAGCTGAGGTCTCCCTGGCACGAGGTCCTCCCAGGGCCTGGGAGGTGCTAATGAACTCAGTGTGCTAAATGTATCTGCTCCTCTCAGCTCTAAGGTGCATGGCAGAGAACCTAGAGGTAGCCCTGCTCCTCCCCTGGTACCTGAGGCTTTCCTGTTAGAACAGAGACCCTGCCGCAGAGCCACCGGCTAAATCCTGAGGCCCGTTGGTTATGAGCCAGCGGTTCTGAGTGACACTGACTGAGTGTGAAACCCACACCTGCCACTTACAGACTCTGTGATATCGGGACAGGTGCTTGATCTCTCTGAGCCCCCGTGTCCTCATTTGTAAAGGAAAACAGTTATAACTACTGGGGACTTGCTGGGAGGATTGGGAGAGCGAATGCCCTCAAACATCTTTGTACAGTGCCTGGAACACGATATGTGTTCATGGAATGGGGGTGGTGATAGTTACGGAGGCCATGACACTTTCCTGCCCCACCCCCGGGGTGCGGTGCTGGCTTTGTCCTGCCAGCGTAAGCCACCAGTGTTGGTGGTGAGCACCCGAGGGAGGAAACAGCCCACCAACGACAGAAATTGCAGGAAAGCAAAAAACACAACAGAAAACGAAAATACCAAAATGAAACACAAATAACGAACATGTAGCCGCTGGTGTCAACCTCCTTACCTCTCTGAATAATTCTTCTGGGGTAAGAAAGGTTTTTAAGAAGTGGAAACTTAAAAATAAAAATAGAAACAAAACCCAAGACCACAAATACATTCCCACCATGACCACCCCAAGCATGGACTCTTTCCTCCTTGGGCAGCGATGGCAGCTTCCTCCGCCAGGCTGTCCTCACTCGTGTTCTTGTCACAGACGTCAAGAGCCGGGCCCCGTCTAATAGGGCAGCTCTCAGAGATGGTCATGTGCACTGGGAAGCAGGAGTTTCTGGCCGTCTCTCTCCCCAGGCCCCTGCAGAGCCGATTTCCTCTGCTGTCACCTACACTGAGCCCAGCACCAGGCTGGCCACCGCCTAGAACCCCACAGAACCTCTCCAGGAAGGAATGCAGCTTCACGCCAGGGGCCTGGAGCAGCAATCCCACCCTCCAGAAAATTTCTAGAAGCAACCCTGAGACACGCTTGGCACATCATGAATTTGGGCAAGTTCATGGTAGGTTAGGGTTGGGCCTGGGGGGCGGGGCAAAAGGAAGCTAAATTATAAAATGGTGGTGAGCAAACACAGTTTCAGTGCATACAGAACCAGAACTTCTCTCTGGTTTCCACCTTGGCCCCAAGTGGGGAACCTTTCCTTTCCTTTCCTTTCCTTTCCTTTCCTTTCCTTTCCTTTCCTTTCCTTTCCTTTCCTTTCCTTTCCTTTCCTTTCCTTTCCTTTCCTTTCCTTTCCTTTCCTTTCCTTTCCTTTCCTTTCCTTTCCCCTTCCCTCCTTCCTTCCTTTCATTCTCATCTGAGGATATATTTATTAATTTTAGAAATAGAGAGAGAAAGATCTATGTGTGAAAGAAACAATTGATCAGTTGCCTCATGTCTGGGAACCAAACCCACAACCTCTGGTGTATGGGAAGGTGCTTTAACCATCTTAGCCACCTGGCTGGGGCTCTTCAGGGAGACTCTTTAAAGAACATCTAAGGAGTGGGTACAAATATCAGAGTGGTAGAATGTCAAGGGAGGTCTCTGAGGCACTCAGAAGCCACGCAGTTAGTAAATAGCTTTGTGTTTAAACCCTTCATTTTGTAAGCTTAGCTCGTTGGAACAAGAGTACAGGTACCTTAACTCAGTGATCAGGAATTCTGAATCGGAGAAGTCGTGACTCATAATGATGCAGAAAAAGTCAAGTATGTGAACTCAGGCACCAGAGACTTGTTTTGGTGGCCTGGACCAGGGCAGGGAACTGTCATTTCCCCTTGTGTGTTTTCAAGAGCAAAAGAGTCTGGAGAAAATGTAAAATCTGGGCAGTGTGTCATTCTCCTTTTTGCCATTTTCATGACAGGATTATGAATGCCATTTTTTCTTTCTTTAATCCTCACCCAAGAATTTATTTTTTCATTTTAGATAGAGAGGGGAAGAGAGAGAGAGGGAAACATCCATGTGAGAAACGATCGGTTGCCTCCTGTACATGCCCTGCCTGGGATCGAGATTGAACCCAGAACGTTTTGTTTTATGGGATGATATTCCAACCAACTGAGCCACCCGGCCAGGGCTAAATGCCATTTCGCAGACACCTCACCGTCTGGAGTTCATGTCGATGCTCACCAGTGCCTCCTGTGATGTGCCCCCTGGAAGTCCCACTTCCTCTGCCTTCCTAAGCTGGATTTCATGCCAGGTGAGAGCTCAGACTCCCAGGACAGTGCGGGGGGGGGGGGGGTTCATAGTGTTAGCTACCAATGAATCAATAACCTCACTCTGACCAACACTTTCCAAAATCTTTCCCAGTGAGATTTTGCTTCACACTGAAACTAGAAAAAAAATCTCTGATTTTCACTGAGGACATTTTGCTCTTTTCCAAGCATTATAACAAGCTTGAGAATGACCCAAAGGTGAGCAACCAGAAGAAAAGAAAGAAGTGAAAATAAGCCCTGGCTGGAATAACCGTTTTCTCAGGGGGATGAGAGCTGTCATCAGCCGGGTGGTGTCGGGTCCTTACCAAACTCTGAAACAAGTTCCAAGTTTCTGAGTCACGTGGATACGGTGACTCAGGCTGGGCTCCTCCATCCCGCACTTCACCAGCACCGGGGAGGCTCTCGGACTCCCGCAGTTGCCCAGATACCAAGACGATTTTCAAATTTCGTGTCTTCATTTTGACAGTTATCCGAAAACTAACATTTTCTGGATCATCTGGATGACCAGGCTGGCACTGACGGTGAATCTGGGCCATGGGCCTGTGTACGTGTTACAACAGCGCTGGCACGAGGTAGCTCCACAGCGATTATCCCAGAGGAAGGAGAAGAGCGGTGCGGAGACTGTATCTAACTGGGTTTGCCCGTCAGGAAAGTCAGGGGAATACAGATTCCTGGGGAGCTGAGTTTCTATCTGCTTCACTCACTACTCCATCATTAGCTGCACCCTAGACAGGTAGTAGTAAGTGGTCAGTAAGTAAACACCTTGCAAATACCTGGAGCTCAGAAAAGTGGGTGGGGGGATCAGGTCATCGGCAGGCACAGGAGCCTCCGCAAGCAGGTGGAGCCGCCACCACGCCCAACGCAGCAGCCACTCTTGTCAGAAGACAGTGCTGCCACCAGATTCCACCCATGTTGTTAACTCACGTTGTATTGACTTTGGAGGTAGATTTCTTTGCATTGACTCATAAATTTCTTTTATGTTATAGTCGTAATGGGCCTATGAGCAAAGCCATTTTATGTTTATACATATTTGAGAAGCAGTAAAATGAAAAATAAATTAGGTCAACCATAAAGGTCTGTGAGGAATGATTTTCTTTCCCTTTAGAAGGATTCCATCTATTACTTTTCTTAAGAAATAGTGTATAAGCATTTCCCACAATATATGCCCAATCCTGTGGCAAATTGGGGCATGGCTTCCCTGGCTAAGACAGGTAACCCTTTCTCCAGGAATGTACTCTGCCTGCTGATAAAGTTGCTGCCTGCGGAATACAGGTTGGTTCTCTCAGTCACACTCAGCCGTGCTAACACTTCAAGGGGGAGCTCTGACTGGATGTGCGCAGTAGATTTGAATGGGCAGTCGTTTTCAGAGCTCCAGAGGGCAGGGCTGTGGAAAGAGGTTACTGAGATTTGGACTTAGCTTGGCTCACCGTGAGAAAGTTTTCTGCCCTAGAACAAACAAGCTGTCTCTAGACTTTATCAAGCAGTTATGGGGTGATTACCTGGACGGTGAGTGGGCATCCAGTGGGAGAGTAGATTACATATATTGATCCTGCTGATACTAACTGGCTCTGCCCGGCAGTCTTCCCATGTCCTGCGACCATCAGCAGCATCGATGACCCCTGCCTGGCTTCCTTAGTTTCTCAGCTTGGCTCTTTGTGCTGGACCTGTGCTGGGTATCCACGGCGATAGGCGGCAGTCAAGCTGGGAGCCACACTGCAAGATCCAGCCACCAGCTAGAGCCTCTGGGGCAAGAGAACCCTGAAATCTGCAAATATGCCAAGGCCCCCCATTCATGCCAATAGATGTAGCCCCGCATTCTGACTGCCCAGGCTCCAGGGTCCAGGGTGGGGAGACCCAATGTACTGTGTCTCTTTTCTTCTCTCAATATAAGCTTCAAAGGCTAAATTAGGTCACGATATTCATCGTGTACTTACTTAATGTATGTTAGCTCCTTCTTCCTCCCTTTCTCCCTCCCTTCTGAGAAGTCTTAAAGAGCAAACCACAGCATATGTGCCCACATGTATTTGTCGGACTAAAATGGGCCTCTAGAGTTTGGGGTCCACACCTGATCCATATGGTCAGGTCCAAGAAACTTGCTTGATAAGTGAGGAACAGAGTGGCCAACAGACTTGGACTCATGGTTCCAGAGAGGAAGGGGCCAGCTGATTAGGAGCAGACGATCTGCCAGCCCAACTGCTGATCAGAGTTCGGATCAAAACAAGAGGCCGCAACACTGGCAAGGAGCGGGGATCGGAACCTGAGTCCCGCCAGCTGGCAGTTCCCAGATTTCAAGGGCCACCTGGTTCCTGAGCAGGCTCCGGGCCCCTCCCAAGCCCATTCCGCTCCGGCCAGCTGTCCGTCTGCATTTCTCAGAGCAGCAACGTGCAAGGAGGAGAAACCGCATGCAAATCAGGGGCAACTCCCTCATTCCCAGCCCTGGGAGAGCTGCCAGCTCTGTCCAGGCCCGACTTCTGCCCTTTGTGAGGTGGGGGGCAGGGGAGATACTGTTCGAGGAGGGTGGGAAAGTGTCAGCTGAATAAAAAATGGCTTCCGAAGCCCAAGTAAAAAGGCTTGGAGTGGCTTCAGGCCCAAACTGTGCTTTCCCAGTCTTTTCTATTTCTTCCCCTTTTCCAGCCACCAGAATAAGTATAAAGAACACATTAGAGAAATAACATATATAGATTCAAAAACATCAGCTTTGGTGGCTTGGACATGTATCAGGAAAACCATCTGTGACATTTTTTTCCCCATATAAATTGGGGTAGGGAAAATAGAGAAAGGAGAAAGAAATAGCCACCGGACGGGAGCAGGGAGTGGTGGAGTGTGGAGACTGGGTGAGCAGAGGCGCAACGGCAAATGTTGTCCGAACCCAGCTGCCTCTGCAGCGCCCACCTCTGCCGACTGAGTGGGGTAGACGGACGCGTCACTTCTCGGGCTGCAGAGGGTGCCGACTTCCACCGAAGGAGCGTGAGATTCCCCTGGAGCTGCTGCCCACAGCTCCGTGCAGAGATGCGGGTCTCTGGAATTCCAAATTCCCCCACACAACGGGCCCCCAGGCTCCCCCAGGGCCCTGCATCTTTTCTCTCCACCTTCTCTGGCTTTCTTAATTCTTCCTCTCTGCTTTGGCCCTTGGCCTGCTACCCCACGACCTTCAGGCCCCTGGGACCCTGCAGGGCAAAGAAGGTGCTGACTGGGGATGCTGGCCTCGCTCCCTGGCCAGTCTCCCCAGGTAGCCTCACCTTGGGAGGAAGCCCAGCTGAGTGTTGACAGCCTGTGCTGACATGAACGGACAGCCCAGGGCTGTCAGACGCTGAACCAAGAGCTGGAGCTCACGTACTCATGTCTGGAGGCAGAAAGCCTCCTGGGCTCTGAGCCAGCTTCTGCACCCCAGCCCCTGCAAACAAGGAAACCACCCAAGCACCCCTGTCCTGCTGCTGGTGACACTCAAGAAGAGCAGTGTTTGTCTTGCAAGTTCCAGGACACTTCCTGCTGTTGTATTTTAGGGGTGCAGCAGGAGTACAGCTGAGCCAAAAGAGCCGTGAGCACGCTGAGTACATCGGCCTGGACCTGGGTTTGGACCTTCTGGGAGAACAGAGCATGACTTTTTCGGCTGCTGTGGTCTGAGGTGGTTTAGGCCCATTTCCTGCAGGAGGAAGGATTCGACAGAGGTGCACTGAGAACCTCACCAGGATTTGGGCTCAGTCCCCGCTAATGGTAAAAGGGCATTGGTTTCTTTGAACTTCTCCTCTGAGACCCGCGCAGGAGAGAGAATGGCTCAGTCAGGGCTGGACTTCTCCTGGAAGCACTGCCCTGTGATGTGCTCTCCGCATCTCCCTGGACCCCCGTGGGACCCACGGATCTTCAGCTCTTTTCACTTCACAGCTACCCTCAGACTCTGATATCTAAGGTTGATGAACTCATTACCAAGTAGCAGCATTTTCCATCAACATGCTTGTAGACCCCGACCCCCCCAGAACCCAGCAGAAAAATGGCAACTGGTAAGCATGTGTGTGTGTGTTGTGTGACACCAGACAAGATGGGAACAAGGCACAGGGCTGTCACAGCCTAGGGGACCCTCCACTCAAATGTTTTCCATGAACATTTCCATGACAGAGGCCTGGCGATCTTTCGGATTCCACTCTTCCATGAACTGAAGGGGCAGATGCTTCTACCACGGGCTCCATGGTCCCCAGAGTGTAAATGGGTGCCTGGCAGCTGGAGGGGGCAGGTCTGGATGGCTCAGCCAGGTCACTCCCAACGTTCCTCTTCCTTAGAAATTGCTGCACCAGCCTGACCTCCTAATTGATAGGGGTAAAGCGCCAAATGTTAGCTTGTTCTGATTTGGGCATGGGGCGAAGGTGAAAGCCAGGCAGGCTGGATTTGTCTCAGCCCCAAGCTGCAAGGGCTTTTGCCTGTAATAAGACTGAACCTCCCAAATGGAAGGAGCCCCGGCCACAGCCCGGGAACTCCCCCAGCTCCAGTCTCTGGAGAAATAAAGAAGCAAACAAGGCTGCTTTGGGAAGTGCTCACATGTGTTTATTTCACAAGGGGGGATATGGGGGGTGGGTGCTGATCACCAACAAGATGCCACCAAATGAAAGATATGAACCCCAAACTGGGCAGCTATAGGGTTTGGTTCTGGGCAGGGCTTGGCCTTTGGGGACAGCATGAGGGAGAGAGATGGGAACTGGCAGAAGCACAGCCTTCTGTCTGGGGTACCACACAGGGCAAGGCCCAGCCGCATCCTTCCGTCCAGACAATGTGGCCGCCCCCCAGCCCCCCTATCTTCTCAGCAGCCTTGTCCTGATCCAGGCAAGCAATGAAGCGGCAAGTCCAAAGCCACACTTCCACACCTGCTCTACCACACACTCAGACACACACCCAGACACACATGCCATGTGGCGTCACACATGCAGCCACACACGCCCTGCCACACGCACACCAGCACACACACTCGTATGCATGCACACACATCCATATATTAACTCTGATTTATAAGTGCACCCTAACCAGAGGGCAATCGAAAAAAAATTATTACTCTTCAGAGAGGAATCGACTGCCTTCTCCCCTGTCAGCCAACAGAGCGTGGGCTGAAATGAGATGAGCACAGAGCATTCTCTAGGGCCCTGGTCCCCTTTGCTGTGCTGGCTCCAGTCCCTCGGCTCCAGGTGGAGGCCCCTTGCTGTGCCGCTGCAGCAGCCTCCATCAGTCAGGGCTCCTGGTCCCCGGCAGGCAGAGCTGCACTGCCTGACTCCAGCCTGGGGGCCCTGCACAGCTCGGGCTACCCTGTGTGCTCAGCCTGTCTGTCTCGGCTCTCTCCAGACCCAGGCAGAAGAACTGTCCTGGGCGCACAGGAGCCTACTCAATGCCCAGGCAACCATGAAGCATCAGCTCCTTACAGGCCAGTTCAGGGAGAGCCCAGAAAAACCCAGGGCTGTAGCTGCACTCCACCTAATGGAAAAGTTTGGGGTGGAGGCTGCCTTGATTGTGAATGGACATCTGGGCAGAAGCAACTTCAGGAGCAACTCTCAGGGCCCAACTGCCTCCTCTGAAATGGGGGGAGCTAGGATGTGGCTGAGACCCAGAGCCCCCAACTTTGTTGAGGGCTGGGGTGGAATTCAGAAGCTGCTGCTGTAAGAGGTGAGAAAGAAGAGAGGCCTCTGCCAGTCCAGTCCTGATGGTGGGTGGGGAGATGCAAAGGAGATGTGGATGTTTCACTCCTCGGTACCAGGTTCACATCTGGGCTGCAGAAGACACAGCTCCTGGGTTCCCAGCAAAGGGGTGGGGTGGGGGTGCTTTCCCAGGGTCCAGGAGCCTCATGGAAGCTGAGTGCCTGATGTGGACACAATATCTCCATCTGAGGCCCCCATGCTGTCCTGGAGAAGCCCTGGATGCCCACGAGCACCTGCTGGCTCCCAGCTGTCTCTCCACCAGTGTGGCTGGTCCAGAACACGGGCAGACACTGTCCCAGGAAGCCAGGCTCCAGGGTCCCTGGCTCCCTCTCACTACTTGATGGAATTCTTAATCGTCCACCTCTGTCCCGTGCAGCTGCGGAGGATGAGGTCGATGCCAGCCAGGCCACGGTTCTCCACCTCCAGACAGCGCCCTGTGCCCTTATTCATAATGGCTCCATTCTGGGAGGAGGTGGGGGTAAATGGATGAAAGAGAGAGAGAAGGAGGGAGAGAGAGGCTTAACCACCCTAGTGCCTAGCACCTGGCTTCTAGTGGGGTACAATCCCCAAATTCTTTGTACACAGGGAGGGATCATTGGGGCTTCCTCTGGAAATTCCAAAGTGGGAATGTCAAACTCTTTTTTGCAGGGGACCACATCGGCCTTGTGGTTGCCTTCAAAGGGTCAAACATAATTTTAGGATTGCATAAATGTAACTGCTCCTTAACAGTTAAGCGAGAGCTTGGTGCTGCCGCCGGGTAGAAACAAGGTGCCGGGCCTGATAAAACAAGGTGGAGGGCCAGAATCGGCCTGTGGGCCTTGTGTTTGCTGCCTGTGCTCTAAAGCCAGAAAATAAATAAGCTTCATCAGGTTTGAGTGGCTGAACCAGGTAACGAGCATTGGTGGAGAATGGTGTTGGAATGAGGACTTTCCAGGGATACGTGAGGTCTGACTTTCTCAATCCTACTGGCTGTAGGCACTTAGTGTATTTCAGGAAAATTACCCCCCGCGTTCCCCTCCCAAGACTAATCAGAGCCAACCCAGCCCGGTGCTGCTACAGGGATCCGGAAGGCTATCTCCCATGGAAATCCTCCACCAATTCCCCCCAAATGTGCTTCAGGTCCAGGCGCCTGCCCTGGGGTTGGGATCTCTTCAATACACTTTGCTGGGTGCCCTTGGGCAAGTCAGATTGCTTTGTGGTTGGCAGCACTATTTCCTTCGCTGGGGTGTCGGTCCTGTCCATGGAGATAGCACTCACCTGGATGAAGGTCCACCGCTTGTACAGGCTGCTCTTGACCTTGTCACAGTCAAGCAGCTGGGGCAAGCGACTCTTGGAGTTGTCTACTAGGCAGCGAGTGTCAGGGAGGAGTGTGGTGGTGCCCAGGGCTCCCAGGTGCAGAAAGCCTTCCTTGGTATAGCGGGCGAGCTGTGGAGAGAGCAGCATGTCCAGGGAGCAGGGCCGGGGGGCAGGAAAACAGGGCTCAGGCCCGCAGGCCTCACCCACGCCTCCGCCAGTGCCGCAGTCCTGGCCACCATTTCAGGCCTGTCCCACCCACCGACACACCCCCCAAACTCACAGACAAGCCCTGCTGGGAAGCCCTCTGGTTTGCGAGGACCTGATATAGATTCCCCTGGACTGCTCTCTGACATTTTTTTTTTTCCTAAGCACATCCTCATCAACGCTTCAGGAATCTAGCCTTCAGTCCAGCAACATGAGGAGCAGGAGTAAATAAAAGAGCAGGACAGTCGATTTCTGAAGCCTGGCTCTGCCTCCAACCGGCTGGGCCACCTTGAACGATTCACTTAACCTTTCTGAGGCTCCATTTCCTCCTCGATTATAATCGGGGATTAACTAAATCTATCCCACCGAGAAGGACCCACAGAGGAAGCACATGAAAGAAGAAACAGATGTTATTAAAAAGCACGCGACCTCATAGGTTTTAAAATAAACAAAACAGCAACGAGACACCACATTTTAAAAAAGAACCTTATTCCCATTTTGTCAAGGTTTGTGTAAGACGGACTGATGTGAAAGGGTAAATTACTACAACCTGGAAAAAATGAATTTCAAAATACATACTTTGTGCTTTTAAAATGTTCCTCTCCTTTAACTCAATAAATCCACTTTTAGAAATCTATCCCAAGGAAATAATCAGAACTGTGAACATAAGTTTATGTGTAGGGTATTTATTGGAACATTTTTAATAACATCCTGAATGTACAACACAGTTCTGGTTCTTGCTGTCTGCTCCATGTACTGCAAGGAGTGCTGGGAGATTGTGGGAGACTGGAAAAATGGTCACATCCTTCACACTTCCTTCTATACACCACTGGTAAAGACAGTCAAATGGAGTCTAATTCCCCATCCCTTGAATATTGATGATTTATTTTGGCCAACAGAATATAGCAGAACTGTTGATGTGCCTGTTCCTTGATTAGACCTCACATACTTTCATCCTCTGGAAACCCTGCTGCCACCATGGTTGTGAGCTCACAATGGTCTGCCAGAGGGTGAGAGACAACCGCCAGACAAGGGGGTGAAGTCATTGGAGATAAGGTAGCCCTCAGCCAAGCTCTAGCTGATAGGAGATTCATGAATAAATCCCACCAAAATCTTCTCAGCCTAGTCCACATCACAGAACTGTCAGGCTGGCCTATGGACTCATGACCAATAATAAATGCATATGGTTTTAAACCAAATGCATATAGTTTTATGTTGGGGATAGTTGTTATGCAGCAATAGCTAACTGATACAGAAGTGGTGTTGCCTTCCAACCCTTCCCCGAGCAGGGCTCATATGACTTCAGTGGCCTTCCCTCCCCTGCTCGTTCACGTTGCCACCTGCCATTCACACTTCTTTAGGGGCAGGGACTGGGTCTAATCCATTTCACTCCTTGCTAGGAGAATGATCACAGACCAAGTGCTCAGAAATGTGTTTGTGAATGAGCACACTGTAAACCTGGTGAACATCCTCATTTAAAAAAAAAATGAAGCCCCATCTCTCCAAGCATGTTTTGAAGAATCCTCTGTGTGCCCAGCCTGGGGACAGGCTTCAGGGAATGTAAGGCTGGAGCTGTGTTCCCACTGCGATGATCTCAGTGCAGGCTGGGCGGGGTGGGGGTGGGGGGCGGAACAGCAGTGAGAGAGGCAAGCACTGTCTTCCTGCTTGTCCTTGTTCTTGTTCTTACAATTGTAAGAGGTGCCTGGGGAGAAGTGGTGATCACTAATATACGGCTAGCTCCTATTCATTTTTTAATAAAGAAATAAAACTACCAGCTTGTAGGTAGTGAAGGCATACTCTGCATCATTTCTAAGATGGCACAGAGGATAAATGTTGGGATTCTCACAAATCTCAGTGAGGCAGGTGCTGCTGCCCACCCCATTTTATTTATTTATTTAATTTTGGGGCTGCAGCACTTCACATTTTTTGAGGGCCTGCTCCCCAGGAGCTCATAGCCTAGGGGCTGAGCCCCACATGTGCTAGGTGGGGGAGGAAAGGAGGTGAAGGAAGAAAGGCAGTTCATGCAGATACCAGGGCACAAGCAAAGGGGGTGCAAAGCAGGCCCAGGCAGGGGGCCTGGGGTGGCAGGGGGACGGCAGCCTGGCAAGTCCTGCCTAGACCGGGGACTGGACCAAGCAGAGGCATGAAGGCTGCCCCTCTCCCACCAGGGTGGGCTCACCTAGAGGTGCACTGGAGGTGGCCCGGCCCCTCCAGCTGTTGAGCCGGGCCTCACAGGCACGTCAATGTGTTGGCCCTCTCCACCCCACACTCCTTGACCGTGCAGACACCTGGGGGAAAGCAGGTAGCCAGGGTCTAGGACCCTGGCCAAGACAGCAGGGTGGAGGTGGGCCCCTGAGGGAGCAGGTTGAAGCTGTGATAGTCCTAGGTCCCTGGGTAAGTCCCCAAGGAACTTCCAAATTTCCATGGCAGCCCCTGGGGCAGCTAAGGAGGGAAGGAGGGAGACAAAAGAAACAGAACCCCAGTAACCGGGGGCAGGCCCCTAGAGGCCTAGCCCCTCAGAACTGCTGCTGACAGGGAGGTTTGGGGTGCACGGTGGGAAGCTGAGAGGAACTCACCTGAGGGGAAGGGGGACAGCCAGACACACAGCAGCCAGGAGGGCAGCAGCAGAGCAGAGACGCACACACGTGTGACAGAAGCGGGGAGAGGAAATATGACCACTTACAACCACACAAAACCTCCATACACGTGTAGCACCTGGCAGAGGGGAGGGCAGCAGGGCAGTGGTGGGTGGGGCCAGCCTGATCTGGAGAGGATGTCAGTGTCCAGAGCACTCAGAGATGTGCGGGTTGGTGGAATGGCCCTCACCATGGTGCACGTTCTCCACATGGATGGAGACACTGAGGGCCTGAACTCGGTGGAGCCCTGGACAGATCTTCTTTGCTCTTGGCAGACACAGCCTTTACCCTCCGAAATCCCTTGCTATATCACCTAGCAGTGCCTCTGGGAGGAGAACCCAAAAGCTCAACAGAAACAGTTCTCATTGGGCCTGATCTTGCTGATGTGCAAGTATGGCACTTTTTGCGGAGGTCTTTGATCTTCTGCTGATGTTGGCAGTCTCATCACACTTCTTGTACAAGACAGTCAGCTCTAGCCACTCTGAGGCCGGAGGGTTCTGCATGGCAATCTCTTGCTGAATTTGGCCCTGTTGAGCCATGATGGCTTCATCATAAGCAAGACTGTTAACACCAGAAACACCAGTCCTCAGGGACACTCACACCCATGGCCACCTGCAGCGTCCCCAGAGGCCCTGCCCAGTCCTTTGCACCTGCACCTGGTGTAACTTGATGCCCTCCTGGCACAGACTGGGGAGGCAGGCAGGAACGTCACTCCATTTTTAAGGTGAGGAAACAAGCCATGTCTCCAAGCCATGGAGATATCTGGTCACCTGGGTGGATCTTGGCCTCTCTTGGGTCCGTACAGTCCCTGTGTTTGGTGGCCCAGGCCCAGCAGCTGAACAGTAGAGGGGCCTCCTCCCCGATGATCCTCCCCTCTCCCCGAGAACCTGGGCGTTTCTGGGCAGGAATAGAGTAAGAAGACAGCTCTGCTGAGGGACGTGGGTGCCTCTTCTCCAGGCGATAAGATTCTCCTCCAGGGCTCTAAGCTCCTGGTAGAAGCTTCTCAGAAGCCCTCTGCTTTGATCCTGAAAGGGGAGCTCACTAGATCCCCCCAAAACAAGTCACAGGGAGTTAATTAAGTGCCCTTGAGAGAGATGCAGTTAACATGTGCTTTCAACCCAAATTAGTTCCAAATCAGAGTAATTGTTAGAGGCAAAATGATAAGAAAAATCAGAAACTCTCCCCCATCCCTACCCAACAATGTCTCTGAATATATTTAAATTCACCGAATGCAAAGTGATGAACGACAGCAAGCTGTCTTTATGTTCAGGGGAAAGATATACACAGCTGCTTATTGAAATTATGAATCAATCTATTATCCAGCAGGCAAATGAGTAGCGCCAAGAAAATTAATTAACTGAACATATCTGTGACCCAGATGTTTAAAGAGTGAAGCTAAATGCCTCTGGGAGTTAGAGTCTCTTCTTTCTGAGGTCTGTTAGGACATGAACACAATGAGACCCAGGCCGCTAGGACCTGCCCCATGCCACGCAGGCCTCAGGGTGGGCAGGGTAGCTGAGGAGGGCCGGCAGGATTTTTGTTCTGGGGAAAGGCTGGTTCTCACACCAATAATACCAGGCCAGGTGTATAGGCTCTCTTGGCCTGGCCCAGGGGCCAGGGTCAGGGGAAGGGCACTGGTCTGAGAGAACCATGGGGGTTCACAAGGCAGGAGGATGGTGAAACTGAGACCTGACATCAATGTTATCTCCCTTTTTGCTCTGCTCCTGGAGTGGGAGTCTGCCTAGTCTACTGCCCACCATTTCCCATCCCTACACTCTGCCCCTGTCTTGTGCATGTCCAACGGCTTTCCTGTCTTCAGAGATTTGCTCAGCTGTTTGTCAGCTGGAAATGCAATTTTTTTTCATTATTCTAGGACTCTCTGGCTTCAGCATTCCTAGACTCTAGTGCAATTCTCTCCAGTTCACAATGTCTGTCTAGACAGCTCATGCCCTTGTCTCCTGTCAAATATCTGGCGCAACCTGGATCCACACGCTGAGGATGATGTCCCACCTCCTCTGACCACTCCGCACCTCCATTCAGGTGATGAATGCCTGGTTGTTTCTACTTTGGGTCGTTATGAAATAAGCTGCTTTTGTGTGTGTTTTCAGTTCTCTTAGGTATATATCTAGGAGTAGAATTGCCAATTGTTGGGTCATCCAGTAAGTCTACGTTTAACTTTTTGAGAAACTGTCAAACTGTTTTCAAAGCAGCTGCACCATTTTTCATTCCCACCAGCAATGAACCAGGGTTCCAATTTTTCCACATCCCAGTCAACTCTTGTTATTGTGGCTTAAAAACATTAAAAAAAAATTCTAGCCATTTTAGTGGGTGTGAAGTGGTATCCTACTGTGGCTTTGACTTGTATTTACCTAATAACTACTGATGATAAGCATCTTTTCATGTGCTTATCAGCCATTTGTATATTTTCTTTGCAGAAATGTCTATTCTAATCTTTTGTCCATTTTAAAATTGGGTTATTGCCTTTTTATCATTGAGTTGTAAGAATTCTTTACATTTCTTGATGTTAGACCTAGTTCAGATATATGATTTGTTAATATTTTCTGCCATTTTGATGGTTATTCTTTCACTTGGTAGCATCCTTTGAAGCACAAAAGTTTAAAATTTTGATGAAATCCAATTAACCTTTTTGGGGGTTACTTGCGCTTTTGGTGTCATAGCTAAGAAACCATCACCAAATCCGAGGTCATGAAGGTTCATGAGAATGTTTTCTAAGAATTTTATAGTTTTAGCTCTGACATTTAGGTCTTTGATCCATTTGAATTAGTTTTTATGGTATATGGTGTAAAGTATGAGTCCAAATTCATTGTGTTTTTTTTTTTTATGTGAATATCTGATTGTACCAGCACCATTTGTTAAAAGCACTATTCTTTCCCTGTTGAATTGTCTTGTCATCCTTGTTAGAAATCACTTGAGTCTAAGTGAGAGGTTTCTGTCTGGACTTGCAATGCTGTTCCATTGATCTACAAGTCTGTCCTTAGGTCAGTCCCACACTGTCTTGATTATTAGAGCTTTGCCGTAAGTTTCAGCACTTTTTCTTCTTTTTTAATATTGTTCTGGCTAGGCTGGGTCCCTCGCAGTTTTTTCTTTTTGTCCCTTTAATTGAATTTATTGGGGTGACACTGGTTAACAAAATTATACAGGTTTCAGGTGCACAATTCCATAGCACATCATCTGTACACTGCACTGTGTGTTCATCACCCAAGTCGAGTCTCTGTCCATCACCATTTATCCCCTTTATACCTTCCTCCATCTCTCCCAACCCTCCCCCCAACAGTCACTACACTGTTGTCCATGTCCAGAAGTTTATTTGTATTTATTTATTTTTTGGCTCATATGAATTTTAAGATCAACTTTTCCATTCTGCAAAATAGGAAGTTGGACTTTCGATGGTGACAGCATTGCATCTATAGAGTAACTTGGAGGTATTGCTACCTTAACAGCGGTGAGCCTCCCAATCCATGAACACAGGGGCCTTTCATTTCTTTCGACAGTGCTTTGTAGTTTTTGATATACAAGTTTTATGCTACTTTGGTTACATTTATTCTGAAGTATTTTGCCTTTTTTGATGGTATTGCAATGGTATTGTTTTCTTAATTTCCTTTTCGGAATATTCATCACTCATGCAAGAAGAGTTGTCTTCTGAGAACCACAATTTTGGTGCCTCATGGTCACTCAGAACTGTGGGCTCTGCACATTCCCTCAGTTCCTGCTTCCATGTAGCCAGGGCCAGATGCCAACTGCCCGAACCCACTGCTTACCCACTGATAGTCCACTGTGCCTGGGCCTCACCCCAGCTCCCTCATCTTTTCATTCACCTCTTGTTAGTCTGTCAGCCAATACCTTTTCCTCCCCTTCAAGGTGTATATTTTTAAAATGTGTTCTTCCTTGCCCTGGCTAGTATGGCTCAGTTGGTTGAAGCATCGTCCTATAAGCTGAAAGGTTGCAGGTTCAATTCCTGGTCAGGGCACATACCTAGGTCATGGGTTTGGTCCCTGGTCAAGGCACATATGAGAGGCAGTTGATTGATGTTTCTCTCCTTCTCTCTCTCCCTCCCTTCTCCTTCTCTAAAATCAATAACCCTTTCCTCAGGTGAAGATGAAAAAAATGTGTCCTTCCTCCTCAATTCCTCATCTGGTGTCCTGGGCCTTCCTTGCCCTCAGAGGATCATATGTCCCACTTTGTTTGGAAGTTATCTCTCCTACCCCTTAAAACCTGAGCTCCTTCACATTTCCTCACTTCCTTTCAGCCTCTGCCCTCTCCTCACTTGGCAGGTACCTTAACTCATTATTTCTCCTGTCTCTTTCATTTCTTCTAAGCTACAAACATAACCAAATCTATACGCCCAGAAAAACTTTGCCAGCCACAGTTTTTATTACCTCCTAATTTCGTCCTTGGATTTCCTCTCTCTATTTCTCTAGTGACTTGCGATTTGGTTTCTACCATCGGTATGAGTGGCAATTAATCTCTTTTTTTATTTAAAAAAAAATTTATTAGCCCTTGTCACACCACTGATTGAAGCGAAACAATACAACATGCTGCCACTTCACCCAAAAGCAGAATCTTTACTTTGCCCTTTTTTGACGGCTCAGTGAGTCATTAGTGAAAGTCCCAATGAGTGCTTTTCAAAGGGGCACAATTGATCTTTTGAAGGTCAACAAGATCCATTAATTATCAACTTCAATTGCCTTTTCTTTGTCTTTATATTGGGCACCAACTGTGGGCCAGGTGCTGTGCTGAGTGCAGGTGATACTGCCTCTTCTCTCTGCACCCATTGTCTTGGAGAACTTGCCATTCCCAGGGCATTTATCTATGTGGTAACTTTGCTAACTGTGCCAAATTTCTATCTCCAAACTAAACTTTCCCCTCAGTTACAGATTTGTATATCTAACTCCCTACTTGACATACTACTTGGATACCTAATAAGCATTTCAAATTCTTCCACAAACCAAACCAAACCAAATTCTTCCTTCCCTTTTTACCCTCTCCATACCTATTGGGAACTGCCCTGCCTGGTTTCAGAAGTTGTAACCTCCCCCCCCCCCCCCGCCCAATGGCTAAGACTGAGTGAGTGACCTTCAGAGCATAAGCGACTAAGGAGACAAAGCTTATCTCCCTGGCAGGAGCACCACTACTGCGTCTTTTACTTCACCCTGCCTGGCCCCCAATGATTAATCGGTTAGCCAATGACGGATAAGATTTCTCAGGGGAGGAATGACCTAAGACAGACAGGCAAGATCGTGGGGAGCCCACAGGGAAGGACTTGGGGAGCTATAGCAAAAAAGGGGTGATGGACCCTTGCCCCTGGGCTTTGACATAGCCTGAGTCCTCATTCTCTCTGCGAGAAGTCTCCTAATCTCTTGGCTGCCTTACTTACCCTGCCTGACTTAAGCCTGAAACAATGACAGAGGGTGATGCGGCCCTCTGCTGGAAAGGGTGGATTTCCTGTGCCATGAGGCCCTAAGAAAGAATACATAAAATCTTCTGAAACCTGCTTTGCTAAGAATGCTTTCAATTAAGTGATAAGGGTCTGAGCAGGAAATGGGTTTGTTTTCCAGTTTTGTAGCCCTTTAGCTAATGAACCCTGACTCAGAATAAGTCCTTGTAGTTCTTTGTATGCTACCTATTGTTTGATCCTTACTGTCTGACAATGATTAATAAGCTTTTCCTGTATTCCTGTGCAAACTGAAAGCCAATAAAAGCTTGTCAAGGCAAGGGTCGGTGTGCTCTTCTTTTGAGAGAGTGGCTCTCCCATTGAGAGAGTAGCCATGTTGTGTTTTTTCCTTCACAGGACTTGGTAGTCTGTGTGAATTTGTCTCGAATCTCATCCATAATGCCATGGAAACTGCAGGCCAGTGTTCGCGTCACATACCCATCCAACATCCATTCCATCTTGGTAAGGACAACTCCATCCTTCCAGTTGCTTAGGCCAAACATCTTGGCTTCACCCTTTATTTGTCTTTTCCCCTGATCCACCATATTCAGTCAGTGAGCAAAGCATATCCAGATCTCACCTCCATTACTACTTTCCTGCTTTAAGCCACCTTAATCTCTGGACTAGATAAGTACAATGGCCTCCTCATTTATCTCCCAATTCCTACCCTGGCCTCTCTTGGTCATTTTCAATATGACACCTGGAGTGATTTCTATTAAAATATACTATTTAAAATTATATTTCTTTAAATTGGATTCAGACAATGCAATTTCTATGCTCAACATTCTCCAAAGGCTCCCCATCCCACTCAGAATAAAAGTCCAAACTCCCTCCTACGGACTACAAGGCCAACGCAATCTAGTTACTGCTCCCTGAGCTCAACTCCCACCACTCAGCCCCTTGCTCACTCCACTCCAGCCACACTGGCCTCCTTGTTGGTCTGTTAACAGGACAGCTTTGCTCCTGCTCAGAGCTTTGGCACTTGCTCTTCCTTTTCTCTTGAATGCTCTTCTCTCAGATATATGAATAGTTCACTCCTTCACCTCTGTCAAGTTTCTACCAAAAAGTCATTTTCTTGGTGGTTCTTTCTCTTGACCATCTTATTTAAAATGAGACCTCTACCACTTGCTCCTTATCCCTTCCCTTGCTTTATTTCTCTCTCCAAGAACATATTATGCTCTAATAGACTATGCATTTTCCTTATTTATAGAGCTTGTTGTCTGGCTCCCTCCTCGAGAATGTGAAAGGTATTTGTTTGTTTTTCTTTGTTGTTGTTCACATCCCTATCCCTAGCTTTTAGGAGGGTGCTTGACACATAAGAGGTCTCGATAAATTATTGTTGATATCATGAATGAATGGTACAGTACCTGCCTTCAAGGAGCTCACCCTGCTTAGGTAGGCAGGGAAGCCAAGAGGCAAGAATGACATAGTGTGAGGTAATGCTATGAAATACACTAAATGTCTTCTTAGAACCAGAACAGAAGGGGCCCTAATCCAGAGAGGGAGAGCAGAGAAGGCTTTCCAGAGGATGGAGCATTTAGGCCAACCAGATGAGCAGGAGAAGGCAGACCAGACCAGACAAAGGCAGGAGAATATCTCAAGGCTGGGACACCAGAGGAGATGATGGAGTGTAACAGCTGTGATGGGGCAGAAGTAGGAAGGTGTGGGTACAGTACAGATGGGGTTGCACTGTACAGACAGATCATGCCCAGAAATCGGGGCTTAATCATGAGGGGCCATCTGAATTATAAGATGACCAGACTGGCTGCTGAGTGGAGGGTGACCTGTGGTAGAGAACAATGAAAGTGCGGGGCTTGGTGAAAGACTGAACTCATGACAACACTGAAGAGGGAGAGAACATGACAGATGTGAGAGATGCATCCAAGTTAGGAAAGACTTTGTCTTCCTGGTGAGTTCAACCTTCTATCATCATGAAATGACACACTTCATCTTTAATAATGCATTGTGTGTGGAAAGGCACTTTGTTTGACATTACTGTAGTCATCCCAGCTTTCCACTCTTAAGAATTTGCCTGCCATTCCCTTTTCCATTCTTCTACTTTCAACGTTTGTCTTTGGTTTTAAATGTGTCTCTTGAAAACAGAATACTCCTGGAATTTTAAAAATTTAAGGTGGCAGTCTCTGTCTCTTAACCAGAAAAATTAGTTCATTTCTTTTTAAACTGATTAATGATGTACTTGGACTTTTCCTACCGTCTTCCTTTGTGCTTTCTGTGTGTCTGGCCTTCTCTGTTTTCTCTTTCTCATCTCTTTGCCTTTGTTTGGGTTAGTTGTATTTTAGGTTATTTGTTGAAATGTTATCATGTTTTATTGTTTCCCTCTATAAATTTAGAAGTTATATTTCATTTCTATTTTTTATTGTTCACTCTCAAAATTTAGCTATTAACAACTTAGTAAAATGTAATGTTATTCAGTATTTTAACATCAACTTCTATTTAATAAAATTCACGGACAGTAGGATACAAAAATCTGATCACCTTCTTCTAACTGCTCAGTCTTTTGGATTTATTTCCCAAAGGAACAGATGAACATTATTCTTATTATTTCATGTTAAAATTTTTGTTTAGATTTACTTATATGTTTATAAATTTCTTTATTTGGAATTCATTCTTGCTTCGAGTCATTCTTCTGGGCTCATTTTTCTTCTTCTTGAAGCACATTTCTTAGAAGTTCCTTTGGTGATTGTCTAGTGTGATAAACCCATTCAGATTTTGTTTATCTGAAATGTTTTGGGTTGATTTGTTACTCAGCAAAATCTAATGGATACAATCACTCCTGTGCATCTAGAAAGTTTTTTTTAATTGGATTTATTGTAGATGGTCTGGAATCTAGTTATACAGTACCAGGGAGACCCTTCAAAGCATCTAACCTGCTCTATTGTTGGAACCTATAAAATTATGTCCAAACCACTGTCTGTGGAATTGTTCACTTCAATATGATGCTCACTGTTGCTAAGGTAACCCTGAGGCATATGTTCATACATCATGTGCAACTGAGGGGTCAATTGCTGGTTTCCTTCTGAGTCAGTGATTATCTGACACTTATTGACTCTCACTCTTGCAGGTATGGTCAACAGACAACTGGCTCCCACAGCTCCGATCTTTCCTAGGCTCTAGGTTTGTAAGCTTGAATTATCTTTGCCCCCTCCTCTTCCCTCTTCAATAACATTAAAGTCATAGTTTCTGCCTCCATATGCCTCTTTGATATATTTCTTCCTAATAGCTCAGTTGAGACTCTTCTGGGACCTGAACTGCTGCAGTAGCTTTGTAACTGGTCCACCTACCCCTAGACCTTCCCAGTTCTCATCTGTTCTGCCCAACCATGCAGCCTCAAATCATATCATTCCTTGTTTCAGCCTTCAGTTGCTCCCACTGCCCACTGATTTAAGAGGAAACTTTTTACTACGGCATTCCACTACAGGGCTCCAGTTTACCTTTTCAAGCTTAAGTCTTAGCTTCTTGGCTTAGTCTGACAGATGACTTGAGATTTCTCAAAAATAGCCAACAATCTTCCCTCTGTGGTGGATATCCCCACCCTACCATTAGCATTTCCACAAAACCCTCACCCAGATGTGATCTCATTGACTTACATAATTGTGTGTTTTATGAATGTATCTTTCCTTGCTATAGATTTTTATTGGCTGTTTTAGGACATCAGCATCCTACCAACTTTTATATAGCATAAGGACCAAACGTATCTTGCAAAAAGCTAATGCTCTATGAATGTCTTCTGAATTGAATGGGATTATTCTAGGCTTGGCTGCTGGGCCCAAGAGGAGAAATGAACATCATTATCCACAACACTAGCACATGAAGGGAAAAAAAACCCTCTGAGCTCAAATATAGTTACTTTAGGAAAAAATTTTTCTCTATTTGAGATGATCTAAGAGGCACACACAAGCATTAACCCAGATTTAACAGACTTGAGGGAAAACTAAAACAGTCAGAGTATAGCCAGATAAACAAAAACCAGCCAAATAATTGTGGAATTACTCTGTAACACAGCAAAATCTGTTGGAATGTCAATAAAAGCATGGCTTGCAATTGCTTTCATGTGAAGGGTCTTTCTCATCACTTTAAAATCAGGTTTAGCCGGTGTAGAAAACCACGGCTACATGAAAGATTCAGGTTACCCAGCTTCTACTCAAGCAACAGACAGATGGGTTCCATTGACTTAGGCCTGCGTTGGGATGAATTTCTTTGTTGGTTGGCTGAAGCCACAAAAATGGTTTCTGGTGATTACATGTGTGCATGTATATTCTCAAAACCAAATAGCCTTTCTTGATCACTGTCCATGGGCATGCCAGATCCCAAATTGAATGCAGAAAAAAAATTGTCTCCACAGTATATCTCAGAGTAGTTGACTGGTGGCTGCCTGGGTGCTAGGGGTAGAAAAAGGGGTCAGGAAGAATCTCTGGGGGAGGATGGAAATGTTCTGTATCATGATGGGGGAGGCAGTTGCCAGATGTGCAAAACTCATCAAATTTAGTCCTGGCTGGTATGGCTCAGTGGATTGAGTGCCAGCCTGCAAATCAAAGAGTTGCGGGTTCAATTCCCAGTCAGGGCACATGCCTGGGTTGCAGGCCAGGTCCCCAGTTGGGGGCATGTCAGAGGCAAGCACACATTAATGTTTTTCTCCCTCTTTTTCTCCCTCCCTTCTCTCTCTAAAAATAAATAAAGTATTTTTAGAAACTCATCAAATTTATACTTTAAATAGATTCACTTTATTGTTTTTACCTTATACTTCTATAAGGTTAATTAAAATATATATCTGGGAACTTAGAAGGCATGTTAGAGATCCAGCTGCTTTTTGCAGAGAGCCAGTGCCTGGAGGTGGGAGGGTCCAAAGGGCCTCCCTCCTCAGTCTTCTTCCTTCTGTCACTAACGACTCATCACGCTGAATTAAATAAAGCATTATGGTTCCAGGAAATGCACTGGCTACTTAGAATGAATAGGGAGAGATGTCTGTGCATTAGAACCTTGGGTTAATTTTCCTGCAGAGACAGGTGCAGGAGTGGGTGGATCAGGGGCAGGGCCAATGGACATGGCAGGGTGTGGCAGGGTCTTACCCACATACCTTTATGGAGAGGGCCTCTTGGAGAGGTGGCCTAAATGTGGGGAGCTCCAGCATGAGGGTCAGAAGAGCCAAGTGGGAAAGGGGATGGATGGTGAGCAATACAGCTGATTCCAACTCCCCAGGGGTCAGGAGCAAATTCCTAAGCATGCCTTCCAAGGTCACTCAGACTGCTAAACCACTTGGAGGGCCAAGGACTCTGTTTTTCAATAAACAGATGCATTTCTTTTTGGTCTCTGTATGAAATGGGAAGGTAAGATTGTATCCTGGTTACAGCATGGAAGTGCTGGCAAACACTGCCTCCTTTTGAATGTGATCTTAGTTAAATGTCTCATTTTCTCATTTTGCCAGTTGAAACAGCATCCCTGGCTTTGTGCTGTGCCATCAAAGGGCAGAATATAATATGATTAAGGACTCAGACTCTGAAGACTGCTTATGAAATCCAAGCTCTGCCACTTGATGGTTTTAGGATCCTGGGCCAGTTATGTTAGCCCTATGGGACTCTGTTTCCTCATCTTCAAGATGGGAATAATTATAGGATTTGCCTTATAAGGTTGTTATAGAATTAAGTGACTGATTGAGAAGGGGGCGCGGTGCATAGTAAGCCCTGTATGTTTCTTATTCTTATTTCCCTGACCTTGTATACCACTAGTGGAAGATGGGCCTTGCTTCAGCTTCCTGCAGACTTCTGTTCTTCCCTACAGACTCCTATGTGGCCTCACATGGCCAGCATTTCCTACCCCTCGCTCCTTCCTAGCACTCAGCCAACTCTAGGCTTCCTGTCCCCTCTCAGAGCCATTTGATCCCAAGGACAGGGGTTGCTGCCCCAAGTGATTCAACAATACTGCTGGGCAGCCGAGTACCCTTTGCTGGCTATCCAGCCCATCGGGCTCTCTTAGGCTGGTTCAGTGGGTTTCTTGCATTGGACCCCTGACCAGGGAAGGCTGGGGGACCACTGCTTGTTCTGTTCCCTCTCTTCTCCTTCCCTGCTCTACTTTATTTCCCTGGTTTGATCTAGATCCTGTGCCCTTGCCTGGACCAACCCAGATTCCTGGAAGGCTCAGGGCTTCCATTTGACTGGTGGTGCTCAGCTCTGTATCCCCTGTGCTACCCCATTGCCCCCAGATCCTCAGCTCTCATGGCCTGTCATCTCTGACCTGTGCCCCTCCCTCACACTCCTGCAGTGGAGACAGAAGGCCTGTGCTTGTTTTCTGCCCCTGGCACATTTCCTGAGGAGTCCCAGGCAAACCATCTACTTGGTCAGCTTCAACCACCCAGGAATTCAGAGCCTTAACAGAGGGGTTAGACTTGGGCCTGGGAATGACATTCACGTGTGAGAGTGGAGGTAGAGATGCTCTGAAATGAAACCAGCCTAGGAGAGTGGGGCCCAGGTTTCCAATGTCACCAAACAGCCTTTACACTCTAGGCCTTGTTCTGTGTCTGTTCATTTGCATCATGTTATTTCACCAATAACAATGGCCCTAAAAAAGTGGGGATACATCCCTTTAATACTCTCTACTGAAGAGACTATATCTTTTTTTCTCTGTTCTAGAAGCCAGAACTCCATCCTCATTTTGTGGACCTCTCCAACTGGACTGGTCCCTCTCACGCTGCTGTCTCCACCTTCTCACCTGAGCCCAGGAGCTTATTCTGGAGCTGTGCCATGCTGCGGCCGCCCTGGGCTCACCTCATGGCCGTACCGCAGGCCTGGCCGAAGCATCCGGGCCCTTCTCCGCCAGCACTACTACACCATTTGTGACTTGTTGCTCAACACTAACCATGATTGCTTGCCATGTGCCTCAGCTCCCTCAGTCAGAGAGAATACTTCCCTGGGATTTGTGGCCTTTAGCTAAAAATTGTGGTTCTCAGAGGGGTAAGTCTGGGATGGCAGGCCAGTTGATTTCCATGTTTCTGTCAAGATAAATTCATATATTTCTCTCAGAAAAAAAAGGCTCATATTTCTGCTCCTATTTCCCATAACTTGACCCAGGGGAAATTGAGTTTGCTTGAATTAAGATTACGGAACATCTACTTTCTCAGCATTAATCCTCAGTGTTTTCTACATCTTCCACTAATGTTTTAGAAATGTAAGTTTCTTTGTGTTTAGTTTCCCTCTCCCTTTCACTCCATTTTCAGCATGCTCTCCAGTTCTGGCCCCCCACAGCCACACAGTGACCTGTCCTCTTGTTTTCCTGAAAGTCAAGCTTCCAGAGAGTTCTCTCCATCATGTCTCTACCTCCTTGTCTCCCTGTATTCTCTATACCCACTCCAGGCTGAATGCCACTCCATGCTTCACAGAGTCCTCTCACCCTCTGTTTCTTTGCAACATCTAACATGCAGTGTGGTCTAGCTTAGTCTGGGCGGCAGCCTTTGATGCTACTGTGTCTTTGGTGGTACAACACCCATCTTTCCGGTATCAACTGTTCTGGCTCTGTTGCTCACTAGATGTGGAGTTGCTCTAGGGTTTGTTCTAGGACCATTGCCCTATGTCCCTCGGTACACACCCTGGAGCCCTATCTGTCTTCAACATGGGGTTGAAATGTTTGGCTGGAAGATGGCACTACTGGGATTCCCAAAGCCCACTCTCCCCGCAACTCACATTGGCTCAAACAGAACTCATCTTCCCCCATGAAACCTTGGTCTGTTCATGGCCAAATGAACTATTTATATGCTAGATACTGAGGCTGAGCTGATGAGAACCCACCCCTGTGCACAAATCCTTCTCCTGAGGCTTCTTGAGATTTATCTTCAAGATTTGGCTGGTTGACACTTCAGTTTCTATGGAGGGGCACAGACTCAGGCCTTGCGGGAATTTTACACTCATGAACCTAGTCTTCTGAGAACAGTATACGGCCATCAAGATGATTGATAGGAGTCCCTTGAAAGCAGGGTCCATGCCTGTAATAATCAGCCCCCTAAAGCTACAGGAGAAGCCATAGTCATGCACTCCTAGTGGTTCCCATATGGGTGAGATTCCAGCACACCGTCTGATCCATGCCACTTTACATAACCCCGAGCTCCTGAGACAGGCAAGTGGTATGATGAGGACAATCTAAGACATTCTGCTACCCATATCTGGTATTCTCCTGACCTTGTCCACTGGGAACCTAGACTCCTGAGGCCCTGACATCCTGTACCAGTGGCCTGAGCTCCATTAACCCTAAACTCTTCCAGATCCACCCTTAATTCTCATTGGTTATGCTCTCAGACCTCCTTCATTCCAAACAAGCAACATGTTTCAAAATAATCATTCAGCAGACACTGGTGATCTGGAGAAAAATCAAAACTCTGAAGTAAATGGCCAGCTAACACTGTGCACTAACTGTGCTGTACCTTGTAGTGTTAATGCCCTAAATACCTTCCTACAACAGCCTTTGCCCACTGCTCCATGCCCCTCAGAAGCAGTGGTATTGATTCTTTACTAATTCAGTGATATGAAAACAGCCTAAAAAAACAAGGTGTTTCTTTTAAAAAAAAAAACAGACTAAAAGCAAGCCTCCAAAATGATAATAGCTTTTTCAGGGTGGTAGGGTTATGAATGATTTATATTTATATTTTTTAAACTCACTGTAATGCTGTTTGTCTTCAGTAAAATATAAAAAAAATAGCAGTGACTTTCTTTGAATTTAACAGCTCTGGGCAAGGTAGGAATGTTCAGTTGATAATAAAGGTACCACCACATTATTCAGTCTGAGTTCCTTATTCCAAGCCCAACATGAACAAAACATTTGCCTGGGTTATTTTTTGTGTTTGGAGAAAAAACCACTAAAATCTAAGGAGATATAAAACTTTTAACTAAGGATCTTGAAAACAATTTTTGATTAAATTCTGGTTTTCTGGAAAGAGTAGCTCACCAGCCCATTCTGGCAAGGGAATAGTAATTCCTCCCTAACCTGAGTTTTCCTTGAGCGAGATCAACTTCACGTGCATTTCCTTGTGTGGGCGCCTTGGGAAACCAAGCATTCTAGTTCCCTGTATGTGGACTTTGAGACCATTTCAAAGGTATGATTAGAAGGAGGGAACTTGAAATTGGAACTAGAAAGAAGGCGAAAGAGGCTTGGGTTCCCAGAAGCTTCCACAAAGCCTCAGGAAGCAGGAAGGCAGTAGGTAAGCCAGCATTCCATGGAGGTCTGTGAAGAGGGTTGGCACCAGGGAGGCACACATGGGCTGGATGGAGGCAGACTCAGGAGGCAGGAACTAACAACCTGAACTAATAAAATCAGAAATGTTTTGAATATTTTTAGAGAAGATGAGGCAAAGGAACAAAAAGAGGCTCATAAATGTTCCTGCTAACTGCAACAAGGCAGAATGAACTTATGAATATCTCACTGGAAAGCAGGGGGAAGGCTTTTAAAATATTGCATAAGAGATGGGGAATAGAAGTGAGCAGTACAGAAACTCCGTGGTGCATAGAACAGTACCAGTGTTTTCTTTCTTGTCTTCCCTGTCACTCGTTTGCGTATATGGTTGGTTTTCCTAACACAGAAGTTCCTGCCCTCACTCCTCCAACCCTGTTTGCCCACAAACTCTAGGTTCCCTGCTACTATGTTCACTTCCTGGTGCTTTCCAGGAATTGGAGGGATTACTGGGTTTGCTTCCTACCAAATGTGGGAAGCCCTTTCCCAGAATCACAGGCTTGTTTTGTGGGCAAAGCATGTTTCCTTGAACGTTAACTCCAGTGTGCTCTTAATGGCTCCATCCATAAGCCCCAACACTTACATGACTTTGTTTGGAATCCAAGAGGCTGCTGGATGTCATTAATTTCCGTGTTTTCAAGCATCTTCTACATGCTAATAGCTCACCAGAGCCCTGTCACTCCAGTGGAGCATTGTGACTTATTGGCACAATACATCATCATGACAAGATGTTGGATGATGTATCACTTGAAAGATGAAGCCATCAGAGAGTAAGTCCAAGATCAGATTAAATTTAATTATGGGATAAAAGAATTTTCATCTGTCATTCTGGTGATGAATTAACTGAGAGGACGAATCTGAGCTTCTCAGAAAATAGGGGAGAGAAAGAACAAAAGGTATTGACAGAAGGACAAACAGAAGGGGCCCTGTAGTACCCTCCCCATAGCCCACTGAATCAGAAAGGTCCTCGGCACAGAGGCTGATACCCCTCAATTCCTCCCCATGGTGAAACACCTCATTTTAAAAATGTCCCACTACAGAGAGAAGCTGTTTCAGAGTGCCCCTGGAAGTCCCCAGGGCCACTTCATTTAGACCCTGGGCCGGCTATGCCCTGTCCACAGCATGGGATACTGGGAGTTGACCTCAACTGGGAAGAGCCAACCTCAGAATCAGCAGGGACATCTTATGTTTGCGCATGTGCAGCCATCCATGTAGGGGGTTCCCATGCACACTCCCAGTTAAGCTGGTTCTCAAGTTTTACGTGTACAAAGCACTTGGAGCAGAGGCAGGGATTAATGATGAAGCAGCCCAGGGGATGTAAAGGGTGGCAAAATTGCTCTATAGCTTGATTGTGGTGGGGTTACTTGACCACGTGTTTGTCAAAACTCACAAAACTATACATTATAAAGAGCAAGCTTTATCTTAAAACCCTAATTATATAAAAACTGAAATAATATTATAAATTAAAAAAAATTAGGCTGGGACATTAAGTATAACCTGGACCTGCCCTGGGCAAACAGAGACACACCATCACTATTATATGTCTAACACATAACTTTGCCCATAATAGATGATCAATATTTGTGTTGATTGGGAAAAAAGCAGTAGGAGATGACTGTTAACATGCAGATTCCTGGGCCCCACTTTTAGTTTGTCTGAGTAGGACTCAGGGATCATCACTTGTGATGAGTTCCTGGTGGCCAGCAGGCCCGTGGACCAGACCTGAGATGCTGGATAGAAGTCCCAGGGCTATCAGTGCTCCATTCCTGTTGGCCACCCTCAACCACTTGCCCTGGCCAATTGCCTTATTGTCCTCCAGACATGGTGTATGCCCCTCTTACCTACTCCTGTTTGCCCTGATATACCACTTGCCTAGTATTGGCTCTGTGCTTGCTCAATTTTTTCTACAATTGCCTGCTGTGACCTAGGGAACATTTGAGAGTGCAAGGTCTTGAAACATGCTCCCCAGATGGCACAGCAGAGTATCCAAGTCAAGGAGTCACAAGGTTTGAGTTTGAAGAATGGAACAGTACTGCCTAAGTCTCAGTTTTCTCATCAGTAGAAGGGGAGGTCACTACGCACCTGATTGGATTGAACATGTTACTAAAATAGAAATGGGTTTATTATCATCAGCATTTTGGTTTTCTGCCTCAACCCAGCCATGCCTGGCCTGAGCACTCAGAACTGTCTGTAGGCAGAGCTGGAACCCATGGCTCTGAACCACAGGCTTTGCAGCCTGTTACACTGCTGGGCCCTCGGACAAACAGCTCCCTTAGAGCAGCCCTAGAGTTGTCAGAAGACTTAAGGGGTGAGGAAGATGCTATGAGCCCCTGAGCTCCTCAGGGCAGCACTGCCCACTCCCTTTTCTACTCTTGATCTTTGCTGTCAGGGAAATCAGAAGCAGTGGTTGGGGAGGGTTGACACGGTGGGCTGAGAGAGAAGGCAAGAAGGAGTATTGGCTGGCAGAAGAGGCCATTCCTGCAGCCAGTACCCCTGTGGGGTGACCTTGGCTGCTCTAGCTTGGAGACCCACCTGACCTGGGCCCAGAATGGCAGCATCCTGGAATGGGGTGGGGAGCTGTGGCATCCTTAGACTAGATGCTGCTCTAAATGGGGTCAAGCTGACACCAAAGACTGCTGCTGTATCCTTGACATCTTATTTTTAAATATAACTTAGACTTAAAAAAGAAATGGATGTTTTTCTAATCTAAATTAGTAACCAGAAAAAACCAAGGCTGGTCATGAGCTCATTGACACACACTCACGAGCAGGCAGGCTCTCTGAGTGGCTGAGAACCATTTCCATCTTGTTAACAAACACATGTTGCAAGACAGGAAATTACCCTCCTCAGTGCCTATTTTAGCTTTGTTTAATTGCTGTTTGATAATAAATTACAACAGAGTCCATTAATTAAGCTAACAATGTCCATGAAACATCAATTTCTTCTTTTGGGAGTTGCCTTATTACAGAGCCTTGATTCAGTCTCTGTTAACCCACAGCACTTTGTGAAGCAGTTTAAAAAGATGCACAGAGAGATGACTGGTGGGTACCAACTCCTAGCGCAGAGGGAGCTGTTTAGGAGGAAAGGAAGAAACTTTGATGAATGAGGGTAGGGGCAACCTGGTGGCTGGAGGGCAGTACCGAGAGTGCACTCTAATTCTGAACATGTGGTATAATGAAAAACAACATTGATTTACTTAAAAAAAATTAGTTGATGGGCCCTGACCAGATGGCTCAGTTGGTTGGAATGCCATACCATACACCAAAAGGTTGCGAGTTTGATCCCCAGTCAAGGTGTGTATGGGAGGCAACCAATTGATGTTCCTTTCTCGTATTGATATTTCTCTCTCCTTTCCTCCCTTCCTCCTTCTCTCTCTCTCTAAAATCAATAAACATATCCTTGGGTAAGGATTTAAAAAATCAGTTGATGGAAGACAACCATGGCCAACTTGTAGGTATGCATCCTGGAACTGGAGGAAGCCACAAGCAGTCTAATCTGTTCTGCCATTCTATAATGAGCTACATGGCAAGAGCACACACTAGGGAAAGTTCTGCATGCAGGTGGAACCGGTGCAAGGTAAACTCCAGTTATTTCTCAGTAAAGGCATGGGTCCTGGGCTATGAATGCCACTAAGCTCCCAGCAGGAGACAGTATGTTCAGAGCTGTGAGTATCATAAGTGCATTAGAAGGTATTCTGAGTAGCCAGGGTAGATAGGAAGAGCAGAAGACCTTGGAGGGGATAGCTACAGGGCACAGAAGACAGACACAGCCACCTCAATGCCCTGGTCCTCAGGTTTAGCCAAGAGCTTACCCAAGGCTTAGAAAAATTTCCCCTGAAAACCTTAGTCTAGAGCCACCTGAAGAAGCCCTCAGAGCTCTGGGAGACATTCATTTGACTATTATTACTCCCTTTCTTATTCATAGGCGTTGGCTTTGCAGGCCAGTTTTTGATTATGCAAATATTGAAATGCAATAGTATCTATGTCATAGTTAATGAGTACTCAGTTCAAATGTCACTTATTTAGAAGATTGGACAAAGAAGCCTGGGAATTAAATGTTCTAAAGCTACTCCTGGTGTATTCCCAAATGATGGTCATGTACAGCAATGTGGCCCAGCAGTAGATTATCCCCAAAGCTCAGTGTCCAGGTTCCTTCTACCTTCCTGGTCCAATGTGACTGTGTCCCCGCTTTGCCTGAAACAAACTGTGGTCAATCATTGGCTTGTCATTTGGCCTATTCCAAGATGCAGGCCCTTAAACAACTGTCTTGACCATTCCTTGCAGGCCACAGCTCCCCACCACACCCATTTCTTCTGTCACTAAGGCTTTCTGGGCACTTCACTCTTTTGTCCCCAGGAGGAGAAAACAGTATGTAGTCAGCAGGAGCCAAAGGCAAGGATAGCTCCACAGCATCCATCCTCCCTGAGCTCCTCTGGGGCTCTCTGTGCATGGTCTAAACACATCATTCCCCCAGGGGAACCCCTCAGTGACTCTCCATTGCCTTCAGGGTCAAGTCCCAGCATCACTGGCATTATCTGGGAACTTGTTAGAAATACAAAATCTCAGGCCCTATCCCAACCTCCTAACTTAGAAACTCTAGGGTTGGGCCCGGTAGTGGGTGCTTTCATGAAGCTTCCAGATGATTCTGCTGCACAATGGGGTGTGGGCATACATGCCATGGAGCACACCTTATCAGGCCACTGCAGATCTGCCTCTCTGTCTCATTTCTCTCTTAGCACTTCCTTCCCTCTTGCATTCTAAGCTCCTGACAAACAGGGCCACCTCTATCTTTTGGTACCCAGAACCCCAAGCTAGCTTGTTCCTTCCACATTTACTATGCTGTAGGTTTCCTGCCTCTTTACTTGTCTTTTCCTCTCAAGTGTAAATCACTTGAGAGCAGGTGGTTTACACCTGAGAGCAGGGTAGCTATCTCATCCACTGCCATATACATTTGTGACTAGCATCTGCAGTAGGTGATCAAGATGTACTGTTGAGAGTGAATGAATGAAGACACTCATTAGATTCTTTAGTCCATACTGCCTTTGATGCTAATGTCCCATTTCCCACTGTAAAGGAACTGGTCTTCCTGGTCATTCTCCTGCTCCCCACAGGCAGTTTTAGTCAATTATAAACGGTGGTGGAGCTCAGTAAATAATCTTAACTAAAATAGATTAGATTTGAATTTAAAATGCTTTGCTTGTGCTAGAGGGCCTGAGTTCTAGTCTGCTTTGTTAATAGGCACTGGCCCCTCCATGCCTCAGTTTCCTTGTGCTGCCTGCTTCCTCCAAGAGACTTGACCTGTCTGGCATTAGTCCTTCAAAGGACCCATCACCTTGAAGGGAGGCCAAGGTGGACTATGAGAACTACCTGTGGTGACAGTAGAAGGAATACAACTCTTCTCTTTCTAGGCACTGGCTTAATAGGAAAGCAAAGTTCTATGAGCAGAGAAAACCTGTGAGCCTCTATGAATGCATACATGAACATGTGTATGCATGTGAACCTGAACATGAACATGTGTGTTCATGTGACATGAGAGAGACACTGAGAGCTTACAGAGTGTTTTGTCCAGTGTCTTCCTTTCACAGAAGAATCTGTGAGACTGGTTTGCACCAAACGTCTAGTGCTCCTCTGGAACTGGATAATAAATGTTTTCCCAATTTGTAGCTTGCCTTTTATTACTGTTGATTGACATGAAAATGCTTTACATTTTCATAAATGTCAAGTGGAATGACATTTTTGGATACATTTATTCCCAATCTTAGAGAATTTCTAAGCTCTGTATGTGTACACACAGACATGCGTTGGCTAACACAAAGTTGTCAAAGGAAATTCATTTACCAGGTTTTGTTTTCACTTCATTCGCTGATCATTTTGTCCTTTTTGAACAACCTTGTATGTTATTCTGAGAGATCAGAGAACACACGTCCTTGGAAATGTACCACAAGCACCTTCCTCCTTCCCAGTTGGCGCCTGGCTTTTGTACCAGTGCTTACAGACCGGGTCATACTCACCACCAGACAGATGACAGCCTTTCAGGGTGAACACCTCAATCAGGTTTTCATGAGGGAATTTGCTATCTCTTTCTTTGAAGTTGTAGCAGGCGTATTTGGTTATAATCACAACATATATACATGCCTATAAGTAAATGACCCTCAAGTTTATTTACATTTTTCCGTGTGACACATGTCCAATGACCCTCTTAATGTCTATGCTGATGTAACCACTTGTGAGCCTTTCCTCTGACTCACAGAGAAACAACCAGAAAGCCCCTACAGAATGGGTAACAATCGCCCAAGTACAGGACAAAAGAAGTTAGCAGAAGTCCCACAAATTCCCAGAATTTACTCTTTGCCTGGTCATAGATGGCTCCTACCTGGGGTCCCCAGCCATGGCATGGGTACAGTATTGCTGTGTGGTTCTCCAGTGGGCCCTGGTCCAAGCAGACGTCTTTTGCCTTGTTGTTGCGAAGCTGTAGGAATAGGCAAACATCACCCATGAGAACTCATCTGACAGAGCTGCTGTTACCCAACCACTGTTGCACCACGTCTTAGTCCCAGACACTCAATGGGCAGGCCAATGACACCCCACCTGAGGACCCAGGCCTGAGCCTGTGAGGCGATCCCTCTAGCAGAGTCCTCAGTGGATGCCGTGGGCACCAACACTTAGCCTTGACCCTCACCCACATAGCTCCCCTGTCTCCAGCAAAAGATGTCAGGAAGCTTTTAGATGTGGAAACACTGGTTATCAAAGTGGGCTTCAGCACTGACATTGGTTGGAATAACCCTGGAAATCACAGGTCAGCTTCTCAGGTCATTATTAGCATAGAGGTATGAAAAATAGTAATCAAAAAAGCAAACATAAGCCTTGCCATCATGCAAAGTGCTGGCAATATTTATATAAATATATGCAAGATATGTTTCCTGAATGCCTATGCTATGCCAAGTCCATCTTCGGTGTTTGGAATGTACTTGCGGAGGAACAGACAAAGGTCTGCAAGATAAAACTTACCTAATTCGCACCTCTAGGTACACTGTGTTCTACATGGCTGCGTGTCCCACCCACCAACCTGCAATCTCAACCAGTGGGAAAACGGCAACGCTGGTCCCCCCCAGATTATAGTCTCCATGGAAACCAAACTAGCCAGGGATACATTGAGAAGAGGGGTTCAGAGGCTACGGGGAGGTGGCTCCTGAGCTAAGTGGTGAGAAGGATAAGTGGGAATCATTCTGGCGGTGTTCCATTTTTTAGCCGGGTGGTGGTTACACGAAGTTTTGCTTTATGTTGTTATGTTGCACATGTGCTTTATGTACATTGTATACGTGTTGTATTTCGTATAAATAATGCTCAGAGGAAAAAAATCAGCAAAAGTGAACTAGGGGCCGGGGCAGTTCGGGCTGTAAGGGGAGTGTGGGCCGACCATGAAATGTGGAGCAAAGGAGTTGGTGGCCCAACGGTCCTGTGCTCGCTGCGGTGCCCCTGCATGTGGAAGGGACTATCTGTACGAGTCAGGACGTAAAGCACACGCATACCTTTCCTTAAAAATGATCTTAAGACATTCCAGCTAATAGAGGTAAATAAAATTTTAAGAATCGACAGAGAGTGAATTATTCAGTATCTAAGTCAGCCTCGGCACGGATGCTGGATGTCCCATGAGGCAGAGCCACCTGACTCCTGCTCACGGGCATCAGTCTCCCCGTGTCACGGTGCCAGGGTCTGGTGTGGTGGCAAGAACTGGTAGGAGTGAGCACTAAAGTACAGTGTCTGAATGCTGACAACTGTTGTCACTAAACTGAGTCTGACTACAAAGTTCTCCTTAAAGAAGGTATAAAATGCAAATAAAGTATAATAATGTTTGGGTCTATAGTCCCAGATAACATTAGCAAAGCCTGAAAAGTTGATGAAGAGGTTGGGAGAAACTGTGTTAAGGTTCTAGTATTATATTACATACAACTTAACCTTTCATTTTGGAGGAGCAGGGGTTTTGGTGTAGAGGTTACAATGTTATTGAAAGCAAGGCATAAGCAATTCAAATGACTAAAAAGGTTTAAAAGACAAAAAGCAAGCCAGGTTAAAAAAATAAAGAAATTAGGACAGAGAAAGGAGCATACAGCCCAGAAACATTCACTGGCCTGGACACGGGCTCTCAAACAGAACTGTATGTGAGACATGCAGGGCGGGACCTGTGAGTACAGGATGAGGTCACACTGCCTCCTCCTCTCCCCTGCTTAGGGGTCTGCTGCGGTGAAGAGAACCAGCAGGAGCTCAGCGTTAAACATCAAGTTGTCTAAATTGTGGTGGGTTTGTTACGCACTGAATTTGATTAGTTTGATTTCTTGCATTTAATGCTATAGTCCGTCTGAAATAGATTTCAGTTTATGGTGAGCTCAGCAAACAGAGGAGTAACAGCAAATGCCTGAAATGTTACCGCTGACCATGCCTGGGAATTGGGAATTGGAGTAGGTTTTGTTTTCATCTTTATATTTTCTACAGAAGGTATGCTTTGCATTTATTACTCGAAGGAGATAGAAAATTTTGACCCTGGCGGTATGGTTCAGTGGATTGAGTGCTGGATTGCAAACCAAAAAATCACCAGTTCGATTCCCAGTTAGGGCACATGCCTGGGTTGTGGGCCAGGTCCCCAGCTGGGGGAGGGGGGGTGGCATGCAAGAGGCAACAGATCAAGAAAGAAAATTTTGCAAAAACAACACTTCCCCCTCCAAAAATCAGCTTTGAGCTCGATGTCACCTCCAAGGCTGCTCGCGCCTTAGCTCCAGATACATCATTCGCACGGTGCTTCCAGTGAGCATCGGCCTGGACCGTGGCCCTCTTGTGGCCTTTTCCCATTTCCATTCTTCCTTTGTGAATACTACTTTTTCTTCTCGTTTTAATATTATCAGATAAACACTAGTGACTTATGTGATAATACTATAAACTGGGAAACATGACCAAGCGCCCACACAAAAACTGCCCGTCCCACTACCCAGAGGTAACTGTTAAAACCATCATTTCCATTTCCCAATGCTATTCTCTTGCTTCCCATCTAAAATAGTAGCTAATCCAATTTTATTATCCTGACTTTTTCTTTTAGGAATGATATCATCAATACTTTTCTCTTGTCATTAAACTTTGGGCCATAAACATTTCAAAAGACTTGTACAAAATATTTCAAACCATTCAGGTTGTATATGTATTAAACTAACTTTGAAGTTAGAGTCAAAATTTTTAATCCCCCCCAAAAAGGCATTGAGAGAAACAACTCTTCCCCCAAATCTTTGCCCTCATTCAGATAATTTGCTTAGAACAAGAATAGAAGGACTATCATTAAGCCTTTTAATACATGCGGTTTAAATTGCTTTTTAAAAACCTTATTTAAGTTTGTGCTCTCACCAGAGGGTATGCAGTTTCTCATGCTGCCAAGGCCTTGCTGGCAAAGCACAAGCACATATTCTAAAAATGAATAGCTGTTCACTTGGTAGTAGGAAAAAAGCTATCGTAATGCATCGTAAAATTGTTTATGTGTTTTTTAACCATTTGTATTTTCTTTTGGGATTTTTTGATTTTCTTATTTAGATTAATTGTTTTATTTAAATCAATTTTCAGGGCTCATTATATATTAATGGTGTTATGCATTCATCTACAATATTTATGTCATATATAGTTCCAGTTTGGTATATTATTTCTGTATTTGGTTGATGTATAGATTACTTTAATATTTACGAGCTCACATCCATTATCTTTTCTTTTCCTTTGCATTTTCTTTCATGGCTTTGAGTCACAGAAAGCCCTTCCTTCCTCTTTCAGAGATCAGATTCATATCTATTTCCGAATGGTTCTATTATGTTTTTTTTTCCTTTCATTGAATGCTAGAGTTCATCTGAAATTCACTTTGGGATCTGGTGAGCTGTAAGACTCTAAATCGTTCTTGTTTGTTTGTTTTTTTCCCCCAAAGAGCTAAGCAATTTACCCAATTGTCTTGCAAATAATCCAGTCACTGACCATCGTCTTCCAGTGCTTCCATTATATTTGATCTTACTTCAATAACAAAAACAAACAACCCAAACAACCCAAACCATGCTTCTACTTTGAGGAAGAAAAGACAAGCAGCCTGGACCTGTGAGTAGCCACTGCTGCGTGCCAGGTACCACTGCCAGCACCCCAACACCGCTGTCCTTTCACCTTCCAGCAACCCCCTGCAGTAAGCATGCTCCCTCCCCCATTTCACAGATGAGGGAGTGAAGCTGAGAGGGACCACTCTGTGTGGTGGACTCGTCCAGCAGGCTGACTCCAGGCTTCACGTGCCCCTAAGCAAGACACAGACTGCCCCCGCAAGAAGCAAGCTGCCCATTCCAAACTCCTCAGCAGGGACGCCTTGCCCAGACCCTGATGGTTTAATCTAGGGCTGATTTACAAAAACCACAGTTTGGAAGCAGCCCAAGAGTAGATAAAAAGCTGTGGTACATCTCCACAATGAAATGATAGTCGGCCAGAAAAAAAAGAAGGAAATCCAACCCTTTGTGACAGTGTGGATGGACCCAGGGAGTATTATGCTATGTGAGGTAAGCCGGTCAGAGAAAGACAAGTTCCCTAGGATTTCTCTCATATGTGGAATCTTATGAACAAAATAAACAAACAAACAAAGTAGAGATGGATTCATAGATACAGAGAACAGAGTGACAGCTGTCTGAGGAAAGGAGAGTTGGGGAGCTGGGTGAAGAAGATGAAGGGAGTAAGCAAAAAAAACAAACAAACCCAAAACCCAAACAAAACAAACTTCACAGAGACAGACAACAGTCTGGTGATTACCGGAGGGAAAGAGGTGGGGGAGGTAGAGGGGGAGGAGGTGGGTTAAACAGTGACTGAAGGAAACTTGACTCAGAGTGATATAGAATTATACACCTGAAACCTGTACAATTTTATTAACCAATGTCACCCCAAAAGTTCAATAAAAAAATAAAAGGCACCAGGCATAATGTAGGAAAATTCACAATTGTAGAAAAGGTAAACACGTTAAGTCAAAGAGAGGTCTGCTAGTGTCAGCTTGGATCTATAGATATAGATGTATGTGTATAAAAAGCATATATGTGTGTATGTAAAATAATTTTAGTGAAAAGATACACACACACATAGTAAAGAAGACCATACATCAAAATGTACACATTATCTACAGAATCAGAATGCCTGTGTCCAATCCCTGCTTCATGACTAATAGGCTCTGAAACCTTAGGCAATTTATTTAACTTCTCAAAGTCTTAGTTTCCTTATCCATAAAGAGAAAATAATACTACTACTTCATAAGGTGACAGTGAAAAGCACTTAGAAAATGTGTGGCGTTTTGAAAGTGCTCAGTGAGTGTTCATTGCTATTAACGTTATTTTCAATTTTTTTCTGAAATGCATATTTATGGTATTTGTAATAAGAGAAAAGCCAAGTTGCCTCACTGTGTAGAAAGGTGATATTATCTCATCACAGGGAGTTTGAGAAGAGCATCTGCACCCTTTCTTTGGTGGCAAACAGCTCCGGCCCACGGCACTGAACAAAAGAGTAGTCCAGCCCCCTTCTCATTTTTATACCCAACTTCCTAGTTAATGTCCCATTCACGGCTCCCAGGGGACCTCACAATCAAAACATCCGGAAGAGAACTCATCATCAACTCCACACCCCAGGCAGAAGGATGGCCCAGACACATTGTATTGAATAGCATTGCATTTGTCCCTCTACCAGCTGGTGAGAGCCTTGACGTCAGGGACTGCATCAAGATCCACTCGCTGAATGAACGAATGAATGAATGAATGAATGAACAAATGACTCTGGTTCTGATTTTCCCCTGTCAAAGCAGTATACAGCCCATTGCACAGCCATCCAAGCTGAGAACATGCATGGTCTTAATTACCTCCCCATATGCAATGGTGTTATTGTATCTTCTCATTTCTGGGTAAACGTGGTCCAGGTACCACTGGAAATTCTTACACTTTAAACTTTTCCTTAAGGCTCTTCTTTCAGAGACATCACCTATGTCAATGCCTGGATTCTGAAAGTGAAGAGAAACGAAGGACATTAGTGACTGGGGAGCTGTGGCTGAATAGCACAGGGGGCATCACCCTCAGGAAATACTATTGAAGAGAAATCTTAATTTCTCCGCATGCTCACTCAGAGGTCAGATGGAGGGCACCTTCTTGATCAACTAGCCCCAAGCGAGACACTGCCGTCCCCTGAGCGCAGCACGGGGCTCTGATCATCGCTGTGTGTAAGGAATTCGGGACACACTGATGTGGCAACCTATGTTCCCAGCCCTGTCTCTCCCACATTTCCTGAGTGACTTTCCAAGCCAATTATTAAAGGTATTATTTGATTAAGACAAGAAAATGGGTGCCTATAAACCACCTCCTGTCTTTCTGTTCTATCCCTGTGTAATTTCCCCTTTTGTTGGCTCTTTGTGAAGTTCATTTATGCAGAAGCGAAAATAATTTTCCATGGCAAAGCTTGTAATGATGTTCTAATGAATAATTCACTCTGCTTTTACAGAAATGAACCTGTAATGGGCGGCTGTGTGCTGACAGGGAGAAACAAAGTAGCTGAAATATGACTCCGCAGACTCTACCACAAGATGGCCATGAACTGGCAGAGACGGGATGCTCTCTCCACAAAGGGGCGCAGCCAGGCAGCACCTGGAGGCCCCGGAGGAAGAGTTCAAATTATTTCATTAAGATTTGTTCTTCAGCAGCCGAACAATGATTTCAAATGAACATCCCTTTAAATGTCAAACATTAAAATTCAAAGGCAAACCTGGGCAGCAATATCGAACTCTTTGTTGTAATATACTCAGCATGGTTAATGAGAATGGGTGTCTGTGGAAAGTGTGGGAGGGACACTGGTGTTGGGGACCAGGGGCGGTTTGTAATGACGGAGGAAGCATTGGAATAGAGTCGGCAGCTCTGAGCTCCTGGGACTCTAAGTCACATCACTGTTCCAGGTCACAGCTCTTCTTCCACAAAACAGGAAAAATAACACCTATTCCACTGACATCGCAGAGCTGTGGGCAGAGGTGAAGGAAGACTTAGCTTCACATCCCTGCCCTGCCACGTGCTGTGTGCAGAACCTTGGTTAACAAGTCACTTTTAACTTCCAGAGCTTTGGTTTACTTACCTGTAAAATGGACACCACACTAGGTTCCTATCAAGCTAGCATTTATCGAGCACTTAGTATTTGCTATGCTGTCTTAAGCCTCGTTTCTAACTTCACAGGAGACCTAGGAGGTAAATGTTGACAATCCCTATTGTACAGATGAGGAAACTGAGGCAGGTGGTTCCTCAGTCATGTGGCTGTCATGAGTGCTAAATGAGAAATGCTAATAAGAAACTTATCTAGTGCCTGGGACATAGGAAGGGCTCAACAAATGGTGCCTAGCTTTATATTGTAACATGTAAAATCACTTACAGTGTAACAGCTCGAAAGTGCACATTGCTATTGGGCATTTTCAATACTTTAGAACCTTGTTTCTATAATTGTAACAGCAATGATATAAATTCTTTACTTTGGTCTTCTTTATCCACAGACCTTGCCCATAGTCACCTGCCTTTCTGCTGTCCTAGGCTCCAGCCTCCTGAAACACAGGGGCTGTATTTCCCAGCAGGACCAATTCTAGGCAACTCTCAGCGGACACCTGGCTGAGCAGACGAACCCAACTGTGGCTGAGAGTTCAGGTCTGCCTGCTGTGCTGTGCAGGACAACAAACACTCACCGGCACTCCCGTATCCCATGCCAGGCACTGCTCTAAGTGTGTCACACGTACTGAGATTTAGTGCTTTTGATTTTGTTCTCACAACTGCCCAAGGAAGGAGGGCCTGCTAATATGCCCATTTTATAGCTGAGAAATCTAAGGTACAAAGGCAATATGAATGGATTTATTCAAGATCTCATAAGTACTAAGCAGCAGAGCTGGAATTCAAAGGGCTGCAGTAACATAGGAATTTTTGTAGGTGATGTTCTGGGTGGAATCTGGAGGAGAGCTGAGGAGCCATGGAAACAAGGGCTTCAGCACATGGTAGGGATGTACGTCATCCTGGAGGCGGCTAGAGTGCCAGAGCGGGGATGACAAGGTCTGGTGCCAGAAACTTCGGGCAAGAATCTTCTGAACACAATGTATGTTCAGGAGCAGGGTATCCAGATTAACATAATACAATTGGGACTAACACAATATGACCCTTCTAATCTTTCTAAATGGATTTTGAGACTTCTCTGTTGTCACCGTCCCCACCTGGAGCTCTATGGACTCCCTCAAAATGAATTCATAATTTTGCAAGTGTGAGCATCTTTCTAGGGAGGAAGCACCATCTTATTAAAAGGAGTGACCAATCAAACACGAGGATGACAGTTCTAGGGAGACGGGGAGGGCTGCTGGGCCCTACCTCCAGCGGCAGGTTCCACGCTATGTACACATGAGACTTGTAATCGTCCATCCAGACCTCAGCCACCCGGAGAGCATTCCTCTTGGTGTAGAAGCCAATGTTGCTGTTGTAGGGCTTCTTCTTCCGCTCAATGTGGGCCACCCGGGAGCAAGGCAGGACCTCCATGCTGCCCCCGCAGAGCCACACCTGGAGGTACAAGGACATCATCAGCCTGACAGAGAAATTCTTAGAGGTCACTGCCCTTCCAGAGGCTCGAAGGTAATGGCTCAGGAGACTTAGCATGAGTGAGAAATAACATTTTAGTACATAAAGCCACTGAGACTTCAGGATTGGTTTGTTACTGCAGCACTGCCTAACCTAACTTAACTGAAACAGGTAGAAAAGAAGATTTAGGGACTTTTATAGATATAATAATTTAGGATATTAAAATCCAGCTCTGGATAAGAGAGGCCCATATACCTAAAATGCTCCTGACGATATATGGTTTTCTTAGTTCTCAGTAATACATTGGAATCCATGAAGGCTTTCCCCCACCTGGCTGAAGCGGAGCCTTGCAGACACAGACTGGAAAATTCAAGCTAAAAAAACCAGACCATCTTTATTTAAATCAGCACAAAGTACACAGTGGTCTAGTTCTGCATTGTTGATATGATCTATTTTGGAGTCCCAGCCTCCTGGAAGCATCCACCCCAACACCATCACGTGTGGATGTCACTTGTTGCTGGGATATTCGGGTGGAAGGCCAAGATGGCAGTTGCCCTTGAGAGATGCAAAAGCCCAAGGCAGCGACACTTTGCCTGGGCCTGGCGTGCATCCAGGCTCCCAGGCCCTGCTCCCTGGGGAGGGCTGTACCAGCCACCTACTCTCAGTCTCAGGCAGGAAAAACAAAGCATTCGTGATGGTCCAGAAGGTCTAATTTGTGAAAGTGAATGTCCTGGCACTGGTGGGGAGAAGAGGAAGGAGTCACAGAGGGGTTCTGGGGACCTGTAAGACTGCCCTGATGTGAGGCTCCTGCACACTGTCCACGAATGACAGTGCGCTGGTGAGCTGACTCAGGTCCGCATAACATATGCTCTTCCCAACTGGGTCATTTCCAGCCTTTCCACCTCTAGTTCCCCCAAAACCCTCACCTTGAGCATACTGGGACATTCTTAAGCATTTGTCCAACTTTCCTGGTTCTTTATTAAATCTAGGGGCACAATTCACGTGTATGTGTGATATTGTTTCTATTTCCCAACTCTGTTTATAGCACAGGGAATCAGACAGTTGGAAAATCCTCCCGTCACCAAGAATCCTCTCTTATTTTTCTTCTTGCTTCAGTGAGGAGACTGTGAGCTCAGAGAATGGTAGACAGTGGGTGGTTCACACTAGTGTAATTTGGGACCTGAAAATTAGGTGCCCCCATGGGCTGGGGCAGACCCACTAGAGGGAAGCCAAGTCATGGGGGCAAAATATTGCAAGAGGCCTATGGGAAATAAGGACAAGAGACCTTACAGAGTAAAACGAGGTGGCTGACTTTTCAAGGGTGGGTAAAGACACAGAATTCCACAGTTATGTGGCATTTGATAGTTTCAAGATTCATGGAATGAATGGAAAGACACTTTATGTTCACCAATTAGAAAAGTTAACATTGTTAAGTCAAGTATTATCATTTTAACAAAGATTGGCAAAGACCCTTAACAAAGGCCCAAACTAATGCAAAGATTCAGCTTTATACAAGGGTGCCAAGACAATTCGGTGGGAAAAGAATAGTCTTTTCAACAAATTGTGCTGCAACAACATGCAAAAGAATGCATTTGGACAACGACCTCACAACATATACAAAAATTAACTGGAAATGGATCAAAGACCTAAATGTAAGAGCTTAAACTATATAACTCTTAGAAGAAAACACAACAGCAAATTTTCACAAAGGAAGTAACAAATGAAGGAATAAAGAAAAAAATGAAGGGAGAAAGGGAAGAAGGGACGGGGAGAGAGGGAAGAAAAATACAAGCACCCAATGAGCGTGGGAGGCAAACTGAGCTCAGTCCCTTGGGGCCTGAGTGGAGCCCCAGTGTAGGAGACCATTCTGCATGGCATGGGCCCAGCTCCCAGTGGAAAGCAAGGTCTGATGCACAGGACCCATGCCCGTGGATAGCTTCTCCCATGGGGAATCAGGCCTGCACTCTACCTAGATTGCTATGAGATTTGCTTTTGCTAAAACTCCCTCACCCTGAATTGAGATAGAAAGTGCTTACTGTAACTTTCTAAAATCCATGCTAAACCTTCCAAGGATGAATGTAACTGGTTCAACCACTTTTCCCTTTTCATTTGCAAATATCCCTCTTCTGTGATGTGATTAGCAGCCTCTTCTCCTTTGTTTTCTGTAAAAGGTAACCACCAAAAGTGAACCTGTGCATAGTAAATGAGGACCATCATGTAAAGTGCCCAGAAAAGAAATAAAGGCTGTTCACAGCAAGGGCCGAGGCTTTTTCTCCCCTTGAGAGAAAAGCCATGCTGTCCCTTTTCCTCCACAGGGCTTGGTAGTCTGTGTGAATTTCTTGTGTCTCATCCATAATGTGGCGGACCCCATCACCACGGTCCCACATCGCCCCAGTGCTGGGATGGGTCCAAGGAGCTCCTCTCTGCTTTATCCTTCTCTATCCTTCCCTTCTTCAGTTACCTCCCTTTAGAGAGGTAAGTGGACCCCATTCTGCTTTCTCCAGGTCAAACACCAACTGCTTCGTAAAATCTTCACAGGTAAGGAGGCTGAGGATCTTAGAGGTTGAGTAAATTGTCAATAATTCCCAATCAGTAAGTGGAGAAGCCAAACCCCACAACCTTAGCCACATGCCGTGTAAGAGGCCAGCCCTTATGTGGTGAGCACTGCAACTCTGATCCCTGAGGGCCCTGGTCCTCGAGCTCTTCTTCCTCAGCCACAGCTTGCACCTCACTCAAGGTGCCTGGCTAGCACCTCTAACCTACATCGCAGCTGGGGTGAGTGAGGGGAACAGGTGCGTGTGCACATGGCCTGAGGAGGCTCAGTGGATGTGAGGTGGCACCAACAACATCCTCAAGGTGATGGGTGTCATTGTCAGGGGGGGTCAAGGTTAATCTTCTGCTGCAGGAAATGACTGGATAAGGTAGCTTTGTGAAGGCAACTGGAAGAAACCAGGGAGTCAGCAAGTCTCAAATCCCAGCAGGCTGTACTTCTAGCTGGCCAGAGCTCACGGGCTGGGCACAGGTAGTGATGAGTTGGTGTAAGTCTGTCCATGGTCAAGTGACTGAGCCTGGGCAGTAGATATGAAGTAATTCCAGACAGCAGACTGAATACTTGAGAAAAAAGCAACGGGGTAGCTAAGGCAGCAGCCAAAGGTATTCCAGAAGGAATGGTATTCACCTCACCTCACCTCTGACTCTGCCTGAGAGCTATGGAAGCCAAAAGGGAGCTTCCTAAACAGGATATGGTCCAGGTTATCCTTCTGCCCAACATGAGGCCCGGGTTCATGTGTCCCAAGTACAGATGATCCCAAGCAAACTCCCAAAGATCTGTTCTCCGTATCACTATTTATCAGCCAAAATGGCAAGGTCCTATGGAGCCTGGAAGAAATGACACCAAAGAAAAACCAATAGAAAGTTTGGAGTGAAAGAGTGATTGGCAAATCTTTGATGCCAAAGAGAAAAAAGAGGGGGAACTATACCCCCAGAAAAGCACTCCAGGCCCAAAGCTCCTCCATAGAGGAGGGAGTAGGCCCTTCATATGGGCCACGATAGGCCATGAAAATGTACATTCTAAGCTCTGGGGACCAGTTCTGGGGGCAGAGAAACAATGGCACTACCCTTGGTGACCCTCTACTAGGGAAGTGGGAAGGGAGCCACGTATAAATATCAATGGGCCACCAGGTGTAGTGATTCCAGGAACAGGTATTAATTTATTCACCCGGAAAATATCTACTCAGAGCCTACTTGCTAGCCTGGGAATGAAGTGGGGAACAACAAGACAGGTCCTTGCTTTCATGACATCAATGATCTTGCAAGGGAAATGCATTGATTAAATTAAGCTTAATCAATGAGCTGATATTAATTGATCTTTATTAATTAAATCATCACAGAGTACCAGAAATGAAGCTAACTTCCATGAAAGAAAGCCATACACTGCTAGAAAAACTAGCATTTGACGAAGGAGTGTAGCCAACAGGCTCGGAGAAAGCATCTGTAAGGTGGGACACTCAAGGGAAATCCAAAGGGCTAGACTAAGCTGACTCAGTTAAAGAAATAGAAAAGGTGGACAGGAGCCCCACGCACAGAGGCAGCCAGCACAGCCACGATGACCTTGTATAGGAAAACTCATGGTGCCGTGGATCTCATTCAAAGATGGTAGCAACAATTCCTCCCACATTTCTTTGTAATGTGAATTTTTTGTTCCTCCTATCAAAAGGTTATATCTATTTCTCTTCCACTTGGATCTGGGATGGTCTCATGACTTGCCCTGATCAACAGAACACAGTAAAAGTGATGGTTTGCATTGTCCAAGACGAGGCCTTAAGAGGCTTTGCAGCTTCCAGTTTCTCCAACTTGTAACCCTGAGTCCTCCACGCTGTGGAGGAGCTGGGGATGAAAGACCATGAAACCAGGGAGGTCCAGCTCTTGCAGTCATCCTGGCTGAGAACCCAGGAGGGACCAGACACCCCAAGCCAATGCTACTGAGAGAGACGGCCCCAGCCCAAATTGTCAAACTCCAGAACTGTGAGCAGATCATTATTTGAAGCTGCTAAATTTGGGTTTACACAAACTTAACTGATACACACAGGATAGTCAAAGAACTAAAACAACAGCCATGGGGCTAGAACTCAGGGGTGGAAGAGAGGAGAGCAGTGTGAAAGGAAGGTGGGAGGCAGGTGGGGGACAGGTGGGGGGCAGGTGGGGTTTGCACCAGCAGGGCCTGTAGGCCGCAGTAAGAAAATTGGTCTTTGTCCTCAATGAGAAACTGCTGAAGGATTTATATTTGAAAAGATCAAGTGTGGGGAGGGTATTAGCAGCAAGGAGATGGGGACAGAGAAAACAGGAGGTGCTCACTGTCATCCAGGGGTGAAATGCTCTAGCTGTGGCTAGGACAGCAAGACACAGAGACACACAAAGACTGGCAGGTTTAAAAGGCAAAAGTCAGTTCCTGGTGAGGAACTGACTATGTGGCAGGGAGGGAGAAAAAGGGTCAGGAATGACTTCCAGGTTTCTTGCTTGTGCAGCTTAATATCCAGTGGTAGTATTATTCTCGGAGCCAAAAAGTCTGCCCAAACCTACCCAGGCCTCTGGAAGCAGAAGATGTTAAGGAGAATAGAAAGTGAGATGCTGCCTTGGGCTGACATGCTGGTCTTCCTCACTCACCATGGGACACCCAGCTCTACCAGTCTTTCCTGCTGAGGTACATGCAGGCCAAGATGACCTGTGACGGCATATGTCAGTATTCAGTCACTCACGAGAAAAGAAGCGGGCATTTGCCAGTTCAACTCTCAAGTGTGAGTTTCTTTGATTTGGAGGATGTGGAATTTTCTTGATCTGTGAAAGTTAGTTAATTAAGAAAGAAATTAATGTAGTAAAATTAATTTTGTTTTGAACCCTCATCTATCCCAGACCAAGGACAATGTCATGTCAAGGCGCTGCCCAGGATACCATGTGACCTGGTGGGCCTGCCTACTGCCCTTGAGTAGGAGTGTTGGGGAGCAGAAGCAAGCTGTTTGTGGCATTACTGGACTTGCCTGAAGATGCCCCACAGAGAGCAGAACGGGAATCAAAGTCACTACTGGGTAATCGTCAGTGAGATCCACATCTGAAAGAGGCTAGGAGATGCTGCAGGTAATCGTAGCAAATAACCAAGCAGAACAAGGAGGAGATGCACAGTATGGAGTGAGTTGTTAACTCACAGGACCACAGACGGGAGGGCATCAGGTCTGCTGCAGAGGCAGTCTTGGCAAGTTAAGGTGTTTGTTCATTTGTTTCTTTCTGAATATATAATGGTTTTATTGAGATATAGTCCACAAAGTATACAATTCACCTTCTAGGTCGTACAACCATCATGACAATCCATTCGAAAACATTTTCGTCATCCACTTGGAAACCCCAGACCCACTAGCAGTCCCTCTAATATCCACCACCCTCTCCTAGCTCTAGGCAACCACTACTCTACTTTCTGTCTCTATGGATTTGCATATCCTGGACATCTTCTATAAGTAAAATTCTATGCTGTGTGCTCCTTTGTGACTGACTGCTTTCACTTAGCATAATGTTTTCCAAGTTTATCCATGTTGTAGCATGTATCAGTATTTCATTCCTGTTTATGACCAAAGTAACATTCCACTGTGCAGATACAGTACCTTTTATTCATTTATCACATGATGGAGATTTGGGTTGTTTCTATTTTGGCTACTATCAATAATGCCACAAAAGCCCTGGCTGGCGAAGGCTCAGTGGATTGAGTGTAGGCTTGTGAACCAAAGGGTCACTGGTTAGATTCCCAGTCAGGACAATGCCTGGGTTGCAGGCCAGGTCCCCAGTAGGGGACACATGAGGGGCAACCACACATCGATGTTTCTCTCCCTCTTTTTCTCCCTCCCTCCCCACCTCTAAAAATAAATAAATAGAATATTTTAAACAATAATGCTGCTATGGACATTCATGTAAAAAGTTTTTAAATGGGTATATGTTTTCATTTCTCTTGGGTATATACCTTAGAACTGGAATTGCTGGGTCCTATGTTAACTCTCTGTTTCATCTTTGGAAGGACTGCCAGACTTTTGCAAAGGGGCTGCACCATCTTATATGCCCCACCAGCAGTATAGCGAGGGTTCTAACAGCTCCCCATCCTCACTAACCCTTGTCATTGTCCACCTTATTGATTATAGCCACTCAGTGGATATGAATAGCATGCTGTGTGGTTTTGATTTGCATTTCCCTGGTGGCTAATGATGTTGAGCATATTTTCATATGCTTATTAGTTATTTGTCTATCTTCTTTGGAGAAATGTTTACTCAGATCCTTTGCCCAATTTGCACTTGGGTTGTTTGTCTTTTCATTACTAGCTGGGGCCTTATGGAGAAAACAAAGTTGGCTTCCAATGACTTTTCTCTCCCTCTCCTTGCTTTTCATCATCACTATTTGGGCTCCATTGTTCAAGTTCCCTCAAACCATTCCTTACCAGAAATGTCTTCCTTGTCTCCGGGCAGGGCTGGCATGAAGGTGCCCATGAGGTGCAGAGGAATGAAACAGGCTGATATTCCTGCTCTACCTCCGCCAAAGCCCTGCTGTGGAGCCCAAAGTCCAAAGTGTGATGCTAAGCAAGTCACTTTCCCCCTCTTCTCCCAGGCCTCAGTTCTTCTTCAGCTCTAAGTTGGAGTCATACTACCAACCTGACCAGCTCACTGAGCTGTTGTGAGGGTAACTTGGGCTGGTGGATGCAAAAATGTTGCACCATATAATCCTCTAGCCCTTCAAAGGTAGACAAGAAACATGGTCCCTGGACTTGGACCTGGCTCCAGACTCCTGGCTTACAACCCTGGTTCCATTGTGTATTAGTTGACATTGGACCACTTAGCCTTTCTGTGTCCCAATGTTCTCACCTGTACAGTAAAGAACAATAATTATTCCTATCTCTCAGGGTTGTTGGGAGGCTTAAATGAGATGTGCTGTACATCAAGTGCTCTAAGCACTTGATTTGTCAAGTGCTTAGAGCAGTGGTTGGTTTCAAGTAAGTTCTCAATACACATTGGCTGGGTCACCATCACTACCATTACTTTCAGGCTGGATTTCCGACCCTGAGTTCTCACATTCTCCTTATGCTTCCAGCACCACCTGAGAAGAGAAAGGTTTCTCCCCCACCAACACTGACTACATGGGCAGGACTGGCATGCTGATGAGCTGCTCTGGCTTGTCCAGACTAACAGTCACCCGTCAAACGCCCAGGCCTGTGTCTGAAGTGAACGTGTGGACTGTGCCCTTCAGAGAGCTGGCTGACACTTTCCCTCAGATATGCCTCCTCGGCTCCCTTATCCTGCCTCTCTCCACTCGGACCCCAGTCACGGCCACTGGAGGAGGCCAGAATATGCCACCCCAAAATATGCCTCTTTGGCATAAGGATATTTTGCTGCGATTATTTTGATAAACGGTAGGACACAGGAAAAGCTCTGACAACACAGTAGAAGTTCCCCTTTTGTAAGGGAAATTAACATTTATAAAGGAATCCCCATTGTGAGGGAGTCCCACCCCCTGTACATGGAAGAGAAGGAGGATTCTAATTTCAGGCTTTGTCCATGTAGAAGGCCTTGAGTTACATCCGAATGACAAACCTTACTCTTGTTTACTGTATTTTCCTGGTCCCCTTCACATAACTGGTCCTCTACCCCCTTCTTTCTTTGTTTTAGTTGAAGATGGTATGTAAGGCCAGCCCAGTTCTAAGCTACCCCTTTGAGTTACTCTCTGAGTTTCTCCTAAGTATATATGAGATATAGATGTTCTTAAGCATTTGTTTGATTTTCTCTTGTTAACCTGTCTTTTGTTATGGGGGACCAAGGCAAGAACTGAGAAGGGTAGAGGAAAGATTGTTTCATTTTTCTCCTCTATACCACCCTCACCCACAAGGTTTGGGACTGCTCCAGGGGTAACCATGGGCACCCCATGCTGGCCATTCAGGTCTCTCAGCCAAGCCTAGCAAAGCAACTCTGCAGTCCCCAGGCTAACCAGTAACAATGTGGCATCCTACTCTGATGTCTTATAGGCTGTCACTGCTCACAAGCTGTGTTATCTTCACAAGTTTTGTTTAGCTTTTCTCTTATGAACATGTAAAAGAGACTGCACAGCAGACCCGGTAAGCTTAGGGGGGCCACATGGCAGGCCTGACCAGCTCAGTGACAGAGAGTAACCACACAGGAAGGTGCGATCACAAATTCCTAACTGGGCAGGTCATGACAGGTAGTTACGTCTATATCTTCCTAAGCAAATGCCAGTCTTTGCCCTGAGTGAATGAGCTGTCATGCCTGTAGGACGACATACCTTTGAAACAGGACAGTAATCTTTTCTTCCAGACCCCTCTGAGGCGCAGTGGCAGGCACCAGAGCACAAGCACAAAGTCACTGTTATCTTGTTGCTTGTACCACATCTCTGTGGGCTGCAAATGTTAATTATCCTGTACCTACCAACAGAAGGACATATGTGTTTCTCCATTTTACTTTTTAATCCAATCCTAAAGATTACCCCTCTTTACTTTCTGCTGCCTCAGCCTATCACCAGTGGATTTCATGGAACGCTCCTTATATTTGCTTGCTCAATTCTGATATATAAAATAATCTGCAAAACTGCCATTCTCTGGAGCATTTTCTCAATCCACTGAGATCTTGCTTCCTGACCTGTCCTCAGACTTGGTTTGAATAAGCTCTTATAAAAAGTTTCTCTATAGGTTTGAACTTTCATTGATAATACAAAAGAACAATAAATACTGAGATTTGAATGGGAGAATGCCAAGGCAGTTAAAATAGGTCCGCTGGCCAGAAAGGGGTACAGGAAATAAAACTTCTCCGTGAAGGCCCCTAGTCTATAGTAAGCTTTCTTCCCAACCCACACACCTGATGTAGCAGGAAATTTCACTGACACCTCTCAGGAGAGAAGAAAACACAATTTCTCTATACAGGTATTTTGTCATGGAGATTTGGAAGTCAAAGAGCCCAGAATTAAATGAACACTCTGATAGCTTCAGGTGGTTTATGACCAGCACCTCCTGCCACTCTGGATAATTAGGGGTTCTGGGGCCACACAGACTGCTGGAGCCCTGTGGCCATCCCCTGAGGCGAGGTGGAGGTACCTGGACTTGGGCTCCGAGATCCTCACTCTCAGAACCTGCTTTCAAGGTCTGACCTACATATCTGACCCCACAGAACCTGGAAGTCCTATACCGGGGCCTTACCTACTCTTCCCCTTAGCGAGAAAAGCCCTGTGCCACTGGGATCTCTCAGACGTCTCCCTCCCAGAGATGGAAATTCTTCCTGGTATCAAACCGAAGTCACTTCAGAAGCCATGTGAACCTATTTACATTGTTAAAAACAACAGTAGAGGAACATTCAACACAGAAATTACATAAATAACCCCATTCAGTAATAGAAGTGCAGGCAAATTTTTGCCTTTTGTCTGCAAATAAAATCTGTTCAAAACAGCAGTGATTGATGGCTGAGAGAAAGGTTAATTTGACACTCCCATCCCACCCATCTTTTTGGTATCTACCTAGTAACCCACTTCCCAGATGCCTGGGCTCACCCCCTGAAAATCAGGGCCCCCAGAGATGGCCCTGGCCATCAGCACCCTCCCGTCTGCCATCCTGGAGATGGTGAGCTGGCTTTTCCAAGTTTAAATGCACATTCTGTCCCACAAAATTGGATGGCCACATAATGGCTTTGCTCCTGAAGCCCTTTTCTGAGAATTCAATTTCAATCTTCTGCTTTATTTATTACTGTTTCGCACAAATAGGATTTACAAATATAGACCTCAAGACATATCTCAATTTAACTACCACAGTGACAAGAACCCCTAAATACCTGGATTCTATTGCCAGTCGATGCAAGTCATTTCTCTTAATACCAGATGAGGAATTAAAATGCAGCCTGTAAATGACATGTGCTTCGGAGGAGGAAAGAAATGCACCCTGAAAGCAGCTTGATTTATCGAACATGGAAGAGGTGTTGGGAGAGCTTGTTCCTTCTGATTTTTGTTGCTATTCCTTATGCACCTTAAAAGTATAATATTTGGGGGGAATGATAGAGGGTCTGTGCTCACCCATGTACAATTTACACCAGTTTGCAGCATATTACTGTCAGAGAGGGTCTGGGCTTCTATGGTAGAAAAATAGCCCCCAGTAGCCTCAATAAGGCACTTGTAGGTTGACAGGCCCTGTCTTCCCCTCATTTCTTCGCCTTCTTCTCTCTTTCCCTCTACTCCCTCTTTCCCTACCTCTTATGCATTCCCCATATCAGTTTTCTCTGCTTCTGTTCCTGTCCTCCTATCTCTGCCCTGTTCACAGACTCCTTCCTTTGGACAGTCCCTCCTTTTGCAAGAGCAGTTCCAGCTAAGCAGGTATTAATCACATTGTCCTTCTTTGCACCCAGCCTGGTGGATGTCTTTAGAAGGCTCTCAGAGGCAATTGCTATCTCTAGTGCCTGAGCTCCCTCACTGAAACCACCTTGGTCAGGGCTAAATAAAAGGCCTTGCCAATGATCACTCCCAGAAATCTGCAGAAGGGGACAGTGGCTGTAGGAATGCCAGCAATTTGGGACTAGGACTAGGGTAAAGCCAGGAAAGATCTGCCCACTATAGATCCACCAGATGAAACATCTGTCCATTGGATATCATCTACTAATGACCTTCCATTCATTGTAATGCAGCCAAGAGGGCCTGCCTGAGACATGCCTTGGAAAGAACTTTGGCTGGCTACTTATTTAACCATTCTCTCTGAGGACTAGTCTTGCTCCTTATTAGTAATAGAGATGTGAGACCCCTATACTCAAGGTCACAAAGTTTAGATTTAGAAAGTGCATACCAAATTCTGGATCAGTGGAGATAGCCTGATCAAGGCAGAACTTAAGAAGTCCCACTTGACCTTGACTTGAACAAGTAGTCAAGTTTAGGTACCCAAGACCAGGATATTAGGCCAAGACAGAGCTGATGGCTGTGGGAGAGCTGGGAAGTACAGAGAGAAGCACGGTGGTGAGAGCAGGCAAAGGGAGGGCAGGGACCACCCTTGCAGACACAGGAAGTGGACATGAGGAACCTACATGACACCCCCCAGAATGGAGTGCCAAGGTCCTGTGTGAGCCCACTGGCTCTGTGCTTCCCACAAGCAATTTATGGGCAGCTGTAGGGCATGCAATCATGAAAGGCTAGACCGAAAGCACTGGGCTCACATCCGGCTCTGCTACATAGCAGCCTGGCTATTCTCATCCATGAACTTGGTCTCTTAGCCATACAGTGCAGCTCATAACTTAGAGCACCTAATCTGAGGGTTGCTGTGAGAGAGGAAAGGAATATATGTAAAACTCTTTAGCATGATGGTGGCTCATAATAAATGCTGAAGGAAAAAACCAGTTAGCTATTACTTGCTGACCACAAGTGCAGCTATGAAGAGTTGTGTCCTGAGCAGTGACAACACAGTGACTTTTTGTGGTGCCCATGAAAGGGGCAGGTTGGAGATGACCTGATGACCATGGGAAGAGTGAGGTCTGCTGGTTCTTGAGCAGGGCTGCAAACCTCACCAGCTGGCCTCCATGAGTTCCTTTGTGCACATTCTGGCTTTTGTCCATGGCAGTGACCCACTATCAGATGGAGGCTCCCTGGTAGTTCGGGCCCCACCCTGCCTGTCTGGGAAGACCTGCAGCCCTCTTGTTCTCCCCTGAGGGTCAGGCCAGGGATTTCCTAGAATGGAACTGCTGTAAAGTAGTGCTGGGCATTCATGGAGGCTCAGAAACTAAGGACATTCATGGAGGCTCAGAAACTAAGGACATACACTTGGGAGAAACACAGAGGGATCCTGAGCATCACTTGCAAGTCCATGGTGCCATGAGGATGGTTCTGAGACTGTGACCACAGACACCTCCTGCAAGGTTCAGACAGGGCAGCACTTGGGGTGAGTTGCTTCTAGAAAGATGAGGTGTAGGTTTCTAGGGTCTCTTCCTGTTCAGCTGCCCTAACCTCCATGTGGACAGTGGTCCATGAGGGCCAAGGTAGAAAGGCATCAACAGAGGACATGAGAAGTTGCCACTTATGCTCTTCCTCTCTAGTTCCCATCACCATCTATAAATAGCATATTTGGACATCCCTGTCAGAAGAGCATCACCAAACACACTGGCCTTTTCAATAGGAGATCATGAAGACGAATTGTCCAGGTATAGGAAGGTTTTAATTTCCCCTGCAGCTGAGATGAGGAACATGATAAATTTCCTTTCCCTTGAATTGATACCCATAGGGAACCACAGTGATAAATAAATACACATTCACATTTCCAAGCTCAGCAAAGAAAAAGAGTGAGAAAAATAATTATTGGTTAAATTGAAACAGAAGGTGAGTCTACTTCCCATTCCACTCAATAGATAAAGACACTGAGTCCCTTCCAGGCAGCTGATTACAGAGAAGGTTCCTGGCTGAGGCTGCTGATGCATTGGGAGCACTCCAGTCCTGCCTTCCTGAGTTGGGTCACCCATTGCTTCCTTTGAGTCTGGAGCCACTCAGAATTTTTATAATGATTGTATACCAGTCTTTTCTTTTTGCATAAAATGCGAAGAACATCAACTCATTTTTAAAATCTTAGGCTAGTAATTGGGTTAGATGCCATGGTTGTGGGATAATGTGGAATTTCTGAAACTGATGATGAGGTGTAGGCCAGCACAGGGAAAGAGAAGATGTTCTGTGTTGCAGGTTGCAGCAGGGACAGGGACTTGGGACAAAAACAGTTGACCTTGAATTGAAACCTGGGTGAGGGTCTTATTAGTTAGCAAGCTGCCCCATAGGAGAGTCTGAAGACCAGGAATTCTTGGCCTTCATTTGATGCAGTACCCTTGGGGATGCTGGGTAATTTAAAACAGGAGAAATACAAACACAAACCCTAGTTTGCTTAGGTCTTGGCACAAAATGAAACTTTAGAACCATTAAATGAGCCTCCTAAGTGAATCTAGGCCAGCAGCTGGTGGCTTGCAGTTTGAAGAACTACAACAGCAATAGGTTTCACAATCTCTTCAATTTTTTTATGCAAACATTAGGACTATGATTAGCAAAGTATCCTAACAACTGAAGGGAATACTCACATGCTGAGAAAATGACAAATCTCAGTCCCTGTCATTGAATTCTAACTTCTATTTTGATTCCCCAAAAGACAAGCGAATCCTATTATGCTCTACTTGGGCCATAATCATCTGTTGACAAAGCTAACCCAAACATGAGAAAGATCTGGGCCAACTTCTCTGGGGCACAGGCTGCAATGTGGGCACCCCCGCACCAGCCTCCCTTGCAGCTAGGTATGCTGGAAGATTTCCTCTCACCAGTGCATGTGAGCCTAGGGCAGCTGCACTTGAGAAGCTGGTGTGCCTTCTCTACCCTCTCTACCACTCCACAGGAAACTTGTTGAAGGCGGAAGAACCACACATGGAAAAAACTGAGGGCCCAACTAACCACAAGGAAGGCTACCTGCCAACCATGAATATCTACAATGAGATTTTACTAAAATCCCAGTTAAGTCACTGAGATTTGGAGGTTTCCTTGTTCCAGTGGCCAGAGTGACTTGCCCAAGATACTCTCCACCCTGTATTTTGACTTTTAAGTGTATAGAATTTTAAAATGTATACAGGAACCCCATGCTTTGGATGGATTAGATGTTCTGAAGCAAGCGGCTTCTCTGAGGTTCATTCCAATCCAATAATCCTATTTCTGTTTTGCTCTCAGAAAACAATTCATTCCTCAGCTTATGGGGAGACTGGTTATTGCACCTGGATATTGAAAATGTCACTGATGTGCCCCAGCTCATTCTATTCTCTGCCCTGCTTAGGGCCAATTTCATGTTCTGGAAATCGCTGGCATAGTAGGCAGCAGCAGAGCTGATAAAAGGGACCTGGTCTTTTAAATTTTTAAACAGTTCTTTCTGGCGCTGCTTTGTTGTGCTCTCTTAACACTATGTCTGACATCTCTTCCAGGCCTGCGGTCTATTTGAACAATGCTAAAATGTCATCTCCTACCTGCTGATTTCTGCTGCTGTAAGTGCCTGGCAGCCCGGTCCCCACAGAGCCTTGAGGCAGAATGCATATTCACACGACCCATTCACAGAAAACACAGTCAAAAAGAGAGCCAGCTTGACCAAAATATGTCTATCTACTGTCTAGTTCAGAGAAAACATAGGAAAGACATTGAATTATCTTGAACACATGCTCTTTTTCCCCTTTTGTAAAGACCCTGGGCTTTGTGGAGTTGGGCTCTGCCAGTTCTTAGACAGAATGACATTGAATAGCATAAAGAATGACCTCAAAAGCATAAAGAACCATCAGCTTAGGGCTTCTTCAGAGGCCACCCCAGGCCTTTGTCCTGGAAAATTTGAAGCACAATCCAACCTGTGATTGAATTTCATCATGTCTGATGTTCCAAACAGATGCCTTGTGCTCCTATGTTTTCTTGCCACCACTGCATCCTCTGAGAAGTGCTTGGGGGGCAGAAAGAAATCGTGTCTGTTGTGGGCTCAATTGTGTATTTCCCAGGTGCATATGCTGAATGAAGTCTCAACCCCTAGCACTTCAGGATGTGGCGGCTGTACTTAGAGATAGGGCCTCTAAAGAGGGAACTAAGGTTAACTGAGGTCATTAGGCTGGGCCCTAACTAATATGACTAGTGTCCTTACAATAAGAGGAGATTCGGACAGAGAGACATACAGAGGGAAGACGGTGTAAGAACAAAGAAAGAAGGTGGCCATCTGCAAGTGAAGGAGAGATGTGTCAGAGAAAACCAAATCTAATCTTGGACTTCTAGCCTCCAGAACTGTAAGAAAATAAATTTCCTTTATTTAAGTCACCCAGCCCTAGCTGACTAATGCAATATCCTCCCTCTATTTTCCCTCAATTTCATGACAGAATACTGCCTAGGGGAACCCAGCTAGGACTGACCAATAGAAGGTTCCAGAGAATCTAGGAGAGGGTCTACAGAGGGAAACCTTCCTTCAAAGGATTTAATTTTTTTAGGACTTGAGGCAGTCAGTTGCTCATGAAACTACAACACCTTCTGTTATTATCTTGGAGGCCCACTTTAGAAAGACATTCTAAATTTCCTCTCAGAAACAGAAGAGATTTAAAGTGCTTCCATATGGAGAAAAAAATGTTAGCTTCTGGCCTGTAGACTGAAAGGGGCTTATTTGGTAAAATGAGACACTTTGTTCCATGTGAAGAGTGGGGTCAGCCAGGAGTGACTCTGTACTCTGAGGACTGCAGAAGGGGCATCTGTAGACAGCCCCGTACTCCTGGTGACAAATGAGCCCCACCCCGGCAGGGCACAGCCGGTGCTAGGGACCCTGGGAGCAGCTGCTCCAACCTAGCTGTGCTGTACCCTGCAGAAGAAGTGCCTGAGCAAGCTCCGGAAGCCAGTCTTGCTGTCTGTCACTCTATAACCACTGCTTCCCTTCTCAGCCTTGGAATTGCTGCCAGCTCACAAACAAGAGTATCATCGACAGTGGCAACTGAGACTTGCTATGTGTCAGTCACTTTGCAAAGTGCTCTGTGATATTTTATTTCATTCTCACAACAAGTCCAGTGAGGCAGGTCCTCCCAAGTTACAGGTGAGGAAGCTGAGGCTCAGGGAGGTCTGACCATGGCCCAGGCACACACACAGTAAATGAGGGGCCCAAATGCCAACTTGGCTCCCTTTAACCGCCCCCCCCCAATCCTTCCTACCACACATACTTCCAGGAGTCTTTCTACAATGGAACCTCTCCACAGTGCCACCAACCCCCCAATTCTGAGATCCTGGTTATTAGGACACAGGTGATCTAAGTCAGAGGTTTTCTCCGACCTGGGCTCACTACATCTCCCTGATGTGGGAGGCTCTTGAAAAACATACCCATCCAGGTCCCAGTCCCTGAGGTCCTGATTCCTTAGGTTTGGGAAGGGGCCTGGACACCAGCATTTTAATGGGCTTAGGGAGTCTTATTGTCTGGGGCTAAGCAGAGACCCTTACACGTTTGTGCCAGGGACACTTGTGCCATCTGGTGCAGCCTAGGGATCCCTTCTCATAATGAAAACACTTCAAATACAACAAAATGCACAGAATTATAGGAGCCCAATTATATCAAAATACAGTTATCAAATTTGTAAAAAGTCATGATACAGTAACATGTGTTTCTTTAACACATTAAGTAACAAGATATAAGGTGGATATAATAACCATCACCAATTGGAAAGTAGACAGGAGGATACCTAAGTGTATTTCATAATACCCGCAAGAACTAGGATGTGATGTGTGTATGTCTGTGATTAATCAGTACCGGAGACAGAAGCGCAGGTGTTGCCAGTGGCCTGGACATCTACTGCCTATGCTCATAAGAAAAACAATCCCTAATACCAGTTGAGATGAAGGAGTATCAGCATGCATTTTATAATCCTGACCAAGGTTACCGACCCCTGGATTCTACCATAGACTCCTTGTAGTGTGGGCCCTTGATTGGGGGCCATGGCTATACATTTTTTAAATTAAAATATGGATTTCAAGAGATATTTGTCATGTCTCCACAAACAGATTTTCTAAGAGGTAAAATCAAGCTGAAAAGGTGCTTGATTTTCATTGGCAATGTGAAGTCAGCATGGATATTTCGATCTTTTCTTCCAGGCACAGGAACTATATTAAATGATTGATTTGAAAATTAAGCACCGCAAGTGGAATAGTAACCATAAGAAATCGCATTTATGCAAATCTCACAGGGGGAAATGTTGCATGATTTATCTTTTTGTCAGCATTCTGGCATTCTGAGATGAAAATTATTTTTTCTCCCACTCTTGCTTTATTTTGCACTTATCTTAATTTTCTAAAAAACATGGTTTCCAGGTTGTGAGAAATGATTATCCTCATTCAGAACAAATGGTGCTGAAGAGGCATTCATGAAAAAGGCTGCACTCTTCCTGTAATCAACCACCATCTCCTTGGCCTTGATGAGATGACCTGAAGGGTCAGGTGGTAAAGCAATAATGAAAAGCTCCACACTGCAGCTAGAAACAATGTTCTCCGAGCACCAGAAAGTTTGCTGTGCTTAGTTTTTCAATAGATACTGGGGTAATAGGATTTGTGCATGCTCACCAAGCATTTAATAGCTGGAAGCATTTCTTGCTGGCCGCTTTCCATTGTGTGCTACGGTTTAGGCGACTTTCATGGTTTCCAGGCTACTCACAATGATTCATCTCCATGGCAGAGGTAACAGGGAGGTCAGCGTCTCCCACTGGAGAGAGTGAGCCATCATCCCCAGGGCCCTCCTGGTGGTGGATTAGAGCCAGCCTGTTGAGGATGATGGAGAGCTGTCACCTCCAGGGCACCAGCTGGCACAGCCCGGACCACCAGGGAGACAGTGGAGCCTTTCTCCCAGGTGTGCGAATTGGAGGTAAGAGTGTAGTTGACTCAGCCATGTGTGCATCCATGGGAGGGTCTTACCGAAGAACCCAGTGTCATTTGAGTCTCCTCAAATATTTGTTCTATTGATTCCTTTTAAAGCAATGTTCATCCCTCACAGAGCATTGCAGGCCAGAGTCCAGACTTTCAGGCCTCACCTGGACACTGAGGGTAGCACTGAAGCCAGGATATCAAAAGATCTGTTTCATTGTGTTATCCTGTTTCACCTGTTATTCTGGCCTTAGCCTCTACTCACAGATTTACATTCCCCCCATCCCTATTAGACTTCCTGTCCATTCTAGCCTCAGAGACTGTCTACACTGTGCCCACACCAGGACCGCCCTTCCCCTGTCCTCTCTGCCTGTCCAAATCACATTCACTTTTCAAGGCCCAGGGACCCTCCCTAGAAAGCATTGTCCTAACCCTTCAAGGAAGGGACAGCCTCCTTTCTTTATCTATTACAATACTCCCTATTTGTGTCACTATTTCACAGATGGAGCAGATGGTCCAAAATGCTGGCTAGGCATGGGGACGTTGTGTGTGATTCTACTTTGTAAGCTGCATACTGAGCCGGTGCTGAGAGATGTCCCGACCTTCCGACCTCCACTGACCCTCATCCTCCCCAGTAACCCCTTGTTCCCACAGTTACACCCCGGCCACTCTGACTTCAGACTCCTTCTCTTTGCTGCCGGGCCTCTCATTCATTTACTCCCACTAAACCTGTTCAGAGGAAGAGTCTTGGGCCACATAATGACTGTAATATAGAAAAAATATTAGTAACAAAGTAATAAGAGCTAACAGTTAACTGTATTTTAAGCACTTTACATTTACTAACTCAATCACATAACGAGATAATCACATTATGGGAAACGTGCTAATATCCTCCTCATTTTAGAAACAAGGAAATTGAGGAAAAGAGAGTTTAAGCAAATTGCCCAAAGACACCCAGTGTCCTATGTTTTCTTGCGGGTTCTGTATCTGTTTGGCAGCCATTAATCACAGGGCCAAACTAACAGCCAAAGTCGTTTACAGCTCCCCTGTGACTCAGAGCTCACACTCCGAAGTGCCTCCTTATCTGAGGCTCGTACTCCAAGCCAATATTGCCCCTGCCCTAAATCACCCAGCGCCAGGGACCAGACAGGCTGGATGCCTGACCAGCACACTGGAATCTTTCAAACTAGTCAGTCCCAAGCCGTTTACCTGTCCTGCTTATCTTCCCTACAGGAACCCCTAGGCATTCTCCTGGTTCCTCTCCCTCCTCACCAACCCTGATGTTTCTCCTGTGGCCAGGCACCCCATGCCACACCTCTCAATTTTAGGGGACCTCTGAGGCACATTAAGCTTTTCTTTCAATGGCATTGATCTCTGTGTGTCATCACTCAGCCGTCTTATAAATGAAGACCCCAGCACAAACCCCCCCAGCTAGGTGGTGACTGAGGTGGTGGGGTTTGAATCCTAGCAGTCTGCATGTGTTGCTCCTCCTGCTGTGCTGCACCAGGCTCTTCCTTCCTCCTCAGCTGGCAGCCCATTCTCCATCGCTTTCAGAACTTCTACTCCTCTCTCTGAATCACTGCCCCTCTATTGCATTCTCTTGGCAAAACCACAAGGTTGAATTTGATCAAATCTGCATTTTCAGAAGCAATATCTGAACTACTCAATCAACTGGAAGAAATCTTAAAATCATTAGTTGTCACTATAAATGCATGTCCCTAAAACTCAAGAAGGTCCTTCATATGCCTAAGTGTCCTTGGAAAGGCCCCTCTTTGGTCCTCACTGAAGCTGTTTCGGTCTTCCTGGTTCTCTTCAAGTCTCCAGCTGCAACCGAATGCAGGTCTGGCTGTCTGCTGCTATGAAAGCCAGTACTCTGGAGGCAGGTGCTGAGGTACAGGAGAGTGATTTGTTTTCAGGTGCCAGCCCCTTGGAAGATGGGAGACTCATCTCAAAACCCATCTTTTGAGAAGATCGGGGATTCATGTCTCAAAGCCCATCTCCCCCTCTCAATGGAAGCAGAGGTTTTTATAAGGATGGAGAAGGAAACAGAACAAAGATCAAGGGAGGGGACTGAAAAATTCTCTACTTGTGGACAAGCACAGTCCATCCCAATAAGGCAAGTGACAGTCTGGTGTGCGTCATCCTGATTTAGTCATTCTGGCTTCATGTCATCCTGGCTCCATGGTTGAAGGTCAGCAAATATCCTGGAGCTGGGATGCCTAAATGTCAGAGCCTGTATCTTTTGAAGTTAGTTCCTGGGATTCTTATACAAAAATGTTGTTCATCTATAAGCTACACATCAATCAGAGTCTGCACTTACAAAAACAACATAAAAAATGCTAGGGTGGGTTACAATTTCCCACTGTTAAAATTTTCCACTGTTTACAACCACCCTCACCTGCAGCTGATGACATGACCTGCAGGTACCCAAGCAGAGAGAAGCCGTGGGTTGGAAAGCAGTTCAGCCCTCTGTCACCAGGCTGACTTTGCCCCCAACCTGGCCTGCTCCCCACTGCCTCCAGTTACAGGGGAGATGCAGTCTCCTTACCATGAGAGATGGCACCTTGTTTCTAAGCCCAAGGGTACTTGTAACCCCTTGTATGATTGCAGTTCTTGGCCCTGTTGACCTATTCCATCTGTTCATCTATTGAGTACCTACCATGTATTCGGAAGGCACCAGTGAAAAAAACAGAAGATCCCTGCCCCCGTGGAGCTGATATTTTAGCAAGGGCAGGTAGATATTAAATAATATGTGTAGTAAATAATAAGTTGTATAATACTGTAGAAGGTGGTGAGTCTATGGAAAAAAGTAAACTGACGTGGAAGACTCCACAGGGCTGGGGTATGGACAGGGAGAGAGGGAGGTAGTGTAGTATGAGATGAAATCAGTTCCTGGAGGGTCTGCTGGGGACTGAACAGACTTTAGCTTTTATTTTGAGTGAACTGGGGAGGCACTGAAGGTTTTAGAGCAGAGGAGTGCCATGGTCTGACTGCTGTGTCGAGATGGACTCTGGAGGGCAGAGAAGATGCAAGGAGACCTGTGACAAGGCTCCTGTAGTGATCCAGGCAAGAGTGAAGGTGAACTAGGCAAGAAGGGAGGTAGTAGGCATGGTTGGATTCTTGGGTCTCTCCCCTTCCTTGCCTCTCCCTTGGTTCTTCTATAAACTACAAGCTTCTACAAGCTGCTCTTTGTCAGCCTCCTTGGGGGTGTTTTCTCTGGGGTTTACAAGATGGGGCTCTACAGGGCTCCTCTGACAAGATCTCTCTGGCCAGTTGCTATCTGAATGCTGGTGACACCAAGTCTCTAGGTTGCATTTCTCTGTTGAGCATCAAACCTGTAAACCCAACAGTCTACTCATCCCTCTGGAAGGGCTGCTGACATCAGACACTTAGCCCAAACTCACCGTACATCTGTGCACCTTGTCCCAGTGGATGGCACCCAGGACCTCACTCACTTGACCACAGAAGAAACCTGGGAAATTTCACCTACCTTTAATATCAAAGCCAACATATGACCAGGATCTGATCTTTTCTCCAAAATGGTTTTAGGAAAGCATGTGCTTCTCTCTAATCCTGGAGCCACTTCCCTAATCCATCATCTTCCTGGGAGGGCTGTGGTAGCCTTCTAACATCCCTCCGCTGGAGTGATCTTTCTCAAAGGCAAATCGAACCTGTGGCTCCACATCATCCTTTAGTAAAGGTCTCAACTCTACCTGGAAGGCCCAGGAGACCAGGGCCCTGCTGATCTGCTCCCATCTCCCCCACTGATTTCTCATGAACCAGGGACAGCGAGAGTCTCTCCATTCCCCTGGAACCATCCTCTCTGGCCCATGGACCCTGCTGTCCTCTGTCCACCTGAGGACAGCACTCCTCAGGAGCCCCCACCGCTCCCACTCATCCACAGGTCCTACCTCACCGTCACATTCTCTAGAAGCTGCCCTAGCCCTCAGTCAGAGCTTGGAGCCCCACAGATGCATCCTGCACTTCTCCAGCAGAGCCTGCTCATCCTGCCTGCTGTTAACTTGTTTGTGGCCCTCTCACGTTGTCAGGTGACTGAGGACTGCCCTGCCACCCCCACACTGCCTCTCTGATTCCTCCTCAGAATCCCAGCACAGAGGGAGGTCTCAGGCATGGTTGGTGGGGACAAGCTCCTCAGGGAGCCTGTTCTCTGAATATAGAAGGGGTTCTCTGAGCCGATCTTGTGATCCTTGAGGCCTGAGAAGTAACACCCAGGGGTCCTTCATACCATGATCATTACAATCATGTGGAGAGTGATAACTACATCTCCAGTGTGCAAGGCCCAGGTCTAGGTACCTTGTGGGTCATTTCATTTAATTTTCACAGTTATTCTACCAAATTAGTTTTATAATTTCCACTTTATAAATGAAACCCCAAAGCTATGAGAAAAAGAACTTTGGCTATATGGCAAATAAGTGGCAGAATGTAGATTGCTGCTTTGGAGTTGTGTGTCCTCATTATCTTCCATGACAGGGTCCCCAAAACACATAGAAAATAATTGTTTTTCTAATAATTATCTCTTATCCTCCTACCACCCCAAATTTCTCAAATTCCCTTTCTTGCATACATTCTATTTCTAGCTTATACAGCTTTAAGCTCCATGGTCTACAGACAGGTGTAAAAAAATAGTCTCTGATCTGTCTCCCAGCTCCTCTGTGTTTTAAGGTGAGGCTTCTCCTCCAGGAAGGTTGGACCTGTGGCATCTGGTCCTGGTGAGCCTCTCAGGGCTGGGCATCACAGCCCTGGCCTCCTGAGAAGGTTCTAACTAGGCAACAGGTCTCTCCATCAGCAGCTCCTGCAGTGGCCCTCTTCTAGGCCCGCCCAGCTTCCTTCTACCCTTCTCACATAAAGTGGCCCAAACTGGGCACCAGAAATGGCCAGGCTGGCCAGAGGACTTCAGACCACACAGCTTCAACCTCAGGGCAGAGAGCAGGCCTGCACGTTACCCCAACCCCTGGGATGGCAGCTGGGCAGGAAATGGGCCCTGTTGGAAACGGCCTTTGAGGGAGAAAACAGAATTTTGTGAAACAATGCTACTTATTTATACACAGGCAATGAACATTGGAAGGCTGAAGACACCCGAGTCTGGATGCTTTAGTGACTGTGCCCAGGACAGCCCTCCAGAGAAAGCATGAAGTAGGCAAGTGCCACAGGAACATAGACATCTGCAAACAACCCCGCCTGCAGCCTATGAAGTATAAGAAGGTGCCAGTGGGCACATCCAAGCCAGAGGGCTGAGGGGAGGTGCAGGAAATGCAGGGGCCAGTGCATGGGCTCTCTGGGAAGACCCAGCCCTCCACACAGCCACCCTGGCCAATGCCTCCTTGCCTACTGCTCAAGGCATCACAGCCCTGGGGAGCTTGTCCTCTCTGCCAAGGCCTCTGTTAAAACATGTTCACTTGAAGCGGGTGGGCATGGCATGGGCTCTTCCTAAAGGCACAATTCTAGGAGAGTCTAGGACAAGGGTGGGGTCTAGACTGGGGCAGGGACTAGCACTGGGAAAAGCCTAGGACTGGGCAGGGCCTAGGACTGGGGTGGGGTCTAGGACTAGAATGGTGGGCCTGGCAGCCTCACATCTAGGCAGAGAGTGGACCGAACCTTCTAAGGGAGAAGAACTCCACGGGATGCCGGTGTGCCCTCCAGGCAGAGGCCAGGCTCCCCTCCTTTGTCTCAGTCTTGCCTAGGGCTGTCACCAATTCTTGATGTTGCTGAGCAAGGGCTCCATTCAAGTGAAAAGTAAAAATGGGCTTTTTCCTTCAGTACTTACCTGTACATGACAATTATGCCTTGGATTTGCCACCAGCTGGCTTGCCTCTAGTGTGACTCACTTCCACTCTGGTATTTCCAGAGGAGCGATTAAACCAGCAACCAGATTTCAAGAACAAATTCAACTAAACAAATGCTACAGGCAACCTCTCCAGGGCCTTCAGAGAGCAATGAGGCATGTTATATGAAGATTAGCAGAGAGAACAGCCAATCCCCTTTAATAAATAAGTAATGAGCTGGCACACACCGACAGCGTATTCATTTCCTCCCTGTAGGGGAAGAGTGGTTTCCTGCCGGTTCAGAAGGATTCTGGGGGCACCCTCCCCAAATGCATTTGCTGACTGCAGTACTATCCCACCCTCAAGACAAGCTGCCTAGCCAGGCTTGGTCTGCCCTTTGCAAAGTGTGGGGGTAGGCAGGCCATGATTCTAAGGCCCTCCCTATGATTTTATGATGCAAATCTCCCACATTTCTACCACAAACTCCACATTGGGAAACCTCTCCAACCCAGTGTGAGGCGAGTAAGGCACTCTCTGCCCACAACATTGAAGGCATACCACAAAAACTCAGGAATCAAGATAACTATTATGATGCAATATTTAAAAAGTAAAAAATAATGCAAAAAAATCCACGATTAGCAAAACGTCAAAATTTTAAGTAAAGACGGGCTCCCACCTTGGCCATTGTCAGCTCACCTTGTGCACCTCCCCCTGGTCCCGGCTCCAGAGAACTTGTACATCTATGATATGGTGGCATTTTCTGCTTCCCCACAGCTCCTCCTCACTTACCACATTCCAGCCATATTTCCCATGTCGCTGAAGGTGCCAGGTTCTCTCCTCGCCCCCTTATCCCCAGTGCTCTCAGACTCACAGATGCATCTGGTGTGGCTAATAGTGCTTGTGCTTCCAAGCTACTGTTCTCTTCATCCTAACCTGGATGAGAGCCCCTTTAGCAACTCTCGCTCGGAGAACTCAGCGCTGCCCCTCTCTGAGGACAGAGACTGGATCTTGTTCACTGTTCAAACCCCAGCAGCTGGCAGGGAAACCCCATACAGATCCGAGGGATAAATAAGTCCACAGCTGACTATGATGTGGAGTGGTTCCCAGTTTCTGGGGGCCCCACTTGCGGTGCTGGGAGCTCACCTTTGCTGAAGCAGCCTGTTCTGTGGTAGGAGAACTGGGCTGACAGACACCCTTCCTTATCACCCTGTAAGGGCATCTCTTCAGGCATCTGAAAAAAGGGCTCATGGCCCTCAGTCCTTTCTCATTATCTGTTTAAGCTAAACATCTCTGGCTTCTTTAAAGGACCCCATTTGCTGTTGCTCTCAGGCACTGCCGAGGGTGTTGAGGGCTGCTCCAGGTCCTCAACGACTTAGACTGATAATTGACTCATCCTTCTCTTCTTCAGTTTTCCATCAGCTTCAAGCACCTACACTGACTTGCCCATCTGAGTGGATGCCACCTGGGGTCCTCTCACCAGGATTACTACCACCTTAACTGCCTCACCTGGTCCTTGTTTCTGCTCCTGTCTCATCCCCATATAGCCTTGAGGGATCCTTTTAGGTCGTGAGTCACACGTGTCACTCCTCTGCTCAAAACCCACCATGCTTCCCACATTAGAGGACACACCCAAATCCAAACGATGGATGACGGGCTGTCCTGTCATCCTCTCTCACCTTCGCACCCGTGCTCACGCTGCTCCACGCACATGGACCTCCTGCTCTTCCTCGGCTGGGCCAAACTTGTTCTAGCCTCAGGGCCTTTGCCCTTGCTATCCCTTCTGTATGGGATATTTCTAGGGATATTTCCCCTAGAAACTCACACGGCATGCCCTTTTACTTCAGTCAGGTCTGTTTAAATACTTCCTTATCCCTCAAACATTTGCTGTCTGCACTATTCTGAACTGTCTCTTCCTCAATCCCCAGCCTCTGTCACCTTACTTCACTATAAGTATTTATTTGTTTACTGTCTTCTCCATGAGGAAGGGAATATGTCTGTTTTGTTCACTGCTACGTTCTCAGTGCCAGAACAGGGCCCAGTATGCAGAAAGTTCTCAATGAATACTTACTGAATGAATAAATGAATTAAAGAACCTGTACCTGATTTTACAGTCCCAGCATCAACAAATAGTATTCTTAGGTATGATTTCAGCAACCCTCCTTCTTTTTTCCTTCCTTCTTTCCTTCCTTGCTCCCTTCCTTCCTTCCTAATCCTCACCCAAGGATACGTTTATTGATGTGTGTGTGTGTGTGTGTGTGTGTGTGTGAGAGAGAGAGAGAGAGAGAGAGAGAGAGAGAAACTTTGATGTCAGAGAGAAACACCAGTTGGGTGCCCCAACCTGGGACTGTACCCACAACCTAGGTATGCACCTTGACTGGGAATCAAACCCACAACTTTTTGGTGTATAGGACAATGCTCCCACCAACAGAGCAACCCAGCCAGGACTGCTTTATTTTTTTACATCGGTAATGGCACCTCTCTCCTGAGTCCTCAGTCTCAGACTCCATGATTTCAGGATTGCATTGGAATACCCAAACATTTTGTCCTTGTCATTTTCCACCCTTGCTCAGTTGAGTCCCTGTCCTGTCTTTTTCAGTGTTGCCCAGTATTTTTAGAAGAGCACTTCTTGTGTGTTTGAGAGGGCCAATTATCCCAGATGCCTCTCTGGGTACATTTTCACTTCCTAGTTCATTTTTATATTCCGTACAAACGCTGATGAAATTGCCCACTAAATATGTGCCAATCCTAACAAAACTCAATGACATTCCGGTCCTGAGTGGTTTTGGCCACGATAGCTCATCCAGCAGAAGCTCACAGTAAGTCCACAAAAGGGATTAAAGTGCAGAGTTGGTATGACGTGGAAAGTCAGGGAAGGGAGGACCAGATGGCACTGGGGGGTTGTCGGCGTGCTAGGAGAATGCTGAGCGCCTTGTCCTCACAGGATGTCTTTGGTTTAGCCTCCGATCCTCTGGCATGGTGCTCTGCCAAAACAAGGGTCTGGCTTTGCCCCAGCTCCCGGGCTCTCAGTCACTCTGGGTGGTGACCATCCCCTGTGTATCTGACAGGCCTGATAAGACTGGGGTCAGCACACTGTTGGGAATCCATAAACACAGCTGCCTCAATGAATGATGGAGCACACGAGGAGTATTCAGAGGGATCAGCTCAGAATATGGAGACTTTAGAAGGACTTAAGTGAAACTATCCCCTCAGACTGTTCATACAATGTCTTGATTTTTTTCAGTATTTGGGGAGGGGTCCATCAGTGCCACAAGAATCTCAAGGTGGCCACCGACCCTCAAAATGTTAAGTGCCACTTGGTTAGAACAAGGTGTGAATGCAGCCCAAAGGGCTGGAGGTCCTGTCTCCGCCTGGGGCCATGTGCTCTGCCTTCCTACCTAGCCTCCCTTCCTCCTCTGGCCCTCACCTTCTTTCTGCTTGAGCCTTACCTCGCCACTGCCACCTTCACAGTTGCCAGGTGATTTCCACTTGGTGCCTTTGTCCAAGCTATTTCTTCTGTTGAAAAACACTCTTCCCTTCTTCCCTACCAGCCAATTACCATGGTGTTTCTACACCCCTAGAGGTGTCTTCCTCAAGGTCTGTCCCAAGCACCCCTGCTTCTCTCTTGCCCCAGCATCCCAGATCAGGACCGCCCAATGTGTGGCCCAAAGATCACTCCCTGTCCTCTAGTGGGCTGCAAAAAAGATTCACATGGAAATTGTCAGTAAGCTTTAAAAGCAATTTGACTGAGCAATTTTATGTCAGTTGAATCTCATAATAAAAAATTGGGGCTTGTGTTGTTTCTTTTTTCCCCATTTATTTTTCTAGTAATTCATTTTTATTGTATTTTATAAAAATATCAATCTGTGACAGACAAGAAATAAAACATGTATCTCATCTTTGTACATCAGTGCTTCTCAACCTTTTATTAGCCCCCCATGGAGCATTTTAGACACCCCACCTCTTCCATTGCCATCCGCTCTGCTCCCGCCATGAAATTTTAATACCACAAATACTCTGTAAATCTGTTTGTATTCTCTTTGTATGTTTGTGCTTTATACATAAAAAAGAGTAATACTCTTTTGCACCCCCCTCCAAGATCCGATTTCCACCCTGATGGGGACCATATGGATGAGAAGTCATGCCGTAGAGGGTTGAAGCTCAGCTGTGGTTCTGGGCTAGGCCGGTGCTGCAGGAGGGGTCTGGAAACCTGTGGGGTGTTCTTGTCATCTAGTAGTTGTGCCACAAAATTGAAATATACATATTACTATAAATCACCTTTCTTTCCCCTCCTTCTACATTATAGTTAGGGCATTACATTGATTTTTTTTAACTGTGGATGTTGATAAGTTTGATAATCTATTATCTTCCTGTTGGATCTTATGACACTTTGACAGATGAGGAGGAGGAGGATAGTCATGCTTCCCAGTTGGTTGTCCCCAGTGTTCTTGCTCCTCTGGCCATTTGCCTGGTGACCACTCACTGATTGTAATCTGGACATCTCAGGGCAGCCATGGGGTGCCCTGAAGGCCATCTGGTGTGGCAATTTCTGGCATGTGGGCAGCCAGTGCAGCAAGCAGCTCTGCAGGAAACACCAGTCAGGAGATTGCTCCTTCCGGATACACCTGCGTGATAAAGAGCTGGGGAGACACGGCTACTCAGCAGTCATGCCCACTTGTCTCTAAGTCACAGGCTTCTAATGTGTCACTACTTTTACTTTCACTCAACTCCTTTATGTTTTGCAGGAGATCTACAACAACCCATAGAACTAACATTTCAAGGGACATACTTTGGAAAAAAATTGAGTCTGTGGTTCATTTCCTGGTCCATTGCCCCAAGGTCACAGGTCATTGGAAATCAATCAATCAGTAAGAATCAGAACATCTTCCTTGTCTGGGCTGATGTAAAAAGGCTGGAGGTTTCTGAAGTGCCTGCACTTGTGCACTCAGACCCTATTACCCATCGAGGACCCTGGAGCAAGTCTGAGGAGGATCACAGGTCCTGAAGTTACCATGCTCTGGGCTGTGGTCATTCTCTCTCCCCAACGCTTAGCCCAGACTTGGGAAACACTGGAGATTCATATTCATTACCTGATTTCTCTTGAACCAAAGGTGAATTCACTCGACGTGAAGATACTGAGAGTTTCTTACTCTCTCTTCCCTTGGGAGACAAGACAAAGTATTGGTGTACCATGGCTACAATTAGCACCCAGATACCCCAAGCACTCACTGGAGCTGCCAAGATGGATGATGTATTTCTTCAGAAATTGTGGTCACTCATCTTCTCCCAGAGGAATTGTTTCAAAAACAAAGAACTCAGTCTGAGTTCAAAGCAACAGTCTGTTGAACTGTTGGATGCAGGCTTACAGAACATAATGGATGGTACAGTAGGCTGTTAGGGCTTCCGTCAAAAAGTACCACAGATGGGGTGGTTTAAACAAGAGGAATTTATTGCCTCACAGTTCTGGTGGCTGTATCAGTAGACTGGGTTCCTTTTGAGGCCTCTCTCCTTGGCTTGCAGATGTCCTGTGCCTCCACGTGGTCTTCCCTCTGTGTGTCTCTGTGTCCTAATCACCTCTTCGTATAAAGGCACCAGTCATACTGGATTAGGGTCCACTTTAATCACCTCACTGCAGCTTAATTACTTCTTTAAAGATCTTACCTCCAAATACAGTCACATTCTGAGTTACTGGGGGCTAAGGCTTTAGCGTATAAATTTTGGGTGGGAAATAATTTAGACCATAACCAGTTTAAGCCACAGAGAAATGCAGACTGTGGAAGCTTTGGAAACTATTGAACTCATTTATTTTATTAAATGGAAAAATGAGGGCCAAGAAGAAGTCACTGCACCCAGTAACCCAGCTCTGGGCCCTGAGTGCAGACCTAGGGTTCCCAGAGCTGTCAATTCAGTAACTTTCCCAGGCACCTTTTCTCCCTGCATTGCCACTGCTTCCCCCACCCCTACAAAAAAATCAAAACACAAAAACACCAAAAAATTATAGGCAATTTAAAAAGAAAGAAGACAAATGAGTCTCTAAAGGCAAGGCTAATACTTTGACAGAGAATCTTTGCTTGACCAAACTTTAGTCAGGCTTTTGAACCTCTTCCTAGGCCCATCTGTGTACTTGCCTATAAAATCCAATTTCAGCAGGAGCCTTGCTGAAGTCAGTTTGCTAAGAACCCCTTGATCAGGTTCCTCCTCCTTTACCATTCCCCAGTCATGTGTGACACTCTGTCCAATCTTAGTGAGAATCCTGTTAGGTATCTTTACCCCTGAAGTTTCCTGTTAGTAATTTTCCATCCACTGATACCCACCCTGTTCCTTGGCTATAAATCCCCACTTGCCCATGCTGGATTCTGAGTTGATCCAGTCTCTTTCCCCCCTGCAAAATCCCAGTGCAGTGGTCCCTACCTATGGCAATGGTCCTCAATAAATCCTGCCTTTCCTTTGATAACTTGGGGTCTGGTTTTATAAAGGCTGGATACCACAAGAGCAACACTAACTCAGATTCTCCAGCTACAGTTTTCAAAGTATGGTCTTCAGGACCCCATGGAGGTCCCTGAGACCTCTCTAGGGGTCCACAAGGTCAAAACTATTTTCACAGTTATGTCACTTACTTTTTTCACTTTCATGGTCTCACTAGCGTGAGAGTTTTTCAGAGGCTATGGAATGATGATGATCATCACACCAGATGATGCCATTGCTCTGACAATTAATGGAGTGCATGAAGTAGGTATGAGAAAACAACTGTTGTTAAAGCCAACCATCAAGAGATTTGCAACAAAGTAGGACAATGCTACTCTCTTTCTATCTTTTTTCCTTTGGAAAATATGGTCATTTTTCATAAAAATGTTTTTACATGAAATAGATTTATTGTTGTCATTTTTGAATGATTAAATAAATATTTTAAAATTTTGTTTTAATTTCTTAGACAGTAAAAGTCAATAGAGAGAACATATATAAACAAAAGTTCTTTTGGGGGGTGGTCCGCCATAGTTTTTAAGAGTGTCAGCGGGTGCTAAAACCAAAAAGTTTGAGCATTAGTGCACCAGAGCAGTGAATAAAGCTCATTAGTGAAACCAGCAGGCATTTTTCTTCATTTTGCTTTATATCATTTTCTTACAGTTGCTTTCTTTTAAGAGCTCACTTGATTTTCCCCAGGCCCTCACAGAAATGAATTACCTAGAACCCAGTGAGCACCCAGTTCTAAGGGCCACTCCTCCCAAGCTCCATGGCAACTGCCTCTCAGCACTAGCTTTTCATGACTCACATCATTAGTCTCTGATGAGCCCCACAACCTGTGGGTGATGAGAACTGTGGGAAATCAGTAACTTACTGCTATTAAAATAGGTAATAAGCACAGATAGGAACAGTGGCTGACATCACAAAGCCATACAGAAATGCTCTGGCTTTGTGATGTCAGCCACTATCCCCGCTAGGGCAAATTACACTTTATGTGGTCAGCACTAGCACAGTAGCTCATACATTGTGGGTGCTGATCCTCATGGTCAGCCAACCTGAAGGTTGACCCCACACACAATCCAATAGCAATCAAGACCAATTATAATAGGAAGACACATAACCCACACAGTGTACATTCCTGGGGCACCCAGCTCAGGTGATCACAAAAACTGTGCCATTCAGTTCCACTGGATACCTACTATACAAAGCCACATTACCAAGACTGGGACTCATAGCAAATCTACCTAATACATGGAAACAAACACAAAGAAATAGCCAAAATAAGGAGACAAAGAACAATTCCCCCCCAAAAATAACAGGAGAACTCTCCAGAAAAAGAACTAAGTGAAATGGAGGCAAGCAATTTATGACATAGAATTCAAAAAAGGATTATAACAATGCTCAAGAAACTTAATAAGAATTACAACTACATGAAAAATAACCAGTCAGAAATGAAGAATGCAATATTTCAATGAAGAATACACCACAAGGAATAAACAGTAGGTTGGATGAAGCAGAGGAAAAAATAAGTGATATGGAAGAAAACGTACCAGAAAACACCCATTCGGAGCAGAAAAAAATTTTTTTTAATGAGGATAGTTTAAGGGACCTTTGGGACAACATGAAGTGTAACTACATCTGCATCAAAGGGGTACCAGAAGGAGAAGAGATTGTCAAAGGATTGACAACATATTTAAGAAATAATAACTGAAAGTGTCCCCAGTCTGGTGAAGGAAAAAGACACGCAGGTTGAGAAAGTGCAGAGTGTCTTGGAGTCCCATACCAAGACACATCATAATTAAAATGCCAAATGTTAAAGACCAAGAGAGAATCTTAGAGTAGTAAGAGAAATACAGTTACTTACCTACAAGGGAACTCCTATAAGACTGTTAGCTGATTTCTCAACAGAAACATTTCAGGCCACAAGAGATCAGCATAAAATATTCAAAGTGATAAAAAGCAAGAACCTACAACCAAGACTACTTTATCCATCAAGTAGTCTCACCATCCACCTGGGTGGTGAGCCAGGTCCCCAGTAGGGAGTGCATGAGAGGCAACCACACATTGATGTTTCTCTTTCCCTTACCCTCTCTCTAAAAAGTCTAAAAAAACTAACACATCAGTGTTGACAAGGATGTGGAGAAAAGGGAACCCTCATGTACTGTTGGTGGGAATGCAGATTTGTACAGCTACTGTGAAAAGCAGAATGGAGTTGCCTCAAAAAATTAGGAACTACTTTATGACCCAGCTATTCCACTTCTGGGAATATACCCTAAGAATCCTGATACATCAATTCAAAAGAATATATTCACCCTTATGTTCACTGTAGCATTATTTACAATAGCCAAGATTTGAAAGCAGCTTAAGTGTCCATCATAAATGAGTGGATAAAAAAATCATGGTACAGGTGCACACTGGGATACTACTCAGCCATAAAAAAGGAACAAAATCTTACCTTTTGCAATGCCCTGGATGGACCAGAAGAGTATTATGCTAAGTGAAATAAGCCAGTCAGATAAAGACACGTACCATATGACCTCATTTACATGTGGAATCTAATGAACAAAATAAAGAAACAAAAGAAAAACAGACCCATATATACAGAGAACAGACTGACAGCTGTTAGAGGAGAGGGGTTTTGAGGACTGGGTGAAAAAAGTGAAGGAATTAAGGAAAAAGAAAAAAGCCCTCATAGACACAGACAACAGTGTGGTGGTTACCAGAGGCAAAGGGGGATGTGGAGGGTAGAAGAAGGTAAAGGAAGGATATTGGTGATGGGAGGAGACTTGACTTGGGGTGGTGAACACACAATATAATATATAAATGATGTATTATAGACTCATACACCTGAAACCTGTAGAATTTTATCAACTGATGTCACCCAAATGAAGTCGATGAAAAAAAAAAAGAGAAATGCTCCAGGTGGCTGTCTTCCTGTCATCTGTGACAGGTCCTCTCTTGCCTGGCTTTCTTGCTGTCCCCAGAGACATTCTTGTTCTGATGAAGGTTTTGGGAACATGTTGGTTCACTACAGATTCATCTTTTGGGTCCTTCAGCAACCTAAGTTTTTGTCCTTCCATTGTCATTGCCTGAAGATGGGAGAAGGCAGGAGGGAGACAGTGGCGATGAGGTGAAAGGCGAAAGGCTGATCACCCAGAGTGCTCGTTTCCCAGGAACCTCAGAGCTCAGAGGTTGTATTGCTGATAGTCGTGACAAGAGCTTCCAGGCACCAGCATTTCCTCTGTGCTAGGCACTACTTGGGTCATTTGCATGTATTTGTTTATTTAATATTCACAACCCTGGGAAGTAGGTACTATTGTTATTCTCATTTTGATGATGATGAGAAGAAGGAGGCACAAACAAGTTAAGCAACTTGCCCAAGGCCACACAGCAGAAAAAGGGCTTGCATTTCAAAAGCCAGGTGCCAAGCTCTGCCTACAGAGAGAAAGAGTCTATGCTCTTCAGCTCTATGCCTACAGAGAAAATGTGTTTGATATCCTTTCTCAGATGGCTGAGGAGCTCACATTCCTAAAGAAAGGATGGGGTCCAGACCTAGGATGTCAGGAAGGGGCAGATAAATTGCATTGCATGTCAAATGCCACACTCATTCAGAAGAGAGAACTTGGCCCTGAATATGGAATAAAATGCAGACATTCTGGAGATGTTGAGAAAAGGGAAGGGGCAGGGTATTATGAGCAGTTGAGCCAGTGAGGAAAATCCAGGCATGAAGACTTTGGCTCATTTCCCTGTAAATCCCTCTACGTTTGTAATGTTTTATAAGAGACATTCCAAATGTTACCAAAGAGCCTACTGTCAACTCCCTGCTGCCATAGTGTCTCAGAACTCAGCTGGGAGAATGCACATTTAAGGAGAATCATCTGAAGTCCTTCTCCCTCCTCCTGTCTCCAACCAGACTTGAAGGGCAGTCTCCCAGCCTATGAACAGGAGGGATGAAGTCCAAACCAGACAGAGTCCTGAATATGCCACATCCAGAAAGTATCAGATCCTGAAGTGACATGGAGAGAAACTTCAAATAGTAGTGGGCAAGGCAGGAGTCAGGGCTAGTGGATGCACTCAAGAACAAAGCCTGCAGAAGCTAAGAGAGATGTGGTGTGGTGAGAGCAGACCTACAGAGGGTACGCAGACAAGGGCCCCGGGTCCTGGAAACAACAGGACTGCTTCTAAACTCCCAGGGTTCCAGCTGCGCTCAGTAAGTTTTATGACCTCAGTGGCCGGTGTTTGAACTGATGTTGCTATCACTTGGGAAAGCACGCTCCCATTTTCTACTCTAGTATATAGTGAAACCATCATTTTGTACTCAGAAAGCCCCAGAGAAAGAATGCCTAGGACAATTGAATTAATACAATGGAGCAATTTCATAATGTTAGCTGCAGAACAAGCCTTCTACATGCCCAATGATAAGGCCATCATGTCACACACTCCAGGGGCTTCTGCCATGTAGGTTCTATGTTGGGGGCCTGCTCCCCCAATATGGTACATTGTTCTGAAGCTGTAAAGCCTGTGGTCCTGCCCAGCAGGTTCTTTTGCTGCAGGACCGTCACTCCAAAATACCAAGTGTCAGAAAACCCCTTGTAGCAAAGGCGCTTGGCAGGCAGCAGTGTGGACCCTACTGATGTCTCATCTCCAAAGAGTGTAAAACAAACACATTTCCAGGCATCAATTCAGGAAGAACATTCTCTTTTTCTTGTTGACAGATGAAAAAATTGAGCCCCAAAGACTATGATCAAAGAAAAGATATTTTGCTGAACTTTACTAAAACAAGGATAAAAGTCCTTTCTTAGGGACACAGCATGTGGCCAACTTAGAGGACAGACCAAGGGAACCCTTTAATGCACAATGAAGGTTCTATCTCCAGCCTAGGATGCTATGAGCTTATCAAAAATAGAAGACAGAAAAAAATAAATATTTTTAGCCACTGCCTGCACATCCATCCATCCATCTACCCCTCCACCCATCCATTTATATGCCCATTCATCCTACATATTTATTTATCAAAGGCCAACAACAGGCCAGGCACCATCTAGGTTATCAGAAGATACACTGATGAATAAAACAGACAGATCTTCTTCTTTGGGATTTTGCAGTCTTAAAGATAAGGGAGCTAATGAAGCAGTTATAAGTATCTCCAGTACATCAAGAAGGAGAGGAGATGTTCTGGGTGCCAAAAGAGAGCACAAATGTATGTCAAGGGAAAAAGAAAAAGAAAGCTAGGCATTAAAAAAGAAGTGCGTTCACAGGGAGGGAGTCATTCATCCTGAATGAAAACCAGGCTCAAACGTTCTTCACCTAAGGATCCAATTAAAATGTGGCAATGTTGCATCTCTCATATCTACATCTGAATATATGACTGAAGCCTATAATTAACAGAGTTTTTTAAAAAATGCAACCCAGTGAAACTCTTGGGCTATTTACTAACTCCCTGATTAGCACTCAGACAAAGGCCATTGTCCTACAGGCAGTAATTTGGTCTTCAATGTAATCTGAATTTGCAAGCCTATGTGAATTGAGAATGAGAATAAACCTGATATTTATCCAAAAGGGAAGAAATAGTTGCTGATGCCAGAAAAGAATGAACCAGAATAGCTGAAGAGGTCAGCAGAAACTTGACATTGAGAAGGCTTTATGCTTCTGACAAGTATCCCTTTTTGTCAGAAAGGTTTGGTGCCTTTTCCTATCAATTCTCTCCACCTTGTTTCAAAGTTCCTGTCTGGGTGATAAGAATGGTCTCAAAAAACTTTCACAAATTATGAAGGATGAGCAATGTGTTGATGAAAGAAGAAGACAGAAAGGTTCACATTTCTCCGCATAAAACCCCAAGAGAAAAGTGCACACTTCCATCTAATTTTAGGACTAAAGAGAGAAGAACTACAGTGCACTCACTTGTTGTGACTCTCATTCATAATTGTGAATGGCAACATGATGAGGGCCTCCCCTCAGGCCCTGGTAGGAGTCCCTGGGCACAAGTGGCTGTAGAGCTGGTGGTGTTGTTGGTTGACAGCAGCAACCTTCCTGACCCACTCTCCAGAGAGGGACGCTTGTGGCCAAATACATGCTTGAAGCACCTGACCCATGGGTGCAGTCTCCACCTAGAGCACAAAGTCTAGTAAACAGGGTGTCAGCAGTCCTTTCTTCCCTGGGCTGCTGAGTGTGGACACATGGGGACTCTACCGTCTGTAGACCACCTATGAAGGGGCTCTCCAAGGCTGCCCTGAGTGTAAGAATCAAGCGTTGAGCACACAGTACAGATAGCATCCCTGAAGCCATCTCCCATCGTGGTGGATGGAGGATGAGACTTAGGTGATCAACAGGAGGAGGCGAGCTCCCATTCTTAAAGAAGGCATGACCTCTTCTTTCCAATAAAAAAATCCAGGTTTTTTTTTTTTTTACTTCTGGACCTTTAACCACCTATCATAAAAGCTCAAGAATAGGACATCGTTAAATTAATGGAGAAGGATGATTGAGCCAAACTCCTTTTGGCTGTTCTTGGACTAAAAGGTAGATTCCCTCGGGAGAAGAAGGGGCGTGATGGGGTGGAGGTGGAGGGGAGTAGGGAAAGGAAAAGGCCAGGCTGGCTCAGTGGGATAAGAACTCAAGATGTTCATACAAAGTCTATGGTGACTGTAGAGAAAGCAGTTCCAGAAGAGTCACCCAGCAGAGAGAGATGGAGGAACATTGAAGGGGGAGGCAGTATGTGGAGACCACCTTTTATTTCCAGAAGCCTGGGCCAGCATAGGAGGAGAGAAGACCCCAGCTAGACAGGAAGGAGACAAGACTGTATATATAATGAAAAAAGGGGCCAAGAGAAGGAAGGGTTGAGGAAAAAGGGAGGACAAGAGAAGCAATCAAGTTTCTGACTAGACGGGAAGGTCAGGAGTCTTGGGTTTAGTTGACTTCAAGCTTAGCCTGAGGTGCCACTGTGAACCACCCACCTCAGGCTGCAGGAATGGTCTGATTTTAATAAAAGACCCGTTCTCTTCTGCTTGAGGCATAAGCTGGAGACCACCTGCCAGGCACACATGTGCAGACCTTGACAATTTACATGGTGCCCCCCTCAAGTGTATCATCTCAGGGCCTCTCACCACCTCCACCTGCAAGGTCAGCTGGAAAGACACTTGCTCCATCTGATAGAGGCACCGTGTTACCCATCAAAACACCACACTCAGAACTGGAATCTAGCTTTCTGACCCCTAGCTCCTGCTGCTTTGTGCTGCACCTGCCCTTGTCAGAGGTGAGAGAGATGAGTGCAACGTCTCCTCCACCTGGAATCATCAGAGAAAATCTTGTGGCTTTCCTCTTGCCAAGCTGAATGTAGGATATGCCTCTTCTCGTGGCCTCATTCATTCAGAGTCCTTTGGAGAGGGAAGATGCTGATGTAGAATGAGGGAATAAGGCAGTAGAAAATACTATGATCTAAAGAGCAGACAAAAATGGAAGCTGGGTTGCTTTAATCTACTCCAAAGGCTAGAAAAGCTCCACCTGAGGCCAATAACCTAGGTGAAGGTGGGGGGTGGGAATGCAGGGCAGAGGCTGGTCAGTGGATGGAAGGCTGGGAAAGTAACAGAGTAACAGAGCTTGAGACAAGGGGAGAGAGCGGGCTAGCAGGTTAAAAGCCACTCTGGATAAGGTCCTCATTGAACAATTACATCTAAAATTAAATATGACAAACAGCCTGTTCAGTTACACACAGTACTGGCAATGAAATAAGCCTCTCACGTTTTGTCCTGATGCTCTGGCCTCATCATACCCCCACACCCTGCTGGCACCTTCTCTTCCACGGCAATGTTCCTCCCCACCAGAAACCACGATGGCGATGCTAGAAGATTCTTGCCAGTCACACAGGTCTTGAAACAGGCTGTCTTGGCAGGAAACAGTTTTCCATTTCCTCTCTAAAGAAAACTAGAAGTGTAAGGTTGGGAATGGTGCCAGGTGTGATCTCTTGGCCTTCTGCAGAAGAAATATTTGGGTTGGTCCAATGTAATATGATCACAAGAAACTGGAGCTTAAGGGACATTTTTTTTTGTTTTGAAATACTAACTTTATAGGTGATGAGGTGGAATGGTCTTATTGTAAAATCATTAACTAATAGATTTAAAATAGTTAGCCAGTTTCAACTACCAATGAATGCCCAGAGAGGTTCAATGATTTGCTCCAGGTCTTAAAATGAGTAAGTTAGCCCTAAAAAAACTCAGGATTCTTGACTCTTGGTTTTACAACTTTTCTGAGATTATGTATCCTTGAGCCAAATAAGATAGAGAGCGTTATTTAAAAACACCTATACGTACACATTGGACCAGTGGAGGAAACTGAAAACAATGATCTGAAATGCCTCTTTACGCTCTGTGTCCTGATTGGTCCTCCCAGGAAGCAGAGCCTGCTCATGGGGAGACAGACGCTGTTTCGGCAAGGTACCTGCAGCACAATTCTGCTTCCCAGTGCTGGTTAATGCTGACCCCTTAACATTTTTCACCTTTGATTTTCTTAATGTGATTGCTGTGTTTCCTTGCTGTCAGACAAAGGTCAATACCTATTTGCCCTCTAATAAATGGGCTACTTAATGGTGAGGGGAGAGAAAAGGCCAAGAGAAACCCCTCATGGCTGTCTATAAATAACTCCAAAATCGATCATCTACTTTTAGTTTCTTCTTTGAACTTAAACATTTTTATCACATACAAATGTGCCATCATTAGCCCTCCCTAGCAGCATCCAGTCCTTTATGGAGTAATTGCCTCTCAAAAAACATCATGCTTTTCTGAACATGCTGTATTTTTGGCCACAGCCTTGAACTGCTGGGAATGCAATCACTTTTTAATTGGAACCAACAACCAGTGCTGGCTTAGATTCAGAGCTGAGCCTCCACACATCAAAAGTGTCTGCTGGAGCCTGGAGATCAGGGAGTAGGTGGCCAAGCCATCCACCTTCAGGTTCTGACTCCCAGCGGAAGCTCTGTGTGCCTGGGGACTGTGCTGTCTCAGAAAACAGAATTTCCCTTGTTACCAGAAAAAGAAGTACTTGTCATCCATGGGGCCCACAAACAGAAACTGAGTGGTCCATGTAGGAAGTGTTCCCCTGCCCTGCAGATGTCCGTAAATGTGTGAACAAACCAGAAGCTCAAAGGAAAGGAAACACAAGAATCACCAAGAAAATATTCAGTGTTTTCCATCAATATGCCAGACCAAACTGTCCTTTCCTTTCTAGAGGGAAGCAATTGTAGAAACAGGTTCTCTTGCCTTCTATCACCGAGGAGAATAATCAGCATTCTGGAAACCCATCGCTTTAGCTTTTCATTCTATCAAGCAATTATTTAGCATTTATAGCTTATTAATACAGCAGTGCATCTCATTGACATGGTATGCTAAAAAGCTTACGCTTAATCAGAATATCAGCACAATGGTTTGCTGAACACAATCTCTTCTTCATGCATTCCTTTGATTTAACTACTTTTAACAGCATTTGAAGGGCGTGAGCCGAAGGCCAGTCATCCACAATGAAATGCTGGCACAGTAATTATGCAGAATATGAAGTGCCTGATCCTAAGTGTCTAAAGGACTATTTCCATATGCAAGCACTCAGATGGGTTATGTGTTGTGCCAGATTAAGCCACTGTGCAATGTGGGATGAAAACCAACATAGGGGAAAAATCCAAACAATTCAGTAGAATTCTCGCTTCTTGCATTCACACAAATTCAGGTCCGACCTCAAATGCCTTTACTCTTAGTCTAAGATTGCAAACTTTAGCTAAAGTCTTCTACATTGTGGAAACATTCCATTTAAACTTATGGACATTGTTAATTCTAGCTGAGCAAGGTTTCCGAGAACAAAGAAACCTACATTGGTCCGAATGATGCCAGTCAATTGCTTCAATCATCAGTGCTCTAGAGATGTGAGATGGAGCCAACCCTCACCCCAGTTGTGACTGCAGGGTGGGTATATGGCCTGTCCCAACTCATCTCCTATGCCCCTCACTGGGTACTGACCCCTACAGCTAAGGTGGCCCCTCCCCTGTGCCCACGCTCACTCCCTCTATCTGCTTTAGGTCATATTACTTTAGCCACCAACCCCAGGCCATGAGCTCTTCTACTGTTCCAAAGTTTACCCTTCTGCAAAGCCAGAAACATATCAGGGCATCCTGGGTTATTCCACACGGTGATCTCCCACTTTCCCCGAGTTCCTTTAGCGCACCTTCATGGTACTGCTTATACAGTCTCCCCCTTTTCCTGAGTTTAATTTATTAACTCCAGTGAGCAAGTCAATTTGTTTTTGAGTGCCAGTGACTGTTCTAGGCCCTAAGGAGAATTCTCTATCATCTAGCAAACATGTTTTTATATTTCTCTGTTGATAGCATTGTGTTGGAATTCAGTGAGGATGAGGAGGGACAAAGAGGTTTTTGAAGGTGGTAGGACATGGGAAAGAAACATAAGCTACTGGGGAGAAAAACAAGCCAATAGATGTGCATTTATCTACAATACAATCGTGTCACGACTATGAGCAAGCAGGGAGTGTTGGGCTGGAATGAATAATTACTTGTAAGTAGAGATCAGCTGGCCCTTGAGCTTGAAATCAAGTCTATTGGACCAAGGACCTTGAGTGCCCACCCACAGAGGACAGATTTTGATCTGACAGCTGTAGGGACACAGCAAATGTTTCTGATTTAGAAATAGGAGACTGCTGACAAATCCCATGGGAGTGGAAATAATGTTCTGAAGGAGGGTAGGCAATGGGCATGGATAATCCGAGAATGCTCAGAGGAATTCCTGGGTGAACTGGATGTGGAATAAACACAGAAGCAGGACACAGGGTTAGAGACTGTGTGGCCACCAGCCAAGAGAACTTTTGACTGAGACTGAATATTCATGATTTCCCCACCTCTGCATGTAATTGTAACGAATTCAGTGAAAGCTGTTAATTTGCCTTTGAGCCTTACTTTGTCAACATATTTTGGGTCTAATAGTGCTGTTTGCATTTATATTATTTTTTAGTAGCTTATTAGGATTTTCTTGATGTTCTCCTTTGTCCAACAATGCTGTATTTAGAAGCATCTTTAAATGTCCAAATTGTCTTTTGCAGAGGGGGTCTTTTTATTCAATCCTACATTATTAATTTTGAATTAATTACATTGTGATTAGAGAATAAAATCTGTAAAATTTCTGTTTTTTAAGATTCATGAACATTTCGCAGGTTAGGACATAATTAACTTTTGTGCCTGATCCATGGACATTTGAAAGAAGTTATGTTCTCCTGAAAGACATTCAAGTTCAAATATACACCTTTATTCATTATGTGTGCTCAATCGTTCATTCATCACATAACTGGTGATGTTTGTTAAATATGACTAAGCAAAATTAATTCTATTCTTCATATCTGCTATATAATTTGTATATTTTTCTCATTTTGCCATGTGTTAAGAGTGGTGCACTAGCAATTTCTACTTTCTTGTGGCATCTCTGATTCACCTGATGTTTTTTACCTGGATCCTTCTTCATCTCCACAGCAGTTGGTCCTCTGCCCTCTTCTTCAAGTTCTCACTACTCACAAAGGAACATTCGTGGCCCCACTCATCCTACTTCAACCTACTATACTGGTACCTCACTATACTTCAAATTCTCATTCATTCTGAATCCATACTCTCCACAGCTAAGCCCAGCCAAAAGATTCGGAATAAGTGAACCAATAACAGGGAAGTAGAATAAAGCACATCCTTCGGTGTAGACATCAAGGCCATCATGAAGTTTCTGGAGAAGAGTTAGGTGAATATCCTTTGTTGGCTTTGATCAAGAAGAGTAAAGGACATCCATATGACTATATGGGTGGGTCAAAATATGAGCTCTTTGGTTTGGACCTGGGCAGGGAGTGGAGCAAATCAGGCAAAGTTCAGGTCCCAAATGTGGTTACTATAGAAGAGCAAAAAATTATATGATGGTACTTGAAAATTTCATTGTTTTGATATTGCTTTTATTTATGTAACTATTGTTTTTTAGTTTTGGTTTTTACTAAGGTTATTGTGAAAGTGATATTTGTTTCCTACTGAGATTTTTTACTGAAATTTAATATCCCTGATTCAATCTCAATGTATACACCGTGGCCTCCTTGCGATTAGATGAAGCCTCGTGACTCCATTTAGTGGTGAGTGGAAATAACAAGCATCACACCTGGGCCAAAGCATTTAAGAACAAAAGTGGTACATGAGTTTCCAGTTTCTCTTTCCTGCTATGGTGATCTGGAAGCCAGTTCCAGGTGGTGTAATTGTAAGAAGACTAAAGGATTACTCACATGAACATTTTGAGGAATGTGAGAGGCACTTGTCATCATTTTGCCAAGACAATAGGATCTCCCTGGACAAAGAGAACTATGGGTATCCTATGTTATGCAAGTTGACAGCAGATTTGTTCCCTGAACTACCACTGGGAAAGGAACTACTCTGAAAAGTCACCCAACTCTCACCAAACTTTACATAAGTGACATATAACTTTTTTGTAGTAAGCAGGAAAGTTCAGGGTAAATTTGTTACCGCAGCATAGCTTATCCAATCTTGACTCATATAGTTCTCTAGAAAATATCTTTGTGCCAAAATGTGTGGGTCACAACAAAAAATGAAGAGGGTTTGGTTCAAATTTGATCTGTTCCACTGGGAAATCAGCAAAGAAAGAGTGAAAATCAAGAGACAAAGAGATACTCCTTATCCCCTTTTCATCTGGGGAATTACTTTCTATTTTTCTTTGGGAACTTCTATTATTTATAGATTATATCTCTGTGTTATATTACTATGTCAGTCATCTTCTGTCACAGTCCTTTGGAAATATTTATTGTTTATCTGTTTATCTTCTTCAGTTTTCATTTTAGTTTTCAGTGCAATAATAAGAAAAAATAGTACATGGTTTCTTAGCATTGTGATCCCACTTTCTTATTATTATGTGCCATACTGTTTATGATTTATAGATATGAAGCTCTCCTCTGTTTTGCTGAGAGTCTTTAATAGTTGTTTCCAAACTTTTCTGTGGGTTTTGGGTAAATAATAATTTAGGTGCACCTTTAAACTCTTATGACTTTGTTCTTTTTTTTTTTAATAGAAGTACCTAGCAAATAAACATATGCTTTCATATGTTTATTTTAATTTTCATATGTTTATATGTTTTTTTAAATTTTATTTATTTATCTTTAGAGGGGAAGGGAAGGAGAGAGCCAGAGAAACATCAATGTATGGTTGCCTTTCATGCGTCCCCTGCTGGGAATTGGCCTGCAGGGAACTGGCCTGCAACCCAGGAATGTGCCCTGACTGGGAATCGAACCTCGATTGTCTGGTTCGCAGGCCCGCGCTCAATCCACTGAGCTACACCAGCCAGGACATGACTTTGTTCTTTTGTTTTACAAAATGTTTTCATAGGCTTCAGATTTTTTTTTCTGTTTGTTCACATACTTTCCTGACATTGATGAACTGATGGTAAAGCTTTTATTTCTCAGGCAGTATTAGAAACATTTTAATGAGCTTCTCATCCTAGCACCATCTTGGATGATATTAATTTGTATTTTAACAAGACATCCAGCTGATCCCTGGCCAGGTGGCCCAGTTGATTGGAGCACTGTCCCATAAGCCAAAAGGTTGAGGGTTTGATTCCTGGTCAGGGCACATACTTAGGTTGCTGATTCAATCCCCTATCAGGGCACTTACAGGAGGCAACCAATCGATGTTTCTCTCCACAACAATGTTCTCTCTCTCTTTTTCTCTCTCCATCTCTCTTCTTTTATCTCTAAAATCAATAAACATATCTTTGGGCAAAGATTTAAAAATGCAGTTGAAGAGAAAGTTTCATGGAGACAGGTCATTTATTTCTGACCATCAAAAATTTTTGTAGCTCTGCCTTTCCCCCACACTGCCCCACCTCTTTCAGATGCACTGTCTACTCTGTTAATACTGCTTATGCCTTCTTGAATGTATCGGTCTGTCTAATCCTGTTGTGTAGGCCAGTACTTCAAGATTGTGAGCAAGATAAATAAAAATGGGATTTGCATGTGTGTACATGTGAGCATATGTGTGGGTATGAATGCAAGTGAACAGTAATGGCTAGAGCTGACAGAAGTAAACTCAGCAAAACCAAGTATCTCCTAAGAAATAGTCCCTAATCATATGACCATATACATGCTGGAAGAGCAGCAGGTGGTAAAGGCTGGTATCAGGCCACCTGACAGTTGAGACACTGTAATCAGACCCCCAGGATATACCACAAGCAAGAACCATTAGATCCTCTATGAAGGTAGAGATGCACTATTACTGCTGTGAGATAAGATCAGATGCTACAAAAAATCAATAAGAATAAAGCATCCCTAAGGTGGAGAAAGGAGGAAGGATAATTTCACAAAAAGATAATGCTGCCAACAGCTGTGGAGCCTCCTTTACACTCTTCATGTCAGGTGCTGGCCATTCGAACACCCCAGTCACAAGTGATGACAGATTTGGAACACGCAGAATGACATAGGAAAGAGTGTACACATTAGTTGCAGCCCATTAACATTTAAATTTGGCAAGCTCCAATATGATTTATACCAACTTACCACCCTTGATCTTGGAAAATTTCCCTTAGGCTAAATGAATTTCTCTTTCCTGCACGCATGGTCTCCCCTTCCCCTGGAACACCATTACTACTGTGAGTCTTTAAGGTACAGTCAGAAGTGATTCTGGGCCTGGGACCTATGAGTTATTCAGGTTTATATCCCCCAAAACCTAGTCCTCTGCTTGAAACCTAGTAGGCTCTCCTTTGCTCTGCAAGTATTGAATAATGAATGGGTGAGAGAATGAATACACAGAACGCTAGCACAAAAGCAAGACTTCCTCATGTTTAACTATATCATATTGAAGACTGTGGCAAGTCTGAGGGTGAAGAATGGGGACTGCTTTCCAAGTATCCCTGACCCATGTCTTTCCAACATAGCTTTGGTGATTAGTTTTGAAGGAAATTCCCAAGAACATTTCTTTGTGGGAAAACAGATGGGTTTATTCACTCTGTATCCACAGTGTGATGTGATCTTCAGTTTTAAGCATAACTTGTAGAATAAGAAATAGGCCATGCCCCTTACTCCCACCCTGCTGTTTGTAATATATGAAGACTTGTTCTTTTCTGGGCAACACCAGAGGAGAAGGCCCAGGAAGTGGGAGGGAAACTCGAAGCATGAAATTAGAGGAACCAGTGAGTAACTAGGTATGTTCATCCTACAGAAGAGAGGACTGGAAGGAGGGATAAGTAGTAGGACAGGGTAGACTCCACCACTGGCGTCAATTACCTGAAGGAATTTTGTGCAGAAGAAGACCCAGTATCCCTGTATGAGAGCCACAAGGAGACACTGCATGAAAGCTACAGTATAATAAATTATAAGACAATATTGTATGGTGGTCCATTATGCCTCTGAGTCAGATGTCTTATGTTTGCAAGCTCTGAGACTCAGCTTTCCTGTCTATGCAATGGTGATAATAAGACTAGTTGGATGGGCAGTTCTCAGAATTAAATGATGAGGACTCAGTACAGGCTTAAGGTCAGTACCATAAAAGGCAAGCTCCTGAAAACAATGTCTAGTTCCAGTGGTCCAGGTAGTTCAGTGGTAAGAGGGGTATTAGGTGGTGAGTGCCTTGCACTAGAAGGCTTTAAGCACAGGCTGGCTGACAACTGACCCATGAACTTTTCATGGGTCAGACTGATTTCCTGTAGATTTTCTGACAGACCTCTACAGTAAATCAGGGAGCCTGAAAAAACTTGGTGGGCATTTCCCATGCAACACAGCTCCAGGCATTCTGCACTCCTCGGCAGCTGCAGAGAGATAGAGACAGGAGTGCTACCTAATCTTTGTGCAAGAACCACCTTGGAGAGAGCAACACACAGAGTCAGTTATCATGATGCCATTCCTAATTTGAAATGCTCCAATGACTGTACATTAAAGCAAATTTTTCAAAGTTGAAACATCAAAGATACAGCAAAGGAGAGTCCATCTGTTTTGGGTACATGCTGGGGGCTGGGATCTACCTCTCAAGCAATGGGCCCCATGGACAGAAACTTAAAATGTTTCCTCAGCACGGACTGAAGATAAAAATAGCTAAAATTTTGAGTCTGAGAATAGAGCAATAGTTGCCCCCAAAATGGCACGAAATAATGTTATTTGTAGATATGTGGCTTGGATGGAAAACACTCTGCATTTCTTTTTAAAAATTAGATGCTTGCAAAATTCTTTTTTTTAAAAGATGATCAGCTGAGGACAAGAAAGGAGTCAGCTGAGATAAGCCCAGAGGGAGGTCAGGTAGCATACTGATTTACTTAGCAAGTGTGAAAGAATATGCAAAGGCCAGCCTTGCATGGGTCATTTGGAAAGAATCCATTTGCAGCTGCCCAGCCAAGCCTGCTCCAGTCCGGCTCTGCAGCCTCCAGGGAGGAACAAGCCTGCAGAGGCACCAGGAGAAGATTATATTAAGGATCTCACCAGACCCATTGTCTCTGGAGCTCAAGGCGTTATCTGCCCTGTCTGGAGCACTCTGGCTGTTCTCTGCTGTTTCCTTCCCCCTTGATGCCATGCTTCAATATCATCCCTTCAAGAGGTTCTTCCTGACCACAATGTCCCCAGCCCACACCCAATCCTTCTGTTCTTTTTCCTAGCACTCAGTACTCTTTCTTCATATCACTTATTCCAATGCATTACTGTTCATTTGTGTGTGCTTATTTACTTAACATCTGATCTTTCAACCAGACTGTCAATTCTATAATGTTAGAGACCTCTGAATACCTCAGGCCTTGAAGAATGCCAACATACAGTAAATGCTTAATAAGTATTTTTTAATTTAAACAAATCCTCACTGGAAGATATGTTTTTTTATGATTTGAGAGAAAAAGAGAGAGATGCGAGAGAAACATCAATTGGTTGCACCCTGACTGGCGATCGAACCCGTAACCCAGGTACATTCCCTGACCAGAAACCAAACATGCAACATTTTGGTGTATAGGGTGACACTCCCATCAAATGAGGCACCCATCTGGGGCTTAATAAGTATTTGTCAACTGACTGAACTCTAGGCATTGCCATAGGATTCTTTACATCTTTAATTACATGCTAAAATATCTCTAGAATGTTGGCTGAGACATCTCATTCCTATAGATGTACTTGTTAGATCTTTCTATCTTAAATCTACACTAAATTAAAAAGAAGGAAAAAATGTTCCAAACAAACTCAAAGTTACATGGGAAAGGAAAAACTACCATCAAGTGCAGATTAGGGAAATGACATACGCATTTCTCTGCTGCATCTTCACTGGTGTGAGCTTAACACCCCCGCTGCGTATTAGCCATATGCCTGCTGACCCAGAAAGCCAGTTGTTGGCCATGATGTGCAATGGACACACCTTGCTGCTTCTGAGGAGTCAGCCAGTACTATTAGAGAGACAGTTCCTTTTTAGAATGGGAGATGGTCCTGCCTTCTGAATTAGGAACCACATGTCTCTTCAGAGTTAGAGAGGAAGCCATGGTGTTGTTACAGTAGAGTGTCGGGGGTCATGAGAAAAGATGATCCCCAAGACAAGGAAAACAAGGATTTGGAGGGGCACAGAGAATAGTGGGGGTCAGAAGACCCACCGTCCCTCCTTGCCAAGTCAGGCATCATGTGTTACTGGCACAGGGGTCCCTGAAATGGAGCCTACCCCCAGGACTTCCTCCAGGAAATGGCATTTGGTCTCTAGGGTCCCCAGCACTTTCTTCCACCTGCTGTGCTGACCACACTTGGCCTTGCACTACAGTCAGCTGCTTGTCTGTTGTCTGTACCTCCTCTAGGACAGCAACTTCGCCTGTCTGCCAACGCAGGGCCTGACAGTCTTTAGATCACTTTCTTGCACTCAAGACTCAGAAAATGTTTACTAAATGGAATTTATTTCCTCCTTGGGGGTGACCGGACTGAGGATATGAAGACTGCATGTAGCAGCACAGACAGCCCATAAAGAAGATGGCAGAGTGGAAAGGGGAAAGGAGGGAGGACAGGCTGTTTTACCCCCCTTCCTCTGATGGGTATCTAATCCACCCAGCTGGGGGTGGGGTGCATTCTCCAATGTGCAGACTGTATTGTACCAAAATTGCCACAACTATCTCTCCCATTTAATGTGAGACTCTGACATTCTGCCCATCAAGAAGTGGAGTCTATGTCCCTCCTCTTGAATTGTGACTACAGTAAATCCCCTTATCCATGGTTTCACTGTCAGTGGTTTCAGTTACCCATGGTCAACTGCAGTCCAAAAATATTTAATAGAAAATTCCAGAAATAAACAATTCATAAATTGTAAATTGTACACTGTCCTGAGTAACATGATGAAATCTAGTGACATCCTATTCTATCCTGCCTGAATATGAATCATCCCTTTGTCCAGTACTGTCATGCTGTAGATGCTCTGTGCCCATTGGTCACTTAGTAGTCATCTTGGTTATCAGATTGACTATCATGGGACCATTACAATGCTTGTGTTCATGATCCCTTATTTTACTGAATAATGGCCCCAAAGCACAAGGTTGTTAATGACAGCAATTCAGATATGCCAATTTGTTGTGGAACTAAGGCTGAAACATCAACCAATTCTCACAAACCTGTCAAACTTTTTCATCATCTGGTCCCAAAATGCCTCCCACTTTCCTGCCTGAATCAGGACCTCTTCCTCCCTTAGCTTTACTGGACTGTCTTAGCTGCTGGCTCTTTAAGTAGCCTAAGCATCTTGAGAGTGCACTCCCCCACCCCCCAGAGTAAGCCCCGGAGGGGCCCCATGCTCTTAGACTCAAGTGCACCACTGTGAATTGTCCCAGACTGCTGCCATGCCTCTGGGATAATTTTCCTCTGATAACTTTCCATAAAAGAGCCCCAAGTTCCCCATAACCATTCTAAGCCCAAAGACCTGGCTGATTTTCTGGGTAAGCAAAAAAAAAAGAGAACTTGGTGTGAGTGTCAATGGGGACAAAAACAGAAAATGATAGCTTTTCACTGCAATCTGTATATTCTTTTGGCCTCTTTTGCAACAATAGAATGGACCTTTGTAATTTCCTGCATGATTATTCTTATAGGAGGAGTGGAATTAGTCTCAAAAAGGTTAAAGAGAGTATAAAATGCAACTTTCAAAAACATGTGAGGCTCTAATTCTTTCCATTTCTGTCACGTAGAAGAAACACATAGTTGTATTTCATAGCTTGAGCACTTTAAAATTTATGAAGTTGTCAAATGCACAATATATTTTCATATGGGGAGGGAATCAATTACAAAGTAGCCCAATGGGGTGCCATTTCATGCTCCATGAAGCAGACAGTGGCTACATGTGGCTGTCAAGTGGAAGAAGTCCCCAGACATGGCATTTTGCATGTGTATGGACAGTAGCTTCAAAGCTGAGGGTCACAACTGGCAAATCCATCCACCATACTTCCACTTAGACTTCTTTTCCCAAAACACACTGGTTTGAATAAGAGCTTCGACAATAAGAAAGGCCATTAGCATAGAAAAAGATTTTTCTGGCTGAGCTAGGCTGATATGTAATACTTAGGAAATGACCTTCAAGGACAAATGGTTCTAATTAGGTAGAGCCCCCAGGACAAACCTTGCAGATTCAGAACATGACAGATGTCAGACACACTTCTGCACTTGAATCCAGATTCCTCAGTGGGGACTGCAAACAATGATAGCTTGTCCTGTTCTGAGGGCCTTTGACTACAGCCAGCCCACACAAGCATCATGAGGCTCAATGGGTGGAAAAGCTATCCCTCAGCACCAGATCTGGCCTCTTCCAGGTACTCCCCCAGGATGTCTCTCCTCATTGCTTGCTAAGCCCATCATTTCTCCCTCGGATCTTCTTGGTTCTCCAATTCCTTGGTGACCTACTGCAGCTCTGATTCCTGCTCATGCCCTTTACCTCCTATTTTAGTGATTATTCAGACCCTCTTCCCATTGCCCATATCCCTGGCCTTGGAAGCATCCAGATTCCTGGGCCCAAATTGCCTTGGTCCCATGGAATCCCAGACAGCTGCAAAAGGATATCTCCTGCCTTGACATCTTAGCAATGTAAGGGGAGATAAAACATGCCTATATTTCCCAGATGAGCTCTTCTCCAACAGCCCAAAGATTGGGATGCCAAAAGGGATAATCTAGACCTGCTGTGGGTTATGCATAAGACAGCAGGTATCTGAGAGGCCCCCAGCCATGTGGCTACTTTCTTGTTGGGGCCCTGAAAATTTTGCAGTGGCCATTCCTGAGAGCTGAGCACATCCCAGGGCCCATGGTATGTTTGCAGACATCCACCTAGCTTCTGGATCCAGGGCTGAACAGAGCAGCTCAGGACCCTCAGGCTGTTCTTTGTGGCATGATATTCAACAGGGCTACATACTACAGAAAACAAAGCAGTTTCTACCCAAATAGAATAGCAGCAGGTTGATTCCTACCCCTCTTCCTGTGGAAATAATGGAAAATGGCAACAAACATACCAGGCCAGGATGCCACCTTCTAGAACCCTGCCTCAGAAATAGCTATACATCACCCACATCACTACAGTTCCAACCAGAGAGGATGGTGTAAATTCAGGTTCACAATTATAGACAATCAAATTATTGCTTTATTCCCGGGAAGATGAATGGGAGTGACAGACTTTTCAGAGTAGTAAAAATAGATGGATGCTTTCTATAAAATAATTCACAGATGCCTACAGTAATTTACAACAGATCTGGCAGACTGGGAGCAGGCAAGGGAAATTTCAGCTGGAATACCACACTATTTTCCGGTGGTAGAGTAAATGGTCTGGCTATTATGATAATACATTTCAGCACAACATTTCTCCCCTTAATAGAAATACATTAGACACCATTTATAAAGATATCAATGTTGCAGTTCTGTTCCTTGAACTATAAGTTAGACATAAATATAACACAATTTATGGATGAGAAAATCCAATTTCATGCTGTTTCAAGTGCATTTTTGTTTATTACATAACTACAATTCCCTCTATATGAGATAGTGTATTACATGAAATAGATGTTTGGCAATGATATCTATCTGTGTCTACATAGGAATTGCCAACATTGTATCCATGACAAATGGAATTATTTTAAAACATGTATTATGTACAAGCAACACTGCAAGTGCCTACTGCTTGATGACATCACTGCATAATCCTAGTTATTGTTTTAGCTGCTCCCAAGGGTACAGGAATGAGGTGCTCTGGATGAATAAATACTCTAAAGCTGTAGATAGCTTTAGAGTCAGATTTTGGTTGAGTTCTGGCTCTTCTATTTATTAGTTGCAAGATCTTGGACAAATTCCTTGACTTCTGTCAAGCCCAATATCATCATCTGTACAATGGAATCAGTACTGATTAATTCTTGTGAGGACTGAATAATACAACCCTTGTACAGTACCCAGCATAGTGTCTGGCACAGTGTTAGTGACAATCAAAACAAATATTTTTAAGTACATCTCTTCTATTTAAATGTAATGACACTTACAGGAACCCAATTGAGATTTGTACCCACTTGCTTATCTTTTTTCCATCCTCACCCGAGGATATGTTTATTGATTTTAGAGAGAGGGAAAAGGAGAGAGAGAGAGACAAATTAATGTGAGAGAGAAACATTGATTGGTTGCTTCCTGTATGCATCTGAACCAGGGGCCAAACCTGCAACCTATGTATGTATCCTGACCAGGCATGGATGTGTATGCCCTGACCATACACCTGCAAACTTTTGGTGTATGGGATGATGCTGCAACCAGCTGAGTCACCTGGCCAGGGCATGCTTATCTTCCTAAGCCCCAAACATGAACTAACTGGATGCAGACTAACTGGTGTACAATGAAGGACACAAAGAAGGCCTGAGAGCTCTTTGCACTGTTGTTTTTCTTATCTTCTCCCTGGTGGCCATTTTATTCTATACTCTCTCCATCAGTGAGGACAGTATAGGTTTTTCTTGATACTTTCTTTTCACTTTTAGCATTCTGAAGCCTTTCTATAACTTTTACCCCTATTTCTTTTCTCTGGCTTACCTCTGCTATGCAAGGATTGAATTTAGCTTTGACAATAAGACACCTTTGGTGGGGGTATTTTTCTTATGCCTGGCAACTCTTGAATTTTTTCCAATATTCTAGCAATAATAATTATAGAACTCCCAGCTAATCAGATACACGGGCTTCACCACAGTGAAGGTGGGCTGGGACAGATTTACACACAAAGTGAATCTACGTGAAGCAGCAGTCCAGATGTGCAGCTTCTCTGGACACCAAACCAAAAGCCTGAGAGGGTTCTGAGAAGAAATCAGCCTGAATACAGTGTTTGGTACCCATTGCTATGACTGTACAGCAGAGCCATGGCAGTATTTTTCATAATTGCCAAAGTGTGAAAGCAACTCTCCTTCGGAAGGTGAACGGACAAGTGAACTGTGATGTATTCAGACAATGAAGTATTATTCAGCACTAAAAAGAAATGAGCTATCAAGTCATGAAACTACGTGGAGAAACCTTAAATGCATATCACTGAAAGAAATAGGCCAATTTGAAGAAGCTACATACTCTGCAATTCCAACTATATAACATTTTGGAAAAGGCAAAAACTGCAGAGAGAGTAAAATGATCACTGGTTGTTGAGGATGGGGGGTGTGGGGATGAGTAGGTAGAGCACAGAGGAATTTTAGGGTGGTACAAATACTCTGTGTGATACTATTATAATGGGTCCATGTCATTTACATTTGTCCAAACTCAGAGAGAGAGAAAGAGTGAAATCTCACAGAATTTTGAGAAACACTTTTGAGAAACATAAACTGGGTATTGGATTTTACTAAGTGTAATTTTATGTTGAGTCTATGTTTTAAAAAGCCTTTCTCTGTTAGCAGTGCACTCTAAAGTGTTTATAGGTAAAATGACCTGCTGTCTGGAAATTTGTTTTTAAAAAGCTGAGGGACAGTAGCTGAAAAACACATAAAATGTTGATATTTGTTGAAGCTGAATGATTACGAGATTGGATTCATTAGACTCTTCTATTTTTGTGTATGTTTTAATTTTCCATGATTAAATGTTAAATTAGAATAAGAAAAAGTAACATAAAATAGAATGACTAAATTCTTCATTCTCCAATTTGTTTCAAAGGGAAAAAATGACAAGAAAGAAAATAATCTAAACACCTCATCCACTCAGGCTGGAATTCCCGGCCTTTACAAAATTAGCATTAAGGAATTTTAGACGCTCTTTGGAAGCCAATTTATTCTACAACTGACATCATATTGCTGACTGTCCTTTGGCAGGTCTCCTGAGAAAGCTCTCCCGAGGAAGGTGTGTGTGTACATGCATGTGTGTGTGTTTTCAGCTTTCTACACACAGTCCATTTTTCTTGTTTCAGAGGTTGACAATACATTTCAGTCAAGATAGCAAAATGGCCCTGATATCTAATGCCAGAAACTCTGTTTAAATTAACTTTCTCCTCTTCTTTTCATGTCCCATAAAGCACTGTTTTGCATGTGGTATGTTGTGTAGCAGTGAAAGCTGGAAGAGCAAGATGACTCTAAAGATTTTTAAAATTTACAGGGAGGTGACCCATCAGCTGCAGCTCTAGCTGGGGCCTCACCATCTGGGAAGAGCCACAGGGACAAACAAGTGAACACAGTAGGACTGGATGAGCAGCTAGGAAATCCATGTACTTGCTTGAGGTGTGAAAGTTCTAAACATCTTTGAAAACTAAGATCTTCTCCCCCCAAAATTACATCAAATATGACAAAGACTCCTCAACTTAAAAACACTCACTATTTTCCCAATTCTTCAATTACCTGCTGTAAGCTGCTGGTCCAAATCATAAAAGGCAGCCTCATGTCCTAACTTCTTTAAATCAGTCCAAACCCTAGGCACTGTGGTCTGCAGACACCACAGTGGAATGGTGAACATGCCATACTTGTCCCGGAACCCCTCTGCCAATTCCTAGTCTTGATTGGGACCCCATCCTACAACTATGTTCCCTTGACCTCTCCCTGCCAGGTGATGGAGGACTGCTACACTGAAAGCCCAAAGTTTCTAAAATGGAACCTCTCGAGTCTCCACCCAAGACCTTCTTTTCCAGTGTTCTCTAAGTGAATCCACCCTGGTGCTAAGAAACCTCGAGGTTTTCTTCCCACTCTCCTCTCATTCATTCCTCACATTTAGTCACCCACCAGGTCCTGGCGGTCATATCTCCTAAATGGTACTCGCTTTCAGCCCTGCTCTCGGTGCCCACTGTTTCCACGTCCAACTTGGGATGGTAATGCCCTCTTCTCTCAGCTGCCACATGCTCACTCTCCAGGTCACTTCTTCCCAGTCTCCTTTCCAGCTACTCCTCCCATACCTTAAAGGTACTTTTTTTTTCTGCCACATCCCTTCTTCTCATTTCTTTAGGCAACCATTTCTCTCTCATAATTTCAGGCGTGACATATGACCACCCATGGCCAAGTCTATTTCGGGCCAAGTTCTCTCTCCTTAACCTGGTCCCCGCACAGCCAACTGCTTACAGGATGAAGGCAGTTGAATGTTTTGGAAACTGCAGAGCCACCATCTCTAAAACAGAAAACATCATCGCACTGCCTTCCCCCAATCCCCTTTCCGTGGTGTTTCTTATCTCAGAGAATAACACCAGCACCTCCCAGTTGCTCAAGCTAGAAACCTGGGGGTCAGCCTTGATCTCACTTACCTTCAAAATTCTATTTCTGAATGTATCCATTTCTCTCCCATTGCCTCAGCCACAGTCCGAGGCAGTCATAATGATCCTTTAATTTAAAAAAAAGCCTGATCTTAAATCTCAATCCCCTTAAATCTCTTCAAAGGAACTGGTAATGGGTATATGAGTCCCACACATGTAACTATACACAGTTATACTATGTAACTATGCATACATATATATGTGTGTACACATATATAAGTTATAGGTGTACACATATATAGTATGTGTGTGTGCATGCACACATATACATGTGCATGGCTGTAGTTCTACATGTCTAAATACATAAACATTAACATATATGTGTGTGCATTTTCCTTTCAAAATGTTTTCATTGATCCCTAAGAAAAAGTCAATTCTTGTTTACAAGTCCTCCCTAATCTAGGCCCCACCACATTGCCACCACTACATGTAACACGTTTTCTTCTTCCTTTTTGTCCAGCCATATGGAATACCCTTTAGTTCCCTGACACATTTTCCTCTTAGAATTATAAATGTTCATTGTTCTCTTTGACTAAAATATTATTTTTATTTTTTAGACCACTTTATTGAGCTATGATCAACATAGAAAAGAACTGTATATATGATCTACACAACCTGATGAGTTTGGAAATAAGTATACACGTGTGAAACAATCATCACAATCTATGCTGTCAATATACCCATCACCTCCAAAAGTTTCCTCCTGTATTCTTTAGTTTTATTTTACTATTTTTATTACTATCATATTATTACTATTTTGTGATAATACTTAAATTATATAACCATTTCAGTAGATGCAGAAAAAGCATTTTACAAAATTCAACATCCATTCATGATAAAAACTGTTAACAAATTAGGTATGGAAGAAACATACCTCAACATTATGAAGCCCACATACAGTAAGTCCATAGCTAATATCATACTCAATGGTGAAAGGTTGAAAGCTTTTCCTCAAAGATTAGGAATAAGGCAAGAATACCTACCTTCACCACTGCTATTTAGTATAGTACTGAAACTTCTGGCCAGAGCAAGAAATTTAAAAAATAAACAGCATCAGAATTGGAAAGAAAGAAGTAAAATTGCCTCTTTTTGCAGATGACATGATTTTATATGTTCTAGGGACTCCATCAAGAAACTGTTAGATTTAATCATGAATTCAGTAAGTTGTAGTGTATAAAATCAGCACATAAAAATTAGTACTCTTTCTATACACTAACAACAAGTTATCTGAAAAAGAAATAAAATGATACCACTTGCAGTAGCATCAAAAAACAATAAAATACTTCAGAGTAAATGTAACCAAAAAGGTGAAAATTTTCTACTCTGATAATGATAAGACATTGATTAAAAAATTGAAGGCACAAATAAATGGAAAGTTACTGCATGTTCATTGATTGGAAAAAATTAATATTGTTAAAATGTCCATACTACCAAAAGCCATATATAGATTCAATGCAATCCCTATCAAGATTCCAGTGATATTTTGTACAGAAGTAGAAAAAAATTCCTAAAATTTACATGGTACCACAAAAGACCCCAGACAATAAAATCAGTCCTGACAAAGAAGAACAAAGTGGGAGGCATCACACCTCCTATTTTCCAAACTGTAATATAAGATGCTAATAATTGCCCTTCCTGGTGTGGCTCAGTTGGTTGGAGCATCCTCTCATACACCAAAAGGTTGGGGGCTCGATTCCCAGTCAGGCCACATCACAGATGGCAGGTTTGATCCCCAGTTGGGGTGTATATGGAAGGCAACCAATCGATACTTCCTTCTCACATCAGTACTTCTCTCTCTCTCTCTCTCACCCCCAACCAATGAACATGTTTTTAAAAAACTATTAAAAAACTAAGATAATAATAATCAAAACAGTATGGTACAAAACAGCACTGGCACAAAAACAGACAAATAGATCTATGGAACGGAATTGAGAACCCAGAAATAAACTCAAGCATATGTGGTCAACTAATATTTGACTAGGGAGCCAAGAATACTCAATGTAGAAAAGATAGTTTCTTCAATAAATGGTGCCAGGACAACTGGATATTCACATGTAAAAAGATTAAACTGAACCCCTCCCTATCTTACATCATTCACAAAAAAATAAACTTAAAATAGATCACATGCCTAAATATAAGACCTGAAACCATGAAACTCCTAGAAGAAAGCATAAGGAAAAAAATAGCTCCTTGACATGGATCTTGGTAATGACATTGTTTTGGATGTGACACCTAACTCACAAGGAACAAAATGAAAAATAAAAAGCTTATTCACAGCAAAAAAAAATCAACAAAGTGACAACACAATCTAAGGAATTAGAGAAATATTTGCAAAACATATATCTGATAAGAGGTTAATATCCAAAATATATTAAAAAACTCATATAGCCCTGGCTGGTGTGGCTTAGTGGATTGAGTACTGGCCCGAGAACCAAAGGTGGCAAGTTTGATTCCCAGTCAGGGCACATGCCTGGGTTGCTGGCCTGGTCCCCAGTAGAGGACGTGAGAGGCAACCACACATGGATGTTTCTCTTCTCCTCTTTCTCCCTCCCTTCTGCTCTGTCTAGAAATAAATAAATAAAATCTTAAAGAAAGAAGTAAAGAATCCTTTAAAAGATCATAGAATTCAATAGTAAAAACAAATAATCTAATTTTTAAAAATGGTCAAAAGAACCAAATAGACATTTTTTTAAAGAAATACAAATGGCCAACAGGTACATGAAAAAATGTTCAATAGTCATTAGGGAAATGCAAACCAAAACCACAATGAGATATCACCTCATACCTCTAAAATGGTGTCATTACAAAGACAAAAATAATAAATGCTGGCAAAAATAATAAATGTGGAGAAAAGGGACTCCTGGTACATACTGTTGGTAGACTTGTAAATTCGTACAGCCACAATAAAAACAGGTTGAAGGATCCTCAAAAAATTAAGAATGGAATTACCACATGATCCAGCAATTCCACTTCTGGGAATATGTCCAAAGAGAATGAAAACACTAACTCAAAAAGACGTCTGCACCCTCCATGTTCATAACATTATGTACAATAGCTTAGACATGGAAACAATCTAAGTGCTCATTGATGAATGAATAGACACACACACATACACACAGAATGATTTGTTATTCATCCATAAAAAATGAGGAAATCTTGCCATTTGTGACAATATGGATGAACCTTGAGGATAGTATACTGAGTGAAATAAGCCAAACAGAAAAAGACAAATACTATATCATCTCAATTTTATATGGAATCTTTATAAAAGCCCCAAATTTATCAAAATAGAGATCAGATTTGTTACCAGAGGTAGGAGGTGAGAGGAAAGGAAATTGGAGAAAGGTAGTCAAAAGGTATAAACTTCCAGTTAAAAGATAAATATTTACTAGGGATATAATGTACAGCATGATGACTATAGTTACTGCTGTATGATAGGTATGAAAGTGGTTAAGAGAGTAGATTCAAAGAGTTCTCATGCAAGGAAAAATATTTTTTGTTTTCTCTTTATTGTATCTATATGAGATGGGTGCTAAATAAACTTACTGCAGTATCATTTCATAATATATGTAAATCAAACCGTTATGCTATATACCTTAAACTTACACAGTGATGTAAGTCAATTATACCTCAAAATAAATAAATATTTTTAAAAGAACACAACAACATATATACCCTCTTAGCAAATTTTTAAGTATATAATAAGCATTAACAGTAGGCATGAGGCCATGCAGTAGATCTCTAAGACTTAATTCATCTTGCATGGGTATAACCACCTAGAATATACATACTCCCACACTCAATTCTCATACTGTTTTTGTCTATCAAATGTTAAATTGTTTTTAAAGTCTTAAACATCATTTTCTGGGGGAGGCTCATCCCAACTCCCTACACTAGGTTATTTTCCTTTGATATATTTTCCTATAGTGACCCCCACCCTATCTTTTCATACTCATCACATTGGTAATTAATTGTTAAATGAATGGATTTTCTGCCTGATCATAAATTTCATGGAGGTAGAGACCATATCTGTCTACAGTGGTCTCCCCACTGCAAGTGCCTGCTGGAGTCGAGAAGGCACTCAGCACGTCTCCGTTCTATTCAAAAGCATTCAGTCCAACTGTGGGTCACCTATAACACATGCATCTAGATTAAAATCTAGTCTGGGAAGCCCAAAGGCCTACTCTATCCCTAGATGAAACCAGGAACTTTGCTGTAAATTTAATCAGATATACTCTAACCCTGCACTGTGAAGACATTCATATATCCAGATCAATGCCAACAGCTAAGGTACAACCAAAGACTCAAGCAATCTAGAGTTCAGGAAAACTAAGTAGAACTGATGGTCTGGTCCCCTCTGGGGGCAGGGTGGGGGTGCATTTTCCAAATCATGACATTCAACAGATGTAGCAGACTTGAGCCCAAGAGGTCCAAATGGGAGATAAAGGGGGATTTCTGGACATTGGGATCTTGATTTCAGGGGTTTCAGAGAGGACAGGGGGAATCCACCCTGATCAAGATGGATGGATGATAGATGACAAGTCCCAGAGTGACAGATAGAGGAGTGGCTGGGGTGGGGATCAGAGCGTTAGTCTCACATTACTGCTTGAGCTAAGACATCCATCTTCTCTTGCCCTCAGACATAAGTACTTCTGGTTCTTGGACTTTTAGACTCATAATGGGACAGTGTATACCCCTTGATTCTCAGGCCTTCAGACTCAGACTGAATTATACCACCCAGTTCTCAGAGATAAGAGACAAGGTGACAACAAAACCATAAATAAGAGGCGGGACAAAGAGACCAGTGTGAGTAGCAGATTCCATGTTTGTTTGGGGGTCTGGGACTTTAGCCACCCTAGGCAGCCTGTACTTTCTAAATGACCCCTCTGAAGGAGGCAATTCTTCAAATTTATTGATGATGTTATCCTGGTTGGCTCAGGGACTGTGGGTGACCCTGCAGATCTTCAATGACTTGATCTCAAATGGAACGGCTGGGCAAAGCGGCAAGGATGCCAATCTTGGGGCCACCTGAGTCATAAGAATAGCATACCAGATCTTCAGAACAATGGTATGGCCCCGGGCATCATGAACTATGAAATCACCAATTGCAGCACACAGGTCAAACTCTACTTTTTAAGATTACTGTTTCCCTGTTCAAATTAAAATACACAAGTCCTTTGCCCATAACTCACCAGGACATAAGTCTAAGTACATTACCTGGAACTATTGTGGAGTTTCTGGCAAAAGTTGCTCCCAGGGGAAGACCCCAGGGCTGGGATAGGCCAGGTAAGAAGGTTATTACATTTGTGGGTCCCCACACCCACCTGTGTACCTCCCTTCATCATGGGTCCTTGGTCTCACAAATATTTTTAACAACAATGTACACCAACATGAATCCTGTCTTCTACTCAGTCCTTGAGGGTCCTGTTTGAGTCAAGCTATTTTCTGATAGTTTGAGGATCTGACAGTGTCTTGCTTTAGGAATGGCTGCCTAACAGGAATCAGCGGTCTGGTGTGTCACTCTTTTCTACGAGGGTTCAGAATAAGTAGTGCCTTTTCTTCCCAAAGAAGACTGACATACTGGAGGAATCAGAAGCCATGTGATTCTACTCCACTTCAAAGGGATCTATCTGCTCTTCTTTCTTTGGAGATTCTTTACCTCTTACCATTTAGATATGTTACAATAATACTCCTTATTAGAAGTTTCTGATTAATGCTACTCAGAACAAGATGAAACCTTTCCATTTCTAATCTCATCCATTTTCTCAGCCCTGAGAAGCTTCTCCCCACCTTTTCTGTATCATATTGATTGTTCTGGTCAAAGGCAAGCTGCCTTTCATCTGAGCAACAGCCCTGGATCAGCCCTGAACCACAGTAAGACTGTCCATTCTTCCTATTCTTGTGACACTTCTTTACTTACTGAGGAATTAAAAAGTAATGGTTACTTTTAGAGAATAGTTAGGAAGACTGCAGATGGACCTATGTCTTGGTGAAAAAAAATCCCAAAGATATAATGGTGTTCTCATATCGAAAAATTTCCACTTAACTAAAGCATAGGATTTTGAATAATTTCTTCTAGGTTAATTTATATAAATGTATGGATGTCCACAGTATTAAACTCATATATGAGTGTATATATTACAGAGCTCAGTTTTACAAGCAGTGGCTATGGATTACTTAAAAATATATTTATTATTCATTTAATTTGCACTCTAAGCAGTATAAAATAGCATAGAATGAAAGGAGGAACAATACTATTTGTAAAACAAAGCACCTTACATAGATTATCCCAGGAAAAAGGGAATCCTGTCTAGAAACCTTGCAGTCACCTAGTCCAGACACTTGTACATAAAGGAGAAAGCAGGTCCTGTTACTTAAGGGGAAGGGCCCATACTGTGTGGACTGCAAGTGAGGAGAAAGGACTCACTGTGGGCTTGCAGTGGCCATGAGGACACCTGGAGGAGGGCCTTGAAACCTGGGCTTCTTTCTGAGACAAGCAAGTATTTGCCAGGAAGTTGGATAAGGTCAGGGTGTTGACTCAGTGGCTCTTAAACCTGAACATGGAAGTCATTAAAACACAGGTTGTAAAAATGATGGAGGAGTAAATGGGACTGTTGTGAGCTACCTAACCTTCTTCCAGAACCAACCTGAAATTACAACTAAATTGTAGAGAAATCATCCAGAATAACCAACTGAACACTAGCTGGAGAGAAGCCTTATAATCAAGGTCAGACAGAATAAACCACTTCATCACAACAAGACTAGTTAGCAGGTGAAGGTGGCATGAGAGGGCTGGCTGGACTCCCACAGTTGGCAGGTGAGGTTCCAGAGGAATATTTCAGTGACCATGGGGTTTCCCCTGATAAGTGTGATGTCTAAACTCCAAGGTGGGCTCTCCAGCCTATAGCAACAGAGCCAGAAAGGAACCCACATAACACTCAGCTGTGAGAAGCAGCAGGGTTTACATCTGCCAGGAGAGACAGCTGGAGATGCAGAGACCTCTTAAAGGGCCAATGCACAAAATTTCACTTGCAGCCACATACCCTGGGCCTTGGCAGAGGGAGGGCAGAGTGGACTAGAGATGCTGAGGAAAGTCTGGCACTGGTTGCTCTGGGGAGAGAACTGAAGGAACAGCTACCAAGATCCCTGTGCTGAGTCATTCCCCACATTGCAGGACCCATCTTTCTCAGGCAGAGCACTCCTCTCCACTTCATCAGCCTGAGGGGAAGCAATAGCACTGCCTGAAGGAATTACTCTGCTCCACCCTGTGGAGCTTAAGCTCTGCTGTTAACCATAGCTTGACTAGATTAACAAACTGATCAGTTTTGCAACTGATTAGTTTAGCAGCTAAGGCAGAAAATACAGAGCAGCAGCCAAAATGAGAATACAAAGAAACAGACCCCAAATGAAAGAACAAAAAATTGAAGAACTACATGAAATGTTGGTAAGCAATTTATCAGATAGAGAGTTTAGAGTAATGATTAGAAGGATTCTCAACAGCATGAAAAAAGACATAGAAACCATTAAAAAGGACCAGTCAGAAATAAAAAATGCAGTATCTGAAACTGAGAATACACTGGAAGGAATAAGCAGTAGGTTAGATAAAGCAGATATCTAATCAGTGTTTTGGAAGACAAGATAGAAAAAAAACACCCAGGCAGAACAACAAAAAGAAAAAATAATTTAAAGAAATGAGGAGAGCTTAAGAAATATTTTGGACAACATAAAGCAGAACAACATTTGCATAATGAGCATACTAGAAGGAGAAGAAAGCAAGCAAGGAATGAAGAACCTATTTGAAAAAATAATGACTGAAAACTTCCCTAATCTGATGAAGGAAAAAGTCACACATGTCTGGGAAGGTCATAGAGTCCCAAACAAGTTGAACCCAAAGAAGTGTACACAGAGACACACCATAATTGAAATGACAAGGCTTAAAGATAAGAAAAGAATCCTAAAAGCCACATGAGAAAAGCAGGTAGTTACATAAAAGAAAAGACCAATTAGACTGTCATCTGATTCCTCAACAGAAACATTTTAGGCCAGAAGGGAGTGGTGTGAAATAGTCAAGGTGATAAAAAGCAGCCAAGGCTACACATTACCCAGCAAGGCTAACATTTAAAATTGAAGGAGAAATAAGAAGCTTCCCAGATGAGAAAAAAACAAAAGGAATTTATTAACATTAAACCAGTACTGCAACATATGTTGAAGGGATTGCTTTAAGAAGACAAAAAGAGAAAGAAAATAAAACACAGGAAAACAGTCTACCAATAAAATAGCACTACATATGTACCTATCAATAATCACCCTCAATGTAAATGGCTTAAGTGCTCCAACTAAAAGACATAGGGGTAGCTGAATGGATAAGAAAACAAGACCTACATATATGCTGCCTCCAAGAGACCCACAGCAGATAGAAAAATACACACAGACTAAAAATAAAGGAATGGAAAAAGACGTTTCATACAAATGAAAAAGAAAAAAAAGCTAAGGTAGCAGCACTTAGATCTAACAAAATAGACTTTAAAACCAAGGCTGTATATAGTAAGAGACAAGAAAAGGACACTGCATAATGATAAAAGAAACAATTTAACAAGAGGATATAAGCATAGTGAATATTTATATACCTATAATTGGAGCACCTGAATATGTGAAGCAAATCTGGATGAACATAACAGGAAAGATTGACAGAAATACCATCATGGTCAGGGATTTTAACACCCCATTCATTTCAATGGATAGATCTTCCAGGCAGAAAATCAACAAGAAGACAGCAGCCTTAAATTATGCACTAGATCATATGGATTTAACTGATATCTTCAGAGAATTTCACCTCAAAGCAGCAGAATAAACATACTTTTTTAAGTACACATGGAACATTTTCTAGGATAGATCACACATTAGGATACCAAGCGAGCCTCAGTAAAATTGAGAAGATTGAAATCATATCACGTATCTTCTCTGACCACAATGGTATGAACCTACAAACCAATCACAAGAAGAACACTGAAAGACACACAAAGACATTGAAGCTGAATGATATATCATTAAACAATGAATAGGTTAGCAATGAGATCAAGGGAGAAATCAAAAGATACCTTGAAATAAATGAAAATGAGGGCATGACAACTCAAAATTTGTGGGACCCTGGGAAAGGAATCCTAAGAGGGAAATTCATGGCATCACAGACCTATCTCAAAAAAAAAAAAAGCTCAAATAAACAATCTAAGTTCACACTCGAAGGAACACTTAAAGGAACTTGAAAAAGAACAACAGAGCCCAAGTGACTAAAAGGAAGGAAATAATAAAGATCAGAGCAGAAATAAATGAAATAGAGTACAAAAGATCAATGAATCCAAGAGCTGCTTCTTTGAAAAGATAAACAAGATTGGCAAACCTTTAACTAGACACATAAATAAAAAAAGAGAAAGGACCCAAATAAATAAAATCAGAAATGAAAAAGGAAAAATAACAACTGACACCAAAGAAATACAAAGGATTGTAAGAAAATAAAATGAACAAAATATGCCAACAAACTGAACAATCTGGATGAAATGAATAAAATATACAATTTTCCTAGAAAATTCTATAAACATACAATTTTCCAAAAATAAATCAGGAAGAATCAGATAATCTGAGTAGACAGATTACACCCAATGAAATCAAAGCAGTAATCAAAACACTTCCCAACAAACAAAAGCCCTGAGCCAAATGGCTTCAGAGGTGAATTTTACCAAACATTCTGAAAAGAACTAACACCTCTCTTTCTCAAGTTATTTCATAAAATTTAACAGGAGGAAAGGCTACCAAACTCATTTTACAAGAGCATTATCCTACTTCCCAAACCAGATAAAGATACTACAAAGAAAGAAAATTGCAGGCCAATGTCCCTGATTAACATAGATGCTAAAATCCTCAACAAAATACAGCAATGCATCAAAAAGATCATACACCATGATCAAGCAGGATTATACCAGGAAGCAAGGTTGGTACAACATTTGCAAATCAACAAATGTGATGGATTCACCACTTAAAAAAAATAAAGGGTAAAATACTACATGATCACATCAATGGATGTAGAAAAACTTATGATAAAATTCACCATCCATTTATTATAAAAACTCTCAGCAGTGGGATTAGAAGGAACATACCTAAGCATAATAAGACCATATATGACAAAACCGCTGCCAGCATCATACTCAATGGGTAAAAACTACAAGTGCTCCCCTTAAGATCAGGAATAAGACAGGGGTGTCCAGTTTCACCTCTCTTATTCAATATAGTACTGGAAGCCCTAGCCATAGCAATCAGACAATAAGAAGAAATAAAAGGCATTCAGATTGGAAAGGAGGAAGTAAAACTATCTTTATTTGCAGGCAACATGATAGTGTATATAGAGAACCCCAAAGATTCCACCCAGAAAATACTAAAATTGATAAATGAATTCAGCAAGGTAGCAGGAAACAAAATTAATATCCAGAAATCAGTTGTATTTTTATATGCCAATAATGAACTAACAGAAAGGGAAATTAAGAAAATGATCCACTCACAATTGCTTCAAAAGGTATAAAATAACTAGGAATAAATGTAACCAAGGATGTAAAAGACCTGTATGCAGAAAATTATGACTCTGAAGAAAGAAACTGAAGAAGACACAGTGGAAGCACATACTGTGTTCATGAATATGAAGAGTTAACATCATTAAAATGTCCTTACTACCCAAAGCAATCTATAGATTCAGTGCAATTCCTATCAGTATTCCAATGATATATTTCACGGAATTAGAACAAATATTTCAAAAATTTACATGGAACTACAAAATGCCTCACACAGCAACACCATTCTGAGAAAGAAGAACAAACTGGGAGGAATCATGCTATCTAGTATCAAACTATACTACAAGGCCATAGTAATCAAAAGAGCCTGGTACTGGCATAAAAGCAGACATATAGATCAACGGAACACAACAGAGACCCCAGCCTTTATAATCAATTAACATTTGACAGAGGAAGCAAGCACATACAATGGGCTAATGATAGTTTATTCAATAAATGGTGTTGGGAACACTGGACACATATGTGCAGAAAAATGAAACTAGACCATCTTCTTACACCACGCACAAGAATAAACTCAAAATGGACCTAAGACTTAAATGTTAGACCCAAAACCATAAAAATCCTGGAAGAAAACAGGCAGTAAAATCTCAGTCATTGCTTATAGAAATTTTTTCACATATATATTTCCCCAGGCAAGGATAACAAAAGAAAAAAATAAACAAATGGGGCTACATGAAACTGAAAAGTTTTTGCACAGCAAAGGCAATCATCAACCAAATAAAAAGACAACCCAATACATCTGATAAGGGGTTAATATCCAAAATGTATAAAGCATTTATAAAATTCAATGCCAAAAACCCCCAAACAACTCAATTAAAAAATGGGCAAAGGACCTGAATAAATACTTCTCCAAAGAGGACACACAGATGGCCAATAGACACATGAAAAGGTGCTCAACATCACTAATCATCAGAGACATGCAAATAAAAATCACAATGAGATACCATCTCGCTGTCAGAATGGCTATCATCCACAAATCAACAAACAACAAGTGCTGGTGAAGATGCAGAGAAAGGAGAACCCTTTTGCACTGTTGGTGGGAATGCAGACTGGTGCAGCCACTGTGGAAAGCAATGTGAAGACACCTCAAAAATATGAAAAAATGGACCTGCCTTTTTGACCCAGCAATTCCACTTCTGGGAACATATCCAAAGGAACCCAAAACACTAATTATAAAGAACATAATCACCCCTGTGTTCATTGCAGCATTATTTACAATCACCAAGATATGGAAGCAGCCCTAGTGTCCATCAATAGATGAGTGGATCAAACAGCTGTGGGATATTTACACAATGGAATTCTACTCAGCCTTAAAAAAGGAGAAAATTTAGCCCTGGCTGGTATGGCTCATTGGATTGAGTGCCAGCCTGTGAAGCAAGGGGTTGCTGGTTTTATTCCCAGTCAGAGCACATGCCTGGATTGCAGACCAGGTCCCCAGTAGGGGGTGTGCAAGAGACACTGATGTTTCCCCCTCTCTTTTTCTTCCTCTCTTCCCCCATCTCTAAGGGTAAATTATATTTTTTTTAAAAAAGAGAAGTTTGCCCTTTGCAATAGTATGAATGGACTTGGAGAACATTATGCTAAGTGAGATAAACCAATCAGATAAAGACAAATACCATATGATTTCACTCATATGTGGAATCTAATGAACAAACTGAGCTAACAAGCAAAACAGAGACAGACTCATAGATGGAGAGCAGGATGACAGCTCGTGGCAGCAGGGGGTAGGTTAGGGGGCAGAAGGAAAAAGGATTCATAGACATGAACAAGAGTGTGTGATTGCTGGGGGGTGGAGGATACAAGGGGACAAAATGGTAACAAAATATGCAATAATTTTGCATATTTTGCAAGATTCAATTTTTTCAAAAAATTCACAGTTGTTGAACTTCACCCCAGAGTGTCTGATTTAACAGGTCTAGAGTTGGACCCAAAAATCTGCATCTTTAACAAGTTTCCAGATAAGATCAGTGCTGCTGGTCAGGGACCACACCTGACCTCCACAGGAAAAAAATTTCCATGGTGTGGAGACAGTGGCTAAGAGGACCCTGAACCCAGGCTTTGGTCTTTATGGCACCAACAGCACTGAACACCTGATTTAAGAATTGACAGAAAACCAAGGCCTTCTATGGAGTCACCTTGTAGCTCACAGGAGGACATGGTCAATGGGAAGTAAGAGGCATAAACCTTCTCCATCTCCAGCATGGATACTGGATATGCCTGGATGTACAATAAAAGACAGGTAATTGCACATGAGGGTGGTCTCTATGTTTGATGCACCCACCACTCTCATAAAAGAGAGCAGGCAGCAGAGCTGAATTGCCATGGAGAAGACAAGTCAGCGGGTGGGCTCTGAGGCTGTTCAGCTCAACCTGTTCACAAGATGTGTGTGGAATAAAGTTTGCTAGCTCCTCAGCTGGTGCCACAGAGGCTTTGCTGTACTGGGTTGTGCCTCGAGGTGGAAACAGATGCCCCTTCCTCCCCTTCTTCAGGAATGGGGACAGGCACAGAGGACTTGGTCACCACCATCATCATGGAGTCTGCCCTTTGCCAGGTCTGGGTGGATGCAAAGCAAATGGCTCACAGGTGTGGGGAGACTGACATCTTAGCAAGCCTTAGCAGTGAGTTCCACTGTCACAGCCTCTGTCTCCCCACAACACAGCCTATGGTGACAATCAAATGTTGAAGTCCCACATGTTCCCATAACTCCAACCTGTGACCCCGACTCCATAGAGACAGCACTCTACCCCTCTATTCGTAATGAGGTCTTAGCCTTCACTGGCTTCACAGCATGTAGAGACATAAAAATCTCTCTTATCTCAAAAATGAAATTTAAAAATCTCAACTCTCTCAATGCAGGGCTTCCTTCAGCTCCTTCTTTTTACAGTTAAGTGCCTGGAACCAGTTATCACCTCCCATTAAGCCATCAATTCATTCCAATCAGGCTTGTCTCCACCACTCCACTGCCTCTACTCATGTTAAATTCCCAGTAAGCATTCATTCAGTCATTAGTCTAACAGATGTCTATTGAGCCACGTGCCAAGCATGATTCTGAATGCTTGGGATGTAAAGACCTGTGCCCCACAGGGCTTATTACCCAGTAAGAGGAAGGTACAGAAAAACAGTACATGTGATAAGTAAATGCCATGGCATGCTAGAAGGAAGAGAACAGCAGAGCAGCACAAGAAGGGATAAAAAAAGATGGGAGAAGGGCCAATTCAACATGCTGGGTCCAGATCTTTGTCTTCAGTTAAATTCGAAACTGATGAAAGACAGTGGATTAGCTGTGATAACATATTTATGAATTTCTAATTGCTGGGCTTGACCATGAAACCCCATGCAAATTCCCTTGAGGAAAGAACCCAGCCTGGAAATGAAAGCACAGGAAGAGTCTGTGGTCTCCAGAGGGAGGGATTTTAGAATCCAGAGAAGATCCCCACCATTTCCTTCGCTCATGTAGCCTGGCCATTCATTACATCATGTGGGTAGAAATCCTTTCATTCCACAAAGGGGGCCCAATTGTAGATGAGGGGCTGATAGGGTGTCTTAAAGGTATTGAGCAGCTAGGGATAAGCCAGTGAAATAATAAACAGAGCAGGCTTTGATTAGTGGTAGGAATGCTGCACTGAGTACTTGCCTGTTAGAACAAAATCAAGAATACAACAGAGGGAGGTAAAAGAAACTCAATAAACTCTAAGCCTTACAATTGTGTCCTGAGTCATTTCCAACAGGCCGACTTTTAGGGGCTTAGGTATGCAGACGTTTGAGGCAGAGGGCAACAGCTACAGAGACCCCAGCAGGACATCCTCCCAACACTAATTGTTTGTAATACAAAGGGAGACTTGCACTCAGCAGGAGAAGCAAGTCTACTTTTTAAGTGGTTGCTGGGACCCAAAGGAGTCCCCTCACCTGTTGGTAGAGTTCACTTACCCTCTTAGCTCTAAAAAAAAAAGGTTGGAATATATCAATGTGTCCAACTTTTTTTTTAACAATGGATTTTTTTTAAACAAAATCTTAAGCAAAACCCAGTGTATGACATGTCTAACAGTGGAAGTAATCCGCAGCAAGAGGCCCATTCTGTACCCTCCTCACTCCCCTCCCCCATCGTTCTCCTTAGAAACATTTCTGAGACAAGGGAGGATCCTACAGATAATGGTCCTTCTCTCCCTGGCATTTTACAGTTTTATAATGTACACAAACCATTAAAATTCATAGAATGGCATACTAATTTAAGAAAATCATTTAATTTTAAGAAAAATTTAAGGAGAGAATGATAATAGAAGAGAATGGGAAACAAATTCTCTGGCTAATGTCCAGAGTGAGTCACCTAGGCCTGAAGAAATCGTTCTATGGAGGGGGAAAACCCAGGATTCCCTGTCCAAGGAGGGGTGAATCTTGCTGGAACATCCCCAGGAACAGGCGCAGGACAGAGGAGTCTGTCATTCACCAGCTAAAGAAGCTTTAAGTACACATTAAGATGACCAGGCAGCTTTGCTCACAAATGTGAATGAATCAGGAGTAAAGGAGACTCCACGTCACAAACCTTGATTCCAAGTTCAATATTTTCTCCTCCATACACATCCATCCCAGGGTCCAAAAGACCGATTTCACCAAAGAACTTCCTGTTGACCACGAAGGAGCAGCCAATCATGGCTGGTGTCCTGTGGAAGAGAGAGAGAAGCTAAAGTCATTAAAGACATGTGATACATACACGCACACACACAAGACAACTTTACTCAACTACTGGAATGAAGAAAATCCCACCATTTGCAACATGGGTGGGCCTTGAAGGCATTATGCTATGTGAGGTAAGTCAGACAGAGAAAGACAAATGTTCCCACTTACATGTGGAATCTAAAAAAGCTGAACAATAGTAGAAATAGAGAGAATGGTGGTTACCAGGGATGGTGCAGACCCGGGAAAGGGGGGCATGTTGGTCAAAGAGTCTAAACTTGTAGTTAGAAGATGAACAAGTTCTGGAAATCTGATGTACAGCACAGCGATTGTAGTCAACAATTACTACATTGTAACCTTCAAAGTTGTTAGGAGACGAGATCTTAAATGTTCTTACCACAAAACGAAATGGTAATTATGCAATGTGATGGAGGTGTCAGCTAATGCTATGGTGGTAATCATATTGTAATATGTAAATGAACCAAATCAATACATTGTGTCCCTTCAACGTGCATAAGGTTCCTTGTCAATTATATCTCAAGTAAACAAAATGAAGCTAACATCATTAAGTATCAATAAAGCCAATAGTACCAGGATCCCTTCACAGATAGCATTGTAACAGGTGCTGGGTTCCACTCTGGCCATTCTAGTAACTTCCTGAAGCCCTCAATTCTCACATGGCCATTCTCCATAAAGCTGTGCTTTGGCTTCAGGCAAACTATGGTACACAAAGCATCTAGGGATAAATGGCACCTTTGTCTCTAGAACAAGAATAGATCTTGCATATCACGTGAAGTCTGCAAACATGTGACCTGGTTCTCACTGCATGTCTGGTGACAGCTATGTGCTGTCCTTACTCCCAGGATGAGCATCCATGGGCATTCTCAGAGAAGCTCAGAGGGGAGGAACAGGATGTGTCTGTCCCGACCCAGGAAGAAGAACTTTACCAGTTGGGGGCACAAAGGGAAACTGGAGAAGGGAAGGTCAACAGGAAGACATGTAGACTGCACATTCTGGTAGGAGAAAGTAGATTGGGATGCTGGTTCTTTCAGTGGGGAGAAGGCTCAGGGTATCCAAAGGGGTCAATAATAAACCACAGAGAGACTGCTTCTGCCCACAGAGAAAGGGTGCTGAACAGGAGAGATGAAAGGTACCTACAGGGTGGCCATTGGCCATAAAGTGTGGAAACAAAGATTAACATTTTATTTTGTACATATAATCCTCCTGATTACTTCTTCTGAAGTAGGCTGACGGCACAAGTTGAACTCCATGAAAATCTGAGACAAAAGCCACCTGACTCAACATATCATGGATGCATGTGAACCTACCATGTTCACTGCAGTTTTGCATGAAGCACGGGACCACGTATTGCTAATAAGGGACAACCCACTTATACATTTTACATATTACATTGTATTATATTATATTACAACCTGTACTATAGTGCATATCAACCAGTCCTTTATGTTTTTTCATCTCTGTTTCTAGCCTTTCTAGGCACCCTTGTACAATAAATCCATTTGGCAAATATTTGCTCAGCACTTAACATGTCTAAGGCATTTTACTGGTGCTGTAGGGGATAGAGAAATGCACAGTACTTCATTCAAGGATCTAAGAGTCATTTTCATTATTACTATATTATTATTAGTGTAGCTATTTATTGAGCAACTACTATGTCTCAAGCACAATGCAAAGCACTTTCCTGCACTGTCTCATTTAAAAATTTCCACAGCCTTATGAAAAATGGTAGGACCACCTGCATTTAAAAGCCAAGCCCCATGAGGATTTAGTAACCTGTCCCTGAGTCACAGAGTAGAGCTCAGAAACCATCCAGCTTCAAAGCCCTTGACTCCAGCCCTTGTGATATGTGGCACTCTCTAGGAAAGGCTTCACAGAAGAGCTGGCAAACCCCAAATTGCCAAAGGCCACACATGCCATCAAAATGTTTTCATGGGCAAAAGAGGCATCTCATTCAGGTGGCCCAGTGAAACTCCCCTGGGGCACTGGGAAGGTATTAGGTGGCATTCTCTGGAGCTGAACTATATAGACCTGTGTCAGGTCTTCATAAGCTCTTTCTGATTTCAAACTTGCCTTTGACCTGAGTGTCCAGATTTCTGATTCCATGGAATACCTGTTGCCACTCAGGAGATGGGGTAGCAGTGGGGCATGCTGGGAAAAACAGTGTTGAGAGTTGGAAGAACCTAGTGGGGATGCTGGCACTGCCACTGAAAACTTACTTGGGTTACATTAACGGAGCACTCTGGATCCCAGCTAAGTCTCTAGAGTGCTGCTGTGAAAAGATGTGAGATGAGCCTGTTGCAAAGGGCAGGGGCTCAGGCAATAATGTTCCTTCACCCTCCTACTGAGGCTCATCCACATTTTTCCAGAAACCTCAGAGAGATCATAACTATGCACATAGGAAGCTGCCCTCTGCTGGTGCAGCTGTGCTACCCCAGCCACATCAGGGACAACAACTGCTTCACTGTCAATCATTTCCTCTAGCCCTAGGCCACCCAGAGAGAAGCAGCAGAGCCCCAGCCTGGAAAAGCACTGTGTGAGCCCATCCACCCCCATCCTCAGTTACCGAAATCTAAACAGCCAATCAAATTATGTTTTTCCTGAAACTTTGAATTGAGACAGTGGTGGGAGGTAGAACTAGGTGATCTCATCCAAATGTGGAGGACAGGCCACTATGGGGGGCAGCTCTGGTGCACATGAGTGATGGGACATGGAGGGGAGGCAGGTGGACAGTGGAGGAGATGGGGATTGGAGCTGCCTGGTGACTTCAGCGTCCCATCTGCTGAGAGGTGTGGCTCTGATCTCTGCCTGGGGTCATACGAGAGTCCCCCGTGTCTTTGTGGCTTCTCCTCTTTGACTTAAACTCTGTTAGATAGGTGTCTGTTCTTTGCAACCAAACTGTGATAATGACACATGCTATCCCCTGGTACTTATGACCAAGGGCAGGGTGAAGGGAGGTTATCCCATAGCCAGAAGAGGCAAACTTCAGGGACGACTCATTCTGGGAGAGCTAAATCCCAGGGTCCACCCTTGTGATGGAGAAATGCCAGAGACACGTGGGCTTGGAGACCAGAGGTGCAGCCTGAGAGTGCAGGAGTCTGCAGAGAAGGGGGCAGGAGGCAGCATGGTGTTAACTCAATTTTTGAGAGAGAAATTGCTGAGCATGTCAAGAAATTCTAAAAGAAAAAATTCTGATAAGTCACTACAATCTCCTGTAAAAGCTTGTGCCTGGTGTCTGATGTTAACCCCCTTGTGAAGTTAAGAGCCTGCTGCAAGTTTCTATATTTTATAATCTCCTAAAGTCAAGCAAGACAGTCAAAAATCACCGGGCACGGTCAACACATGCTCTCGGCGGGGTGGCTCTGGACACTGCCTCCGGGAGAGCACACTGTTTCTCTGAGATTGACTCAGCACCCACCTGGGCCCACCTGCACCAGCATCACCCCATGGCTCCTTAGAAAATGCAGACTCCTGGGTGTGGCCCAGGACCACAAAGCCAGATTACAGACATGGGACTTGGAAATGTGTTTGTACCAGCAGACCCAGCCTGTGGAGCTGTCTCCCCCCACAAACTGTCAGGCCCAAGAGCAGAGAGGTTAGCCCTCTAATTTCTCATTGTATTCCCAGGGTTAGTGTCTTGCCTGACACAGACAGGCACTCACTAGATCCTGTTAAATGAATAAATGAGTACAACAATCTGGGTAACTGCCCAGGTGCGGAAGGACCCAGGTGCACCAGAGCTGCCCCACATGGTGGCCTGTGCTCCATGTATGGATGAGACCACCTAGTTCTGGCTCCCAGTCTGGCCCAGTTCCAGACTGGCTGAACGGAACCAGAACCCAAGCACAGCAGGGCATGTGCTGCAGCCAGGGCCAGAGGGGTGGGGGAGGGGGAGAGGTGAAAGAATGGAAGAGAAGGAAAATGGGGGAGAGGTGGAGGATGGAGGGGAGGAAGAGGAAAGAAGGGAGAAGGAAGTGCTGGAGGGAGGAAGAGGAGGAGAGGTGGGAGAGGAGGGTCCAAAGCACATAACTTCCATAGTCATGGAGGGTAGACAGGATTTTGGTCCTTCCAGACCCTTTCAGATTGCCCTTTGGGAAACATCTCCCTTTGTTAATTGGACTGATAATTTAATATAACGGGTTTTATCTTGATGCTATTTTTAGTTGTGGTGCTGAGGAGAGAATTCACAGTATGAGTCACCATGGATCCCCTGTTGCCTGGGCACTGCTCTCTCTGTTCAGCATATTTGACCAGGCTCTACCTCAGAAGCCCTGGGACTCCTCAGGACAGAACTGAGAGGATCCCTGGTGCCTCCTCATTAAAACCAGGTCACTGCAGGTGCCCAGGCCTGTACGAGGGACCACAGGAGCCCCTGGCGAAGCAGGTCTCTGTCTGCATCCGGGCTGGTGTCAAAACCCAAAGATGGAGGGCAGGAGGCAGCTCCCAATGCAATGAAAACATGGAATGAACATGTGACCATCATTGCTGTATGGCTGGCCTGTGAAATGGTCCCTGAAAGCCACAGTCAAAAATCTGCCACAGCGTCAAGAAAAATGTAGCAGCACTGTTCCACGTCTTGGCTCCAGCAAAGGTTGTCCCTGATGGGAATGGTGAAAAAGAGAGCCTGGCAATGGCCTGGAAACCAGCCCTTGAGAGGGAGACAGCCTCCCCACTGAGCTGAGCCCCCAGCCCTGCAAGCAGCAAGGCTCCAAGGCCTGCCCTACTGTGCAGGCAGCTAATGGATGGTTGGTGAATGTGGAGACTAAATAATTGAGAAACACATCCTCACCCACGGAGAGACCAATTCTGGAATTACCTGACTGGACTGATGATGACTAGCTGTCCTCTCTGTATGGGGAGAAATGGGTCTCCAACAAAAAGCCACCACTGAGCCCTACCTGAGACCTACCATACCAGTTAGCTGTACTTGTCCTTATAATCTTTAAGCCCAAAGCCAAACATGCCCACCTTCCCTTCCAAGGCTCCATCACCACCTGCCCAGCCATGTAAGGTGCAGTCAACGGCACCTGAGGGCTGATGAAGTTCTGGAATGTTAGCCTACAGCCTCATTCTCCAAACACAATGGTGGCAATGACCACCATTTTTGCCATCATTTCTAGTCAAAATCATGCAAAAATTCTAATCATATTAAGGGATCAGCCAAAGTCTAATAACTCTGTTAGATAGAAGGACAGAAATGAAAAATAATCACTCTCATTGTTGCTATCACACAGAATATATGCAACATACACAACTCTTGCAGCTGAGAAAGATGAGGAAGGAGGGAGGTGAGCCAGAAGAGGGTGGCAGTCCCAGGAACTTTCACCAAGAAAGGCAAAACTTTCTCAATGTCAATGCTTCCTCCTCTCGTTGGTGACAAAGGCCCATCTACGTTCTAGATATTTCTCCTCCTTAAAACCCTTCATCAGCTCTTCATTCTTGCCTGAATCAAGTACATGCTCTTCCTTGGGATCCCCGCCCTCCTCAGCACCTCCCCAGCCATTGCCCACAGACGCCATGGCCTGGCTACCCTGGGCTGCCTGTGGTTCTGGAAACGTGTCCAGTCTGTGCTTGTACCTCCTTCTCCAGAACTGTCCTCCATGAAACCCCTGCATCTGTCCAAGTCCTACCCACACTTCAAAACATACTTCTTTCTTTTTTGAAAGAAAATGTTTGTTTAAAAACTAATTCATAGCTGTTAAGAAAATACATCTCAACAAGAATAAGAAAAAGCATTTAACAGATTTTTATACATAGTGAAAATATCATCTGTATTCTCTGACCATAAGCACTCAGCTCATTCCCCATCGTACAGCTTACCTCCTCAAGTGTCTGGGAACTCCAGTTCATGGGCCCTCCCACCTCACAGTGAGTGCCCTCCCCTGTGCTCTCTGTCCCCTCCCTGCTTAGCTCGAGCCTGTGGTCCATTGTTGGATGGTACCCTGGCACCCTCCTCTCACTCTGTTGTCCTCAGTTGGAAAAACTGTAAAGCTAATTGATCAACACAGCACTTTGCCTCGGTTAGAGAAATATGTAACCATGTGGGCTGATTTCACTTTAAATTCAGAGCCACAAGTCTCCAGTGGGTCCTCAGGGCTGCCCTTCACTCCTGCCACAGGTCCCAAGCTGCTCCTCTCTCTGTCCTAGAAGATTCTGGGCAGGCCTTCTCCTCCCTCTCAAAACTCCAACACCTCCTCCTTCCTCATTCTCAACTGATGAACTTGCCTCCTACTTCCCTAAGTGAGGAGCAAAAAAGAGAGAATATATCACCTCCCACATCTACCCAATTACCAGTATCTGTTGCCCACTCTCCTTCCTTTCTCTTTGCTATAATTGTCTGTCCCTGCTCTTAGCCAACGCCAACCTATCCTCTCTTGCTATGCAAGGATCTCCTTACTCCAGCAACCCTCTTCCCCTAAATACACATGCATTAAACATCTTTACTTATTTTGTGTATTCTCAATGCTTTGGTACTTGGGGCGGGCCATGGTGCCCTTCCCAGGGCAGCCAGTTCTTAGAGAGAGCAAAGACCCACCGGGGAGCATGACTTTCCGATGCAAACTAACCAGTCCCAAGTCCACAGCCCCAGCTACTTTCTCCATCTAGCTGTTACCCCTCAGGAGGCAAGCTTCCTCTGCCCTAGTCATCCCAGGGCCAGGCACCAGATAACTGGAGATATCCCACCCAAAATATTCCAACTAGCCAATCCTAAGCCTGATGAGCTGCATTCCCTGCCTCGGTCATTCCTTCTACCACCTGACTGACCCAGGCGCTTCCCCATACGGCCCTGTGTGGCCTGGCAGGCCTCGTCCTCATGGGAACAGTAACAAACTATCTTTTTATGGCAATCACCTCCTGATCTGTTGTAGTCTGCATACCTGAGTAAAATAATTATTGTATCAAACATTTCAGAGCAAACTACTTCAAGCAGCTCCCCTCCTGAGCCGTTCGTTCCTAGCAGTTGACACAGCTTACCGGTCCCCATCCTGGCCATCTGCCTTATAACTGCCCTCTTTCTTTTGGCTCCCTTTATAGCAAAGCCCTTTGAAAGAGCTGGCTACACCTGGTGCCTTTGATTCCTCCCTCAACTTTTCTTCTAAACCTGCTCACGTAGGCTTTGCCCTCACCATTCCATGCAAGTGCATTTGTCAATGTCAGAGGTGACTTGTCCTTCAAAATCCAACAGTCAGGTCTTGGTCCTCATCACGTGCACCCTACTAGCTGCATTTGACCCAGTGGCTCATTCCCTTTTCCTGGGAACAGGATCTCCACTGGCTGTCAGGGACCCACATATGCCTGGCTGTCTTCCCAGGTGCTCTTTTCAATCTCCTTTGCTGCTTCTCCCTTTTCTCCCTGGTATTCAAGGTAGGAGAACACCAGTGCAGAGCCCACAGATTGCTTCTGCATGTACACTCACTCCTTGGTGATTTCATGGTTTTCAATAACATGTATATTCCACTAGCTTCCAAATTTACACTACAGTCTGAATCCTTCCTCTAAACTCCAGCCTGGCATATCCAACTGCCTACTCAGCATTACCATTATGTCTAAAAGATCCCTCACACATGGTTGAAATGAAATTTTTAACCTTCTTTCCACTCAAACCTGTCCCACCCAGTCTTTCCTATCCTAGATAATGTTGACTCCAAATGCTGAGGTTAAAACCTTGGTATCTGCCTTGGTGCTAGTCGGTTAGAAAATATATTTACCGTCAAACTTATGTCTGGCCTCAACAGCTTCACCACCACCAGAATGTTGCCTGAATTACCAGTATATCCTCCAAACTGGCTTCTGCTTCTGCTCTCCTTCAGTCAACTCTAAACACAGCATCCAGAATGCTCTGTTGAAATGTAGACCAGACTGTGCTTCTGCTAGAAAGGCTCTCCATTTCCTTCAGGGTGAAAGCCAGAGCTCGCAATGGCCCGCAAGCCTTCATCTACACAGTTTGTGTTCTTGGAGCTTCTCTGACATCCTCTCCACTTCCTCCACGCTCCAGCCACATTTCTACATACACACCCAGAATAACTGGCAACAGGTGTTCTGACACCAACTTGGACTTGTACATTCATGTTCATAGCACCATTATTCACAATAGCCAAAAGGTTTAAACAACCCAAATGCCCATCAATGGATGAATGGATAAACACACTGTAGTACATCCACAGAAGGGAATATTGCCCAGCCATTAAAAGGAATAAAGTTCTATTACATGCTATGACATGGATAAACCTCAAAAACATTATTCTAAGTGATAGAAACCAGGAGCAGAGTCACACTTTTTTTTTATTCCATTTATATGGAATGCCCAGAATAGGCGAGTCTGTAGAGGCGTAAAGCAGATTGGTGGTAATCAGAGGCAGGGAAGAGGGGATACAGTAGGTAGCAGGGAGTGACTCCTTCACGAGTATGGGCTTTCTATTCAAGATGATGAAAATATTCCGGGAGTAGATAGTGCTGGTGGGAGCACAATCCTGTGAATGTACTTAATGCCACTGAGTTGTAGGCTTAAAATGGTCAAAATGACAAATTTTATGTGTATTTTAACACAATAAAAATACTGAGCTGGTGATAACCATCCTCAAAATTGTTTTGACTGGCATATTACATTATTCATGTGAAATCAAAATTTCTAATTGCCATTAGAACAGAGGGCAGGAGATTGGAGGGTTGGTTCTATCTCCATCCTTACCTTCCATTCACAAAGACAGACTGTCCAGTACTCTCAAAATAAAGTCCCAGAATGTTTCAAGTCTTAGCTCAGACACTGTATTTTCACTCTGGAGTGAAGAGCACAGGCACCCTGGTCCTCACTCTAGGATGCGTGGGAACAGTGGCCCCTGGGCTCAGGGAAGGCACACCTGCCCCCTCTGGGCAGTCACCCAAACATCTCAGACTCGGTTTTGTTGTTAGTGAACTAGGCAAGAGACTGTCCCCTGATGACCTAAGAGGATTGTGGTGAGAGCCTGATGAGAGATAATGAAGGGAAGACGTGCTCTGTGCATGACAATGTGCTCGACACATGAGTTGTTATTGAGAACTTTAAAAAATGTGAGTGATGAAGGACATAAGGATATGTGGGCAGAGCGAGGTGGGGGAGTGTGGACAGGGAAGGGGAAGCTGCTAAAGATACTGGCAAATGGTGTCACTCCAGGAAACAGTTCAGGTCTAGAGAAAGACAAGCAGAGATGAAGTTCTAGGAGGAAAGAGGCAAGAAAGTCTGGTACAATATGGCATAGAGGTGTGAAACCTGAGGTGAGTATTGGGAACAGGTGTATGAAATCACCTTAGGGAACTGAGAGAGACAGTCAAAGAAATGCCTGTCCACCCTTCAGTGACGGTGGGGGAGATCTGCTCAGCAGATGGCCAAGCCTGACCCAAGGTCATTTTCTTTCAGCTCCATAGTCTGACCCAAGGTCATCTCTCAGTTCCATGACTGAGTGCAGTCTGTGCCTGTGTGTGAGGAGTCCAAGAGAACATGTGTGAAATTGACCTCCCCATTCCCCCAGGAGCTGTTCAATTCTGTATACCTTCTCCTGATTTGCAGGGAGGGGTTCTGAGTCAAGATCAAATGTATTGCTTGTTTGTGCATTCATGCATCTGGTCAACCAGTATTGTGGGACAATGGAGATGCCTTTGCTTGACTAAGTCCCAAACATTTGAGGCTGTCAAATCACGTTATACCTTTCTAGTGACCAGGCAGACACTATTTTTGTTGGTGTTGTTCCTTGGTAAAAATGATTTCTGGTTGAAGCTATGGTACCCCCTGTTATTTTTGGGTGAGCAAGACTGTGGGAAGGGGAAGAGCAGACTTCACTAGTGGAGAGGAGAGAAGGATCTAGAAAACGGAGGACTGGGTGATGTGCTGTCTTCAAAATGAGGCTTCCTTTGGGAAGGGTTTTCCCTCTGCCCCTGCTTGGTGACTGCTCCTACCAGGGTACGTGCATGTCACTGTGTGGCTGGCAGAGTATCGGGGCCAGGGTGTCTGTGTTTTGCTTTGCCCCACCTGCCTTTTTCCTTCTGCTGCTCTTGTGGGTCCCAGCCACTCACCTCTGGTGGCTGCATTTTCAAATGCATGTCAGGCTGATGGTTCATGACCCAGGGGCCCCAGGCTCATCCTGTTTTCTCTTTTCATGACCCCAGCGGGCCTCCCTTGTTGGGACTTGCTACCTTTCTCTGATCTCAAACTCAAACACCTGCCATTCTCATTGGCCCCCGGTCTGCCTCAGCTAATGCCATGGCCTGTTGCTGGGCCCCTTCTACTGACGAGGCCCCATTTGTAGAAAAAGCACATAAAGCTCAAGACCATCTCTGTTGTCTTGTATGACTCTCTGCAAATCCTGTTCTCAGGGTACAACCAACATTGGGTATTTTGATGGTATTGTCTACCTCTTCAGCAATACTGTAGGTAGCTTGATTAATCAAAGTGGACTTAATTTCAGTGTATGTGGTTACAATACTGTACACCATGAATTCTTTTATATTACTTCCTAATCAATAGAACGAGTGCCTGATGTGGATGTTGCCCTGCCTCAGTCACCTTCACGCGCAGACACTGATATGCTCAAGTGACCAAAAGACAGGCCAGGGAGGGAGACAAAAGTGGGTGTGCACCAAATCACCCAGGCCAGCAATACCCAGTACTGGGCAAATGGATGCATTGGGGGAATTCATATTTATTTCTAAGCCTCAGAGCAGCTCTACTTGGAAGATATTATTTGCCCCACCTTCCAGCTAAGAAAACTGAGGCTAACTAAAGGCTGGAGGAACTGCCCAAGGGCAGACACTTGCAATTAAGTACGGAGCTAGTAGCAGCCGGTGGTATCTGACCCCACAGTCTCCTAAGTATTCTGCGGCCTCCCCAATGAAATCATTGAAAATTGTCAGCATTTAAGAGCTTCGCACCAAGTAGAATAAGTGGTCCCATGCTGAAGATTTATGGGAACTTGCAGCTGCTAAACAGTAAAAATACAATCTTGAGGCAGGAGTTTGTTGCTTGCATAGAATTCTCAGCTAGCACAGTACAGTAATTTAATACTCAGAGTTCCATATAAACAACAACTGGGTAAGTCCCGCTGCCTTTTTAAAAATCAAATGCTGTCTCCAGCAGACAAATATCTCACAGGAAAATAGGACGCAGAGGCCGGTGCTTCGCCTGTTAAATGCAGGTAGCACTTCCCCTTTTTGTTGCTGAAAAGATAATTCGCACTAAACCAACATCTTCCTCCAGATGGGGAAGTGAACTGTCTGGGTAGGAAAAGCATTTCCCTGCGGAGGATAAAGGAAATGCTCATTCCTCTGGAGTGTGATTTTTCACAGACGCAGAAAGCACGGTGGCGACTGAAGTTGCCAGTCCCAAATGCACTTCCTTGGCTGATTGTAAAACAAAGACCGTATAGAAAATGTTTTCTATACGGTTCTCTAGTAAATGTTTTCTAAAGGTGATTTTCTCATTACAACACTTTGCTCTTTGCTAATTATATTTTCTTTGGGAAATTGATTTGCAAATAATCCTTTGAAGGCGATTTTTGTAAAAGCACAAAGTTTCTAAAGAAGAGGAAACACAAAGAGCTATTATCGACCATGGGCACTGTGTGTGTGTGTGTGTGTGTGTGTGTGTGTGTGTGTGTGTCTGGTGAGCTATCATATGAGATGAAACATACTTGTGTGTATGTTTTGGTAAGAAAAAGAGGAAGGGTCTAGAACCTAGGTCAGCAAATAAAACCACCTGTTTTTTGTCTAGCCAGGCAGCTAGAATCGTTTGTTTACATTTACAATTATTTAAAGGCGGGAACACTAAACCTCAGTGAAGCGAAATGTCACCCCCGCCCCAAACCAAATTCAATTTTCATCATTCATAGACCTGAACTCCAAAAAATTATATGTGTTACTAGTACATTTTGGATTTCATCAGTAAAATATTTGTGGAAATTTGTTTTTGCCCTTGTTTATAAATACCTATATAATTGCTTTCATTTTGTCTTGGATCATAAATCCTGAAATATTTACTATTACAGAATATGTCACTAAAATCATGAGGGGATCATAGTCGCCATGTGGAACAACTTGGTCCTCAGTGACTGGCAGGAAGGTAACTTTGAAAAGGACAGATACAGACTCGGAGGGAGAGGCAGACCTGAGAGATGGATGAGCCTCCTTCTCATCAGAGAAGGAGGTAACAATCTCTTGGCTTCCAGGGCTGATGTAAGAGGAAGTTTGATAAAGGTTTTACTTAGGCTGTACACTGGAAAATGGTGTCAGGCTAGCAAAACACATGTTACTCTATAAAGAAAGAAAGAGTACAGAGATTTGTGCATGTGAACGCTTTTTTTTCTGAGAAAGTTTTAGAATATCCTGTATCATGGGCGGCAAACACAGGGGCCACACGCTGAATCCCCCTCCACCTTGTTTTACCCGGCCTGGTACAGTGTTTCTACCTGGTGGCAGCGCCGAGCTCCTTGCCCCCAGTTAAGGAGTAGTCACATTTACACAGTCCTAAAGTTACATTCGGCCCTTCGAAGACACCACGAAGGCTGATGTAGCCCCTGGTGAAAACGAGTTTGACAGCCCTGTCCTGCATAAATGCAGGCACCCTGAGATAAAATGAAATTAAAAGTAAGTAAATGAGAACAAGAAAACAAAGTGGGGGCGGGGGAAGAGCAGGATAAGGTGATGCCAAGGGTGAGCTCAGTGTGCAAAATGTACACTCAGTAAAGGTGGGCTGCAAACGCAGCTCCAGGCTTTCTGCAGGTAGAGTCACTGGAATGCTCTGCAGTGTCTGAAAAGTTTTTAAAGAGAAGTATAGCTACGTGGCCACAAAAACCCAAAAGAAATTTCTCTACTGAGTAACTTGGTGAATAGTCTCCTTGTCATACCACTTCAGGAATACAAAAAGCTTCACCAATTTGTTTTTTAAGTTATTCCTTGGCATTGGCTCACAGCATTCCCTCAATTATGAGATGAGCATAATTGTTTCCAAGGCCAAAACGAGGCCATAACTTTCTGATGGCCTAGCTTATTTAAGGGTTAAATTCATAGAAAAAAATAGATCTAAGAAAGCAGCCAAATAAAATAACACTATATTTTGAAATATATGATGGGCTTGTCTATTCTGGATTTGCTGTATCCTCAGCAGCAACTGCACCTTTGAGATAGGTCACACCTGTCAGAGCTGGGGTGAAGGGAAGCAAAGATGTTAATTTTGGGTTGTGATTATAAAACCAAAACTTGAAGCTAACTTCTGAAGCAGTCTTGAACCTAGGATTTCAAGTGCACAAGCCATGCCTTGGATGAAAGCATTTCCTAAATTCTGATCCTCCGTTGAAATACCAGGGGCAGCAGAAATGTCGAGGCAAAGCCAGGAGATGGAGGTCGTGACACAGCCAGCCGTGGGTCTCAGTACTAGCTCACCTTAGGGTCACCTGGAGAGCTTTAAAAAATTACCTGTGCTTGGGCTCATTCCCAGGCACTCTGATGCAATTGGTCTACATTCATAATTGATTCAAAAGTGCAACCAAAGTTGAGAACTACTGACAGATGGAGTGTTTCCGATCCCCAAAGAGGCTATTTCTTCCTGCCTTGGGGAAAAAGTCTGAAGAGAAAGTGGAGGAGGGGAGACAGACCTGTGGGAAGGCTGTTAGCTTAGTCTTACTGCTCAGGGTGGCATTCAGGGTGTGAAGAGAGAAATTCTGCAAACAGACTGAGGCTAGGATGGCAGCAGAGATGATGCTGTGCTTGCTGCCTAGCCCTCTGTGGGAGGGAGAAAGTCTTGCAGAGTGCCTGCTGTGGGCAGTGGGGCAGGCATGACAGAGTGATGTTCAGGCAGAGGACCCACAACAGTGCTCCCAGTACCCACAGCCAGCTCCTGGCATGCAGGAAATCCTGGCATTTCTGCAATCCCCAGGGAAGGGGCAGCAAAAAGCTAAACAGGTGGGATCACAAGAGGAGTTAGAGGATCAGAGGGCACAGGATAAGTGGATTTTGCATCCAGAGTTCAGTGAATACAAAGGGATAAAACTCTGAAGATGGGACAGTGTGAAATGTCAGTAGGGGCCAGGAAGGTTCCAGAGGACAGCCCAGGCCTCTCTCCCCATCTCCAAGGCCTCTCTCCTCATCTCCAGGGTGCAATGCCAGCTTCCCCTTGCTCCTAGGTGCCATCCAAGAGGGGCCATGGAAGAGAGAGAACTTTTGAAGTGGAAGAGAGGCCATTACAAAGAATAGCCTGTTTTAATCCCAATTTCGTTGAGCAATTGACTTCAGAGAGATGGAGTTTTAAATTAGAAGAAACTCAGTTACCTTGAAATGACAAGATTTGTTTTCTTTTCCATCAGCAGTGAAATGGGGTCTAGAAACCAAGTTAAATTTAAATGTGGGGCGGGGGAAGTCAGTATTTTCTTTACATCTACATCTAGCATTTTCTTTCTTGACTTGCAACTACAAGTTAAAACCTTCTCCGTGTTTTAGAGTACTTAGAAGAATAAATGGACTCTAACACAATAGCAGAAACTAGGAGAAAAAAAGGACAAAAGATTCGTATAAAGAAAACAATTTTTTTTGGAATTTGGGGGGGCAATATGTCTCATGAGTCTTAAAAATGTACATGTCTCATACCTATAAATTTTATTGAGAGAATAGTAATGATTTCCACCACTGAGAATGTCAGATTATGTAATGTGGACAAGTCTACAGTTGAAGACCATGGAAGAAACTGGGTAAAAAAAATAACTTAATAAAGCCATTAAAAATGAAGAAAATGGAAATGATTGAGTTGACATCTGGCTGAGACTGGAACAAAGAACAGGACGCTCTGCACTGGGTTTGCTTCTGCCCAGAGGACAGTACCAGTCTACCAAGGGTACTGGGAGGCTGAGCCCCCTTTTGACATTGTATTTCTGGAAACCTCAGAAGACTAGGGAGTTAAAAGTTAGACTTCAGTGCCTACCAATGGGCAACCTGACAAGCCACCCTCCATTTTTACCTGGGATACTGAAAGGCTGTCTCTAAGGCCAGCTCTCCACTCAAAATCTACCTGCCCCTCCCCATAGGCTGCAGGTCTGCTTAGGTACACCTGGGTGGCCCAGAGAACCTCAAATTTTTCATTTTAATTAAGGGATCAGGGCTGCTAGCACTTCTGTGTTCTTGACAAAAGGAAATGAAAATTCTCAGGGGAAGCAGAAAAAATCATCCTAGGTTTCAAATTAACTCAATAAATAAGCCTTCAGATATGATCTCTAGCACATAATCAAAGGAAATCAGAAATATCAGGAGTCAAGACTTCAACAGTCAGACCTGTGGAAATGACACACAACTGGCACATAACCTCCAGATGGCTCAGACACTAATTGCAGAATATCTATGATTCCAGTGTGTGAGGAGATGAAGAGCCAGCTTAACATTTTCATCAGAAAAATACAAACTATAAAAAGTGACACAGAAGGTTTAAAAAAGAAAAAAAGAGAAAAATTCTGGAATTGAAAAGTTGAATAAAATTAAAAACCCACTGGGTAGATTAATAGCAGATTAGACACAACCGAAGAGAGTATTATTGAAGTAGAAGATAGGCAGGTCAGAAGAAACTTTCCAGAATAAAGCAAAGAGAGATAAAAAGATGGAAAATACAGAAAGAAGAGTGGATGACACAAAGAATAAAAGTCCTGATGCAGGTTTGAGACACCAGAGGAGGAAAAACAGGGCAGAGGCAATGCTTTAAGACTTAATGCCAAAGAAATGTCCCAAAACTGCAGAAAGACATCAACCTACAGATTCAAGAAGCCAAACAAATGTCAAGCAGAAGAAATAAAAAGAACACATTTCTAGACATGTCATAATAAAATTTAAATGTCAGAGATGAAATCTTATAAGCAACCAGAGGGGGGGGGAACCCCAGAAATTTAGAAAAACGTTTTTGTGTAACAAAACATTACTTCTCATAGAAAAAACTAAAAACCTTCTGAATTTTCATCAATAGACATGGTTAAATATATTTTGACCTATCCTCATGAAAAATTTATGCATCTACTAAAACATGTTTTTTAAATAATGAAATACTAAATATTTATAATACAATGCTAATGAAAATGTCTAAATACTATTGTATCTATGTATGATCTATTTATTTAAATATATATATTATAACAAAAGGCAATATGCTAAAAATGTTGCCAATCATTATTTCTAGGTTGTGAGGTTGTGGACTATTTTTATTTTCTTTTTTAAACTTCTTTTTATGTTTATACTGTGACCATACTGTTTATAAAAGTATGTTTATACTTTTTATGTTTATACTGTTGGCTTTTACAGTCAGAAAAGAAAATGTACTTTTGCTTAGTTTCATTTATTTATTTATTTATTTATTTTTTATTGATTATGCCATTACATTTGCTCTATTCCCCCCTCCCTTCCCCTCCACCCTGCATACCCCTCCCCCCCCATTTCCCCCCTTTAGTTCATGAACATGTGTCTCAAATTCTTTAGATTCTGTATTTCCCCTACTATTCTTACCCTCCCCCCTATGTATTTTCTATCTACTGTCTATGCTACTTATTTTCTGTACCTTCTACCCCCTTCCCCTCCTCCCACTCCCCTGTTGCTAACCCTCCCTGAGATCTTCATTTCTATGGTTCTGCTCCTGATCTAGCTATCCTCTTAGTTTGCTTTTGTTTTAGGTGTGGTTCTTAATAACTGTGAGTTTGCTGTCCTTTCACTGTTCATCTTTTTTATCTTCTTTTTCTTAGGTAAGTCCCTTTAACATTTCATATAATAAGGGCTTGGTGATGATGAACTCCTTGAATTTGGTCTTATCTGAGAAGCACTTTATCTGTCCTTCCATTCTAAATGAAAGTTTTGCTGGGTAGAGCAATCTTGGTTGTAGATCTTTGGTTTTCATGACTTGGAATACCTCTTTCCAGCCCCTTCTTGCCTGTAAGGTCTCTTTTGAGAAATCAGCTGACAGTCTGATGGGAGCTCCTTTGTAGGTGACTGTCCCCTTAGCTCTTGCTGCTTCTAGGATTCTCTCCTTCATTTTAATCTTGGCTAATGTAATTATGATGTGCCTTGGTGTGTTCCTTCTTGAGTCCAACTTCTTTGGGACTCTCTGAGCTTCCTGGATTTCTCGGAAGTCTATTTCCTTTGCCATTTTGGGGAAATTCTCCTTTATTATTTGTTCAAATAAGTTTTCAACTGGTGGCTGTTCCTTTCCCCCTTCGGGTACCCCTGTAATTCGGATGTTGGAACGTTTAAAGATGTCCTGGAGGTTCCTAAGCTTCTCCTCATTTTTCTGAATTCTTATTTCTTCATTCCTTTCTGTTTGATCATTTTTTTCTTCCTTCTGGTTCTCTCCCTTGATTTGAGTCCCAATTTTCTTTCCATTACTATTGGTATCTTTTGTATCCCCATTCATTTCAATTAATTTAGCTTCCATATGTTTCTCTAATTTGTGACTAAAGTCAACCAGTTCTGTAAGGATCCTTATAACCAGTGTTTTGAACTGTGCATCTGAAAGACTGGCTATTTCTTCATCACTTAGGTCTATCGGTTCTGGGGCTCTGAGTTGTCCTAGAGCCATTTTTGGTCTATTCGTGCTGTTAAGTGAGCGGAGTGAAGCCTTAGTCGTTTACCAGGATGGGGCGACCCAGGTCACTGGTTTGTGACGCTGTGTGTGGGGGCGGGGTCAGAGAGGGAGCAATGGCGGTCCTCTCCGCTAGCCCAGCGCACCCAGTCACTCAAACGCCTCGGGCTTGTTTATCCGATCCTAATTGTGCGAGCCTGCTGCACCGCGCGGTTTTCCCTTCTCACTGGTTTCTCCGCATGTAAATGCGCGCGACCGACCGACCCATTGCGCCTCTTCCCTGTGCGCTCCGGCAGCCAGCTCGCTGGCGATCAGCGCCCTCGGTTGTCTGCGCGCACCGCCCCGGGAATTTTTTCTTGCTAACCTGCTCCGCTGCTGGCCTCGCTCCTCGTACTGGTCCAGCCGAGTATCTAGTTGTCCTTTGGACTCTGTATTGTCGATTTTCCGTGTGGCTTGGTTGTGACTGCTGTTAAAAATAGTTGTTCTTAGATTTGGTTGTGCACAGAGGTGAGGTGGATCCTCCATCTACGTCTCCATCTTGGCGGAAGTCCTTAGTTTCATTTAAATACACAACACTAACAATCATGTTGTTCTCAACTTCAGATTTGGGCAGGACCCATTTGTGCTAGCAAATACTTTGCATATATCACATTCTAACTATTCCATTTTAAGTATGCACTGGAAGACAGGCAGGAGATGGTTGTATGTTCAAACATGGTATTGCTTGAGCTGAAGAAGTCACATTTTTTTCCAGATGCCTCCATAGACATTTTACCAAGATCATTTCCCTCTAAAACTTTTTTTGTTGCTGTCCTCCTAGGAGACACACACAACAGGATAGAATACTTTTCTCTCAAAATTCTTCCAGGGGTTTTGCATGTCCCCCCCCCCCCCGGGTCTGGCACATACCAAGCTGGGCTTTTTCTAACACAACTCAAGGAGAAAAAAGAAATGCTATTTTAGTGTGAGACATACTAAGTCTTATAACATATTACAATAAGATTTATATTAACAGCTCTTTAGATGCTTGACCAAGAAGCTCATGACAAACTCCCTTCTATCACCACTTCAAACACATGGGTCTAAAAGCCTCTGAAATTTTACTCAGGAATCACATCAACAAATGAGCGGGTGCCCAGGGCTGAAACCAAGTCCTTGTAGAATTACAGTGTGGGAGACTTACTGGAATAACAGCAAGACCATACTAAACGTGAAGTATGCTATTCCTGTCCCAGAAATGAGAGCATGTGGAAGAGGTTATACATGGAGGCCACATGGTTACAAGGGACCAGAGACTGATGAGAGAGTTTATCCAGAAACCCCAGAAGCTTAGACACAAAGTGGTTTCTCATCTGCTTCCTGCCTCAGTGAAATAAATTGCAAGTGTGGTGAGTTGTTTCCTTAGAAGAATGCCTAGTTAATAATCACATGGAGATATAACACATAGAATTAAGCAAAACTCTACAGGGACAGGGCTTTTGCTGGTGTTTTCCCGTAAGGAAAGCATTCCTCTCTAAAGGTCTGTTCTGAGGAGGAAGAGACAGGATGCCGATTCTATTCACAATGACACCAGTCGGCTCTGCCTCAAAACACCGTCCAGTGCCTGAAACATCTTCTCTCATCTGCCTCCAAGTGGAAAGACCATAAAGCTCACTCCTGTGCTCGCTTCCAAGGTATCCCCAACATTTGATGGATCCCCAACTCCTAGGCAACATTCAAGGCTCACGGAGAACTGACCCCTTTCTTTCCCAAGTTCTTTTCTTCATTTCCCTCTATGAATCCTCTGCTCCTCATGCTAAGAGCATTTGTGCTTCTTCCCCATGTTTAGGCCATCCCCTGCTGTCTCCTGTTCGACCCTGAGATTGTGTGGGGTTAGCTTCAGCCCAGCTGGCTGCATGAATCATTCCCCTAACTCAGTACAGTGGCTCTCAACCTCCAAAGTACCTATTGTCTGTACCACTTGTTTGGCAAGTGCATTGTTTAGTTTTTTCATTCTTCCTGTGTATCCCCACCCCTACCTCAGGCTCCAAGACTGGGAAAATGGCCATCTTGATTTCTTCCCAGTAGCGGGCATTGGACACATAGCTGTCAGTGAGAACGTGGGCACCACGAATGAGCAGTAAAGCACACTTCAGCCTTTAATGGATATGGCAACTGCATTGCATCCCTGCCATCCACACTCATCAAACTGAGTCCAAAAGAGCAAAACAATTCTGTCAGGAAGGGCTTTGAGAGGAGGCCAGGAGGAGACGAGATACTAAGAACAGCTTTGACTCATGATGTATTGGGAACAGCTGGGTTGGAGGAGGGAGCTTGGCAGTGATGGGATATGGGCCTGGGCTGTGCCTGGCAGCCCTGCTATTTCAGACTGTAGAGGATGGAGCTTCAAACATTTACCAGTGAGGAAGCCAGGAAAATCCAAGTTCAGGGTCAGAGTCAAGTCTAGACCCAGAGGGAGGAGTCACAGAGTGAAATTAGAGCAGACGTGTGCATTTCCAAAAGGCTGACTGAGCAGCTTCAGTTTTGGCTGGTGATTATGGGCCTGGGTCGCTCTCCTCACTTGTCCACTGTGAGGGGCCTCAGCTGCCAGCCCAGACAGCAGGAATTTCTGGGCCACTAAATGCTGCTTTGTCACTGACACCATCATAACTGAGGTTTATTAAGTAAGCACTTGGTAAATCCTAGGTATTTACATTCATTATTTCACTTAATCCTCCCAACAACCTGTGAGGTAGGTACTATTAATATCCCAAATTTAAAGATAAGGAAACTGAGGTGCAAAGGAGGTTAATCATTTCCACAGCTTTAAACCACGAGTAGGTGGTATAGCCATGACCTGAACCCAGGGTCTCTCAGACAGTGCCCATGGAGCTTCCTCCCACCCGACCACTCCACCAGTTTGCCTCACCTTCGGTGGGCACTGGTCCTTGCCTCAGGAGAGAACCACATACTGGGAGTGGTCCCTGGAGCCTCACTGGGTCCTCCTCCACAACTGAGCCACACTGCTCAGGCCTTATTGAGCTTTCTTTACCATTGGAAAATTGCCTTCATTATCAATGAACAATGACAGTCCCTTCTCTGTCCTCTCGGGTTTCTCTCCTGATGCCAGCTGAAGCCAGGGAACCAGTTCTAAGTTTGACAGGATTTAAGAAAGCAAAGACAAAAGTAAAATCCTGGGCTCTTCTACTATGTAAAGATAGGTGAAATTACCCAAGTGAGGTCAAGTGGACCCATGAGAGGGTTTTCCAGAGGAGGACAGGGCCTGCACATGAGGCCAGGACAGTACCCTGCTTAGCGGTGCCACAGATGAGTCTTTCTGGACCTGAGCTTCCTCACTTCTGAAGTGGGGAGACCAAGAACAGCTACTGAGAAAACTGCTTCCTCTGTGACTATCTGAGCCCTGAGCTCCACATATATGTGATCCCATCTGATTCTTGCAGCAACACTTTTAGGCAAACTAGCACCTGATTTTGAAACCCAAGTGCACTGGAACACTGAAATTCAGAGAAGTTGATGCCTTCCTCTAACACAGCAAAAGATATGCCAACCTGCTCTCCCTGATGCCCAGTATGGTGATTACATCAGCTGTTGGCATTCAGAAAATCTGCTCCAAATATAAGTCACAAGGAAACACAAGAAAATCTGTCTGTCTCCTCTTGGACTCTGGGCATTGAAAAGTGTCCCCTGATAATTTGTAATGATTGGTCCATGATAGAGTTGAAATTTTGATTTTCATTTAGCTGTGTAGTCAGGAAACAAACAGCCTAGAAATTTACACAAAACATACTTCCTGCTGGTGACACCCAGGAGTGACTGGCAAAAGCCTCACTGGAGAGACGCTATCCAACCTAGATCCAGACAAAGCAGAACTCCAAATCAGGAGCTCCAGTGAAGGTGAGCTCATAATCTAAAATTACCAACATAAGAGGAAACAATCCATGATGAGTGTGAGTCAGCAAAAACTTATTCGAAAAAATAATGAAGAAGAACTTCCCTAATCTGGCAAAGGATATAAACTCTCAGAAAGTCCAGGAAAAACAGAGAGTCCCAAACAAGCTGGACCCAAGGAAGCACACACCAAGGCACATCATCATTACATTAGCCAAGATTATAGAGAAAGAGAGAATCCTAAAAGCAGCAAGAGAAAAGGAGACAGTTACCTACAAAGGAGTCTCCATAAGACTATCAGCTAATTTCTCAAAACAAACCTTGTAGGCAAGAAGAGGCTGGAAAGAAGTATTCAAAGTCAGGAAAGGCAAGGACCTACATCCAAGATTGCTCTATCAAGCAAAGCTTTCATTTAGAATGGAAGGGCAGATAAAGTGCTTCTCAGATAAGGTCAGGTTAAAAGAGTTCATTATCACCAAACCTTTATTATATGAAATGTTAAAGGGACTTATCTAAGAAAAAGAAGGTATCAAAACTACAAACAGTAAAATGACAACAAACTCACAACTATCAACAACTGAACCTAAAAAAACTAAAACAAACTAAGGGTTATAAGCAGGGAGAGGGGGAGAAAGAATGGGGTAAAAGGTACAGGGAATAAGAAGCATAAATGATAGGTACAAAATAGACAGGGGGAGGTTAAGAATAGTATAGGAAATGGAGAAGCCAAACAACTTATAAGGATGACCCATGGACATGAACTAAGGAGGGGAATGCCGGTGGGAGGGGGTGTGCAGAGTGGAATAAAGGAAAAAATAGGATGACTATAATAGCATAACCAATAAAATATACTTTAAAATAAATAAATAAGAAGATAATAAAAAATAAATAAAGAGCCGACGGCAGCACACCTTCAGGGCTCCGGGGAAAAGAAAAGAATTAGAGCCCCCAAGAATTTGAGATAGGCCCTGGCTGGTGTAGCTCAGTGGATTGAGCACGGGCCTGCGAACCAGACAGTTGCGGTTCGATTCCCGGTCAGGGCACATGCCAGGGTTGCAGGCTGGTTCCCTGCAGGCCAGTTCCCAGCAGGGGACCCACGAAAGGCAACCATACATTGATGTTTCTCTCCCTCTCTCCTTCTCTTCCACTCTAAAGATAAATAAATAAATAAAATCTTAAACAAAACAACCACTAAATTTATTTAAAAAAAAAGAATTTGAGATAATAGAACCATCAAATACCATAAAATAAAAATGTCCAAAATGATTAAACATAAAAATATGGGTCAAAACATAAAAATAAGGCTTCATGAAAACTAAATGAGCAGATGTGAAAAATAACCAAACTAAACTGCTAGAAATGCAAAATTGAATCTTTGAAACTTAACACACAGCAGGCAGGCCAAATAGCAGATGACACAGAATTGAAGAAAGAAGTAGAGTAAACAAATGGATATGTTAATGAATTACCCCCAGAGCATATAAACAGATAGTAAATGTAAAAAAGAGATAAAGAGATATTGAAGTTGGATCCTGCCATGCAAACACTAGCTAGCAAGCTTCTGGAGCCTGGGCAGTGTCTCCTGGTTATCAACAATAGTGAAAATGACTAAATTACTACACTGAAATACAGCTTTATAATTTATAATCAAGCTTTTGAGGTTAATTCATATAATTCACTTCATCCTCAAGCAATCTATGTTAGGTGTTCAATTACTTATCTTAGAGATGATGAAATGGTAACTTAGAAAGATTTAAGGAACTTGCACAAATACAGCTCATCAAAGAGGAAGATGAAAATCAAAGGGAATCTTCAAAGGGGCCTTTCCAGTCTACTCATCCCTTCTTGGTGAATATTTTCAATGAAAGAGATGTTGCCTTCATCCTTTCGTGCTGCTGTAACAAAAAATACTGCAGACTCAGTAGCTTATAAACAACAGAAATTCACTTCTCACAGTTCTGGAGGCTAGAATTCTAAGATCTGGATGCCATCATGGTTCATGGAAGAACTTTTATTAGGCTGCAAACTTCTCATTGTGTCCTCATTTGGTGGGGAGAACAAAAGCACTCTCTCAGATTCTTTTGTAAGGACATCAGTGTCATTCATGAGGGTCCTGCTTTTATTGCTTAATCACCACCCCAAAACCCCATCTCCTAATACATCACATGAGGCATTAGGATTTTCACATATGAAATTGGTTAGGACATTCACACACTGACCATGGCAAATGCCAGCTGGGATGCTAATGGAGGAAGCTTGAGTCTCCACAGTGTGAAGTTAATAATAGCCTCAGGCAACGCAACTTTCCTTCATTGGCTCTGAGAGCTACGCATAGCTGCTTAGGCGGAATCAGGCTGCAGCTGCAGAAGGTAACAGACAGAAAGGATGGGTTGTTTTGCATAAAGGTGAATTGCTGGCTGCAGCCAGTTCTCAGAATAATCTCCTATCACCCTGGACTTCACCATTTTGGGTGGAAGGAAGAAAATGCAACATTCATTTCCTCCCTATTTTAGGGGGAAATAAACTGGATGGGAACTATATTAGGGTCAACTTCATAGGCAAGGTACGGGGTGAGAAATATATCCTCAACCAAAGCGTTACTGAAACTCTTTGACCAAAGGACAAGGAAAAATGAAATTCTTTTAGACTGTGGGCTTTCTTTTGAAAAGGTCAAGCATTTCCCTCCAATGACACTATAAAACAAATTGCTTGGGCGTCTTGTTCCTGTGAAACCCTCCCATAACAAACAGGCTTCATTTCTACATTCTGATAGCTCGAATTTGTAAGTTATTGGGACTCAACACATCTGGCAGGTGGGATCTTAAGTCTGATGAGGCTCTGGATTCATTAACCTTGGCAGAAGGAGTCTGGGTAAATCTGCTTGCAAAAGATCTGCTGTATATTTTAATTCTCAAAGGGGCAAGGAAAGTAGACTACAGGTCTATGTATCTGGCTTCAGTGACATTCTTGACAATTTCAATAACCTTCTCAAGATTATCATTACCTTTTGCTACGGAAGAGTGGCTTCTCCCAGAGTTAGAACATCAACTGCGAAACAGTGATGCTGCCTCCTCTAGACTGACCAAGCTTGGCCCGTCATGGTTCTTAGGCTCATATTTCTTTCTGCCTTAAACTGCAGTTGTTCACCTGTGTGGTCTAGTTCTCCTTCCCTAAAGATATGTTCATGTTTCAGTCCTCTTGCCTATCATCAACATCATTTAACACAAAGTCTTTCATTTAGTAAGCGTTCTATAAATATTTGTTAGGTAGCAAATGAGTGAATGGGCCTGATTGGGACATGCTTTCTTTAGTAATTCTTCTGCTTAAAGAAGTCTTCTCTGAAAAGGACCTCCATGCGTATTCATGAAAGAATAAGTCAGCTGTAAGTCAGAAAGAAATGATGTGCAAGTCAATAAATGGTCGTATTTATAATTACGTTATTCTTTCGGTTCTTGTTTCAGATTTGCAGTATGATCCCATTGGATTCTCAGGAAGAATTCATAAGCAGGTGCTCCAGCTTCAACTCAGATCTCCTCACATTGTCAAAGGTTGGAAAAGGGCAGAATAGGTTGTACACAGGTTACACAGCTGGAAGAGGGGTTGTGAATGGGAACTGGATGGGACAGGAGATTGAAGAATTAATTCTCTCTCCTCCATACCATCTGGTAGCAACGGTTACTGTTCTTTCAGTTCAGCACTGTGCTGTGGCTTAAAGACTCTGGGGCAGGCAAGTTCAGAGCAGGGGTTCAGGGAAGGAGAAGTGGACCTAATGCAGCTATTGATGGTAACTAGCCTTGTGTTAGTGAAGAAAATGACGCATTGGTGAATGCTGCTATCATGGGCAGTTCAAACCTCCTGTTCTGGTTTGTGAGTTATAACACTGTCACGCTCACCTGACTGAACAGATTACTTCTGCTTCTAGGAAACAGGCCCAGAAATACGCCTGTGCAGTGAACTATAAATATACATTTAAGGTTATTAACCGTTGCATTTGTTATAATAGAAAAAAAGACAGAAATAACCTAGTGTGCATCAGTAGGTCTTGATTAAAATGCTGCACAGGGCAGACGATGTCTGTCTGTTCTGTGCACTGCTATAAGGCCAGGACCTAGAATACTGCATGACACACACTAGGTGCTCAATAAATATTGGTTTATGAGATGAATGGACGGCGTCTACCTGTTAAGAAGACTGAGGTAGAACTAAATTCCAGATATGGATATGTGTCTTTTGTGTATTTAGTGAAGAAAACAGTCAGTTGCAGGATAATATGAAAGATGTACTCAGAATTTGGCATGTCGTAGGTGCTATCAACATATTTATTGAAAAATGTTTTTGTTGAATTCATGTAGAATTGGAGTCATGTGTGTTTATGAGCATACACAATGCACACAAACACATACTGGTAAATGCATAAAGAAAAGGGCCTGGGAGTCCAGATACCCACCTGTTCAAAGGAAGGGATGAAAATAAGGAACTCTTGGCTTACATCACTTTCAATGGGGTCAATTGTGTTACACCAAATATATTTCTATTTTTGTTATTTAAATGATATTTTAAAAATTTCAACCTCCAAGAACTACTACTCCACCCTCCGTGCCAAGGGCCTGGCACAGTGGGTTACGTAAGGGGCAATCAGTAACCATGGTTGCCCCTGCGCTGCCCCCTCCCACCCTCCCAGAGAATGTGAGGAACAAGTTCCTGGGCCAGCCCTGAGCCCACTGAGAGAGCAGGGAAGAGGCTATAGAAACCTTTCATAAAATGAGGGTTAATTTGACAGCAGGGAAGCTATTCCCACCGCCACATTACCAAAAAAAGGGAGGTTGATAAGGGCGATTGATCATTTTATTTCATCACTTCAAGGAACTAGAAAGATCTTTCACAGGCACTGAACTCGCTCTCAAGTTTAAAGGCCTTTAAATCAATTTTATTAGGTTAATTGATGATGTCTTCTGTGCACTTGTGCTCTGCAATCTGCCATGTCCTATCATGTTGACTGGAAAGCTCAAAGTGCAGTGCTTGGTCCTTCATCCCTGCTGAAAACTGGAAACAGAGGGAATGAGGCTGCCCTCCATGTGCCGCTGGCTTGCAGGCTAAAACGCTAAGAGGCCACTTCATCCTTCACGGAGGAGCACAGTGCTTGAAACAGCATTGGTAAGCTCCGATGTCCCAGGTTTCAAGTGGATTCATAAAATGCAATGGGGGCAGAAGACACAGGGAGAATTTTCTCTTTCCTTTGAAACATGCTTTCTCCTTCCTTTGAAATCTTTAACCACTTCATGTTCTAAGTTCAAAATGATCACTGTTTATTCATTTAACAGCTAACACCTGACTTTGTAATAGTCATTCTACCCAGAGATAGGTAGGTAGGTAGGTAGGTAGATTTACGTTTCCTAGGGCTGCTGTAACAAATTACCACAAACTGGCTTACATGCCCAATTTTTCCTCTCAGCATTCTGTAGGCCAGAAGTTGAAAACCAAGGCAAAGGCAGGCTGTACTCCTTCCAATGGCTCCAGGGAAGAACCTCTCCTTGCTTCTTTCAGCTTCTGGTGGCCCCAGGATCTCCTAGGCCTGTGACTGCAGAACTCCCACCCCATCCCTTTCCTCTTTGTCTGTTTCTTCTCCTCTTCTGTCTCTTACAAGGACATTTGCCATCGGACTTAGGGCCCACCTGGATAATCCACTACTGTCTCACCTCAAGATTCTTAACCCAACTGCATCTACAAGGAACCATCCCCCTCATCCCACACCCGGTCACAGTCACAGGTTCCAGGGGTCAGGATGTGGATATATCTTTGGTCGGGGAAGGCACTATTAAATCTTTTACCCTATACTAAGCACTGAAGATCCAAAGATACATACCCACAATTCTTTCCATGGAAGAGTCATAGTTTGTTACATATAATCAAATAACTGTGGTACAATGCAATATGAAATCTAAAGGGTGGATGGAAATAACACTCTTGAAGCAGAGAGCCAGATTTAGGAGTAGAGGTAGAGAGGGTATTTGGGCTGAGCCTTAAAGAATGAATGGCCCCCACCAGGCAGACAGATGCAGTGGGATGAGAACAGGCATCCAGACAGGAGAGAGAACAGTCATGGGCTCATGAAGGAAGAAACAGGAGCTTGAACGTGCGTGGTGTGTTCAGGGCATGCAAAGTAACCTGAGGGGACAGGAGCATAGGGTTCTTGTGCACATACCTCAGGGGAGAAAGAACCAGGACATGAGACTGACCATGTGGGGTCAGGATATGAAGGATCTTATTCATCCAAGTTCATGTGTGCCAAGCACTTACCATCGTCCAACCCTTAGAGAGCAAACTTTTAGTCACCTCAAACTTATGTGTCTGTGTGCTTGCCATTAGCCAACAAGATCTTCACAGCTGAAGGCCCATTTCTTTGTTCTGCTTGAGCAATGAACAGGGTCCAGGCCACAGCCTGGGCCAGGGCCTGGGTCTCTGTACAAGGCTGCTCCAGCTGCTGCCGAAGAAAGGTGAGGCCCAGATTTAGGAGGCTCCCAGAAGCAGTGTTTAGTGTAATCAGAAATGTGGGAGAACACATCTGCTAGCCAGTCCTCTCAGAGATCTCTGGGAAAAGGGGCTTCACTGAGAAGAGCAGTGACTAGAGTTAACAAACAGCCTCTCCTGATATTTGGTCTTTAATGCTTGATAGCTAGAATGCCCAAATAGACTGATTGTTAAAATAGTCAGTTGGATCATAAAGTGAATTGTTAGACTAAATTCATTGATTTTTATTACAAAACAAGCTCCAATAATAGCCTGGCTGGGTGTTATACAGACATGGCTTCAGTGGTAACAGTTCATGGAGTCAGAAATTCCAGCCCTTGGAAGTTAAATGCATTTCTTTCTACAAATTCAATTTCCTTGGGAAATCAGCATCAGGTGCAGAAATACTCACTGCTTACCAAGTAGTATTCCACTTGCTAAAATGCACTGTTGGGTCTTGACACTCGTCCCAGAAATGACAGCTATCATTTTGATAAGCAGATGAAATGAAATCATGGCCACATGACCAAGGCATCCACGCCCACCTCGTTTCCTACACAGACGCCTGATGCAAACTGAGGAGACAAAGGCAGTTCGGTCATCATCAGACCATATGTGAGAAGGAAGCATCACAAAGTGGAACGACTTACTGTTTGTACAATCATCTGCTGATAGCAAAATTTAATGGCCCCCAAATAGAATTTTGATATAGTTTTACATCACAGCTAAAAATACATAGGAATGATTTTACTCAACCACCCTTCTCCCATACAGATCTCATCTTGTGTCCTCATCTATCAGGCAGCATGGACCTGGCTAACATTTCAAAACAAGGAGACAGAAGAATAAGAAGAGAATGAGCCAGACTCAGATGTCAGCTAGCATCTGGCTAGCACCCCCTCATGCTACATTCTCAACAGGTGGCAAGATGTATGACAACAGAAAAGAAAATAAAAATTTCAAATTATTCTAAAGCTTGGATTTGGGCAACCTTCTGCCAGAACCTGGCAGAAATCTCTGTTAAGCAGGTTGGTGGGGCTGGATGAAGAAACACAGCTGTGGCTTCCTTCTTAAGCAGTGTTCTTGCCCTCTCGTAGGATGATACAAAAGCTATATGGCCCTTCCTCTCCACCTCCCCACTGGTCCAAGGGCTCAGGAGTGGAAAGAAACAGAAAACTGGGCAGCTTGGCTCCCACTACTTTGAAGGACAAGACACCGGGTTTGTACCATTCTCCTTTGGGAACCTGAAACTCCCGGAAAACAGTAGGCTGGACGTGGGGCTGGAAGGAATGTGACGCACAACCCCCAAAGTGCAGTTCTCATAAGTGAGCAGGGAAGGGAGAAGGTAGCACTGACTGTGTCCATGTGCAAAATGCACCCAAAGAAACCCAAAACAAACATGTAAGAGCAAACCTACAGAGCCTCAGAGACCCCACAGGTGGAGAAAAGAAATGATGCCACCTCGGCCCAGCAGAGATGCATGAATGAAGCTTCCAGAGGTACACCTGTGACCTGTGTAAATCCTTCTGCCCCCAGCTGCAAGGACGGAGAACAGGCTCTGACTGGCAACTGAAGCCCAGATAACCAGCCATCTTGCGCAGTGTCTCTCCAGAAGATGAGAGTCTATGGAGAGAGAATACTTTCCTGAAGTCTGCAAGAAGAAGTACAGCTCTGAAATTATTTGCTACAGGAATCAGAAAATTTTTTTAAAGTTAATCGTCATCAACTGTCATATGTAAAATGCATGGTCTCATGATCTTCCCTAATCTGTTTTCTAAGACATCATACTTTATATTTACTTTATGGATTCTGGCAGGGAAGGTGGACATATTTTTGTTCCCCTCCAGTTGAATAAATTCATGAGCTAGTAACTCATATTACTAACTCATGTTGGTTCCTGCCTTAGTTCCTTAGCTTGGCTTCCATGTGAGGGCCTTTGAGCCATGTGATAAAGATATGTTCCCTTAGATAATTCAAATTTTTGTAAGAAAGGTATTTATAAATGTTAAGTGATGGGTAAAAGAGAAACTTGAGCATCGATTACTCTCTCTTCAAACACAGTGTGGTCGTTGGAGGGTGGGGGGGCCAGGGAAACTCTGTCCCACCCAGGTCCGAAGGTGAAGAGATTGGCATACCCCAGGCCACAAGGGGGAGACACAGAGGCCCTACTAAGGGGAGTTCTTACTGGGAGAAGCAAAAACCTGCCAATGGTTGTAGCAAAGACACATGCATTTCGACATATTTTTTATTCCTTTCTTCCTCCCCACTTGGGAGCAGTGAGCTTTGGACAGGAGTGGACAGGGTTTTCTTTAGAACTTCAAGTTCTGCACAGGGCTCATCAGAGAGGAGACCAGTTAGCGAAACAGGGGTGAAGGCCCTATGAAAGGAGCTGGCAGCCCCTTGTGCATGTAACCTATGCACAGGAAGGCCCTTGCAGAAGTAAATGGGGAAATTGACCATTTGTCAAAATTTGGCACTTATGTCCTAGGCCGTTTCAGGAGGCATTGTCTGACCTGTGCTATTGAGTTTGGAAAGTACTGGCATCATTAATACATTTAGGCCTGTGTACATTTAAGAGAAGCACTAATCAAAAGAGTCTGTGCAGGTGGTTTGTCTATTCTCTCCCAGCAACACCACACTGTGATACTGGGGCAGGGAGTCCCCCAAACGGCATTTTGCCTGATTATATTCTGATTAAATTTCTGATTAGATTCTGATTAGATTAGGTTATACAGATTATATGTGCCGTAAAATTAGATTCTGCCAATTGGAGTTACTGCCAGGAAGCTTGAAGTCGGGGGAAGGATATGAAAGTCATTCCCTGTGTTCGGCTTGGGTCTACGGCTCTCAAGGAGCAAAGGGAGGCAAAGAGCTTCAAACTCCAGTGAACCTCTGAGTTCCTGGCACCACCTGTGCAGACCCTGGGTGAACAGAGCACCTGCCATTGACAAACAAGCTGGGTTTGAAATACCTAGTTTGGCTTCTCTATTATTGACTGGACTGACTGACCCTATTACCTTTAGGAATTATCCTGTATTTGTGTGAGGTTTACATGTTATTATATGGAAAATGCTTAGAATAGGGTCTGGCACACAGTAAACTTGAAAAACCCCAAAGTCAAGTCATATGCAAGTATTGATTATGGCCACTCCTATTATTCCATCTACTACTGTTGTTGAATTATTATTTAACCCTGCATCATTCAATACAGTACCCACTAGCTACTCATTATTATTTACATTTTTATTTTATTTTATTTTTTAAAATAATTTTATTTAGTTATTTTTCAAGTACAGTTTTTTTGTCTATTTCTCCCATCCCAGCCCCCCCCCGCCCTGTGCACCCCACCTTCCTCCCATTTCTACCGCCCTTAGTTCTTGTCCCTGTGTCCTTTTTTAGTTTTATTGTATGAAATTTTTTTGTATGTTTCAATTTTTTTCATTGTTCAAGTACAGTTGTCTCCATCGCCCCCCATCACTGTCCCTCACCCACCCATCCCTACCTCCCCACTCGGGGCTGCTGGGTTCCCAAACCACACTTTAAGAATAACTAGGTAAGTCATGGGGTATTTATTTCCTAACATTTCTCCTAAAAGTCTTTAAGAGAAGTGTGTGTGTGTTTGTGTCATATAGATGAACACAAATACTTTTAACTCACAGTTAACCAGAAATCAATATTTCTGAGATGACTCCAACTTCAAACAAAACCCCAGCCCACCCAGATGATTGGGATCTTACTGCCTGTGCGGCAGGGACACTGGGGAGCCAGACTGGCCACCTTCCGCCCAGGAGGGCGGGAGCAAGGATGAGCAGCAAAACAGTGCCTGAGCCGCAGGCTGGTTAATTATTTGTTCCTGTTCATCTTTCTAATCACAAAGCCACAAAGCTCGTTGTCTATTAGATGCTTCTGCTTTATCACGATTAATCTTCATTTTTTATCAAAAGTTTGTTTACACGTATAGGTATTTATACTTCAAAAGCTTTTCCATAGAAAGTCCCAGGAGTCAAACTTATTAACAACACTTCATAGAATGAGTTCTTGATTGCATAATTAGCAACTGCAAATACTAGGGTAAATACACCTAAAGTTCACGGATTATTAATTATGTAGCTGCGCTGTGACGCATGCACCCAGCCTTCCCCTCTCACACAGGAGGTGCACGTGGAGTGCGTGGTCTGCCACTGAGGGTAACATCCAATGCACTGCCAATCCCTTTATGCAAAGACCCAAATAACAGATGCTTCCTGAAGTGCAGAGCGGGGAAAGTCTCTCGGAGTGTACTTCTGTGTATTTCACTGCCACCCAAGGGGAGGGAGGTGGTCCATCCTCCTCTCTTTGCCCTGACTGCTAGCTGGGCCATTTCCGTCACGGACACATTCAATTTCCACTTTATGCATAAACTTACTTTTTATTTTACAGTCAGTCTTTTTTTTAATGTTTAATCTCACATCATATGGTTTAAGTCTTTTTTATCTGTTCTTTTACCTCAAGTTTTCTTACATTTTTTTCCACAAATAGGTGATTATTAATTCATCCACCCCTCCATGCATTCAGTGACACTATTCTTCTTTGCCGTGGGTGATGGCTATAATTCAGTAACTAATTACACTGGGATTTCCAATCCCCCCTGAACATAGTGGAGTTATAAAGGGAGATAGATTGTATTAAGGAAACACATTTCATGTGCTCCTTGCTCTGACCATGCTTTCCTGAGCACTTCCTGCCTCACTGGCCATTAGCTTGGTTGTGTGACTTGACTGGGCTAGTGGCATGTGACAGGAGGTGATGCAGGCCACAAACAAAACTTCATGTGCCTTTGTTGTGGTTGGCTCTGATTGCCCCCTCTAGAACAGCAGTTCCTACATCAGCACTACCTTTTGTCCTGGGTCCCCAAACGAGAAGACATGGATCAGACACCCAGTCAACCCATAGCCTGAAGAACAGTTGCTAGATTGTCTCCAGCCTGTAAATGACATGTGACATGAGCAACAATTGGTGAAGCCACAAATAGTTGGGGTCACTGGTTGTGCCCCCTAAAAGAGCATAAGCACTCTTCTTAATTTTCTTGCTGCTGATGCAAAGGGATGAACTGAAACACTGGCCACACCTGACAGGCACTACCCACTAGGGTCAGCTCGCAGGACACCAGGCCTGACATGAGGTCAGAGACACACAGGTTAGGTGTGTTGGGCTGATCTAAAACCTTCCACCAAAGACCACAGAAGTATGTGAAATAGAAAGAATCCCTGGACAGTGAGGAGATACCAAAAACCACAACAATGAAATTCAAGGGTGCGAAGTAATCCTTGCCCTGGACTGCAAGGGGAGGGGAGAGCCCTGTCCTGTTATGGGTCATTTTCAGGCTCTCTATTTAATGTCACCTCTGCAGAGACCCTTTGGGTTTGGCACACTGGCTTTGATGACTTGGCCCCCCACGCTGAAGGGGATTTTGGAAAAACCATCAATCAACAGTCATATCTGAAAAGTGAAGAGAAGATGGATGAATACAGAACGGGGATTATGGTGGTGGTAGTGGTGGTGTGTGTTTATTTAAGGAGAAAACAGAGGTCTCTTCTTAAGAATTGCCAAGTTCCTTGTCTTGCTGTAGACATTTTAAGATTTTCTACATTTTAAGATTGGCCACAGATGGCAAATATTTATCAACAAACCAACTGTAAAATGAGCACAGTGAGAAGATAGTTGAAAGTTTACACAAGCACTGATGTCGAGACTAAAGTGAGCCTTCAAGCATCAGCCTGAGGGGACCTGGTTAATGAACAGTCCAGAGAGGAGGGAGGTGGACCTCCATGTACCTGCAGGGTTTCTTCAGCGACACACCAACCCAATGACATTCTCCCAGGGCTGACCTCACATAATCAAAGGCCAAACAGTAGTTCTTCACACTTACACAGTGCTAGCACATGAGGATTTTATTCCAATTTTTCTTTTCTATGAATTTGTATTGCCTAATGACCCATATAATGGTTCTGCTGCATGATTTTTATAAATCATACCCATCCATCTTTAGACTGCCCTTCCCTTTTAATATTTTACTGAAGGAATGTCTTCACATATGCTAAATTAACTTTATTCACTCAGAATTCAATAAATATCTCTGTGAACAATCATAATTTTTGTAACCACAATGGATGAAATGTCTTTTATTTGTAATCCATTGTGTTAGATACAGGCTGAACACAAAATTATTGTAAATAGGACCAGATTCCATCATAAAATTCTAATGACAGAATCTAATAGAGCTCAGAGACTGATGGGAGTGATAAGAATATGGAATTTAATAACTAATAAGGCAAAAAAATGCTCATTGCCAGAGTGGGGGCTCAGATCCAGGGGCTGTGGAGAGATGACCTTGAGCGTGGAGGTGGCAGCGGCTGCATGGAGGAGGTGGCACAGCTTCTGGGGTCAGTGGATGAGGGGGTCATTGGAACCATATGTAACCATGTCACTAAGGCCACTTAGAAGCAGGCAGGTGCCTAGAAATGTTGGCAGCATGGTAGGGCTCCAGCACGCAGAAGAATAGATTTTGCATTTCAGTGTGAGAAGTCTTTCCTGGGCCCCTTGACTTAGCCTCAACCAGTTCGTGGGGAATTGGCTGAGGATTCCAGAAAATATGCTGGAGAGAGGAGTGGAGTTGGGGTGGCGGGGGGGGGGGGGCCGGGGAGACAGAGAGAGAGAGAAGACGGAGGGAAGGAGTAGGAAATCAAAATCCCCTAGGTCCTATTTCAAGTCCTGGCACTATATGTAAGCAGCAGTTGCATCAACTTTTCTTTTTTTTCTATTTTCTTTTTTTAATACTTTTTTATTCTTGTTCTATTACAGTTGTTCAAATTTTCCCCCATTGCTCTCCCCTGAGCCACCCATCCCCTGCTCCCACAGTCAATTCCCACACTGTTGTCCATGTCCATGAGTCATTTATACTTGTTCTTAACCAGACCCTTCCCTCATTCCTTCCCATACCTCTCTTCCCCTCCCCTCTGGTCCCGATCAGTCTGTTCCTTGTTTCCATGCCCCTGGTTCTATTTTGCTGGAGGAAAGTCTAACATCCCATTAAGAGAAGAATCAAAATGAAGAAGGAAACTGGGAACGTTTTGGATTAAGAAAACTTATGGTTGGCACTTAAAACATCTAAGCAGGTAAGTGTAATAATTAATATACATGTGGTCACAGAAGGAAATGTGACTGTCAAATAGTTGTCGAAGAAAAAGTAGGTAATGTAAAAATTAATAAACTGATAATAATAGAGGCCTAAAACCTTAGATTTTATTAACAGAGAACAGGAGAGGAGGGAAGAAGAAGGCAAATTTTAAATGAGTTAAAAGCTTTGCCCTGGTCAGGTAGCTCGGTCAGTTAGAATGTCGTCCTGATGTGCCGAGGTTGTGTGTTTGATCCCTGGTCAGGTCACAGACAAGAGCCAACAGTGTGTTGATTGCTGGAGGGAGGGAGGTATTAGAAGACTAAATGGTAATGGAAAAAAAATACAATAAAGATTAAGTTAAAAAAAACAAAAGAATCAAGCAATGGATGCATAAAGAGATGGGACAACAAATCAATGTTTCTCTTCCTCTCTTTCTAAAAATAATCAATAAATAAATGAGTTAAATGCCTTTTCTTACTTAGAGAGAAGTCAACCAATAGAGACTTCTTTCTGACTTCGATCGTTTAAAAACAGTTGTTAGATGGGAGGGGTTTGGGGAATGGGTGCAAATGGTGAAGGGATTAAGAAGTACAAACTGGTAGTTGCGGAACAGTCACGGGGTTACAAATTATAGCATAGGAATTATAGTCAGTAAGATTGTAGTGACTATGTGTGAGACCAGGGGGAACACTTTGTAAAGTATATAATTGTGTAACCACTATGTTCTACACCCGGAATGAGTACAGAATAACACTGAATATAAACTGCAATTTTAAAAATTAAAAAGATGATTTAGTAGCACAAAAAAAAAGTTAAGCCCATTTATGGATGGGCTTCCAAGAACCATTCGTCTGCCACTCTACTAACATCTGACTATGTGCTTATGAGGCACACCCAGAGAAGTCTTTGGTAGAGATAAATAAATAAGCATGTATTGTTTTAAATATACATAGGCTTTAAGTATTAAAAAATAAAAGTGATAGAACTAAAAACAAAAACAACAATAAAATACAAAACGTGTACTTTCCAAATCACCAGAGAAGGTAAAAACTAAGAAAACATATACCAGAGAAAAACAGAAAACCAAGGCCAAGGCCAAGGAAGTATGCACACAGAAGGTATAAACCCAAACACACAGTAAGGGCAATGGTGTTAATTCTGATGATAACCACATGCAGGTCAGACTCCTATACCAAAATAAAAGGACTGTACTGAGTTTAAAAACAGAATCCATCCACACACCACTTTCAAGCAACGTGTTTAACACAAAACGACACAGAAGGACTAAAAAGATGATGAAAGTAGCCCATGGCACCACTTTCAAAAGAAAACAAAACTACCATTTACATATTCCCATTTCAAAGTGTTGATGTTCTCTTTTCCAGAGAAAAGCTGGTGGCACTGGGGACAGTGCCTTGGCAGCACTACATTTCACTCTGGGGTCTGGGACAGCGACTGATTTTTGGGGGTAGTTTTTGCTTCCCATGGTGGGAAGGTGAGATGCTCGGTCGTGTGGGCAGAGCCCTTCCACAGCGCAGCCTCTGGGCTTCCTGTTTTTGGCTGTTGAGCCTGAGACTGGATGTGAATGTGATCATAGGTCCATTGTTGCTGGACAAATAGAGAATTAAGGATACCAAAAAAAGGGCACAGGTTTATTGGGCAAAAGCAAACAACAAGAAAGCAAGGGTGCAATGGTGATTTCAGACCGATGAGAGTCCATGCTCGCTATCCCCATATACACAAGAGACCTGTGCTGGGAAGGCTTGCTCAGCATTTTTCATGAGATGAAAACAAGTTATATACTCAGGAACACAATGACTTCACTTTTGTGAACATCTTTCTCTGACGGCAAGTACCAAGTGTTTCAGGAAATGCCATCTGCTCAGCCAGTTAGAGACTGAAGTCATATGTAAACTTTGGGTAGAGTTCTGTTATAGCCCCGCCACTGGGGACAGGCCAGGCCAGTGGTCCTCAGGTGTGGGTGATGGATTGGTTGGGCCCACCTTTAGAGTTTCTTAGTCAGTAGGTCTTGGGGGCCTAGTTATTGGCATTTCTAATATGTTCCCAGAGGATACAGATGCTGCTGGTCCAATGAGCAAACTTTGAGAACTGGCTTAATGATTTATTGCCCTACTGATCTAAACATCCCCACTGAATTGAGAAACAACCCAGGGGAAACAGGATTCCTCCAGGCAGAAGGCCCAGGCTGTGCGGCCATGTCACTGGCCAAAAGAGCAGGGCTGGTGGGTGTGGCCAGTCCCTGCCAGCAGAGGCCCCGGGAATCACCTGCACCAGCAGAGAAAGGGCCAGCCATGCGCACATTGGGGAGTGAGTGAGGATGGATTGCAGCCCAGGGCTGACATGCCAGAATGATATCAACTCTGTGGGCTTCTGCTTTCTTCTTGAAGAGAAGACAAAGCTGAGATCCAGAGGTCCCACTGTGCTGCACGAAGAACATCGTAATGAATATCAGGGATCCAAGTCTTATTCTCAGCTACATCACTAAGAGGCTCAGTGACCTTGGGCAAATTGCTCACTGTCTCTGTACTTTGGCTTCTTTTCAAATGAGACATTTGGATGAGAAGCCTTCCAGGAGCTGTAACAGCCTAATGTTTTAAGATTCCTTCTAGAATCAAAACTTTGCGGGGGAAAGTCTCTATGATTATGGGAATACTCACTCAACAATTACTTTTAATGCAGGCCATCTGTCACTGCTTCAGGTGTGCCCTGAATGCAACAGTGGCATCAGCAGGTAATCTGTGCTCTTTCCTTGCAGCATGACTGATGACATTCAACCTGCTACCAAATGTGTCAGGAAGAAATAATTTTCCAAGCAAGCTAGTGTGGCAGAACATGCTGGGCTTGGAGGCTGGGCATGAGAAGTCCAAGAAGAACAGAGTGGAGCTGCCTTAGTTGGCAGCAGGCCCAGAGTTGGGTTCAGCCACACTGATACGCTTACACTGCCACCCTCATCCGTGGGGGGCAGAAAGGCTGGCATGCTGGGTTCCCAGGACTTATATGGAGAAGGCATAGGTAGCCACAGTTAATACAATGATGGATTCCTAGGTAGGCCCTTGAAGTCTGTGGTCTAGATCCCAAGGAAAGATGAGCAAGGGCTGGTGGAGATTCTCTGGGCAGATGATTAAGAATGGGGAAAAAGTATCATGGTTCAGTTCCCAGTCAGGGCATATGCCTGGGTTGCAGGCCAATTCCCAGCAGGGGACGCACGAAAGGCAACCATACATTGATATTTCTCTCCCTCTCTCCTTCCCTTCCCTTCTAAAGATAAATAAAAATAAAAAGAATGGGGAAGAAGGCAGCCTATATACTGGGCAGACCTAGCTGCTCTGATGATCAGGCACAGGTGTGCTAAGGCTGGCTTTTGACTGACGCACTAGCCACTAACCCATGAATGCAGAAACGCACTCCAGCCCTGTTAACCTGCCCTCAGAGAGAGAGAGAGAGCTGGCATGTGTCTGAGCACCCACAGTCACAGCTCCGCTGTGCTACAGAGTGTGAGATTCTGGAACCCCAGCACCCACTACGCATGCGCACACATCCAGGTCTTCAGTTTCCCTCCATGGCCCTCAGGAATGTCCCACAGGCAGCGTTTGCTACCACCCCCTGCCCCCACTTCCCTGGACACCAGTCAGCTTTGCCTGCAGAGAGTGCCAAAGATCACGCTGACCCCATAGCAGATGTCACTGTAGGTGCTATAGTGAAACAGAAGGGGGTGACACCATGTGCCACTCAGCAAAACCATGTAGGCTATCCGGTGACTGCTCCTGCTGGTTCTCTCCGAGTCTGTCTTCCGGGTGGTCCTTTTGCTGGGTCTCCTGCTCCATCTTTTCCCACTGTGCTTCCTCCAGACTCCCTGCCCAGTAATCCTCCCTGCATACACACTGACCAAGAATAACATGGTCAGCCTACTGGCATCAGGGTCCAGGGCAAGGCAGGCTCGCCCCTCCATCGATCTGCCTTTCCTGCTACCCACTTCATCGTGTGTTCCCAGCTTCCACACACACTGCCCTGCTGCCCACCTCCCTGCTCTTGCCCTTGAGGTCCCTCTGCTGGGTTCCATCCACCTTCTGTAACAGGAAATCCCAGTACCACTCTCTTCAGGAGGAGTCCTGGACAGGCCAGGTAGGACCAGAAGGCCCCTGTGCAGAAACTGGCCACAGTCCAACCTTGCTGTATTGTAACTTCCTATTTAAATGCATGTCTTACTCTTAACTGTGAACTCTTTGAGGGCCAGGACCACATCTTACACACTTCTCAGAGCCTCATACAAAGCCCAGCACATAGTAAGTGCTCAGTAAATGTTCACTGAATGAACGACCATGCTGCCTTCTGGTCAAATAATGACCCCAGTTCTTTTTTGCCCTTTCTCCTCCCTGCCTGACCTGCAACCTGCATTTACATGGTGGTTACACACACCCCTTAGAGAACTGCTAAACCCACTTATAGACCACACTTCTCTATTTCTCATACTCCCTGAGGCAGCTGGACTCGCACCTGGTCCCTCCTGGCTGCTTCTGCTCCAAAGCCACCCAACCTGATGCTGACACAGTCACTGGGCAAACAGAAATATGCCTAAATGATTGTCAACCTCAACTCGGAAGAATCCTTGTGAGTTTCTGAAGGGACGAAACAATGTCTTTCTCCTCCCAGTGCTGCCCAGGACATTTGGCAGAGTGTGTGGTTACAAAATGAATCAATGTGACAATAAATTATTGAATTGGTCAACATGCGCTGATTAAACCATTCACCTAATCCAAGCAAGAGACAGGGAGAAATAGGCATGGAACCACTCTCTGGAACCCAGGAAATCTTCCAACTTGATTCCAGGCAAAGGTTTAAATCTTGTCTGGCAGTGGGCTTTGAGAAATGTGTGTTGTTCAGAGCATCACCTGTACTTTCTCCACCCAAGGGGCAGTGTGACAGGGCATCCAAATCACGGGTGGAGAGGGCTGCAGTCGTCTGCAGCTCTCCAGCTCTTCCAGAGCTTCCTGGTGACGTGAGCACCAGGAGTGAGGAGGCACTCTGGAAAAAACAATCTCAGGCCATTTTGATTCTAGTAACCCATGCTGGCCTGTGTCTCTGGGGTGATCAGTGCATCCTGGCTAAATCCCACAGCTTATCCGGGGCTTCCAGAAACACCACATTCAAAGCACAGCAGGTTATGATGCCTTTAAGGGAAGGCCCCCAACCAGAGAGGCTTGGAAAAGCAATTTCTAGTTAGAGCTTGGATTCCAAAGGAAAGGCTTCTTCAGAAGCCAAGGAAAACAGGAAATGTAGAGATTCAGTAGAAGATAAAGAAGGTACATACAGGAGGGGGCAATTACTGATGAGCATCCTCACACATCATTTTTATTGTTATAAACTAATGCCATGGCTCTGCTTTAAAGCCCTCTAAAGGCTTCTGCTTGAGCTAAGAATAAAACACTACCTGCTTGCCTGGCAGAGAAGGCTCGCACGAGCTGGCCCTGGCCACCTTCTCTGCTCCCGTCGCCAACAGGCTCCAGCCTCCCTGCCGTCATTGGGAATTAGAACTCCTGGTCCCAGTCCTTTCCCCAGGACCAGTCCTTCCTGTCCTTCACGCCGCCGGCAGCAGTCTGCATATCACAGTCCCATCATCCTATTCCGTTCCCGACACAGCATTTTTCACAGCCTTAGGCTTCCTGTGTGTGCTTACTTGGGGGCTGGTCGGTCCCCTGTGTCTCCTGACTGTCGTCTATAAGCGTCATGAAAAGAGGGTTCTTCGCTGTGCCATTCACCACTGAACTCCCTAAATGCAGAACGGGCCCTAGCACATACTGTTACTCAATGGATACTTTCTTACTAAGTGATTGATTTTCATGATCCTATATTCATCTCAAAGTCTTATGCAATGTCTAATCATATAGCACAAACAACCACCACAAAACTAGAAAGTGAGTAAAAAAGAAATAAAGTAGCTGGAAGATACTCCAAAGCTGTGTCATTCCTTAAAATGCTGCTCGTAGAAGTCAATACATTGGGCAAAAAAGCAGGGCAACAGCAGTTCCCTACTGAGGTCTTTGGCATCCCTGTGTTACTGTCAGCAGCCCCTGGGGTGATTCCAGGCTCTGAGAAATGGGGACACCGGAGAGAATATAAATACACTGGCCAAGACGACATTCATCCCCGGTGGCCGAGGAAAGCCCACACAGGGCGCCGTGCTCTGAGCTTGGACACTTGGCCAAGCATGAGGCCGTGGCTGCCGGAAGCTCGGACAAACACAGCACGTTCAGCCACAAAGCGCAGAAGCAGTTCTCCTGGGCGGGCGTCCTGGGATGAAACGGGGACACTGCCATGGGTGGGAGCTATGAGCAGGAGAGGAGCAGCGGGTTCCAACCCTGGCAATAGCCTGGAGGTGGGGCTGCTCTGTCAAGCATGTGGGCTGACCTCAGGTAATTCCTGCACATTTCCATCCTCCCCCAGGAATGCTACACACCTGAGGTGTATCCCGCACCCCTCTGCTCTCTGACAGAGGCGGTGGATCTGAAGCAAGCTGCCCAGGGGAAGGCAAGATGAAGAGGAAGAACCATTTCTTCCCCCCTCCGATCACTGATCCACAGCCCTGTGAACACATGCTGAGCATTGCTTCACCTCACCTCTGAAACCATGAGACCCGAGTCCTAGTCCTTCTCTGCTACTAATCACTGTAGATTCTGGGCTATTACTAAATTCCTCCATTATCAGAATGAGAAAGGTAAGAGCTCTCTTCTCCCCGTGGGGAAAGCAAAGGAGAACAGAAGATGAGCCAATTTAAAGGGGACTTATAGCCATGAATGAGAACAGAGCACCATGAGGAGCCTTGTTGCAACCTCAGGGAGTATTCCTAAGAAGCCCAGCCTCAAAAGGCCCTGCTGCCAGCCCTGATAAAATCCTTTTTAGACCAGGAAGCCCACAAGTGGGGAAGCAAAAGACAGAGAGAAACATGGGTGATGGATATAGCTTGTTTTACAATGGACACGCTTCAGTGGGAGGTGAGTGGTAACATCTAGACAGGACTGCCCCCCACCCCCAGTCTGCCTGCATTCTGCTGACAGGAGTCTCTCGGCAGCTGCACAGTCCAGAGGATTCAGGGGGAGGGAAGATGTGCACTCCTGGGGGATTCCAACCCCAGACTCTCACGGGTTCCCGGGGCTCTCTTTACATCCTTTGCAAATGGACTCAGGGTTGGTCAGACTGTAGTGCAAGGGTTCTCACTGGCCCGTGGAAACTGACCAAATCAAGAAATTTTGTGACTGTAAACCAAGGAGTTTGGATTTATATTGGTGGAGAAAGGGGAGTTGCTGGAGGCAGAGCCAGGCTGAGCAAGGGAATGACAGAATCAGAGCGTGTTTCCAAAAGATTAATTAGACATCCAGGATGGGGGTTGGACAGGTGCGAGACTAAAGGTGGTGAGACAGCTAGATTTTAGCAAAAGAGAGGGACCACATCAGCATCTAATGAGGGTGGGGGCAGGGCAAAAGGGCAGACGGTAGAGATTGACAATGGCAGATCCCCATCTCTCAGGGAAGGCAGACCTGACAGCAAGGCCCCGGGTCCCCAAAAGGAAGGGACACTATATTCAGCTTCCCTGATCACGCCTCAGCTGGTTAGGGACCGTTCACTCCCTTGTGCTTCTTTAATGCCTTTTAGGGGAAATAGCACCGACCACATTCTGGGTTCTTTTATTTGACGCATCTGATTTCCTAACCAGACCTTAAACTCCTTAGGGCACGGGCACCGTTTACCTTAGTCATCTCTTTACCCACAGTCCTGAGATATAGAAAGTTTGTATTCCATGTTGATTCCTCTTACCAGGATTTTCCTATAGGTTTTTTTCTCCTCTTTAGTAAAATAGATAAATTACCAAGGGGACACAGCCCATAAGTTGATATTTGTTGAAAATGGGTGCTGGGTGGTAGAGATGTGTTATACCAGTCTTTCTACTCTTGGATATGCTTGACATTTTCCATCATAAAGAGCAAAAATTTTTTTTAAAATGGCAATTGCCCAGGGAAGAGTAAAAGATTTAGAATGCAGGGTCCCTTGCCCTTCGTGGAATGGCTCAATGCGTGAAAAGACAACTCAGCCTTTAGTTACCACAGCCATCCTTGAAAAACAACACAAACAGCCTAATCAACCCGGGAACATAGAGAAGGCTGTTTGCGAAACTTAATTGCCATTTTAATGTGCTTTAATTGCACAGAAATGCTATTTAATGTAGTGTTTCAGTTTCCATTTGCCATTTGGGGAGATCACAGCGCTCAAAAAGAGGAGGCTGGGCTGTAGCAAAAGCGTCTCGGCCCATTGACAACAATGAAGTATTTCCCTCGGCCGGGACCTGAGGCTCGGCCTGCTTCTCCCCAAGCCCCCAACCCTGATTGTGCCTCACCCCCAACACAGGGAGCCCAGACCTCGCCTGGCTGTCAGAGGGAGAGAGAACAGTGCTCCCGGCAATGCTTGGGCGCAGTCACTACCAGAATAAGTAGGTCACAGCCAAAGTCGGCCACTTCCCAGGTGGAGGAGCTGAGAGCCTCAAACCTCCCCAGCCTCAAAGGTCTCTCACATCAGCCTGCAAAGAGGCCCCAGAACAGGACGGAAGGAGCTGCAAAGCAAAGCTGCCCTCCGAACACTTGTGCTGGTGACGCAGGCAGACACATTTCTCACAGGGCACCTTCCTAAATGCTGGCGAGTCCTCAGGCCTCGTGTGAGGGCCAGGCAGCCAGACTGACCTACATGCTGGAAGGCAGAGGCTGTCCACACAGGTAACTAGACGGGAGCCAGAGAAACCACCACCCAAAACTACATTTCACTGTCACATCTCATGACACCACTAGGCAGGGAGGTCAACCTCACGGAGGCCAGGAGGCTGGATCCCAAATTAGCTGCACGTCCACAAAGAGTCAGTGGTGGGGGGACAAACTCCAGTGCAGGTAAGTGAAGATGTACTTGAATTTTTACAAAGTCCATGCAGTATACGGATGACGAGTGATGTCTTATACACTTGAAACTTATAACATGTTGATAACTGATAAATGCAATTCAAGGTGTCAATTATACCTCAATAAAAATAAATAAAAAACAGAAAAGAAAGAATTCTTTCCATCCAGGCAGATGGGACATGGATCCTAGGAGTCCAGTGGTGTGTGGCGGTGACACCAGTGAGGTCTAACAGAAGCAGGACTCTGGGATGTCGGACAAGAGAAGGGGACCCTGGCTGACCGGGGCCACGGCGCCAGAGCAGCCTGTCACGGGCGGCAGGAGGGACCGCCAGGCACGGTTGGGCCGGCTGTGCACTGCCCCCACGCATGGTGCCCATCAATTACGGCAGCTTTCCAGCAGATGGCAGTAAAGTGTCTTGTGCCTTCTAATTTGCACAAAGCGCTGCAGGGGCTAACAGGGGTGCTAGAGTCAGCACCGGAAGCGGACAGGGGTGTGATGGCTAGATGCGGGCCAGGAGGGGTTGGTGAGGGCAAACAGAAATCCGGAGTTGATGTCCTAAGGAAATGGGTGCAGTCTCAGCGGGAAATCAGATCAGGTCACCTCCCCGCTCGCCACATTTCAAGGTGTCCCATTGCTTCAGAATGAAAGGAACGAACTCCTTACCAAGCCACCAAGAGCAAGTGTGCAGGATCTGCTGCTCCACAGTCTTGTCCCACTTTGTCTCGCCCTTACCCCTCACTACCCCCACTCCAGGCCCCCGCCGTTTCCTGTCTGACCCTTGCAAGCTCCTTGATGATTCCAACTTTGCAGGTGGTTGCTCCTCCTCAGAACTCTGCTCAGTTCAGTCTCCTTCAGGTCTCCGTGTAGAGAGGCAGGCATGCCCTGCCTATATCCCTAAAAGCATGTTACCCTCCCACTTAGGAAGAAGATGCAATGAAGGAAATGAATGAGATGAGGAGAGACTGTTCACAGCAGCTTTCCTGGATCTTGGAAGATAAGAGGTAGGTGATTTCATGGAGGGAAGCAAAGAAGAGGGTAAGAAGAAGACCATGGGCAGCACAGGGCAGCGGCATAGTCAGCAGATGCTGTCGGGAACGGCCCACGCACCACACGCCCGCCACGGCCTTCAGCTTCTGGGCCTGCCAGCAGGAAAGTGTTCTGTGTTCTCTGTGGGGATGTGGCCTTGACTTGTGAGCCTGCCCATTGGGCAGGCTGATCATGCCAGGGAATCAGCACCAGGGGGACCGAACTGATGGAGGACTGGATTTTGGTGGACAAAAACCCCAATGTCAAGCCAATCTATATAGAGAGAAAGCAGACTAGTGGTTGTCTGGGGTTGTGGGGGGAGGGGCCGGGGGACGATGGCTAACAAGTACCAAGTTTCTTTTGGGATGATGAAAATGTTATAAAATTGATTGCAGTGATGGGCGCACAACTCTGTGAATACACCAAAAGCCCTTGAGTTGTACACTTGAAATGGGAGAATTGTATGGCATATGAAATGAATTTCAACAAAGCTATTTTTAAAAAGATCCCAAGTTCAACTTCTCCTGGGAAAATGCTATGTCTCACTCTGGGTCTTGTGGGTCCCCCCAAGGCTGAACCTGACAATGGCTTGCTCATGAAAGCCCCGTTCTAGGGCCATCCCCTCAGTAGACTCCTTGCCCCAGACCTTAGCCTTGGGGTCTTAGGGTCTTGGCGCCATCCCAGACTGAGACACAGGCTCTGGTTCGCATCCTAGCTCTGCCACCGACTTACAAGTTTTAGGGAAGTTTAAGGCGCAGGGAAGCGAAGTGTTTTCTTAACCACAAAATGGAGATAATTACACCCACTTCATAAACATTCTTGTGAGGATTAAATAAGACAGCAAATATAAACACCCAGAACAGTGCTGAACACAAGAACCAGCAGAGACGGGAATTAGTGGAGTGGGTAGGCAAGTGGCTGGAAGATAACTCAGATCAGGGACTGTACACACACATACACACATGAACACACATACACACATACACAAAGGTGTTCGGAGCCTCTTCCCAGGTCTGACATTCCACAACCAAGCAAAAGACTCAGAGCAGAGAACTGGAAAGCAGTTACCCGGTCACATGGTAGCCACTGGGTGTGAAGGTTATAACTTGGGAGGGACCAGTCCCCCTGTGGGAAGTGAAGCAGCAGGGAGTCTGTAAAACCAGGGCTACAGGACCTGTGCAGCCCTGGGCCAGGGACCGTCAACTCAACCAGCAAAGACAGCAGCTCCAGCAAAATACCCAGCCTCATCTGCCTCACTGGGGCAGAGCTGCCTGCGTTCATCACTCTGATTTTTAATTAATGCCTGTTCTGGCTTCTTAAGAGCCTGAGAAGAGGGCAGACAGTATCCCTGTTTGGGTGATGACAGCCAGGTTTTTGTCTGAAAAAATCCGCTGGAAAGTGCACAGCGTCCCAGATGCAAATACAGGACCAGCAGTTTGTGTCCCGGAACCCTGAAGCCGACCGCCACAGCGCTTGCTTCCGGGTTGCTAAAGCCCAGATCTAGGATTAGCTGGCTTAACATAATTGCAACAGAGACGTAAAACACCTTTTTAAACTATGCTGATGGATGTCACATCCCTGTGGTCTTCATTGAGGTTTCATTTCTTTCTTTTGTTATCTGGAAACAAGGTCCCCAGCTCTGCAAATCACCCCAGGGAAAGGAGCAAAGCCAAAGAAAGGTGAAGCCTGCGCAGGCCTCATCGGAGGCTGCAGACTCAGGCCCCCTGCCCGCAGCTCAGCCCCGTCTCATTAAGATAAGGGAGCCCAGTACAATTAGAATGAGGCGGCTTAATTTCTTTGGGGTGGACTAGTGTAGCTTAAAATAGTTAATATTTTGTTTTATCTTCATTGACTTGTCTAATAATGCAGAAAATATCCTCCTCGGGCACTGAACAAAGGAGATTATCCTGTCACACAAGCTTAGGAAAGCCTGTGAGCTGAATGCTGATCCCAGGTGTGTGCGACTTGAAATCCCCTGCTTAAAACAATTAGGCTCATCTCGGAGGGAGACACTTTCCCTTTTTTCTCCTTGCTGGTTCAAACACTTCCTGGCCCTGCAGCCTTGCTGAAGTGGAAGCTGTGCAGTGTTCTAGATCACTCTTTTATCTGAAAGGTAATAAACAGGTAATCAGAACATGCAAATTACGACTGTGGTAAAGGGATGCAGCTCAAAGATTAAGCGACACTTTGGCTCAGGGCCCTGTTGTGTACACAGGTGTGAGCCAGTTTCATTGTCTTGGTGTGTCAAGGCTGGCCCACGAAAAACTCGGACTCAAGGATCAGAAGGGACTGTGGGTGAGGATCTACTTCCAGACAGCAGTTTCAGCAGAACCACCTCGAAATATTCTGGGTCTACAACAAGGTTCCCCCCAACCCACCCCCAGAAATCACCTAGGTTGTATGCATAAACATCAAGTAAGTGTTTTCGTCATTTGAGCTGAATTTAATTTCCATTGTATATAAAAGTAAGTGATCAAATAAGTTCAGGATTAAAATGTGTGTCCTGGAAGGGGAGAGCGGGGCACAAAAGGAGGGAGGACCGAGACCTAACCTCAGACCTTCTGGGTCATGGAGCATGGCTGTTAGAGCCTTCCTTCTCTGCCCCAGCTGGTGTCCTCCTGTTTGGCTTTGATTCTTGGGTCTGCCTTCACCAAGAGGTAGAAAGAGAGAAACTAGAGCCACAGAGCTTGTGCCTCCCACATTCTAGGTACGTACATGTTATGTTTATAAAGGAGCTGAGAGCAATGTCAGGTTGGACAATCAGAGAGGTAAGTATTCAATGCCACAAAAGCATTAGTAATCAATTCGGGCCTCACAGTTTTTGCCAATTTCTTTGAGGGTAGGCACCTATGGAGAGTCTTCAAGGAGCTTATATTGGCGGATGGGATCAAAAATAATCACACAATTAAATGCAATTGAACACTTAGAAGGAGAAGCACATGCCAGGAGCATAGAAACGGAGGAATCTGATCTGTCAGGAATGCCCTGGGGTTCTCTACAAAGACAGATGAGAAGGCATTAACTGCTGGAAGGGGGAGGGGAGGACATCCCAGCAGGGGGACCAGTATCTGCAAAGACCCTGGGGCAGGAGGTGATGTGATAGGAAGAAGAGGAGGGCTGGTTTGGTGGGAAAAAAAATAAAGCAAGGTTTGAGGGTGTTCCAGCCGGGGCTGGAAAGATGTAAGATAAGAGCACCCAGCCCTGTGGGCCAAGTAGAAGATTAGACTCCTAATCTTAAAAGCCAAGGGAAGCCACTGCATTATTTAGTGTGTGAACATCTCAAGCCTGTGGAACGTGATCCAATTTGCATTTTGACAAAAACCCTGGGATTGCATCTTGGGATAGGAAGGAGAGAATGTCAGGAGTGGATGGAGGTAAACCACCATGAAGACTACGGCAGAGGTGTAGTGAGAGATGAGATAACCTAGTCCAGGGTGGCCACAGCAGAGTGGCAGAGGGGCTGGAGAGATACTCAGGACAGAGCACCAGTGGCTGAATGGGACGTGGAGGGCAAGGGACAAGGACATGTTTAGAATGATGTTTCTGGCGGGGTGGCCAGCTGGGCAGCAGGACCGCCCATTTTCCTTTTGATCAAATGTATCTTACACTTTCCTCTTTGCTCTCGGGCTGCTCCTCTACCCGTCACTGTCTCCAAGGCTCTGTGTGGTGTCTCCTTTTCTCTCTGGGTAACCACCCATTTTCCTTCCATGACCTCTTCAGCCCCATGGGTTTAAATAACAACACTGAGCCACCAAATCTCTGATGTCAGCCCTGATTTCTGTAGACCCACATATCCAGCCAAATACTCAGCATTTCCGTGTGAATGGCCCATAGGCTTCTCAGATGCAACATAGCCAAATAAAACTCCTAAACCATCCCCCAACATGCATCCCCCAGTCTCTGCCATTTCAAGAAATGGCACTGTGATCCTCCATCACAGTGCTCAAGCTAAGGATGTGGGGACTGCCCTCTCCTCATATTTAATACTCACAGATTCTGTCACGGAAGCTCCGAAACACGTCCCAAATCTACCCAATTCTCCCCATCACCATCATGCCCACTGTAGTCCGACCACCACCCTGTCCTGCCTGTCCGTCTGCAGCAGTCTCGTCTCCCTGCCCCTGTGTGTCCTCTACAACCCACTGTCCGCCCGGCAGCTGGAGGGATCTTTCCAAACCAGATCATGCCACTATCTGTTTAGAAAACACCATGCTTTTCCTCCCCTTTAGGACACCATTCGAGTCCCAGTTCCGGCTTTCCTGCGTGACCTGGCTGCTGCCTCCCTCATTGCTCATCTCAGATCATCACTCTCTTCACTCTCTAGAGCACACAGTGGAATTCATTAAGCTCCCTGTGAAGTCCAAGATTTGGTTTCCACCTCAAGTTTCTCTCTGCCATGAATGCTCTTGCCACCTAATCTCTACATTTTGGCTCAGTTTTATCTTTACAAAAGCTTTATTGAGACAGAATTCACAACCCTTAACATTCACTTATTCAAAGTCAATAATAACTCAGTGGTCATTAGTGTTTTCACAGAGTTGAGCAATGACCACAGCAACTGAGTTCAGAACATTTCCATTGCTCCAGAAATAAACCCCACAGCCATTAGCAGTCACTCCCTATTTCCCCTCTTTCCCCTAGCTCAAGGCAAGTCACAACCTAGGTTCTCTCTGGATGGATTTGCCTCTTCTGAACATTTTCTATACATGGGATCATGTAATATGTGGTCTTCTGTGTCTGGTTTCTTTAGCTGGCATCATGTTTTCAAGGTTCATCTACCTTTTAGCATGTTCCAGTACTTCCTTCTTTCCCATTGCAAGGTGGCTCTTTTTGTCACTCACATGTCCTCTTTGTCACCCATGTCTCCTCTTCATGACCACTCAGACTTTCTTCAGTACTCTATCATTGTAAAATCTGCCATCTGGCATTTGTTACTATCTTTTAGTTTGTTTGTTTATTTATTATCATGTTTACATATTTTATTGTCTGCCCCAAGTATCTAGAATAAAATCTCCACTAAGGCAGGAAGGAACTTTGTCTTACTCAAATACTACGTAGAAATGGCACCCCCATAATGACCAACTCTCACCCAAGGCAGAGCAGGTGTGGGGAGAAGCAGATCATGAGAATAGTTTTGAAATCTTGGCCATGTAGAATTTCAGTCCCAAGAGGGAATTACTAGTAACAGGTCAGGAGCTCAGATGAGTGATGTATATTTGACTCACATGCACAGAAGGGGTCACTGAAATGTGAATGCGAAAGAATTGCCTAGGAGAGTGCACAGAGTTGGAAGAGAAGAAAGTCTGGGCTTGAGTCTTAAAGAATTTCAGCATTTGATAGTTAGGGAAAGAATGATATAAGAAAAGAAGGTGGAAGCAGCCTGAGAAGCACAGAGGAAAATAAGAGTCCAGAAGAGAATTATACATTTGATACCAAGAGAATCCAGCATGTTAAGGTAGAAGAGGTCAACAGTATAGATGGCTAATTGCCTGGAAAGAGGAGGTCTGGACAATATTTTTTAGCCTTAGCGATGTGGTGAGCCTAGTAAGAGATATTTCAAGCATATGACAAGGCAAAGGTGGTTTGGAGGAGGTTTGGGGGTTGACTTGGTTAGCTAATGCTGTGTGACAAATCACCCTAAAACTTAAGTGGCTTAAAACAAATACTTTTGCTCACAAACTTAGTTCACAAATCTATATTTTGGGCAGAGCTCAGTGTGGGTGCTTTGTTTCTGCTCTGCTCAGTGTGGGCTGGGACAATTCAGAGGCTGGGAACCTGAATCATCCAAAGTCCTCCTTAGAGTTATGTCTAGTGTTTGATACTGGGAAGATTTGAACAGCTGGGCTGGAACAGCAGGTATTCTTGGGCATCTCTCCTAGTGTCCCGGCGGTCCCTCCACATGGTCTTTCCCATGTGGTGGTTTTGAAGAAGCCAGACTTCTTACATGTTGGTTCAAGGCTCCCAAGATGTGTGTTGAGACAGAGAGATAGAAAGAGGCATCATACTGTCTGTTATGACCCAATCTCCAAGGTCAGGCTGCGATACTCCACCACATTCTATTGAATGAGACAGTTATGAAGGTCTTCCCAGAACCAACCCCGTGTCTCAATGCGAGAGTGTCAGCAGTACAGTGTAAGAAGAACGTGAAAGATGGGATTTATCCTGGGGTTATCTTTGGAAAAGATAGTTTGCCACAGGAATGAATGAAAAGTGGAGCAATAATAAGCAAAAATTTAGAAGATTGGTCATGAGGGGTGAGAGGGAGTACATGTCCACAAATATGACATTAACTGTTTTTTTAATGTGAGAGATCAGCATGTTTAAAGGCCAGTGGGACAGACCCATCTAAGGGGAGGTTAAATAAATAGGAGAGTAAAAGGCTCATCAGTTCACATGCAAAGTGCCTGCAAAGATGGGGATTGAACCCCAAGTATAATGTGAAGAAGCCTTACTTGTGGACAGATTTCCAAAAGTATGTACTTGCAATCCTGAGGCTGAGGATGGCTCCTGCTTCCTCTGTGCAACAGATGTGCTCACTTGCTGGGAGCACATGGGACAAGGAAGGTCAGAGGCTTGGGAAACTGACTAAACTAAAACACAACCTTTGGGGAGTCGGAATTGTTCTCACACTGTGGCAGGGGCAGGTCCGCCTGGGGTTGGTGATCAGGAGTCCGCATGCCCTGTGGTAAGGCTCCCTAACACCACTCAGGGCACGAGTTCACATGGGAGGAGACCCATCCAGGGTTGAGGCTTGGCCATATGTTTATGAAAAGGTGCTGGAAGAAGAGCATTTAGTGTGTAGTGATGGTATGATTGAAAAATCGAGTCCTGGAATCTAAACTAGATAAGGAGGAAGACATGAAAAAAGAATGCCCTGGAAGGAAAAAGAGGGGGCAGTGTTGCAGGTTCTGATGCTATCAAAGGACACTCAGAGTGGTGAGCCAGGGGAGCAAGCCAACAGGTGGCAGAGTTACTGTTTCGTTAAGTTATGATCAGTTGTGGAATTATGGTCAAGTGGAGGAGATTTACAGAGAGAAGGAAGTTGAGAGTCAGATAAGCCAGCATATGAGAAGGGGTATCTCTTACTTGCTGAAGTCCCTTACAGTGCTGGCAGCAGGGAGGGGTGAAGAAAACACCATCAGGGCCTGCCTCAGCCGAGTATAAAAACATTGTGCAGTAGACACTCACTGCTTTACAATAATAGTGGCTTTCCAAACAAATCAGAAAATCTTTATTGAATGCCAATTGTTTTCACAGCATTTTACTAAATACTATGAGGAGACAGAAGCATGCAAAAATGTCTTATTAGAGGTTCAAGACTATAAAAGACAGCACAAAGCAGTGCAATCAAGTGTCAATAACTGCTCCAGGAAGTTTACAGAAGAAAGCAATTAATTGGGAAGGATGAGGCAGAATTGGGTTTATAGAGGAAGAATATGGATTTGAAATGGTTCTGGAGGAGCAAATAAAATGTGAATAGGTGAAGAGAAATTGGGAGAGCATTTCAGATAGAGGGAAGCTAGAGCTAACACCCCTCCTCATGATTTGTCTGAGTTTAAAGATGTTTTTCCTTAGAATCTTAAAAGCCCTCATAAAATTATTATACCATTAATGCAAATGATATGCAGTACCTTCTCTTACTGGTGATCTACAGTTTGAGACTGAGCTTGAGTTACAGTTCATATCCCCCGCTTACAACACTGTCTATAAATCAACCTTATCTGAGATAAAAAAATATTATGGGTTCATGCAAAATACCAGTAAATGATAAGCCCACCCCCAGATCCTGTCAACCCTGGGGCTAAACTACAGGTAATGGTATGGTATTTAGATGCAGGGAAAGGGAAAATCTGAGAAAGAAATGCCATTTCATTAAATGAACATAAGGTTTGGACATGGACAAGTAACAACACTCTTGTCTTTCTGCCTTTGGATTCTCCTAAGAATATACTTTCGCCGAAAGAGTTGCTGTGGAGATTAACACAGTATTCCAACATCCTGCAGGTCATCCTTACCGGTAGAGTTGGCACAGTGTAGATTTCAAATAAAATATCAACAACTGCTCTTTAGCACCAAATGTCAACATGTCCTCAAAGATAGCTTAACTCATGGGTTTTCGTTTTCACAGAACCATAGTATATTGATTAGAGGGAACCTTAAATGTCACCTATTTCAACCTTATGCATCTCTTGGATGCAGGTATCTGACTGAAACATCCATCCCCAGGGTTTTGTGAGGTGGCTCAATCCTTCATTTGTTGCTGCTTCACAGCTATACAGAGGATCCTCTACTCCCAGCCCCTGCTGTATCCCCATCCTCTGCTTCTGGCCATTGTGACTCTGGGTAATGGCCAAAGTCCACACTCCATTCTCTCTGTACCCCCAAGCCCATGACTCTGACATCTGTTAAAATTAAATAGAAAATAAAGACCAGACTTGAAAATTACCTGAGCACACAAAACCATGTACACCACAGAAGCAAAACTAAATCTAGCTTATTTCATGAACATGGGCCAAATTTAACTTATTTATTATAATTGCTTCTGATCATCATAAGAGAAAGCAGTCACACTTGTAAACGTGGTACAATAACTTCATCCACTCCTCTGTCCTCTGGAAATCCCCATTGTAATAACCAGTCTTTACAAAGGTTAAACAACTGAAGTTTTCACTTTAGAAGTCATCCTGTAATCTCCTGTCTCTGAGCTCCACATCAGTTTTGGTTTTGAAAGCTCCTAGTTTGCAAACTATTGTTATATGTACAATCAATTCTTACTAAATACTATTTTATTGATCTGGCGGTTTTACTAAATACTATTTTATTGATCTGGTGGTTTTCATTTTGCTATTTCTAGATTTTTGACACCATTTTAAGTCCTGACTCAAAAATCCAAATGCTATTCACTGACCCCAACTTTGAAGCCAGGTATTCACTTCTCTGAATCTGCCTCCTTTGTTTCTTTGTTATGTAGCCATTTTCCCCTCTCATATTACCAAAGTAATATATAAATTCATTGCAGAAAATTTGATATCTGTAGGTAAGAATTCTTAAAAATGGCAATCCCCCCTCTTCCCATCCCAGTGTGGGTTGTCAGGTAGGATTCTTCCCTTGCAAGGACTGGAATATGATCACAGGTGGATGTGTACACACACATCCTTTTCAAATAGAGTCGTGTGGTACCATCTGCTTTACAAAACTGCCTTTTCCAAAGTATGTTGTGAATGTTCTTCTTCCCCAAAGTCCCAGCCATCTGTGGGACAAATTGCTGCAAAGAGCACCTGGGTTCCCCAAGCGAGCTGTTCCCACTGGAGCCCCACAGATGGGGCCTCGGCAGGCAGTCTGCTGTCCTTAGGGTATGTGTTTCAGGAAGCCAACACACTTCCCAAAGAACACGGCACATGCACATATAATACAATGTTATGAATTGTGACCTCTCTCCAGAAAATCTCATATTTTTTGACTCCTTGCCCAAGTATACCTTTATTGATTTTTTTTGAGAGAGAGAGAAACATTGATCAGTTGCCTCACTTACGTGCTTCAGCTGGGGTCCAAACCCACAATCTAGGCAAGTGCCCTGACTAGTAATTAAACCCAGACCATTTGGTTCAGGGGCTGAAGTTCCAACCAACTGAGTCACACCCAGCCAGGGCCAGAAACACTGGTATGTTTAAACCCTCAGTACCTCAGTGAGAATGAATGTGAAGATAAGGCCTTTGAGGACATAATTAAGTTAAAATAAGGTCATTAGAGTGGGCCTTCATCCAATGTGGCTGGTGTTCTTATCAGAAAAGGAAACCGGGACACACACCGAGGGCGCACCGCACAGAGGAGATGGCCATCTACAAGCCAAGAAAAGAGGCCTCCGAAGGAACTAACCCTGGCAACGCCTTATTCTCTAATTTGCAGCCTCCAGAACTGTGAGACAATAAATTTCTGTCGTTTAAGCCACCCTGCTTGTGGTAAATTGTTATGGCGACCTGAGCAAACTAATGTGCAGCAGGAGGTCAACTCCTTGGAGACAGAACATGAAATGATTTATTTATCCAGTCTCTGCTCCCTGCTCAACAACAGGGGTCCAAATTCCCCTCCTGAGACAGATTTCTTCACTTCAGGCCACTTTTATTTAGGGAAATTTAGACCAGTCCAGTGGAGAACATGGATCCCATTCTGCTTCAGTCCTTTCCGCTATCCCAGGACAGCTGGAAGGGTCTGGGACTAGAAAGAGGGTGTGTCAGGCTCTGAAGCACCTCTCTCCTCATCCTCCCTGGCCTAACTCCTTAACCCTCTGAAGCTGGGACTTGGGGAACACGAGGGACAGAAAGGCAGGATGGGGTGTGCTGCGAGAGGAGGCAGAGGTTGTCTTGTGTCACTGGAGCATGTCAGTGCTGGGAGGGGGCCCTGTCCTTGTTGTGAGTCCCTTGGATCAAGCTGTGGCTAGTGGCCTCACCAATGTGGTGGCCACTAAACAGGCTGTTTGCCATGCAGTTTTTCTGGGGAAACGCCCCCTCTGATGCTAAGGACCTCCTCACCCCCCAGAGAGGGCCAGCCCTGTTTCCCACTGGCTCCACCAGGTCTCTGTGCCTACAAACACGCTGGCCAACTTACCTTTTAAACCCAGGCCCACCAGCCACCAAAGCCTGTCTCTTCTGCCTTGCCAGGGAAGAACCACCCATCAGATACTATCCAGGGGTGTCCAACCTGCAGCCCACAGACTTCATACAGGTCAGGATGGCTATGAATGCAGGCCAACACAAAATCATAAATTTATTTAAAACAATATGAGTTTTTTTTGTGATGATATGGCACAATATATTTAATGTATTACTCAAGACAACTTTTCTTCTTCTAATGTGGCCCAGAGACACTAAAACGTTGGATTCCCCTGCCAGAGGATTAGGATGCTGGCTCCTGGCAAGGCCCTGAGAATAAAAGCCAAAGAACTGAGAGTTTCCATGAGTACCAGGGTTGGAAAGTTCTAGTACACAAAGCATTAAGGAAGGTGGGTATAAGTGAGAGGCTCCTGGCAGCTCTATGGGGGGTAAATAAGACCTAAAACAGATTCTGAAGTATGAACACAGAATCTGGCTCATGCTTACAGAAGAGAGAACTTAGCACAGGTTTCCCAGGTCAGTGCTTCTCAAAACACCTTCTGACCAGCAACACCAGGGAACCTGTTGGAAATGCCAATCGCCAGGCTGCCCCAGGCCTTATGAATCAGAAAAGCTGCATGGGGCTCAGCAGTCTGTGTGCAAACAGGTCCTCTGCACAGCTGCTCAGGGATCTTCCCCCCGACTGCACCAACGTGGTGCTGGGTCTGCCCAGAAGACCAACCACCCTGCCAGGCCAACCTGCCTGGGCTGCTAACAGGACTCGGCCTCTCTCCACAGGCAAAGAGAGTAGATTAATACACTGGGGTTTGTGGGTGCTCTAAATCTTCCCAGAGCAAGGCAGAGAACAAACATATAAATAAGACTGCGTGCTTCTCAGCCACAATGGCCCTCACTACAAATCATTGGCTGGGAAATGCAACTAGTGGAGAAATGTTGTTTTGACAGCTTCTTCCATTCCCTGCCTAAGGAAAAATACTGAAACATCTGTACAACCACCCCTCCCCTAGTCCCACCACCACCCCCTACCCCCAGCTATTTAGCAGTACCATGAGGGCCAGGCAGAAAGAGCTTGACACAGAGCCCATGGCTGCAGAAGACCAACGTTTTGAAGGGTCTAACTCCCCTTGCACATGACACTCACGATGCTGTTCCCCTGACTACAAGCCCCATGGGCCCTGAAAACACTTTCTGGGACTTTGCTATCATGCCATCATTTTACCATTCTACTGAGTTATCTTTCTTTCTACCTAGTTATTCCATCTGGCTATCATTCCATCTAGTGAGAGCTTTTTCTGACCAGACATCATGCTAGCACCTTCCCTACTTTATCTCTGTCATTTCTCACCATAACCCTATGTGATAGCTGGTATCATCTTCCTTTTTACAGGTGAGCAACCAGGCTCAGAGCAGTTGAGTCACTTCCCACAGTGAGTATCTGTCTCCAGAGTCTGTTGATTGTAGCAGGTTGTCTATTTTGTCTTAATCTCCTGACCTTATTTCAGGTTTCTGGGCCTAATTCTGTCTTCGCCTAGAAGAGGTGGGTATGAATGAGGTATTTTAGGGCTGGATTTAGGTGTCCATGTCAAGCTGACCTATCTTCTGCTCTTGCTCTCTCTCAAGGTTCTCAGAGCATGGCCCCAGACCACCCACATCAGCATCGCCTGGGAACATGTCAAAAATGCAAATCACCCTTGACCTGCTGAATGAGAAAATCTGGGGGTAACACTGAGAAAGGTCCCATGTAATCCTGGTGCTACTCAAATTCAAGAATCTGGGCTCCAGATTGCATTCCTATGAGTAACATTGAGAGGTCTCAACTGTCTAGGAAATCATGGAAATCTGCCACCACAGGTACAGTCAAGACCAGGGAGAAAATATATTAAATTCACCATAAGTCATGCAGGTCTGTTGAAAATTGGTAGCTTAGCTAGAGCTTTATTTGTTCTATTACTGTAAAATTGGGGTCAGTGAAACATGATTTTGCTCCAGCCAGGAAAAGGCAACAATTAGATTATGAATTTCTAAGAGGAAGTACTGTGCCCTATTGTAGCTGGAATTAGCAGATGAGCAGCAATGTGTGTGAGCTACAAAATGGCTACTGCTTCACCTCTACCCTCCACATTTCCCATATAGGTCTCTTCTTTGGTCCATCCTATGGGAAAACATTCAGGGAAGGGAAACAAGGAAGTGTAGTTCAGCCAGGCCATGGAAAAATATCACTAAGTCAGTACAACCAGCTTTCAAGTAAGCTAAGTCTGTTAGGACTCATCAGGTGAGCTTTCATAAGGGATTCACAGCTACCTCCTGAACAAGTGCACCAGTTTGGTACAAAGCTGGGGGCCACACTCAAAGGGAAGAGGTAACTGCAAGCTCAGGATGTGGGTGTATGTCTCATGAGCTTCACAGGCAAGCTGCAAAGGCTTCTGCTCTTGAGCTGTGTGCTGACTGGCCTGCAGTGAAACGGATCATTCAGAAAAATCTCTATGGGGTTTTGAAAGTGCAAGGTCTCAGCAGAATAGGCACTAGCCCCTTCTGCAATGATGAGAGACACAGTGGTGATCCTTGACATCAGACACCCCTGGTGGGCAACATGTGTCCCCAAAGCAGCCTGGCTGAGTGTGGACAGCTGTGCCTGTGGTGACATTTAATGTGTCACAGCAACAGGAAACATCGCACAGGAGCAGAAGGGGACATGGAGGGCATCATGCTGGTAGCCCAGAGGACTGATAGAAGACATCCTACCTGGGAGGGGCACAGTCAGGACCATGGACAAGTCCTCAGGGGGGTTTCCCAAGAGCCACAACCTGTGCCTGACACCAGGGACCAAGTTTTAAACATGGGACCATCTGGTGTTACGATGGCCTAGAAAACATGAGTTAGGGTCACTAGAGGATGGAAGCACACCAGGTGGGAAAACATCTACAAGCACAGGTCTGCTTGGTTGGGAAGGGATTCACTTCAAAGGAGGAAGAATATGGCTTCATCAGTGTTGAGGAAGATGTGACACCTCTCACAAAAGAAGCTCTGTTATAGTGTTTCTGTTTGAACACTTTCTAGAAAAATGACTGGAGCGGCCACAAAGCAGGCCCCGTTGCCTGAGAACATCAGAGCAACGCTCGACTCAGACACCATTAGCAGCTCTTCAAACCCGGCCCACTCAAAAGCAATTATGTTATTCATCTGAACATGAGCTTGACGCCATCTCTGCAAACATAATCTTAGATAATATAATCTTTGGACATTTCTACTGATATTTGAACAACTCCCTATTTGCAAATAAATGAGTTCCAGCAAGAGAAAATCATCCTCTAAGACTGAATTAGGGAGACTGCTATCTCACTAACCAGCTGAAAAGAAAAGGTCTGTGCTGTTTATCAGTCACCAATTCTCTTGTCTGGATCATCAATTAACTACTTGAGTGTCATTTGAAGCTGGGCTATGCTGTAATCAAGGCAGCTTTCTCAGACTATCATGGCCCTTTCTCTGTGGCACCTTCTGAGAATCTATTAAAACCGAGCCCACTTGAAGCCATGTGTGCTGAGCAACATGGGTGGAAAATTGGGTGAAAAAAAATAACTTGTTGCTCTAACCTTGCTTGAAACATTTTTTTAAATTAAAGTACAGAGAGTCAGTGATATAAATGGTTACTCTGGGCTGTGCAAAGCCCCTCTCATAAAACCACTGGTCTTGAACTCAACTGTAAATGACAGCTTCTAGTCTATAGATAAGATGCTACAGTTAGTGAGTTCTTCTAAAATCTGCCTAATTAGTGTGGGCAGCATAGAGGAGGTAGAAACAATGAAGGTTTGTCTAATGGTTACAATGCATATTTCAGGAAAATGCAGAAATGGGAAGTAATTTGTTCTCTGAGATGCTTCTATTGGACTATTTCTCTTTCCTCTGCCGAGTTCTGAGTTGCAAAACACAGACCCTAGCTATGCAGGAGAACAGGAATGTATTAAAGGAGGCCATAACCCAGGAGCCACTGGGCCATGCTAGAAACAAAATGTCTTTCAGAGTTTTCTCCTCCCTGACACCAAAATGGATTTCCTGTGGTACTACCTTCTCTCTGTCCCAAGATTCGCACAGGCAAGTCTTATTGGAGAAGCTGGCTCTCATGGCTGTCCTTAGTTTCAAGGGAGATGGGCAGGTGAATTTCTGTTTGACCTTAGAAAGACAGGACGCATGGTAGAAACTCCCCCAAATGCAGTGCTAGGCAGCCGCCAAGCAGGAAGACAGCGGGACACGCTGTGTGTCCTTGCCTTTTCTGGCCCTTACGACTCCATGTTTGGAGGAGGCAAAATATAGGCTGTGGCTATTTAAATCTCCAACTTCTAGAACACGTACTGGAATTGGGTAATTTCAGCTGTAAATCCTACCCCCTCTAAATGTTCAGAGCCAACTGCTGGGTAGGCTCAGTAAGTACCTTGTAAATAGTCTCCATAAGATTCTCAATAAATGACGATCTCTTTTATTGTACCCAGTTATATGTATTCATTATGGTCTTTCACACTTGTGTAGAGCAGCAATAACACCTAGCTAAAACATTCGGTCGCTCACCACACAAGAGCAGAGGGAAGGAGGGCCAGTCACGTGGTAACATCTGGAGACCTCCCTTCCCTGCTGGTCCCACTGTAGCTCCCAGGGCCTCCTCATTCTACCCTGTGGAATCTCAAGGATGTCACTCAAAAACCACACAACTTTATGATCCCTAGGGTCCCCTCGAGGGCTCTGATTCTGAGACCCATAGATGCAGACTCTCACCCTGGATGCAGGCTTCTCGGCCTCAGCACTACTGACATTTGGGCTGCATGATTCTTCACTGTGGGGCCATCCTGTGCACTGTAGGAGGCGTAGCTGCATCCCCGCCCTCTAACCACTACATGCAGCAGTATCCCTAGTTGTGATGACCAAAAATGTCACCTTATATTACCACATGTCCCCCAGGGGACCCAATTCTCCCCCTCCCCCTTGAGAACCACAGTCCTAGATTAATTCAAAATTCTATTAAATGTCACACTCCATTTCTTCAGCATTCTCATCAACCTATGGCTTTTCCTCATTTATTGAAAAAAAATACAGTATCCTTTTAAGCTAGCAATAAAGCACTTGCCTCTGCTATTCAGGCAGTTTGCAAGCCAGTACTTTTATATTTTATTGGTTCTCTTCCATAATTTTTGCTCATTGAAAGCCATGCATCTTTTCATTTAATTGTGCTTTTTGCTATCTGTATTTCCCCAGGAACCCAGGAGCTCACGCTGGGAGGCTTGGGTAATACAAAGCCCATCACTGCCAACACCTCACTCTGTTCCACTCCCACACCTAAAACCTGCAACGCTAATCTCCAACTAGAGCAACCTTCCTTTCACTCATACTCTCATTATTCTCTTCCACTGGGACATAAACCCCAATCAGTCAACTGACTCATTGGTTCCCAGTCAACACAGACCATTAAGTAAAATGGACCAACCAGAACATGAAAGAAAATTATGATGATAACCACGATGATGAAAATGCTAATAATTAATTATTAGTACCAGTATTAGAGCTAACATGCAGTAATGCTTACTACAAATTGGATGCTTTGCATATTCTCAAGCACTTTAGACTATATGTGTGTATATATACATATACATATATATGTATATGTGTGTATATATATGTGTATGTGTGTGTGTGTGTGTGTATATATATATATATATAAATATTCCAAGACCATGGGGAAGACCTGTCCAAACGTGGGAATGGAGAGGAAGTTCCTGTCCATGCAGTCATGCAGTGCTGGGTTCAGTCCAGCACTTGGGAATTAGTTAATTAATTCATTCGAAATTAATCTGGGACTGTGCCTACAAGGAACATGTGCCTTTGAGTGACTTTCTGTTGAGAGGGCTATTTTGCAACTCTGTAGCCAACTCCTGTGGCTGCTATGACAAATCACAAACTCAGTGGCACAAAACAACAGAAATTTATTTTCTGTCAGTTCTGGAGAGCAGAAGTCTGAGATCAGTTTCACTGGGCTGAACCTGTGGCATCTGCAGGGCTGTACTCCCTCCCCACTGCAATGAAGAATCTGTTCCCTGCTTCTGCCGGCATCTGGCAGTGCCCAGCATTCCCTGGTGGGTGGTCACGTCACTCTGCTCTCTGCCTCTGTGGTCACACTGCCTCCTGTGTGGGTGCACATGCCTGAGCATGCACACCAAACCTCCCTCTGCTTCTGTCTTATAAGGATACACATAAATGGTGATGGAAAGAGACTTGACTTGGGGCAGTAAACACATAACACAATATACAGATGATGTATTATAGAATTGTATACCTCCAACCTACAGAATTTTATTAACCAATGTCACCCCAATAAATTCAGTAAAAATATGATACATGTGGTTCCATTTAGAGCCCAGCAGGATAATCTAGGACAGTATTTCATCTCAAAATCTTTAATTTAATGACATCTACAAAGCCCTCCTTTGCCATATAAAATAACAGTGACAGGTACCAGAAATTAGAATGTGAATATCTTTGTGTGGAAGTGAGGTTAGAGGTGGGGGCATTGTTCAGTCTCCCATCTTGGGGGTAGCTGTTGCCTTGCAGAAAGCTGAGAATAGTGGAAAGGCTATCTGTAATGAATTATTTATGGTAAAGAATATAAATCTCTGTAAATAAAACTTTCATTTGACTAGCCTTAACATTTTATTGATTCTTCCATGATTTAATAACTTGAATAAAATGTTATGTTTTCACTTTATATTCTCATGCAAGACATGATTTTACCTTTTTGAAAATTCTACTTCAGTGATATTAACTCATTAATCTTCACAAGTCCATGGGCTAGGTGCTGTGATAAATCTCCATTTTAAAGATGATAACACTGAGTTCCAGAGAGGATAGAAGAGTTGTCCAAGGCCACACAGCTAAAAAGGATGGTCTGGCTGGAGGGCCAGCTGTACTGTATTGTTTTGCAGTGATGGCTGAACTAAGTGACCTGTAATGTACCATTAGGCTGGCTTTGCCATGAGTCCATAAAAGCTTCTGTTTGCTTTGGGAGTTCAGTAAACATGTTCCACAACAACCACCTGGAATACGAAGCACGGGTCAGTCTCTCTGAGCACAGACTCGATGATGAGCCTGGTTGAGAAGAATTGGGTTGTTTTGCTCCTATTTCAGAACACAATCATAAAATGCAAATACTAGGATTGAGCCAACACACATATGCAAACTGAAAAATAAACATCTGTGATGAGAAAGTGCTATTTGTTGTTTACAATCCCCAACTGCAAAAGCCAGAGCGCTGGAAGTGTCCTGTGCTTGCTGAAAGAAAAAATGGCTTTGAGAAAATCCGATCAGAAAAGCAGAGCTGATGTACTTAGCATAAGAGAAGAAATATAGAAAGTTTTGGAGGAGGAAGAGAGAGGAACTGGGAGCCAATGAGGAAATTGAAGGGTGGAAGCAGGTATTTAACAGTAATTTTAAGGTTCACTGTGGCAGGTGACAGGCATGGCCTTCTCTACTATCTCTAGTATTAATCACCTCTAAAACCTACTTTACATAAAACATGCTTTGTGGAGCTGGACTTGTTATTTAAAGATACAGCGCTGAGTCCTGTTTCTAGAAGGACAGAGGGGTAGGAAAGGAGCTGCCCGTGGGGCCCCGTCACATTGGAGTTACATATAATTTATTTGAAAATTACATGTATGCTTTCCAAAATGTCTAAAGGATTCACTATGATTTGAGGAATCAGACTTGGCAGGATTTCAGTATATTACTGCATCTCAAATTTAATGAACTTGCATGACTTTTTTTTTTAATTTTAAAAAAGGCAAGAGGAAGAAATAATGATCTGTCTTTACAAAAAATGATACTAACCCAAATATTACTCAATATGCAAAACACGTACCCTCCTTCTCTGAAGTACAAGAACCAAAACGCTGACTTAGTCTGTGACTCCCCATCGCTTGTTCTCATAATGCTCAGTTCCTCTGGGCACCTTTCAGTTACCAGATTCTCTGGTCTGTTCATTTTCTGATCCCGTTTAAATCTCTGCCTGGGTTGTGATTTTTATATCATGTCCCTCCTTCTGCTTGGATCAGCCTTTTAATCTCAAAAAGCCAGCAGTTTAAAAAGGTTTTTCTCCCTGAGTTTGAGTCTGAACATCCAAAAAGAGAGACCTACGAATACTCCAGATGGACACCACCAGGAAGAGGACTTTTAATTAAAGCTGCTCCCTTCAAATGGGCTTCTGCTGGTATTTCACCTCCGACCACAGGACAGACCAAAACTAACCAACCGACCGACCTACAAACCAACCAACATGCCCCCTAAATTTAATTCTGTATTCCTACCTTTCCTTTTATTTGGGGGTATATATCATTGTTATTAATTTCCTAACTAGGCTGCAATATTAAATTTAAGGGTAGTGCATACCTTAAGACCAACATTCTTCCCCACTGGATAAAATCTCTCATCGCATGATGAAGTACTGTTGGTTGTCTGGTTCTTGGCCTGTCCTCAAAGGCAACAGACAATCACTTACTGGTATTACTGGCAATCACTTTAGGTGACAGGTATTACTGTTATTGCTTTCCAGCTTTGGTGAGATATAATTGACATATAGCACTGTGGAATTTGAAGGTATACAATGTGATGATTTGATACCTGTATACACATATTGTGAAATGATCACCAAAGTAGGTTTAGTTAACACCTCCATCACCTCACATCATTACCATTTTGTTTTTGCAGTGAGAACATTCAGGATCTACTAACTCAGCAACTTTCAAGTATACAATACTTGTTGACTGGAGTCACTGTGCTGGTACTACTGTTAATTTACAAATGAGGAATCTGACACTCAGGAAGTTTGAGTAACTTGCTCAAAGTGACACAGTGGAGCCGACATCTGAACCCAGGCCTCTGGAACGCCAGAACCCTCCTTTACACTGTTTCTCTATCCCTCCTCCTTCCGGGACACAGACCTCCTTCTGGTTCCTGGACACTGATTCTGCTTTCCACTCCAGAGCCTTCAATGACCAGTCCCTGAGCCCAGGATACTCTTCCTCCTCTCCCACTTCTTTGCTTAGTTGACCCTTACTCCCTGCCATCTCTACTTCAATGTCCCCATTATGAGGACACCTTCCCCAATCACCTTCTCCTGTCACCACATTCCTGACCAGCACAGCACTCACTCCAGATTTCTTAAGAGGCAGGAATTTCTATTTTGGCTTATAATTATGACCCTGAACCCAACAAACAATAATAGCTCAATAAGTTTTAATTGAACAAATGGAAGAATAAATGAATTACAGACCACTAGGGGCATAGATGGAAGACGATAGACGGTAGCCCCAAATGGAGAAGGCAAAGTTCACTGGCACAGGGACAGACATCGCAAGTTCTCCTGTCCAGATGGGAGGAGCACAGACCAGGGAGAGTTGGGGGGATACTACCTCTTATATCAAGAATGCCCCAGAACATACCATAGTCTCCCCACGTGCCAAGTCATTAAACCAGATGCAAGGCCTGGCTAGTGCAGATGCCAGGCTGGTGTAGGATGCCCTGGGTAGTTTTGCCCACCTGTGTAGATACTGGCCAGTACACTTTGGCTCTCGGACCCCTTGGTCCCTATCACAGCCATCATCCATGTCTGATTTTCTCAGAATTTGAATTTTAGGTTTCCGCATAGACTTTGGACTCTTTCTTTGGGTTTCCTTGTTCTCTGCTGTCTAGAATGGAACTCTATGCCTAAGACTCATGCCCCAAGAATCTCAAGTCTATCTCCCATCACTAAGCTGGTAGATCACCAAACCAAGCCCTGCCAGGAGGAGGGGTAAGATTAGTAGGATTCTAATGCAGAAATGACTTTAAAGCCCCCTTTTTTTCAAGCACATGCTTTTTATGTAAAAGAAGATGTTTCTATACTTTGTATAAAAAATAGGACTTCTTGCCTTTGTGTTTCTGATGACTGTGGCCTCTATTGCCCCAAATTAACCCAATTATTTTTAAATAGTAATGCTTTTGTATGCAGACAATCAGCATTTATTCTCCCATGGGTCTTATATAAATAAAAACCTTTTTAGAAACACAGGGTCCTCCTAATATGTAAAACAGTATAGCTGACATGCAAATGGCTCTAAGACATGTTGCCAAATCCCACCCCAGCCCCTTTCCAATCAGACAGCAGTCCCTGGGTTGGAAAGGGACAAATTTCCAACTTCATTATAGATACTGCCATTAAAGAGTCTGCACAAGAACTACTTAGATACAAAACTTGAAAGAGGGAATAGGCTTGAAGAAAAGAGGAAGTAGGTGAATAGAAGGCAAAGCAAGAGCCAATGCTTTCTCTAAGCAGCCTCAATGAGATAAGGAAGCTGTTCTGGAAATTCATCCCCATGTGTGGTGGGGCCCTAGTGGTTTAGACACAGGTGGAGGAGACGGAGCTCTGTCCCATTCGTAAGTGGTCCATCACGCAGTCATCTTGGGGAGAGTGAAGGTTATCAGAGCTTACATATGAAGAAGTAGAGTTGACAAACTCTCTCTCAAAAAAGCAAGCTCAGTAAGTTTAATTAAGTTTCTTTAAAGCTTTTCTTCTTTATGTGATGTTGCAACTTCATAGCTAGGGTGTTTAGGAGGCTGGAGACAACAATAGTAGGGAAGTGAAACAACCAGAGAAGAAAGTAGTCTTCTCTCTGACTCTCATTGGTTCCCCAGCACCAGGGTTCTGGGGATCTTCATGATGTCGGTGGACTTGGTGGGAGTCAGGATTAGCACATAAAAGGACTGCCAACGAATGTTCTAATCCCTGTTTTTTTCATTCCCATAAGGAAACAGGCAAGAATGAAAAGATAATTTTCCCAGCAAATCTTTGTGGACTGAAGGTTATGCTGGGAAAGGGGGAATGGAGAGTCAGTAAAATAGCCTCTTTTTGGTTTAGAGACATTTCTCAAGACACCCCCCAGCCCACCCTTGTTTAGAGGGTAGGTCCATTGTTGGCATGGAGGAAGAGGAAGGGCAGTAAGGAGGATGTCCCTTGATGAAGACTCTCTCCCTTGACCAAACTTTAGTTAGGTTCCTCCGAACCCTCTTTGTCACCAGGCCTTGGCCTTGACCTTCTCTGTCTTTTTGCTGAGTTCAGTTTTAGCAAGAATCCTGTAAAGTTAGTTTAGAGAAAATCCCCCGCCCTTCATAGCTAATCAAGTTCCTCGCCCCCTACTCTTTGATGTCTAAGCACTGGGCCTGGCCTTCAGCAAGAATCTGGTTAGGTCAGATCACAAGTTCCCTCCCATCCTGATGTTCTCTCAGAAAAATTTTCCATCCACTGACCTCATCATGCTCTTCCTTGGCTGTAAATCCCCACTGTCCTTGTTGTAGCCATAGTGGTGCTTGTTCTCTCTCCCCTATTACAAGAAAGTCAACCTCCATTGCAATAAACTTGAATAAAGTCTTCCGTACCACTTTGACAAGTGTCATAAATTTTTTCACACCTTTAAGTGGAGGAAATAAATGGCTGGGGGTAGGGATGAAACTGAAAGGATCTCTACTACAACAGGCCCCGTTACATGTGGTTTCACTTTCTGCAGTTTCAGTTACCCACAACTGACCACGATCCAAAAATATTAAATGGAAAATTCTAGTAACAAATAATTCATAAGCTTTGAATTGCACCCTCTTCTGAATAGTGGGATGAAATCTTGTACTGCTCTGCTCCATCCTGCCTGGGATGTGAATCATGCTTTTTTCCAGCATATCTAAGCATTATGTGCTATCTACCTGTTATTCACTTAGTAGCTATCTTGCTTATCAGATCAACTGTCTCTGTATCTCAGTGCTTGTGTTCAAGTCATCCTTATAGTAGCCTGATGCTACATCACAATACCTACATTATTCACCTCACTTTATCTTATCACGTGGGCACTGTATCATCTCACATCATCACGAGAAAAAGACTGAGTATGGTATAAGATATTCTGAGAAAGAGAGATCACATTCAAATAACTTCTATTGCTGTTATAATTATTCTATTGTATTATTAGTTATTGTTGTTAATCTCTGACTATGCCTACTATGTACCTTAAACTTTGTCATAGGAATGCATGTATAAGAAAAAACAGCCTGTGTAGTGTCTGTTATGATCTGTGGTTTCATGAACCCATGGGGGTCTTAGACCATGTCCTCTGAGGACAAGGGCATATCCTACTCTATAGGGAGATCTTTGTCCCGGTCCCCACAGTGCCCCAACAGAGAAGGGCTGTTCAGATGCCTTTGGAAGGCTGAGCAGCAGGGAAAATCCTCTGGCTCCACATGAGGGGTGTATCTGTAACCCAGAGCAGCTCCTATCCCCATGGGCTCTGAGCACAAGGATATGCTCTACTTTCCCAGGATTTCAGCATCCTTGACAAAGTGGGTGGGAACAGGGGAGCCAAATGATGGTGTTCCCAGACATGAAGCTGATTAAGCCAGTTTTCAATTGATCCAAAAATTAAAGATATGCATCATTGCTTATCCCAGAGGGTCACAGAAAAAGTTCATAGCAATTATATAATAAATAACTCAGACCAGTTGGAAAACCTGTAAGAGAGAGTGCCAAAATGAGGGAACCCGCTGGGAATGACACTCTAGAATAAGACATAAAATGATGGCAAAAGGCAGAGAACCAGGAGGGGCTCAGCAAGGGGCTGGTCAGGCAGTCCGGCTCCAAGGAGGGAGGCAGCAGCATCAGGCAATTGTGTGGGAAGCACTTATTCCCCCAAGGATATGTTAATGGAGGTCCCATTTTCACTTTTGTATGTTAATTTCAATGATGTATATTTATACCCCACTGAGCAAAAAGGATATTAAATTAATACACTCATGAAAGAAAACCATAGCTCTCAGTAGTACTTCTCCAAATACTCTTCAAAAACCTTTGGATGAAGGACTGCTTTACTCTGCTTCTAGGAAACCTTTCTATTATCACCTCCCTAGTTTGAATACTTACCATGAAGTCTTGGTTTAGTAATGAGAAAAGAGTGTAGTAGGTCAATACTTTAGTTTATAACTTCTCTTGCTTTAGAAAAATGAAAGGCCTATTCCTACATTGTCTCTCCATTTTTTTCCACTTAGATTGCTTTTTAGTGTTTGTCTAACATCTGTGGGACAATATTTCCAATGTTCACGGTGAGGTTTGGATTTGGCTTTCCCTTGATGAGTCTGTGGTGTCATCTGTTAAGATCTGGAAAAACAGGGTAATATGTTCTGACCAATGCATTCTCAATGCCTGGGTTTCAGCCATAAGCATGAGAAGTTTTCAGGAATGTGAAATTTCATATCTCTCTAATTTCCCCTATAAACCAAAATTAATTTTAAACTGTAATAAGTTTTTTTAAAAACATTGATTTGAGCAAAAAGGAGTTGCAGCCCAGGAACCTCAGACTCGGGTAGCAACCTACATTGTGTTCCACCAAGACAAAGGGGAGGTCATCGTTTACAGCATTAAGTTCCCATCCAGGTTTTTCACTAGGTCTCTTTTATATAAATGAGGTATCCAAATTTATATAGTTCTGAGTGGTTGGTGTATATATACAAATAAGGATACAAGATACAATTGGAGTAGTTCCGAGTGGATGGTGCAGGTCTTAGTCCATGGGTCAAAGGAGGAAGGCAGGAACTCCCTTAGGATAGTTGATTCAGATGGTGTAAGTGAGTGGGGCTTGGTGTGGGAAGCCAAGAGTTCAGTCTGCTGTTCCTCCCAGTATGCAAAGTACGTGAGGAGCCTTTGTCAAGCAAATGGTCACTAGGATCTTATTATTCATAAAATATGGGGCTTTGGTTGACTATGGAAAGTCCACCTCAGTAGACGAATTCCTTCTTGGGGTTCACATCCAATGCACCTTTCTTCTTGGGACCCACAGCCATACCCCCTTCTTTTTATGTTAGTCCCAAACCCAATCCCTTGGTGTGTGAGCTACTTTGTCCCCTGTTCTTCAAAAATATTTGGCCAATCACACATGGACAATTGCCACCCAAACTTACGGTTGCTGTTAGCATGGTAGTGATTTAGTTTAGTAGGAGACCCTAATATGTGACCCCAAAATATGCTTCTTTGGCATGAGTTACTTTGAGAATCGGTAGCACACAGACAAAGCTCCAACAACAGATTAGAGGTTCCACTTTTGTAAGGGAAATTAACATGTGTAAAGGAATGTCCTTTGTGAAGGTCTCTCACCCTCTGTACCTGGAAGAAAGATGGCTCTATATCACAAGAGATGCCTATCTGCTTATTCAAATAGAAAGCTCTGACTTCAATCTGCATGACAAACCTTACTCTTGTTTACAGTACTTTTCCTGGTCACCTTCACATAACTGGTCCTCCACACCCTGCTCTTGTTTTAACTGAAGATGGTATTTTAAGCCTCAATTCTAAGCCACCTCTTTGAGTTTATTCATCCCTGAGTTTCCCCCAGGTATACAGTGGACACTTGAACAGCTGGAGTTTGAACTGCATGGGTCCACTTATGTGTATGAAAATGGACCCACACAGTTTCAACTGGCTCATTCAAGGGTCAGATGTTTTTTTCAGTTCACAGTTGGGAATCCCTGTATGCAGAAGGCTGACTTAAGTTATACTGGGATTCTCATCTGCACTGGTGGTCAGCACCCCTATCCCTGTGTTCAAAGTTCAAAGTCAGTCGTATATGAGATATACATGTTGATCAAGCTCTGTTTGTTTCTGTCTTATTATGGGACTCCTATAAAGAAACTTGAAGAATAAATGAAAAGATTTTTCCTACCCTATAGTTTCTATTTATTTTTATGTAACGTATGTGATCAAAACTTCTACTTAATGTAACTGCAGAACCAGCTCAAAATGGCTCTATCCTGTTTCTAACAAGACACCATAAATTTTCCAGAGGCAACAGACCAAAATCACAAGTAATGTAGCTGAAGCGCGTGCTGAGGAGAGAATTTTGACTTCCAGCTGCACCTGGAACCAAAGTCTTGAAACTCCCCCTCCACCCTGAACCAAAGGACCTGGATATGACCAGAATTGAACACTGGAACCCTTTCAGAAAGTGAGGGGTCCATTGTCCTAGAAGATTGGGTACTGAAGCCCTTACTGTAAATGGCCAAGATCCAAAGCTGTCCAGTCAAAACCTACCCAACCTCCAAATAATAGCCTGTTCCCTCTAACCCCTTAAAGCTCATTTGGAACTCTGGACTGGGGAGACAGATTCAAGCCTTAACTCCTATCTCCTGGATGGTCAGCTTAGCAATAAAAGTTTTTCTTTTTTCAAAAGCTGGTGCCATAGTATTGATTCTTATACCTGTTGGACAGCAAGCCCTTGGTTGGTAACACTAAGAAATAAGATTCTTATGTCATTTTACTATTGCCCCCACACCATGGCCCAACACTGCCATCCTTGTCTATTTGATGGAAATCTCTGATTCCACCTGTGTATCTGATGTGCCTATCTATTGTTCCCTGCAGCTTTTAACTCAACGGGAAAGCCCCATTTTTCTTTGTTCTTGGAGTAACCAAAGATCAATCAGATAGTAGTCTACTAATGCACAGAACAGAGTCCCACTACACCTGTGATGGCAAAGGACCAGCCAGCCTCAAAGCCTGGCAGCACATCTGGGACAACCCCTCCTAATGAGCTTTGCTTCAGTGCTCTGTGGAGGGACAAGAGTAGGAGAGAACAGCAGACCTACTGAGGAACACAGTGTGGCTTCACAGAGTGGCACGGTGGGGGCGGCTGTGTGCCCTGCCTCCTGTTTATGCCTGCAGTTCTAGATAAATTGTCATTGGCTCCTTTCTATAAAGACATATTTAAAAATGTAAATGCAATAGCACATTTTTCCTCCCCTTGCAGCCCTCAGACTCAATTTTCAGAAGAGTAAAAAAGAACTGACAGACCACTGGCTCCCATGGTACGCTGTGGAAGCAGGTAAATGGCATCGCGCTTATCAATGGCCTTACCCTTTACAAAGAAGCTCTGACCTAGAGCAATCTCTCCTGAGACTTTGCATGGGATCTGGGGCTCCCTGAAATTAACCGGGACAAACAGTTGACAAGTGCTGGGACTTATCAAACTGGGTTTTGATCCAGTCTACTTTGCTTTCAAAGTCTGACTTATTCTCTTACACAAACAGGACTATTCCTTAAAGAGAAGTTGTCCTCTCCCCAGAGTGGTGTTTTCCCAGTGGGATTTGAGGTTCCAGATGGGAGGATGGGAGGTCTGGACTACAGGCATTCCAGATAGCTTATCTTCTCTGGGAGCAGGAATTATCATTTGTCCCATAGGGTCTGGTACAGTGCCTAATTCCTAGTGATGTTCAAGAAATGCTTTCACAATGAATGAGTGAGAAGATGAATAAAGACTTATTGAAATGTTAAGGAAATACCCTGAAATGTACTAATACTTGTGGGACATATTAACATGTGACACAAACTTTTAAAACTATAGTGTGAACAAACATGTAAGAGATGAGCGACACAGTCAGGGAGCAGGGCTTGGAGAGATGAAGCTCTTAGAAGAGGATGTGGAGAGTACAGTTAGGAGCTGGAATGACAGACTGCAAAGGAGCAACTCAATGTGTCTCTTCACGAGGTTCCAAAAAAGGAACTTTTGTGAAGACCCTCAGTGCCCAGTGAGTTTGTGGAGAAGAGGAGAAGGTACTGCTGAAAGAGATGAAATAGTCAAAAGGAAGAGGATGGCAGAGCACCCAAGCATGTCACTTTGTGACCCTTCTACCTCTGCCCTGCCATGCTATCATACATACAACAGATAGACATCAAAGAACATCAACAGTGAGTATTTCCCATCAAGTTTGCTGGTTATGCTAAACATAGACAAAATATCTGGAATATAGTTATGAATGATGTTCAAAAGGAAATCTGGAAGCACTCACCCCACCCCTGCTCCCACACAGGCAGGGACACTCAACCTGAATTCATGCACAACATGTTTATTTACTATGTTTCAGGCAGGGGCTAAAGAGATAACAATGCACAAGGTAAGCATGGCTCTTTTCTCCTGAGTCTGGGACTCACTGCACCACCCATAAGAACAGAAAAATATGATGGATTGGACAAGTAATAATACTGAGAGTGACAGAGGGCCAGGATCTAGGCAGAATTGACAATCATTTTAGGCAGACGAAGCAAAATTGAGAAAAAGTAACCCAAGATTTAGCAAAATGAATACCTGACTACATGTCATAAAACAGAACTTGACAGAAAAAAATTAAATTGCAAGATGCTTCATGCTTGCTCCAGAGGCCCTGGGCCTGCACCTCCCATAGATTCCCCTTTCCAAGAGGCACTGCCCTAGAGAACAAATAGGCACCACCCCTGCTGAACTCGGCTCAGCTCAGACCGCTCTTCAGGGGCAAACCAATAGGCAAATACCAAGGATTCTGAAAATGCATATCAACTTTCTACCCAATGGATAATACAACTTTTCTGATAAACATCATGAAAATTGACCATATGTTAGCCTTCTCCCAAATTTTAATACTTAAAAAAATTACCCCAGTTAAAATGCAGTTAAAGCAAAAAATTAAGGATAAAGGCTTACAATTTTAAAACCTAACTATAGGGTTATTAAAAATACTTCTAGAGACTTCAGCCAAAATGGAGGCGTAGGTGGAAGCACTGTGCCTCCTCACACAACCAAGTTTAAAAACAACAAAGTTTTAGCAACAAAAACGCAGCCAAAACCACAGAAAATTGAACTATACGGAAGTCTGACAACAAGGAGCCCTTCAGCCAAACCGGTAAGAAGGGCAGAGCCAGCAGCAGAGCAGGGTCGGGCAGGAAAAATCCACCGGACCTACCCGGGCGTGAGACCCAGGCGCTCTGGCAGCCGTAGGTGGATCCCAGGTGTGGAGAAGCGGGCGGACCCACTGAGGGCGGACCATGGTCACACACTCGCATGCAGATAAACCAGTGAAGGAGCGAGCGGTGAGACAGACTGTGCAGGCCCCAGTGGCGGAAGCCTCAGAGGGGACCACCATTGTCCCTCTCTGACCCTGCCCCCACCTACAGCGTCACAAACCAGCCACCTGGGTGGCCCTGCCCTGGTGAGCACCTAGGTGCCTCTCCTCATATGTAACAGGCATGAACAGATCAAAACATGGCTCAAGAAGAACTTAGAGCCCCAGAGCCGATAAATCTAAGTAGTGAAGAAATAGCCAAACTTTCAGATGAGCAGTTCAAAACATTGGTGATCAGGATGCTCACAGAACTGGTTGATTTTAGCCACAAATTAGAGGAACATATGAAGGCTAAACTAATTGAAATGAATGGTAATGCACAGGAAATCAATAGTAATGAAAAGGAAACTGGGACTCAAATCAAGGGAGTGGACCAGAAAGAGGAAAAAAATGACCAAACAGAAAAGGATGAAAAAACAAGAATTCAAAAAATAAGGAGAGGCTTAGGAACCTCCAGGACATCTTTAAATGTTCCAACATCTGAATTATAGGGGTACCAGAAGGAGAAGAGGAACAGCAATAAGTGGAAAACTTATTTGAACAAATAATAAAGGAGAACTTCCCCAATTTGGCAAAGGAAATAGACTTCCAGGAAATCCAGGAAGCTCAGAGAGTCCCAAAGAAGTTGGACCCAAGAAGGAACACACCAAGGCACATCATCATTACATTAGCCAAGATTAAAATGAAGGAGAGAATCCTAGAAGCAGCAAGAGATAAGGGGACAGTCACCTACAAAGGACTTCCCATCAGACTGTCAGCTGATTTATCAAAAGAGACCTTACAGAAGAGAAGGGGCTAGAAAAAAGTATTCTGAGTCACGAAATGCAAGGACCTACATCCAAGATTGCTCTATCCAGCAACGCTTTCATTTAGAATGGAAGGACAGATAAAGTGCTTCTCAGATAAGGTCAAATTCAAGGAGTTCATCATCACCAAGCCCTTCTTATATGAAATGTTAAAGGGACTTACCTAAGAAAAAGAAGATAAAAAAGGTAAACAGTGAAAGGACAGCAAACTCACAGTTATCAACAACCACACCTAAAACAAAAGCAAACTAAGAGGATAGCTAGATCAGGAGCAGAACCATAGAAATGAAGATCAAGTGGAGGGTTAGCAACAGGGGAGTGGGAGAAGGAGAAGGGGGGAGAAGGTACAGAAAATAAGTAGCATAGATGGTAGGTAGAAAATAGATAGGGGGGAGGGCAAGAATAATAGGGGAAATATAGAATCTAAAGAACTTGAGACACGTGGTCATAAACTAAAGGGGGGTACTGGTGGGGGAGGGGGTGTTCAGGGTGGAGGGGAATAGAACAACATGGCATAATCAATAAAATATATTAAAAATACTTCTAAATCACTTTTCGATCAAAGGGGAAATAAAAACTAAAATTATACACTATTTAGAAAATAGTGACAATTCAAACACTACATATAAAAACTTATGAGCTGTGGCAAGATCTGTACTCTGAAGAAAACACATAACATTAAATGCTTTTGCTATTAAGAAAGACAAAAGGAAAATAAATGAACTGAGATTTCAACTCAAAAGGGTGGAAAGCAAGAAAATAAGGGTAAAAGGGCAAAAGACAAAGTAGATTGTAGAATTCATATACCAGGAAGGAAGAGGATTGATAACTCAGGAGTTGGTTCTTTGAAAAGGCCAACTAAAATTAAATCTAACTTTAAAAGGGGAGAAAAACACATAAATGCCATCAGGACTGAGAAAAGGGCTTTGACCACAAACATAAAGAAGCTTTTAAATGTTTTCATAATAAATGAATGGAAGAAATGTTGATCCAGGCAGCTCTCTGAGACAGAGTAGAAAAATGGTGTAGACTAACCACTGAAAATCCCGAGAAAGTCACTAAGAATTACTATCCCAAAAGGTACTAGACCAAGTTTGCACTACAAATAAATTCTGTCATTTTTATGAGGAGCAGAAAAACAGCATGTGATCTGAAGTACACCAGAACACAACTTGAGGACATTGTGCCAAGTGAAAGAAGCCAGCCACAAAATACCACTTACTTCATTCACATGAAATGCCCAGAAGAGGCAAAACGACACAAACAGAAAGTAGATTAGTGATGACAAGGGCTGTGTGGGTCAGGAAGAAATGAGTAAGGGGTTTCTTTTGAGGGTGATGAGTGTGTACTAAACTTGTGGTGATGGTTGCACAACCCTGCAAATATACAATACTTAAAAGCATTTAATTGTACATGAATATAAGGTATGATATTAATAATATCTCAATAAGGCTGCTATTTTTTAAGATAGTACATACACAAAAGAGAAAACTACATACGAATTTCACAAATAAATTGAGGGTTGAAATTTTTAACTAAAATACTGGCAATGAACATACCAGGACAAATAGAGTTTATTATAGGAATACAGATATGGCCCTATTTTACACTCCATATTAATATGATTTAAAATAAAACATTATTATCCTCTTAATAAATGCTAAAAAAAAGCATGTGAAAGCATTCTACATGTGTTCCTCACAAAAACTCCCAGTAAATGAGGAAGAAAATTTCCCTAACCTCATATCTATTTAAAACAAACCAATATTAGTCATAATAGTGAAATGCTCAAGGCATTGCATTAAGTGAGGAACGAGATAAAGCTCTGCTGTGGCAGTTAATATTTGGTATTGCTCTGCAGATTTCAGTTGAGACCATAAAAAAGGGTAGAATGAAAAGAAAAAAGGCAAAATTATGTAGGTTTGTTCATAATATGATCTATTTTGAAAAATTAAAATTACAAAATCCACAAAAAATATTAGAACTTCTAAAGACCTCAGAAATGTGTCCAGTTGTTATTTATAATGAGTTTTTTTTTCAATTGAAGTAAGACAGACATACAGAAAACCACAGAAATCTCAAATGTTCCGCTCTGCTTGTTTTCACAAACAGAACACACACATTTGACCCTCACCCAAGTCCAGACACAGATGACCAGCCTTCCTGAACCCTCTGATGTGCTCCTCACCCTGTGGTTACCTCCCCAAAGGTAACGACTATCCTGCGGTCCGACACCATAGATTAGGTGTGCTTGATTTTGAATTTTATATAAAAATAAGAAGACAGTACATACTCTTTGGGATCTGGATTCTTTGATTTAACATATGTACAAGAGACATATATGACTTTTGTTTTGAAAAAACAGCATTAATATCCTCAGATAAACAGACAACATATGGTAGTCATGAAACACTGAGTGCTGTGACAAAAGATCAGTTAGAAAACCAATAAGAGTCCTTGAAAATTAAAATATAAAGATAGAAAGGGAAAGTTTAAAAAATAAAACTAAATAATTTTTTTTCAGAAAGTATTGCCAAAAGAGCAAAATCTGATGAATTGGAAAGGAAAGGTAAGAAATTAGATGAGTCCAGGAGGTTAAACACCCAAATAAAACAAGTTCTAAAAGTGAACAACACACACACAGATGAAGGAAGAATATCAACAATGAACATCAACAATGGGTTTCCAGTGGAAAGTTTTACTGAGTTTCTAACACAATGGAAAAAAGTAAATTCCAACACATTACCATGAAATTTCAGAACACCTGGGTTAAAATAATTTCTAAAAAGGTAAAGACAAGTCACCTTCAGAGAACTGGAGGCAGAATAGCTCTGGAGTTCCCAGTAGCCACATAGGAAGTTAGAAGACAGTGAACCATGGCTTTCAAAGTCTGAGGGGCAAATCTGCCCAAGTGGAAAGCGGGAATCCTGATATTTTTAGATATGCAAGGACAAAAAAATTTCCTCAAGGATGTGCAATACTGAAAGGAGAGAGCAAGCTAGGGTGGGGGAGAGGGACATGGCATCAGGACACAGGGATGAAGCACAGGATAGAGGTGAAGGGAGCCCCAAAAGCCAAAATCTGTGTTATATTGGGCAGCCAGTCCTGATTGATGGAAAAGCCAAAGCACTCCAGAGAGTTCTCTTCAAAAAAATGAAGTGGACAGAAAACCTAATGTGGCCAAGAAGACTGATAGGGAATCCAGACAAGAAGCAGAGGGTCTGGGGTTGACGTGGTGAAAAGTAAGCAGAAATCGAAGCAAGCAAACAGACAAAAAGGCAATGATTAAGTACAGGAAAAACAAAAAGGGAAAATAACCAAAGTATACCATGTGGATGGGCTGTATGTAGTTATAATAAAGGTAAATATTTAAAATACAATCTAAACAAAACTATAATATAACTATAATGGAGGATGAGCAAAGGAATGAGAAGTGTGTGTAAATGTGGAAAGGGCAGGTGTGGGTGACCACAGCATAAAGTTAAAAAATCATGCGTAAATCTCAAAAAAAAAAAGAACCCCCCCAAACAACAACAAAAAGCTTTGAAATTCTCCAGCCTGCTCGTCACTGCCCTTGTTCTCTGCTGGGCTACAAGACAACATCTGGACTAGAAGCAGGAATGGAAATCATTCTTACTTCCCCTCCTCCTGAAAGCCTCCAGACAAATTACAGAGCTCTAATGCCACGGCTGTCAGCCTCTGCCCCTCCCTCCTCATATTCTTTAGGGTTTGAAGTCTCTGCAACTTCAAATTTCTTCAAGCAACTATTCCATTTTTCCAGAGGTAATCACAAGATTTAAGGAATTTTTTTCTGTGCATAGTTACTTTTAAGAAACTTCTATAGGGTATGGTGGAGAAGGGTATATATGTTCAAGGCATGTGAAATTTACAAGCAATCAGACCACCATCTTTTCTCCCCTTGGGCATGAGAGTACATTCAAGGGGCCCCACAGAGACTGGGGTTGGAAAGTCAAGGCAGCTATTTGGAGTCAAGGAATGTCATGTACTCGCCAGGGGGACATAGAGTGGACTGAAGAAGTTGAGCCCTTTAGGCAAAGTCGACGCATTGAAGGGTTTCAGCAATCTGCCACCAGAGCTCAGTGTCATGGGCACCAGAAATTCAAAGGGAGACCATAGAACTGGGGCAGGGGCTTAGCAGAGCAACAAAGAAGCAGGATTCAGAGGAGTTATTCCAGGGCAGGCAGGCACAGCAACAAGTTCCAGGAGCCTAGGACTCTGAGTGGACCCTCAGTGTTCCAGAGAAGCACTGGCCAGGCTAAGAAAGGCTCCTGGGAAGCCAGGATGCTATGGCTAGGGCACCATACTCTCAGGATGGAGCACTGCAATGTGAGGGAGGGAGACAGGGCAGGGGTGCCTGCCTGGGAGGCTCAGGGTTCAGGAGGAGAACACTGCTTCTCAGCTCACAAAGTGGGCCTGGAACTATGTCCTGACCACCCATGTCACATGCCCTGACCCAGGACCTGGACTGGGACTGAGGTTGTAGATGAGAAGGCAGAGCAGGGGTCTCAGAGGAGCTGGGGAAAGAATAAGCCTGGAAATTGAGGACAAGGCTGAAAAAAAGACAGAGGTCCCCACTGCTGTCCACATGTATTCCCTAAAACCAGGATGAAGCAGAACCTGGGGAGTAGCTACTCTTCTGAAATCCCCTTCTTTTTGCTCTAGAAAGGACAATACCTGTTTAATGCAGGTGACCTCTCTGCTATAAATTGCAATACAGGTAACTTGCTAGTTTTCTGAACTGAAGCTCAGTTCCCATGGTGGGAAGAGGGAAGAGCTTCTGAAGGTCTCCTCTGAGGACCAGATGAGCCTGCAGCTGAGGCTGGGATGGGTGAGGAGAAACATGACCCAAGCTCGCGTGTCTACAGTCAGCACAAGCCATGCAGAGCCAAGGCAGATGAGCCCTGACCAGGCAGAGAGGTCTAATCACAAACTAGGCAGCTGGAGCTGCCTGCCAGTAACCCCTGCAGAGCAAGGAGCAGCCAGATGGGCCACAGACACTGCCTGGGGAAAGAGAGACACACTAAGACCCTGAGGTTTGCAATGAGCCACTAGGAGGAATACTCTGTTCTACCTGTCCCCACATACACCCCACATACCTCACTCTCAAAAGCCATCTGAGACTAAACATTCTCCCTGAGGAGGCTGAGCATTTCCCAAGGGACCGAATATCATCAATAACCCAAACACAGCCACAGTCCTTACTTAGCATTTCAAATTGGCTGAGCCTGGCAAATAGTATGAGCTCAATAAATATGTGCAGGTGAGTGAATGAAGGATTGAATATTCTGTACTTCTCTAAGACATTTGATTTAAAACTAAAGAAATTTCATAACATCTTGATAGCAGGCGTGATATTTTATCATCATCTCCATGTCCAATCATTTAATTGAAACTAGGGCGTCAGACACAGGATAAAATTGATGTTCATGGCCTTTCATTGTCCTCACTGCCCTTTTGCTTCCATGTAGTTCATCGTAACACAGATCAGTCACTGCAGGGAGTGGGCCAGGGGACGGAGCCTTATATACAAAGTAATAGTAGCCTCTGCACTAAGAGTGTTTCTCAGTACAAGCGAGCAAGCTTGCTGCAAACCTTTACTGAGTGATAGCAAAAAGATAAAGACCTACAGAGATGCATAATTATTTACATATATTCACAAACTAGACTGCGTTGAATTGGAATGGAGATCAAGTTGACCGCTAAAATGAAAAGCTACGACTTGCCCAGAGTCATTCTCAGAGCCTTTCCTCCGGCCGAAACTCGGGGAGTGGCTGTATGTAGCACAGGGGTGGCTCACTCCCTGCGGGTCTGTCTACAAAACCACCCGCAGCCACCACGGACACTGCAGTCAGAAACGCAGTGTTGGTAAAAAACACTCAAGGAACATTTCTCTCTTTCTGCCTTTAACTTAAACTTCTTAGGAACCTAGGGGGCCATTGAACTTCACACAAAGAAGTCAGACTCCAAAGTACTGGTGCGGGCACCCTCCCAGGCCTGTGAAGGGCCTCCCGTGGGGCCTCTGCAACATCGACACTGCTGGAAGTTGGGCTGTTCACAGCAGCAAGGCCAGCCTGTCACAGCCTCTCCACCACTACGAGGAAGTGCTGCTACCAGAGCCATTTGAGGACACTGGGACATTTGAGGACATTTGAGGAGAAAATGAAGCCCATTGCTCCTGACTTTCTGTGTGCCTGGCTGTAGAAGCTATCTTTAGAGCCACGTTGACAGCAGAAAGACTGAAGATGGTGACCTAAAACTCCAAATAGATATTGCAAAGTGTCAGCCCAAATTTCCCTACTTCGGGAGAGTCAGGATAAAACTTGACTGCCCTCGCCCTGGTCTGCTGGTTCAGCTGGTTGGACCATCGTCCCATACACCAACTGTCTGTGTGTTCGACCCCCCAGTCAGGACACATGGCCTGGGTTGTGGGTTTTACCCCTGGTAGGAGCGCACATAGGAGGCAGCCAATCAATGTTTCTCTCTCACATGGGTGTTTCCCTCTCTCACTCTCTCCCTTCCTTTCTCTCTCAAATCAATAAACATATCCTCAAGTGAGGATTTAAAAAAAAAAGCTATGCTGGGTCAACAGACTAAATATGCCTCAGAATCCGGTAAAGTGGTGGCAATCGGCCATTTGTGTCTGCTGGACTCCGGCTTCTCACTGGGCAGTGAAGGCACTGTGGGCTCCGACGCCAGTGCTTACAGTGAAGTTCCCAAGCTCAGTGAGGAAAATCTATTTGCTTCCTCCACAATCTAAGAGAAATGAAATAGTCACGTGTTCCTGCGTTTCCATAAAAGAAGAGGAAATGGATAGGGGCTGGGATCCAAATGGGGCCTCAAACATAGCAAATGCCACACAACTGGGAAGGCCTGATAAGAAGTGAGCATCTTGGAGGATGAAACCTGGCAGGTACGACCACAGAGCTGGGCAAGTGGAGCAGGCTGTGTGGGCTTGAGAATGAGTTACAGCCTGTACCTTAGCATCTCATCCAAAGCACTCTCTATACTCAACTGAGGGATAACCACACCCTGAGGACTGGATCGGCCAGGAGACAAGGAAAGAGTTTGAAACTGTGCTGGAGGGAAAACAATGGGCCGTGGGGAAGGAATGAAGACAGGGCACTTTGTGTTCTGCACTCAGTCCCAGAGTCTTCCACACTGACTTCTTGGGCTTTGAAGAGGTTGTGGAAATGAGACATGGGAAGGCAGGAGAAGGAAGGAATGTGAAAGGACCCAGAAGATGGCATATTCTGGACTCATCTAGCAAAGGAGGGTTAAAGCTACCAAAATAATGGCTGGAGCCAACCCCTTCCCACTCCATCCACAATGGTACCCATCCAGCTCCAACTGACGAGGAATCTGAGCTTTTCCTGCCAGATCAACCTGCTAAAATTAATGGTGTTGCTGCTCTCTTAAGTATATCCAACAATAAGCCAGACTGGGAATTTAACACAGAAGGAAAGCGTCTTTTTTTTTTTAAGTCTTAAATTTAAAACAAAACATATTTGCTCCTCAGCAGCCCACCGCATCGAAACTCTCCGTGAGGGAGGAGGAAAGCCTTTCTGATGTTATTCAGATTCACCCACTTGCTGCTGTGAGCTATCACAATGCATGTTGGTTGATGGAGGTAGATCTCTGCTCATCATCTCAGGAACAGTTACCCTGCAAGCCCAGCTCTAGCTCCAGGGCACTGCCTGGGGCTTGGCTTCCCAAGGAAAGGTATCTAAGCAGTGACAGCATTGTGTCACGCAAAGAGGAAAACTGATCTACCCAGCCAGCACTGAGGTGCATAGGTGATGTCAAGAAATACCCTTCATTTCACCCAGAAGCAGTGTGTTCACCATTCTGTCAGCACACTTCCTTTAATAATGAACAGCCTCCCTGACAGGACTGACCGGGCATGCGGGCCCCTTTTCATCCCGTGCAAATCCCCTGGCATTAAAAATGCCTTCTCTCTGCTAGAACCTGCAGTTCTGCTCCATAAGTAGGATACCAGTCAGGGATAACCCAGTGATCCTGTTGTTTGTCATAATCGTCTGTTATCTGGCATGAATGGGCCAGATAACAAGAAAGGGGCTATAGAATTCCCATGGCGAAGACTAAGAGTTGCCTTTGTAGGACGCAGAGGGAAAAAATAACAATGGCATCCGCAATCATAATAGCTAGCATTTCCAAACATTTTACACATATTACCTGACTTAATCTTCACAACAGTCCTGTGAAATAGAGTTGGATCCCCACTGACACAGAGAGGACCCTGTGCCCCATTGGACCCTGAGGTACAGAGAGGTTAAGTAACTTGTCCAAGGTCTCACAGAACGGGTCTGTGGCCAATCTGGTTATTTTACACAGAATTAAACTGAGGCTCAAAGCCTAGGCCACATCTAGCCTAGAAAACTAGTCTTAGGACCCCACGCATGTTGTTTCTGTCCCATCAGAGAGCCAACACTTGGGGTCATCTGAAAACCACATGCTCCCAGCTGTGGCGTCAGGCCTCCTGGAGCACCATGAGAAGGCAGCAGTCAGCTGTGGGTGGCTACGCTTAGCAGACAACTGCACGGTGAGCCATCCCCGCTGCTTTCCCAGGGAGTGACAGAGTGGAGGGTGATGCTCCTCCAACAACTGGGATTGTTACCAGGCATGCTTTCCAGCTAACTGACCAAGCAGTGAATGTTTTAAAGAAGCAGATGTGCCTTCCATTAGACCATCTTACAGAAGGCCAAACTCCCATTCTTGCTTCTCCAGCTGTCATTTTCATTCACTGAGTCTTTTTATTTCATTCACTGAGTCTTATCTGGGGTCTCAAACATGTGTCAACATGGATAAATTGGAATAGAACTGAAACACAGGGAGAGTACCCTCTATTCTGCTTACAATGGAGATTCATACACAATAGGAATCGATACGTGCTCATGAAGCAAAGACATGAACAGATGCAGCGCTGCAGAGCCAACCCCTACTCCCAATCCTGTGTTATAACGATGCTTCTTCCAGAGTGATAGGAAAGCCTGCGGTATGGACCGAGCTGACACCTTCCACCAACTGAGCTCCACCAGGATTTTCCCCTGAGGAAAGCAAATAGAGTTTTGTAAAGATTTTTTAATTTTTACCTATAAATTGCCCTATGTCTTGTTTCTGTAGTAGAGCTCTATTAACTAAAACATTTTATTTTCTACAGCACCTCATGCCATAACTTCAGAGAGTTTACAATTAGTGCTTGCTTTTTATCTGAGGAACCAAAAGCTTTAGTATGGAAAATTTCTGCTACTGGAACAGTACTTCTTTAAACACTGGATAGGTTTTATGGATAAGAGAATTAAGAGTTCATTTATACAAATAGCAGGTGACCTGTTAGTGACAGAATTAAACAGGTCATCCCTTAGTTACTGGAAGTCAGGAAAAGAAGGTAGAGAATGTCAAGGTTTTCGACTATGATTTTTCTCTCCCTGTATTGTGACAGGCTTCACCTGGCCCCTGAGCTAAGTTCTTTTTCCCAGACTCTCCTTTGCCAGTCCCCAAATGAAGTACTAACCACTGCAGTGTTCAGCCTGTCCTCACCTGCAATGTGCTGCAATGGGCCAGCACCGTACACAACGCCCAGGTTCTTCAACAGTCCCAGCTGGGTCGGTCCAGCTCAGTGCAATTCTCACTTCTGTCCAGGATGCTCCTTGGTTTCTTAGTTCCTGCTTGTGACTCTGCCATGACAAATTCTACTGCTCTGGGATTTGACCCCAGTTCAATGGCGTGTTGTACTCTGTGCTGCCCTATAACTCCCCATGGAACGGGACCACCCGAGGCTCTGAGCCAAGAATTAAACCATTTTCATCTTGTTGCAAGATTGGCTATCTGCCATCTGCTGTTGGCCATCAGCTCCTCAGACAGAATTCACATTCCATTCAATGTAGCTATTTAAAGTATATAATTCAATTGTTTTTAGTACATTCAGAGTTGTACCATCATCACCAAAATCAATTTTAGAACATTTTCATCATTCACCCCCAGAACCCCGTACCCATCAGCAGTCACTGTGTTCCTCACCTCTCCCCTCAGCCCTAGCCAACTGGCACTCCACTTTTTGTCTCTCCCAATCAGCTTTTTATTCATTTCATTGAACCACAAGATAGAGTCTGCACTCCTCATTTTGGCTTTTAGAATCCTCCCTAAGTGACCTCCTGCTTCTCTTTACTCTGTCCTTTCCTCTACTTTTCCCTCTAATTTTTCACGCACATCCCCCACCTTCCGTCCCCTCACCAGATCCGAAACACTGTCTCCTATTGAGTTAACTCAGTGGACCTGGGTGCCCAAACTCTGCACGTTCCAAAGAAGAAACTAACTGGCTCCTGCCAGGCTCCTGGGAGTCAACTGCTCAGCCCCAGAACACCCTACCTGATAAGAGTGTCTCTTGGCCCTGAGCCATGCTATCTTAGTCCGGCCTCCGGGGTGGTGGTGATGCTGGAGATGGTGGAGCCAAGATTAGTCCTATGCATGCTCCATGCCTGCATGACTGGCCCCCAGTATAACCCTGAACACCAAGGCTCAGGGGAGCTTCCCTGGTTGGCAACACTTCATTTGTGCTGTTATGTACTACTGCTAGGAGAATGAAGCAGGGTCCAAGCAACGCCACCGGGAGAGGACAGCTAGAAGCTCATGCCCAGTTTCTCCTGGACTCTTTCCCACATCTCCTTTCTTTCTGCTGATTCTAATCTGTACCCTTTAAATGTAATAAATGAGAATCTTGAACATAACAGATCTCCTGAATTTCTTGAGTCCTTCTACAGAGCCATCCAACCCAAGGGTGATCTTAGGGAGCCCACATACCCTTGTTTTCCTAACTACACCCCTAACTGTGTTGTCTTGCACAGACTCTGCCAGTGCCAATCCCTGCAGTGTGTGAGGCCAGTAAGTCACACCTCTGCCAGGAAAGACAGCGCAGGGGGTGAGAGTGCGGACTCTGGACTGACTGGACCTGGCTCACCTCTCCCTAGGTGTGTGACTTTGGGTGATGTGCTTACCCTGTGCCTCAGCAGGCTGTCTGTGCATTGGGGAGTATAATATTTCATAGAGCCTGTATGAGGTGTAAGTGGTTTTGCACTGTGTAAAGCATAAGAACTATGTCTGGTACACAGAAAATTCCAGTGTTGGTTATGGTCTTTATGAGCTTCTCTATGCACCCCACTCACAATGTTCCCAGTTCCTCACGAATCCACTCTTACCTGTGCCAAAGTGTGCTTATGTGTACTTGGGCCCTGCGTCTCCAACCAGCCTGTGACATCCTTCTGCAGGATCATGTAATTTACTAAAACTGTCTCCCTGGAAGTTCTACCACAGGCTGAGCATATAATTGGTTCCTAAAATATATTTGCTAATGCATAAGGAAGCTGTCTCTATTACAAAGTCTAAGAAAATCAGATTCTTCACTTAATTTCCTCTGTGTGAGCTATCCATAGTCCTCTATGGAGGAAAAAAATAACCTCCTTTTACATAATACATCTGTGCACAGAATCTGAGATCCCAGCAACTATACATAGCCAGGACAGCCCTTTCAACTGAAATTGTCTAACGGGCTCTAATGGCTCCTGTACCTTATAATTTATTATCAAATTACATTTTGAATTAGGATTGCTAATTGTTAATCATCAGCTTGAATGAGTTGTTAATGAGTAATGCTACTAATTACAGGGCCACCTAACACAGAGCAGGCGGGCACCACCGTCACCTCACAGGAGGTGGCTGACTCAGCGCACAGGCAGTGCCCTGAAAGCAGTATGCTGTGAAATGTCCTATCTCTGATGACACCATAGACCTTCCCTCCCGTGGTAAAAGTCACCAGATTTCACAGCTGGATGGAACTGTAAAGATCAGTGATCACCAAGCTGCGGGCTGCGGACCTCTGAAGCCTGCTGATGGAATCCCTGTTTCCATGAATTCATGGTGCACCCAACCAAGGTGCCTTTAGGCTAAATATATTATACCCTTCATTCTTGTCTTTGCCACTATTTTGCATATACAAGTGTGGGTAAGAGTAGGTTTACAGTTGTGAGTATGCAAAACACAGAGTTCATTCTTGTATTATTATTTATTATTATTAACCTACTTTTGCACACCCCTGTATACAGGCATACTGTTATGAATAATAAAATTTAAGTTTGATTCAAAGCACAGCCAAATTCACAGTAGCTATTGTCAAAAAATCCCTGTGGAAAATATGTCAAATCTATAGTCCTGGGCCCTCAGAACAGCCAACAAGTAGTTTTTGTGTCCTTGGCCTGCTCACCCATTTCCATTCCTCTCGGCAATTATTCCAGACCTTTTGCACTTTTCCGTAGCGCCCTAGCCAAGGCTACCTGTCACTCTCAGTGGAGACTCTCTCCTCCCAATTCACAAGGAGAATGTGGGTCATACAGAACGAGCTCTGTTTCTGTTCTTCAAGACCAAACTGCTGTTCATGTTCTTGACCCCACTCACTGCTCCCTCTTCAGAGCCCTTCTCTTCCTCTCAGCCCCCTCTGTCTATGGTTTCAGACCCTCCCTCTCTCCTTGTTCCATGCCCTCATCTGTAGCCGCTGTTGAGATCTTTCATGTTCTCATTTAGGTTGAGGACCATTTAGACAATAGGTGCCATATTCAAAGAGATCACGCAAAAAGTTCAAAGCAGACAGCCAAACAACAGTTAGCTGACTAATGAGGATGACTGAGTGAAGTCTCGGAGAGGAATGTGTCAGAAGTTTCCTTGGAGGGGGTGTACTCTGAATCCCCCTCCCCAAGGACAGAGGGTGGAGGTCCTACTCTCTAACCCTAAGCCTGAAGTTCGGTGCTCCTGGCAGTGCAGAAATGTCCTCCCCGGTACCTGAGTCATCTGAGCAAAGGGAAAGTGGCCTGTGCAGCTGGTGGAGCCCTGGGTGCGGGGAGTTGCCTCTTCCCTTCCATGCAGAACAAAGGTGTGTGAATCTTGGAAAACAGATGTGGAATCCAGAAGGGATATTGACCTATGGCCACTTTAAAAGTTGTCACTATAAAAGTTCACTTTTAAAAAGGGATAAAGTACTGAGACATGCTACATGTATGAACATGGATAAATCTTATAAACTATGCAGTAAAAGAAGCAAGGCACAAACCCCCCACATATTGTATGACTCCATTTGTATGACTTGTCCAGAACAGGCCAACCTGTACAGACAGAAAGCAGACTGGCACCTGTCAGGGGCTGGAGGAAGGGAGGAACATCCTGCAACTAGACAGTGGTCATGATTGCACAACATTGCGAACATACTTAATGCCACTGAGTTCTACTTTTTAAATGGTTAAAATGGCAAAATTTATGTTATGTGTGATTTAATGCAATTTAAAAAATTATCAACAAAAGAAAACAAAAAGGGATGTTCAACATGGTGGTGCACAAGAGTATAAAAAAAAACCTACGCAGAATAAATAAAAAATGTGGATACATGTACATGTAGAAATACTGCTCAGCCTTTAAAAAAGAAGGAATGGTACCATTTGTGGCAATGTGGATGAACTTGGAGAACACAGTGATGAGTGAAATAAAGACACAGAAAGACAAATGCTGCGTGACCTGACTTATATGTGGGAACTAAAAAAAATGAACCCATAGAAATAGAGTGCAGAGCGGAGGTTGCCCAGGACTGGAGGTGGGGGAAAGGGGCAGTACTAGTTAAAGGGTGCAAACTTCAAATTAAGAGATGAGTAGGTTCTAGAGACCTAAAATACAGCATCAGGACTATAGTTAATAATAATATACTGCATACCTGAAATTTGCTAAAAGAGTAGATCATAACTTTTGTCACCATAAAAAAAGGTAATTATGTGAAGTAATGGACGCGTTAATTAGCATGATTATGATAATCATTTCATAGTTTATATGTACACCAAAACAGCATGCTGTACACCTGAAACATATGCAATTTTTCATATCCTAATTTAAAAATCAGGATTGAAAGGATATGCTTATTGATTTGAGAGAGAGAGAGAAACATGGATTGGTTGTCTCTGTTCATGTCCCAACCCGGGACATTGTATGGGACAGCACTCCACCCAACGTATCACCCAGCCAGGGCAGGTACTATACTTTTTATTTGTCAATCATATCTCAATAAAGCTGGAAAAAATAAATGTTTTAAATGCATGTGTAAATTAATTAACTAGGAGAAAGGCAGTGGCTTGCTGGAGCGCAGGGATCCTGGCAGCAAGAGGGTGTGGAGCAAAGGCACAGGCGGAGGGGGCACTGGGAGCTGCGAGCTGAGGGACAGTCCCTGCTGCACGAGAAGGCATGGAGCTTCTGACCCCCCACTGCCCACACATAGCCACCAAAAGCACCTTCCATGTGCCCCAGGGTGAAAACCAGCTTTACCCACCAGCTGCCCCAGAGAGCACAAAACCACTATGGGACAGTGTCCATCAAACAAGAGTCCTCCCATCTCCCTTTCTCCCCTTCCCCCCGTTTGGCACCAGTGGGGTCAGACACTGCACCTCCCAAGGGAAAGATGAGTGAGAGAGAAAAAGAATAAGGGTTCCAGCCCCTCTTCCACTGCAGAGGATCAGGGAGCAGCAGACCACAGCTGAGGGAGAGGAGGACAATTTCAATATTAGACTGAGGCCGGTTTGGGAAGGAAAGTGAGCCTAGGACTTCCATTCCCCGAGTGACAACAAACATTTCGTGAGCTTCTAGAGTTTTCCTGGTGAAGGGGGCGAGAAAGACTCACTGTACTAAACAAGCTAAATGCAACAAGAGGGAAGGAAAGCAGCTGGGGTTTTACAAAGATAAACCCTGAGTTCTGTTTGATCATCGTGTTAGAGGTACTTGCTCAGTCAGTGTCTCCCATTCTAAAACAACCACGTCACTGTATTTTGTCACTCCACCCAGTTGCTGCCCCTCCTCTACTCCAAGTCTCCCCAACCCCCACATCTCGTAAGTATAATCCACAATCACTTTCTTCACTTCTTCTTGTCTAATTCATTTCTCCACCCACTGCCATCTAGCTTCAGACACACATGTTTTGTTAAGATGGTTTCACTGAGATTATGACCAGCTAATCCCTGTAACCAAAGGGTGTTTGTCATCTTCCTGATATTAAATCTTTATGACACCACTTTTCTGGTTGTCCTCATACCTCTATGAGCATTCGTTACTTGTTGATCTCTTTTATGAAGGCTCCCTTCACCCCAGAAATATTGGAGTTTTCTTTCTCCTTCTCTAATGTACCTTCAGACAGTCTTATTCTCTTTTTCATGGTTCACTAACCCTGACCTCAATTCTGAGCCTCAGATGTCACTCATTCATTCATTCATTCAATAAATATTTTTGGCATTCCTGCAAGTGGCAGGTACTCACTAGGTACTGGGGCTACAACTGAAATAACCGCAGCCCTGGCTTCATAAAGCATACAGACCAGCAGGCAATCTAAAAAAGTGGTAAAGAAAGGTTTTCCAACTGGGAAAGTAGAAATATTTAGGAGTCATTCTGAATATAAGCCTTCTGGATTACTAAGAAGTTGGCTTCGTGTCACCCACCCATAAACTTCATAAAATTATACACAAAGTTCATCTGTTTGTTCATGTTTAAGGGTGATATGATCTCTGGCTTTCATTAAATTATCAGAGATTTCCATGACTCACAAAAGCTTAAACTCAACTGGTCTAATGATAGGTTTTTTATGTGACATTGGAGATGATGCCATTTGGAGAAAAATCAGGGCTTAAGACGTAGATTTGAGAGCCTTCTCCACCCAGAGGTGAAAGCTGGGTCAAGGCTTCCCAAAGCCTGTCCCTGAGCAATCTCAGCCACAGGCAGGGGGCAGCAGCACACAGCGGAGGCAGGAAGATGGTCTCTCAGGCCTTCACTCCAAGTGAAGTGGTCCGGCCAAGTTCCAGGGTCCAGCCACATTCTCCTGGAGCTCCGAGTCACACTCTCCTCAAGTCCCCCAGCCCCACAACAACGCCACATGTGGCAGGTGCCTGCGGCTCCCAGCGTGAGAAGCATGGAATAGGCTGTCCTGGGAATGACAGGGGTCCCCAAGGGAGCCCATGTGGACCAAAGACCAAATCCCAGGGACCTGCATGGTCAAATCCAGTCTGGAGACATGTTGTTCAAAAGAAGAGGGAATTATTGCCAACGTTCAAAATTCAGGAGATTTTATGAAATGATCTGCATTTGTGCCTTTTCTTAAAAGTCTGCTGGCCATGTGTCCCCCAGCACCATCACCTGGCTGCGCAGCTGCAGACTCCTTAGGGACACATGTTCTTCTGTCCCATCTTCATGCCTTACCCTTGGCCCTACCCTCTGTAATGCCACCCGCCCACTCTCTACACCTGAAACTGGTGTAGACAGAGGAGAGTGGAGGAAAAACAGAAAACCTTGGTTTTCCAAGCAGAAGATACATAGGAAGAAAGAGGGAAAGAAGTAAAACAGAAAGGAAATAAACTCCCTTAATGCCAAATCTCTACATTACATTGCCTACTGAGACAGCTCTTGTATAAAGACTAGTGCAAACAAATGCCATTTGAATTGTGACAAAGTTCTCCTCATCCCATACCAGAATAAAAGCATTACTATTAAAATATTGGGACCACAGTGGGGATGGGAAACCACCATGGCCTAATGTTTACAGATCATATCTGCTCAGGAACATCAGAAGGGCCATTAAAAGTCCTTCCTACAATTAAATATCTCCATCATTAACAAATTAAGCATTTTATAAGTGATGATACCTGAAAAGAGATTACTGGTATGTAATTCTATTTTGTACATCAGAGATGCATGTAAATTAGTGACTCATGATCACAACTCGATTTTCTTGAGTCCTTTTAAAATGCATATTTATCATCCATTAATATTACCATGATTCATAAAATACAAGCTAACTTTTCGCTTTAGTGCCTTGCAAACACAGGACAGCCATGTTTCCTGGGCAGCCCACGGCACAGCACTGCGCTGCCGTCACTGCCTCCCCTCTGCCACCAACAGCAGCATCACACCCTCCTGCCCTTATGTACAAAGGTCAGAGGTCAGCCTTCCTGTTCATGACATGGGGGAAGCATCATTTGGCCAAGAATACAAAACTCACTGTATGTGGTCTACCATCTGAACTTCATCCCTTCAAAATCTGAGAGCCAAGGAGTCTTTAAAGAGCTCCATATGAATTTTTTATAGTCATGGTAAAATACACATAATAAAATTTACTACCTTAACCATTTTTATGTGTACAGTTCAGTAGTGCCAACCAATTTCCACAGCTCCTTTCATTTTACAAAACTGAAACCCTATACTCACAAAACAATAACTCTCCATTCCTCCCCCTCCCTAGCCCCCGGTGACCACCATTCTATTCTCTGTCTCTGTGAGTTTTGCTGTTGTAGGGGCTTCATTTGAGTGGAATCATACGGATGTGTCTTTTGGCGTCTGATTTACTTTATTCAGCATAATGTTCCCAAGCCTTATACATGTTATAGCATGTGTCAGAAGTTCCTTCCTTTTTTAAGGCTGAATAATATGTATATACCTCATTATGTTTATCCACTTATCTGTAGATGGACACTGAGTGACTTCCACCTTTTGACTATTATGAATAACACAAATTATTGTGAATAATTTATACATGGGTAAACAAATATGTCTTTGAGACCCTGATTTCAACTCTCTTGGGTATGTATATACCCAGAAATGTAATTGCTAGATCATACGGTAATTCTATTTTTTAATATCTTGAGGAACTAATTTCCATAGTGACTTTACTATTCTACATTCCTACCAATAATCTACAAGAGTTCCAATTTCTTCACATCCTTGGCAGTACTTTTCTTTTCTGCTTTTTTAAAATAGTAGACATCCAAATGGGTGTGACGTTGTATCTTACCCATTAAAATGTAAATATCCCAACGGCTATGCTTTGGTTCTCAGATGACACCTTAGTGACAAATCTACATTATTATCTGCAAAGAGCCAAGAGTGTGGCCCTACAGCAATGACTGTGCAATGACTGCACAAAGTCATTAGCCATCTAGTCTGGGATGCACACTGAGCCACGGAGGCATCTCCAGCTGAGACACCTATTGGCCCAAAAGGTCACCTTTCTTGTTACAAAGATTTGCCCATAGGTGGCTCCACTGTAATGCTGTTCTTCAGCTTTTGATTTGAGCAGAAAAATAAAAGAACATGAGGTGAGGGTAGGGGTGGTGGTGGGGTGGGTTTCTGAGCATCTCCCAATCTTATTGTTGTTTACTGAAACTTTTTTTAATATTTTCTTTATTTATTTTTCGAGAGAGGGGAAGGGAAGGAGAAAGAGTGGGAGAGAAATATCAATGTGTGGTTGCCTCTCATGCATCCCCTGCCGGGAACTGGCCTGCAACCCAGGCATGTGCCCTGACTGGGAACCGAACCGCGATACTCTGGTTCGCAGGCCCGCGCTCAATCCACTGAGCTATGCCAGCCAGGGCTACTGAAACTTTTTAAACTGAGAAAGAACTGCATGGCTACCACCTGTACAATGTTCTCACTCCTAGTCCACTATTCGTTGTTGCTATTCCCCTTCATACCAACGGTGTTCTAAATAGGACAAAGAATGCCTCTCCCATCTCCTCTAACTTAAGACAGAACCAAGAAGATTCTAAATCAGTTTGGCCCTCAACTAGAAATTATAGAAAGTATAGAACTATAATCTTAATTGAAAAATCAGGGCATTTGTAGCAGGCTGAATAATGACTGCCCCCTCCCCCCCAAAAAAATCCACCTGTGAATGTTACCTTATATGGGGAGAAAGGTTTTAGCAGATGTAATTAAAGATGTTGAGATGGGGAGATTATCCTGGATTATTTCTGTGGATGCCAAATGCCATCACAAGGGTAGGCAAGAAAGTCAAAGAAAGAAGAAGTCCATTCGATGAAGGAAATGGGGGGGAGGAGTGAGATGCAGCCATGGGCCAAGGAATGAGGACAACCTCCTGAGGCTGAAAAGGCAAGGAAGTGAATTCTCCCCTCAAAGCTCTAGAAGGCCCCAGCTCCTCAGACACCTTGGGCTTGGCTCTGTTATGGCTCATGTAGGATTTCTGACCTTTAGAATGTAACAGAATAAATTTGTATGCTCTAAGTCACTACGTTCATGGAAATTTGTTACAACACCCATGGGAAACAAACATGGCCTCAAAATCCGCCGACTTCATTCAATACCCTTTGTATGTGAGCTTCGCAACTGGAACACTGTGAGGCTGTGATCTCCTTGTCTCCAGGGAGGCTGGCTGGGACCCAGGACAAGGCTCTTGCAGAGCCACCCCCAGGCCCTCAGTCACCCCAGGTGCCACATCAATATTGTCCTTCTCTACTCCTGTACCATGGAGAAGGGTGGGGAGCACTGAAATAATAAAGATTGCAAGTATGAAAGAGGCCAGGAATGAATGTTTCGAACCTCACACTTAAAAGGTCATGCACATGATTCATCAGATACAAGGAAGAATCAAAAAATGTGAGCGTTCCTACTGACACTCCACCTAGGCCCACACAGCCTGGCTGACCTCTGGCCCCTCCCTGACTCTGTTTACCTCAAAGGAACAGGATGGCCTGCAGGTTATTACCTGCAAAGTTCCTTCCTAAGAGGGAGCCAGCTGAAATCCGCATGGCCGCTCAACAACCCCAAATCTCATTATAATCTAATTTCCATACTAAATGACACACCCACCAGCACCTGGACAATTGGCAATCGCCATGGCGATAACCAGAAGGGACCAGAAAAGGACAGAAAAGAGGTGGAACCCTGATTCTGGAGAAAACTATTATCCCTCTCCCAGAAAGACCGTGACTATTCCTCCTTCTGCCCTCTTGTATACACACCTCGTCCACCACAAGCCAAAACGAGAAGTTGACCTGAGAGCCAATGTGATTCCACTTCCCCACTGTCTGGCCACTGAGTTTTTATTTTTCGTATGCCCCGCTTTTCATACTGGATGGAACAATTGAATTTAGCTTTCGCTGAACAAGAAAGAGCCCTGCTCAGGGTCTCAGAAAGGGGGCTTTGGCACCCTGGGTTACACTGTGAACTCAGTCTTTCAGTATTTCCGTTTGGTCAGCTGCGCTGGGAAACTGTGGCTGAAGGAGCCAAACGCTGCGCCGGTCAGGCACCCCGATTTCCTAAAGCAGCCTGTCACGCTCTGCTGCTCCAGCCTGCGCGCCTCTCCCAGCCTCCCCCCCTTGGCTCCTGTCCTCTGGGACCTGGGACTCAGTGGCCCCCAGAGCTTGCCTGCCACAGACCTGATGGGGAGAGAAGGGTCTCCGGCGTCCCACCAGTCTTTCGGGGGGCTGATGTACATGCACCACAGCTCCCAGCTGTACCCATGGGCCGAGTTCTCGTACCGCTGCACCTCGAAGGTGTCCTGTTTGATATTGTCGATGGACGGCAGGATCACCCGCTTCCGGTTCTCCTGGATTCGGGAGAGAACCGGCTCGGCCCTGAAACAGAGAAGTAGAAGTAAAATCTCTCTCCTGTGGTAAACCACACCTCAAGGTGCACAGACCCCCAAGACCACAGGAAATGAGCAGAAGCCACATAGATAATAAAGGGGGGGCCTTGGCAGGCTGGGATTCAGATGGCAAAGGCAGCTCCCCAGCGGCCTCCCCCAGGAGCAGTTTGCGACTCAGGCCTTTGTCCCCGGGGTTTGCTCACATGCTGATGCCCGCAGGAGAGGCCTGGGGCGAGGCTTCACAAAGTGCCTGGCCTGTCTTTTATGCCAACAGTGCAGGCCAAAGCAAGGCCGTCTGACTCTGTGATGCATGGCATGACAGCCATACAGTGTTTCCAATTTCCCCTCAGGGCACTGGTGGATGCCTCTTGTATTTTCTGCAGGAGCTGAATTCCCTTTCCCAAAATAGGTCACTTCTGCTCTTGATGGCCTGGTTTTAATCAGCTTCTTTGTATGTGTGACTATTTCAGTTGTTTTAATTGATTATTTAATTGATTTCTTAAAAGAGATCTAATTGAATTGGTTAGCAATGGCCACCGTATGAATTAAGTGCAAACGTAGGCAGAATCCTGCCTCCTAGCTAACCTGCCCATTAGGGCATCACTGGAGATAGGCAGGGAGCTGGCTGGATGTTCTAGGTGCAGCCCTGTTGGCTTGGGAAAAAGCAGATGGTAAGACACCCTGCCAGCGTGTGTCTCTGCAGCAGATGCAGGAAGGGATCATTCTCCACATTCGGGAAGGAGAAGATGGGTCTCACAAGCCAGGACATTAATCTCCCCACTTAACTCAGAGCACAAGCTCTGGAAAAGAGACAAGTGAAAATCCCATTCCTCTGCATTATTTGGAAAAATAATGAGCAGGCTCGGCTGACATCCCATCTCTTTTCATTTGCAGCTATTGAATTACCTGTTGGCTCACCTCATCCTTCTATTTAAAATGAGCAATAAAATATATGCTGGGCCATTTAGTGCCTCCTTCTGCTCACATCATCGAGGCTGAAGCCCAAGGGGATGGACTTTGCACCGCCTTCAGTCACGTTCGACTGCTGTGCCCCCTCCATGTCTTCGCTTCCGCTGCTCTCATCCAGGAGTGCCCTTCTGCCACTGGCAGGAAGTCTGGCCACCTTCTGAGGCTTATTACATCATCTGCTTCCTTATTACATCATCTACCTCCTCTTCCAGGAAGCCTTCCCTAATTTCTCAGAGCAGGAGGGCTCTCTCCTCCCTTTCAACTCTTAAACCATCTTCTCCATCTTATTCAAGTGACTCTGACTGTAGGATGCATTTGCTAATCTTTGAACACACATTTTTCCTAATGAGCTAATGACAGCTCATATTTATAATTACTTACTACAACTTGGGCACCATTCTAAACTTGTCACATGAGCTGGCTAATTTAAATCCCACAACAATCCCATTTCAATAGATACTATGGTCACCGTTTTACAATAAGAAAACAGTGCCAGAGGGAGGTGAAGTCACTTGCCTCAGGCCACACACCCAGATGGTGGCTAAACCAAGTTTCTAACCCAGATGGTCTGTCTGGCATCAGCTCTAACCCCTAAACCTCACTGCCCCCTTCAATGGGCCACACTTCCTCCAGGGTGGTGTGGTACCGTGAATTTAGAGGCATCCAGCTCAGTCCATTTCTTTGTGGCAGAAGTTATAGAGCATGGGGGCAGAAAACCATGTTTAAATATTGCTTCTGAAGGGAGGAGTTTGATCTCCAGTCTGTGATAGACTGTACGACTGTTCCCAGTAATTTGCTGCCCACTTCCAGGGGACGTCCCGATGGGTATACTCTCTCCTTTAATGCAAATTAATGCTTAGCTTGGATGTATGACTAGCTGTGACCAGTGGGATGTAAGCAGAAGTGACAGTGTCACAACAGAGCAGAAACTTTCACAGCCCCTGCAAGGTTCAGCTGCTGTTCTTTTCTGTGAGCCACAAACAACCCACAGCCGACCTGCCACATGGACGAGATAGAAACCCCTGTCACCATCAGTCAGGAGGCAGCAGATGACTGCTGCACGCAAACCGAGTGAAAGCTGAGACACGGTGGCTGCCCCAGAATGAGGAATCACGTAAGTATACAACGATGACATGATGGGCTTAGTAGCCAACAGACAAATTTCTCCCTGCTTCCCAGTCTTATCTCAGACTATGGTCTCACCTTCTTTTCCAACCACCCCCTTCTCCATTCTTCCAGTGGCTTCAGGGGAATCAGACTCAGAGCCCCACCTCCTGACCCCTCCTGACCACCCGCAGGCCCCTAGGGTTCAGCTAACACCTACCAGCCAGCAGTGAATTCCACGTGGGCATCAAAGAAGCCAGTGACCTGGCCGGTGGCGGCCTTCCAGCCCTCGATGCGCGCTCGGATCAGGCCCTCTCTTTTTTGATTGCGTACCACCTTCACCAGCCCCGGGTAGCGTTTGTGCACGTACTCCTCCAGGGGGGCCTTCAGCTCCTCTATAAATGACAAAACACAAGAAGGTCCATAACTTGTCATCTCAAATATGTGTCCAACCCACTGTGGTGCCAACAGATCTTCAGGAAGTTCAGAGACTGCAGAAAAATTGGTGTGTCAGTAACTTTAGTAGAAAAGGCAACTCAGCGAGTGTGAGTCAGAAGACCTCTGACACACAGCCCAGGACAGGCACGCTTCTTCAACACCCAAGGTGTAGTGTACCTGGGTGCTGAAGTGGTAGCACCCAGGCCTGGCGTTTAGGTCTCCACTGCTGCTGCCTGGCAGGTGTCCTCTAAGGTTTCTTTTCTTTGTGGCCCCCCCTGTCCCGCCCTGGCCAGCATTCTCACCCTCCCACTGTCCCATGGTCCTGCTTATCCACTGCTGTATGGGTGTTTCCATAGGCACATAAGCCAGTTCTTATAGTACGAGTGCTAAGTGATCCAGACACACAGTCACGCGCCAGATGCAGTGTTAACAGGATTAGCGCTTTGCTCTCAGGATGTAAAATAAATCTTTGCCTGGTAATGAACATGCTACCGTGGGGCAGAAGTGACGCCGACAGAGCTCCCACACACCTCCTTCTGCAACAAGCACGTGGTGCCGAGTGCCTTATTTATGTGATCTAATTTAATCCTTACAGCAACCCTAGGAAGTTGCTAGATTAATTCTATTAATTATCTGGATTAATTCCTGCTTTTCAAATGAAGAAATAGTCTCAGGGATGCTAACCTGCCCTAAAGTCACACACCTAGTAATGGAAGAGCTGAAACACAGGCCAAACGTGTCCAATTTCATAAACTTAAAGGTTGGTACCTTTATGTACAACAAATCACCAGACGCAGGAGGTCAGGAGAAGCTGACAGAAAGGGGGTTCTTAGAGATGCACACCTCACGGATCTGCCCGTAGAGAGTCAGGCTTATGCGATAGGACACTCGGGGTTCCGGGAGCAGCCCAGGTGATTGCAGTGACAGAGGTTCACACCAATACTGGAGAAGACTTTTGAGAAGACCTCTGAGTGCGCTCTAATGGAACCCAGGAAAGCTGTATCTACAGATACTGTGCAGAAGTCTCACATCCTAGTTACACAGGGCAACGTTTGGCAAATTAAAGCCATACTTTTGCAGCATACGTGGAGGGCAACCTCACCAGGTCAGACTGCTGTCCCTGGGAGTGATGTAGCCTCCTGAAATACACGAAAGTAAATTTCTGTTAAGACACCCAGTCTCTGGTACTTTGTTATGGCAGCCACAGCAGACTAATACAACTGCTTAGAAAGGATTAAAAAATGGAACCTGGCTGGGGAAATGGCAGAAAGTACTAATGAGGCGCAGAGTGTGGCTGGGAGTGCAGACCGGAGTCAGACGGCCTTGGTTCAGAATGTAGTGCTAGCATTTATTACCTGGGTGGCCCTGGGAAATTCAACCAATCAGTTTGTGCCTCAGTTCCATCATCGGCAGAAGGCGGACCCCATCGGGCTGTGGTGAGCATTAAACGAGTTAATATACACAGATGTCTAGAATTATCTCTGGCATCATACACAGGCTGAACATTGAGTAACCAGTCTTCATAATTATTTTCCCTCTAGGTAGGTATAGGACACTTGAACAAAGATTTCAGAGCAGCCCAGGGAGCCTGAGAAAGCTGTGCCCAAGATGAAAAAATAGACCTATTCACTAGAACTATGGTCCTCAAATGGGAGGGAACATCAGCATTACTGGAGGGGTTGAAACAGATTGCTGGCCCCTTCCCCACAGTTTCATTTTCAGAAGGTCTAGGGTGGGGCCTGAGTATCTCCACTTCTAACGAGACCCAGGAACATCTATTTCTTAGTATGGGGACCTACGCTTAGAGAACCACAGAGTTGGAAATACACAGGACAACAGCCTTAGCCCACGCTCAGCACACAGTATGCCCTCAAGGGGTTATCTATGTCGGTGTTTTTGTTGGTATGGCTACCATCTTTGCCATCACCTAGCATTGGTAAGGCAGCTGGTAAGGCAGCCAGGCTGTGAGCACCCTCTGCTCCCTCACTCACCACGAAATAGAGAGATAACCAAGCAAATGAGACCGCGGTGGCCCAAAGAATGTTCAGCTTCTAGAAACCGTCTACTATACCTATTGGCTGGGCTTTTCTGTGTGTTAATTAAGTTTCTTGGAACAATGATTCTAGCAAGAAGGTTAGGCAGGCCATGCCCATTTGGTTTTTCATTTATTCCCCATGAGTGCAGAGAATGATGAGAGGACAGGCCTTGGGCGGCAATGCACCTGTGGAAGGTGCGGTGGAATCCTGCCTTCTCACCGGGGCTGGCCCACAGCGGCCGGAACTTGGGCGAGAACATCTGGAATGCCGAGTGCTGAGCACACACTGGGGACCCACAGGCACTGCACTCGGCTGCCAGGTGACCTGGAACCCCATTTGACTCTGCCCAGTAACCGGATGTCAGTCCTGGCCATGCCAGTCACCACGTCTAAGTGTCAAGTGGTCTCTTCATTTGTTTAGTGGTTGTGACTGAGGCATTTCAGGGGAGAGAGAGGGTAGAACAGGCATTTACGAGTTTGGCAAAAGACGGTGTGGTCCACCAGCACTGCCCTTCTCCATCTCACGGCTCCTGAGATATGGACCTTAAAGGGCTTCAAAACATATCCAGTGCCCTATGGCTTTTAACAATAAATGAGATTTCACATAAAATTATATGCCTTCCATAAATGTTGTTTCTAATAATAATTGGTCTATTAGTATTATTAATGTAGACCATTTTGATAATTTCTCATGAACAACAGCTGGTCTTTCGAGTTAGTCAATACCGCTTTGAAGTGTGTGGCCCACTGTGCAGGGATGACACTGGCCTCACTCTCACATGGTTCAGGACACACTGCTTCACAGGCATCTGAAGTGACAGCCTGTGGGATCCTGAGGGGGATGGCGCCACGCCGCTAGCAGGGCTTGAGAACAAGTGACCCTGAGCAGGCTTTTCTTTCCAGCCCCTGCGTGTGAATCTGCGCCCGGTAAGGTGTTGGCCCAGGGCCCTGCCGAGACTCAAAGTCCACTCAGACGCAAGTGCTCCTTCAAAATGTTTACAATCTAGTTAAGGAGATGAGTCATGTTTGAAAAATCACAATATTCAGTAATACAAAGGAAAGGAAGCCAAAGGCCAAAGGGAAAAACGTGGCCGTGGAAGGAAAGTGCCACGCAGGGTCACTGAGGGAGATTCTTTTGGCTCAGGTGCTCGTGGACAAGGTTCTGTTTGATTAAGCGGCAGTTTGAATGGGGGCTCTCACTCACTATTCCAGACAAAAAAACATAAGCATTAAATTGGATCTAGAGAATTACCAGTGTCTGTGAGATTGGGAAGATGCTATTAATTAGAGAAGAGAAAAAAAAAGAGAGAAGCAGAAAAACAAGTTGATGAGTTCCCCTGGGGACAGGTTGAAGTGCCTGCAGACACTCCGGGGTAGACTGCTGAGCCGAGTTAATGGTCCGTAGGTGAGAAGAAAAGGCGCAGAGTGTTGGGGACACAGCAATGGGAGATAATGGCTCTTAGAGAGTGAGAGTCCCGGGAGAGGGAGTGAAGAAGATTAGAACCGCACTTTGGGAAATGTGTTTTGAGGAGGCAGGAGGACAAGCTAGGGGTTCAGACTGGTTAGAAATAGCATCAAAGAGGCCGAATCACATCAAGGGTAGAGTTTACAAAAGGAGGATACATGCATTCCTTTCACAAATACATACAGAGCGTCTACATAGCTGAAAATGATGCAGTTCTTAGCCTCAGAGAGTTACTCTATGTCCAATGTCAAGAAAATCAATGCATTAGAGGAAATAACAGTTGAGAATGGACCATTGATTTAAGCAAGTAGTAGGTTCCTGATGGGACCATTGAGAAACAGGAATTCCCTTCTGGATGCATCTGGGCCCCGTGGGCAGAAGAGGATGGGTAGGACAGCTCAGGAGAGAGTTCCAGACAGGAGGTCCTGGTGGAACCTGATTGTGACAGCCACAGGGCATTGACGTGCTGAGATGTGGAAATTGCCTTAAAGTGAGAGAACCCACGAGTTAACCAAGTAAAAACAAGTCCCCAGGCTCACAGGGAAGGAAACAAATCCCCAAATGTCACACTCAACAAATGAACCCATTCTAAGACATTACAGGAACAGTAAGAAAAACACTTTGCATAAGAAATGTCATCCTTAACAAATGAACCCATTCTACCACAGTACAATAACAGTAAGAAAAACATTTTACACAAGATTTTTCTCACTGACAAACTCAGAGAGGAAAACAAAAACTCATTTCTGCAAAAATAAATGTTTACCTTCCAGTGTTATAAAATCCAATACTAAATGGGTCTAGAGCCATTTGGGAATCCTTGTGTTTGTTAGCTTTTGGTAAATAGCATTTGGAGAGGTCATCAGGGAAGAAGCAAATACTGCCTGTGATCAGAAAGGACCAGGAGGCAGATATATCTGCTCCTTAACAATAAAAGAAACACCTGTCATCCAGGCTTAAGGAGTACACATTGACAACGAGAAAGTTACAAACAGTACTACAGCAAAAAAAGCTGTATTATGGAATTATATTTAGATTCTGCACTTTGAGTGATGTTGGAGAATAAACAATTAGTCCCCTCCCTTGTGTGTAAGCCCTACTCAGAAGGAAGTGTAGACCTAGCAGATGCATTTCCACCTGCTTCCTAAACCAGTGCATGAACATCAGTGCCACGCAGATGTACATTGCGAAGTGTCCATGCCCCCTCGGGTTGGGCCATGTCTGTGCTACTGTGGTAGTTAACTAGTTATTAATAAAGGGGGCAAAGGGAATTAGACATTGAATTTAATAAACTGGGGAGCATGAGCCCATTTGCTTCACCGGGAAGCTAGCTACAGATTCACACCCCAGTGGATCATAATATTGCTCTTTCGAGAGGGATTAATACTCCTCCCTTCCACACTCTGATACCAGATTGTTGAGGCCCTCAGAGAAAGTTGCTTGATCATGGAGGACTGTCAATCCAACTGGGGGGTAGATCTATCAAAAAGCCTGAAAAAGCTTGGGAAGTTGATTGGGTATTTTGAACAAGCACCAGGTCCATGCCAAACCCAAGTTAATATAATCCCAGAGGAACAAAGAAATGTTCTCTCTCTCTCCCCCACTCCTTCTCTCTCTCCTCCCCAGTGAGGCACTCATCCCCTGCCTCTGTGTGTTCTCTCTCACCCAGGAGCATGTGACCATGTAGGTCTAGCAGCTACTAGGGCCCACAGCCAACTGCATGGGCTCCAAAGGACTAAGCTTTAATATGAAGCAGGAACTCCAGACCCTGGCTTATGTTTTGGCCTTGCTAAGGACATGGTTGGACTTTTTCCATGATGGGACAGAGGGAGATGGGGCACTGGAAATGCAGGGGCAGATTTCTAGACAAACACCACAATCTCGGTGCATGGGTCCTTGAAATGTTTACCTCACAATCCCATGGACAACCCTGATTTAAATCTACCAACATTTGTATCTCTCAACCTTCACAGTTATCAGGCCTTGATGAGACTTACTGAATGTTCTAATGCTCCCTCAAGGTATGGAAACTTGGGAGAATCAGTCTAAGCTTAGGTGAGTGTTTCTCAAACTTTAACCTACACCAGGATTACCAACAAGTCTGGGACATGATCCAAGACCTTGCATTTCCAATAAATTCCAAGGGGCTGTTGTTCTGGTGAACGCATTCCAGGTAGGTCTGGCTTAGATTTGGCCCCCTACCCAGTTCTATCTGCAATGAATCAGCCCCTGTGTGTAGAAGAGGACTCATCCTAACCAAGCAGGTGCTCCAGAATCCCAACGTGGCCACTACCCATCCCTGCTTTTCCCACTGACCTGGGCCTTTTTGTCTTGTCTCATCTGCAAGACTGAGCCCCTTGGAGATGATCCCAGTCTACATAATGAGGATTTGTCTTCTCATTTCCAAAACCGGGATCCTAATTGCTGGCTACCCCTGCATGAAAACCCTTATACTTAGGTGAATCCCTTGACAAGGATTCCATATGTTCATGGCACTGTTCTCACTCTCACTATTCCTCTTACTACTACTATTTGTGCTACAATTCTACCAGGATTACTTCTGCCACAGTCAACACCAATGTCGCCACCGCAGCCATGTATTACCAACCCTTTTCCCTGCCAGCAGTTGCTGAGTTTTGGGCACGCTCTAGATGGAATGTGCAGGTTGTAACAGCTAGGACAAGAACAGAGCATGCATAACACATTCTCATTAAGAACAAAAGACGGCTGTCTCAAAGCCAGTGTTCCTCAGAGTGTAGACCCTACCCGGAAATCAGCTGGGAGCTTGCGAAAATGCAGGTTCCCAGACCTGCTTTAAGAGTTTCTAACTTAATGGCATTAGAGGTGTTGACCAGCAATCCAGACGATTCTGACACAATCTCCAATCTTCTCAAAAGCACTGGCTGTTTTGTTTTGTTGTTTTTCATTGCTTTTACTGCAGTCAGTACACTCAACCCGAAAGTTATCATTTTGACCATTTCAAAGGCTGCGATTGAGTGGCACGCAGCACACTCACCATGTGGTGCAGCCACAAGCACTGTCCAGTTCCTGAACTTTGTCATTGGCACCAGTGGAAATCCTGCAGCCAGAAGGCAGTCCCTTTTCACCGCCCACCCTCCCTCACCCCCTGGAGATCTCTACTCTGCTTCCTGTCTCTGTGAATTTGCCTCTCCTGGATATTTCATAAAGTGGAAACATACAATATGTGGCTTTCATGTTTGTAAGCCCTAGTCAGTTTTGAAGGTGGGGAAGAAGAGGTAAAGGGAATTTTTGGTGTGAGTTTAAACCCCTAGGCCTTGCTGAAGATCTGACTCCATGTTCTGTTGCCAGGTGGCTTCTCTGATCTCCATTCTGTTTGTCGGTCCCTGACTTCCGGGAACCAGATAACCAAGCCAGGGATCAGAGAAACGAACGCCCAAAGCTCCCCCAGACTCAGGGAAGGGGTTTCTGACCTCTCTGAGGGGAGGACCCAGACCTTGGATCTGTGGTCACCCTCTCCTCCTGGTTCCCTAATGGGACCTTTCAGCTTGAGGACCGTCACAGAGCTCAGGGGGAACGTGGTCTTTGACACAGAGTTCCAGCCCAGACGTTAGTTGTGATGCTGTCCAGTTCTGCTGTGCCTTTTAAACAAGATGTATAAAATACTCAATATTATATACATGTAAATATGATGCCATAGAAAGAACACAAAAATAGACTCAAAACACCTGGATTTTCAGGTATGCCTGGCAATATCATTATGTTTGTAATAACCAGCAAAATAAATGCATAAAAGTAGCCATACAAAGGCCAATAATGAATTTTTTAAAATTGTCTTTCAAACAAAGAAAGACATTGTATGATATCGCCCATGTGTGCTCTAAAAAATTAAACCTGTAAAATACAGAGTAAAATGTTGGTTACCAGGTGGTGAGGTGGAGCAGAGAATAAGATTGATGGTGTTTAAGGCTACAAATTTAAAACAAGTAGTAAATAGGCCACAGGCCTCTCATACCCAGCATGGTAAACACAGACAATAATATTGCCCTACACAGATGGTCCCTGACTTACGATGGCTCGACTCACAAGATTTTGACTTGTGGTGGTGCAAAAGTGTTGAATTTTGAATTTTGATCTTTTCCTAGGCTAGTGATATTACGCAGTACAATACTCTCTCCTGCTGCTGGGCAGAGGCAGTGAGCCACAGCCCCCCCCCGTCTGCAACAGGACCAGGAGGGCAAACCCTCCACACTCTACAGTGTGTTGTGCTGTCAGCGTTTCTTGGATATTGTGCTCTGAGCATGTTTAAGGTAGGCTGGGCTACGCTATGATGGCTGGTAGGTTGGGTGTATAAAATGCATGTTTGACTCAGGATACTTTCAGTTTACAATGGATTTATCAGGATGTCATTCCATTGGAAGTGGAGGGACATCTGTAATTATGTAATATGAGAAATACTGCTATAACAGCAATCATATTACATATAGCAATGTGTCTAAGTAACACACTGCGTACCTTAAATGTATACAATGTTACACATCAAGTTTCTTCAATTGAAATTATTGCTTAAGAAAAGTTTTAAAATTAAAAAAGGAAGGGTGGAGAAACCTGATGCACACACTGGGCATGATGCATCTGGGTTTCTCACCTGTCAAATGGAGCTAGAAAGTCCCAGAAATCCATGCAGGCTTTGTGGGACCTGAAGTTTATATAATTGGGAGGAGCTTCTTTAAGAAAAGGTCTCTCTTCTGTAAATTCCACAAAAACAAACACACACGTGACCATGTTGTTAGGCCTCTCCCCTCCCGAGGGCCCAAAGGGGTGCTGCCAGGGAGGGTCCCTCACATAAGCCTCATGTCCATTACACCCTGGTGAGGCTGGCTTCTGTGACCCAAAGCTCCTTTTTTGCTGCCAATGAACTACTTTTCAAACACTTTAAATGCCGTACCCATCTGTATCTAAAATGAAATATTTATATCCACGAACTGCTAACCAGGCTAACTCAAAACGTCAGCTAATTGTGAAGTGCTGCAAAACACTCTTCGGATTAAGTCCCCTTTCATATGTAACCAGAGAATACTCTATCTTGCAAACTGATAGCATTCCACAATTTTTATTTTAATATTCACTGAGTCCTAATTAAGTGCGACTTACTGTCATAACTGCTTGACCTATATCAATGTTTTCTACCATCGCCAACAACTCTGTGAGGTAAGGGGTAGTGTTAGCCCTGTTTTATGGGTGAGGAAACTGAGGCACAGAGAAGATAAGGACCTCGAGGAAAGCTTGTCGGTAACATGCCTGCGCCACCTGCCATTCTGCCTCTGATTCCCGTGGATGTGATGCTGTGAAATCTGCAGCTATCCAGGTGCTCGCATGGAATCGCGCCTTGTACGTCAGAAGCCGGACCTAGGCTTCTCCCGGAACCGGCCATCTCTGTGACTCTCAGGCCCCCACACTGTGGCTGTGGCTGTGGCTCTGGCCTTGGCCCATGCATCTGCCCTTCCAGGCCGCTGTCCTCTGACAGTGGTCAGCCCTCTCCAGAGAAGAAGCCCACTGGCTGATGGAGGGGCCCAAAAGGGGTGGGCATCGGGGAGAACCTGCTGGACTTCAAACTCCTCCAGGCAGCCCCATCTAACTGCGGGAGACAGCAGGGACAGAGAACCATAGTTCCACCTCCCCTGCATGGGCCCATCTGGCTCTGAAATTCTGGCCTTTGAGGGCACGGATGCAGAGGAAGGGCACATGTGAGAATGCAGGATGAAATAACATGGAAGGCGGCTCTGGTGAATGTTTTATTCTCTGAGCATCTCTCAGCTTTGTGGATTAGATAATGCATGCTCTGACTATGGGAACAAAAAAAAGAGGTGAGAACAAGAAACTTCAGGAAGAATGGGAAAGATTAAAAGGGGATGTTTTCGCTGTGTATGAAAGCATTTTTAAAGGCAAGTCCACAGTGAGATCAAAGCAAGGACGAAAGAAAGCAAAAGATGAAAAGAAGCGAGAAAGAGATGTGAGGTGCAAACGCCAAAGTGTTAAACTAAATATATCACAGGGAGTTGTGCATTCATGTGAGGCGGCTTGAAAAGGAAAGCCATCTCTGCCTTCAATTGCTTTGTTAAGAAATTCCTCTCCACCACTTCCTCCATTTAAATTTCACCTTAAAAAAAATAGGTACAAATAGTCCAAACCAATGGATAAACAAACAGCACAGCGCCTATAGGTGATTCCTCTAAGTTGCTACCCCAAATTACAGGAGTGTTCTCTTATCTTGCCCCATCAAAAGGCAGTTGAAAGTCTGGTGTTTGCAGCTGATGCTAATAATAACATGTGAATTTAAGCGATAAAATTTCCCTACAGGCTCCAGTGTGTTTTTCTTTCATTATGTTTCTTATTTACTGCGATATTGATTCTGAATGCTCCGAAGCTAGCAAACCTCTTGCTTGAAATAGCAAAAGTTAGTCATTAAGGGGGGAGCAAAGGGGGACAGCAAAACCTCACATAAGACACGTGAAGTCCCGGAGAGAACAGGGTCACGTCTTGGCACTTGGCCACTTGAGTTTTCTTTAAACACAGTTGGCAGCCAGAAATGAAATAACTGGGGCAAGGCATCTGGTCAGTCCACCCTTCTCCAGCATTGGGGGACTTCTGTACGCAGATCCCTGAATTTTCCAAGGTCAAAGGCAGCGTGAACGCTAGGCACAAGGATTTTATGCATGCTCACACAAATCAGTGCATGTTGAAGTGCTGTGTAGCATAAAGGTGTTCTGTAAAGAACAGCTTCTTATTAGGGTCCAAAAGGCCTGCAGAACCTAATATGTCTCTTCCAACCCAGGAAACCATATCATCCTGAAGGACAGTCACTGACCAGTCAGAACAGATGCCACCTGGACCACCAAACTGAACATGCTGGCTGAGTAGCAGCTCTGCTAATACCAACCCACCATCACACCAGACATTCCCATACTTCTCACTCATTTGAGCTAATGATGCACAAAAGTGCTACTGATTTTAGGTGCACACAGAGAGTGCACATGGCGGGAATGTTTTGATCTAGAAAAAGATGAAAATGGGAAGGTCTCAAGAAAAAGGGTGTCACGGAGCCAGGTGCATTATGTGGTTTTACACTGAGTCGGGGTCACCTGCTGTCACCTGGGGAGGCAGGGACATACATGGTCAAGGCATTCATTCACCTTGAGCTGCTGCACAGCATCAGGGGAAATAGTTAATAGGCCCTATCCAATAAGGCAGTTTGGGTATTTCATAAATAAGATACCACATGCTAAGTGCTTAGCTCAATGCTTGGCACATAGCAAGCATTCAATAATGCTTAAAATTCTTATTTTTAGTATGCATATAGTTTTTATATAGGTGAAGGGGGGCTAGAGATGTCTTGGGAAGCAAAAAGATGAATCATAAGGGTGTAGGAGGGGTGCAGAAAGGGACTCCGTGGTAAACTGGGAGGGGGAAGCACAGACAGGAGGAAGGTCTGGAGGGGGTTTCAGGGTGCAGGGAGGAGGCCTGGTTCCAGGAATGGGCCTGCTGAACTGGGGCATCAGCTGCTGTAAATACTGCCTGTGCTGCCACAGGCAAGGCACTTGCCTCTCTGAACATCATCTTGTTTTGAAAAAATTGGTATCAGAGACCCTCTCCCAGTGTCAGAGGGCGTGGACAAGACCCAAGGAGAGATGTGTGCAGTTAGCCCAGGCAAGGGGCCGGTTCATCGTGCCTGCTCTCATCTGCCCCAAAGCCTCAGGTGTTCCTGGATGTCCTGCAGGGGTAATTAACTAGCAGGCCCCACTGAGGCAGGGTGGCTGACTGTCCTGCAGTCATCATGCTGTGTGTGTCAGAGAAGGAGGGAATTAGGGGCCAGGCAGGACTCTGAAGGCAGCCATCTCGCCCTAAAGGGTTTGCTCCGGGCAGAGTGCCGGTTCCCCGCACAGGCCCTCCCAGATCCTCAGAGCACAGCCTGCAGCCAAAGAGCCTCTGTCCAGCAAGCCGACCAGAGCTCACACATACAGTGATCTAAAGACATTCACGTCAGCCCTGGCTGGTGTAGCTCAGTGGATTGAGTGCCAGCCTGTGAACCAAAGGGTCACTAGTTTGATTCCCAGTCAGGGCATGTGCCTGGGTTGTGGGCCAGGTCCCCAACATGGAGCACACGAGAGGCAGCCACACATGATGTTTCTTTCCCTCTCTTTCTCCCTCCCTTCCCCTCTCTAAAAATAAATAAATAAAATCTTTTTTAAAAAGAAGACACTTATGTAAATGTCACCTCATGTTTCCAATACAATAAGAACAAAGCTCAGATGCTGCTCTTCCAAGAACTAAGGTGAGAATGACCACGCCTGGCCTTCCTGACGACTATTCCCGCCATGTCCAGGGCTTCTTGGCCCCACCTCTCCCTCTGTCTCACTGTCAGCCTCACTGATCCCTGAACAGCAGGGCTGTTCAAGGAGCCTCTGCATCCTTTCTGCTCTAAGGGCTGTCAGAAGACATCAAAGACTTGCCAGTTCCCTCCTCAATCCTGTGGCCCAGCAAGGCCCTCCATCTCTGAATGGGACTCTCTCTGAACCTCTAATCTGCCCATCAATTCCTACAAGTTGATCCTATGTGTGCACTTCAGTCTATATGCTCCAAGCTTCTCCGCCCCTAGATCTCAATTCCTGGGCTCCCTACCCCCCACCACTTCCTTTTCCTCGTCCTTCCACATGTCTAAATTCTGTCTCTCGTAGTCCAGCTCAAGTGCCACATCCCTCACAAAGGCCTTATTTATTTCCCCAACTTGTGGAAATACCGCATTGCCACATGCAAATCCACGGATGTTGTCCCATTAGGAGTCCATGGTATGTTTTGTCCACTCAGCCCCTCCCTTTCAGGAGCTCTGCTCCACAGTTACCAGTGGGCGGTGGTTCTGTGTAGGACTCTGTCCTCTTGGTCAAAGCTGACAGATCCAAGGATGGGCATCTGATCCAGACTAGAGAACCATTTCCCCTCCCTCGGACTCCCCTATAGAGACACTCCTGTCCCTCGCCAGTGCCTGGAGCTGTCATTACAATATCAGTTTTGAGCTGTTCTGCAGCCCTATTCCCCTCCAGATGGCCTGGAGAACTGGGGGTAACAGGGAAGGAGGGCTCAGAGACAGCAGAGCCCCAGAACAGAGGACCCGGCAGTGTTGCGGTGCCTGGGCCTGATTCCCCCTGGCCCAGCCTCACTCAGTCTCTGGTTGTGTCAGACTCTCTATCATTCTTTTACTGTTGGGTCCCAGTCTAATGGGTGCCCAAGTCCAATTACAGAACAAAACTATCAGCTTTTGGGATTACTCCTGGTGCTGCTGGAATGCAACCCATTCCTCTCAGAGGACAGGCTGGAAGATTACAAATTCATCAGATATTTTTAGAGAGGTGTCACATGAAGGGAATAAATGACCATAAAAAAACTTGCTTGAACATGCATTTACCATAATTAAAGCAATTTGTACTCTTGGGTACTTACCTTAGAGAGATAAAAATGTATTTTCACACAAACACCTGCATGGGAATGTCCATAGCAACTTTATCTGTAAACGGCCCAAACTGAAACAACCCAAATGCCCCTCAACAGGCAAAGGGTTAGACGAACTGTGGCAAACTCAGACCATGGGACACCAGGCAGCAGTAAAGAGGAAAGAACCCGTGGTGCTCACAGCATCTTGCACGGACCTTAAGAAACGTATGCTGAGTGTAAGACACCAATCACAAAGGCTACGTGCTATACAGTTCAATTTATAGGACATTCTTGAAATCACAAAAGTATGGAGATGAGGAATAAATTAGGGTTGCCATGGGTCAGGGATGGGGTGGGGGATGGGAGTGGTGATAAAGGAATAGCGTGGGGGAGCTCTGTTCTGCATCTTGATTATGGTAGTCGTTACAGGAATCTACATGTGTGATAAAATTGTATAGAACTACCCACCACACACACACACACACACACACACACACACACACACATACATTAAACTGGTGAGATCAGAGGAAGCTCTCATTGTCCAAAGTCAACTTCCTGGTTTTAATGCTGCCCTAGAGTTCTACAAGGTGTTACTATTAAAGAAAACTGAGTAAAAAGATACATAGCACCTCTTGTACATTCGTCCAACTTCTTGCAAATTTATAATTATTGTAAAATAACATGTTTTTGTGGTTGTTGTTATTGTTCTTTTTTTAAGCCAGTTAGCATATGAAGCCTTAGCTGGGGACCTTGTGTTATCTCTTGTGTAAAGATAACACACGCTCCTTATCCTATCCTCCACACGGCCTAAAAACACACAAGAAGAAATGTAAATGCACAACCCATTTGTGATTACAGGCCTACAGAGCCAACACCGTCACACTGCAGTGATCTGGTTGGGGACAAAAACAAGTATTATTTCTTGTTAAGAAGCTCTTTACAGGCAGGGGCAAAGGCAGGTGATGTTCTCATAGGGAAGCCCGGTCCGGCATGGAAATGTGTGATAATGAGGTGTCTCTCGGCTGCTTCACTAGGAGCCTCAACAACACAGGAAAAAACGTTATCTTCCCAAAACACAAGACTCCTCCTATCTCTGCAATTATAAGCCAAGAAGAAAAGCAAACAATGCCAGCATGCTTCTCCAAAATCCCTTCAGAAAGTCCAGAGGGTATAGCCTTTCTCTCTAAAAAGTTTCCTAACAGGAGCCTTCCTGCTTTTGACCTTTGAGCCCACCAGCCAAGAGAAGAGCTCGATTGGGTGTGCTTGCTCCAGAGGGAAGTGTCAATGACAAGGTGTCCACCTGCCCAGATCACTAAGAGAGCTGAATGATAATTACTGGAGATAGGCAGTTTTGGGAGTTCTAAACGGAACTATCGAGTAGAAGCCAAAATATGTACAGTAATGCCAAAGACAAAAATTCCCAAGACAACGTCAGAGAAAGTGGAAAAAAGAAACCTGCACATGTGCAGTATATGTTAACCTACTCAGCAATTGCCATAACTTAGCCCTGTGCCAGGCCCTGGGACACAGCACAGAAAGAGCTACAATTCTAGTCCTCAGGGGTCTTACAGTTTAGAGATGGGCAAGTACATAAATGCAATACAGAGCTCTAAGTGTTGTGCCAAACTACACACTGGGGCCCTTGGAGTGGAGGCTAAGGGCCCCCAATGTGGCCCCAGCTGGGAAATTGGGAAGACTTCCTGGAGGGGGTGAGACCGAAGTAAAATGTTGAATAAAGAGCTGGAGCTACCAAATCAAATATTGCCATAAGCACATCCCACAGTCACACCCTTTAATATACTTTCAGGGATTGAACTACGAGCTTTTGCAAGTATTGTCTCTAAACCTCACAGTTTAAATCCTGCAGAAAATCCACTATTATTCCCAACTTACTCAAGATCAGAAAAGTTTAAAGTACCTTGGCCAAGACCACACAGGATTTGATTCCGCTTTTTCCTCCACATGCTATTGATGAAGCACAAGGAAGATAATGAGACAAGATTTTTTAAAAAAAAAACATAGTGAAAAACTACTGATAAGACTTATTAAAGATTTATTAAAGATTATAATAGTAGAAATGAAGAAGCTTCTACTATTATTTTAAGGGGAACTCATGGGCTAAAGTTACCCGGGAGGCTTGAAGGCCATTAAACTCCCACGGGAATTTGGACTTAACATGCCTAAGAAAGTGAACTTGATCTCTTTCCCAAACCCACCTTTCCAGCACGTTCCTTTTACTGATGAGCATCACAACCTGTGCTGTCCCCCAAACCAAGGCCCTGGGCGTCCTCCTTGACCCCTCCCTCCTCTTCACCCCCCTTTACAACCAAGCAACCCTCATGTGCTTCAGCCTCAAAGGTTCTGCATCTCAAGTGCTGTCGTGCAGGAAAACAGGAAATTCCAAGTCAGTGGTTAAAGGGTGGGTTATTAAATAGGTTGAGATACCCAGACTTTGAGACAAGAATTTCTGAGTTAAAACTCTCATACATTAATGTAAAAATACTTAAGTAACTTGGAATTTATTTTTAAAGAAATCTTTATCATCGAGAAGACACACATGAATATTTGTACCATCTACAGATAATGAATGACTTTCTTAGGATATCATCATCAGAAGAAAATTGATTGACCTGACTACATAATGTAAAGTTTATGTTTGTTGAAAATACTTTAAACAAATTAAAGTAAAAAGCACAGATTGAGAGAAATACCTGTAAAATTAATATAAAGTAGTTTCACATACAACATTTTAAAAATCAATAACATAAAGATAAATACCTCAAAAGAAAAAGGAATAAGGAATTATCAATAGACAAATCCCTAAAACAGAAATACAGTTAAGCATATGAAAAAGTACTCATCATCACTAATACTCAAAAAATGCAGATTTAAAAATGGCGTGCCAGTGTTCAGTCCTCATAACAGCAAAGATGGCAAAGATCCATAGTGTTTGGTGCTGGCAAGGGGGCGGAGACCACACTTCCACATGCTCATCATGGAACAGCGCCGCATATCTGGAGAACAATTTATCAATTCACATTAAAAGTTCTTAAAAATGAATACAGAACTTTCAGGATAAGAAATTTGAATCAGATATTATCCCCTATGCAAAAGCCACTGAAAAGTATGGTAAAGAGATTTAAAAAAAAAACAACGAACCCATAACCTTCCAGGCCAGGGAAAATATGAGAGTTGCCAACCACAACACTGGGAAAACCGGAAAGCAGGTTCACAGGGGAACCACAGAGACAGGTGTGTCAAAGCCAGGACGTCCAACCCAAGCTCTCAGACAGAGAGACAGAGAGGGAGGGAGAGAAAATAAAAACTACAATGTTCAATTTTCCATTCCATTATTTTAAGTGTCGTTTGGTGGCATGAAGTCTAATCACGCTGTCGTGCAACCATCACCACCACCCGTCTGCAAGACTTCTTTGTCTTCCCGAACTGCACCCATTAAGCCATAACTCTCCGTTTCCCCTCGTCTGCCCCTGGGGCTGTCTAAACACCTTTTAAGAAAGAGGTAATCATGAACAGACAACTGGTTCACTGCACATCCAAGGAAAGCATCCAACGTGGGAGATAGAAACTAAACGACGCAAAGAAAAAAGCAACTTGTGAAAACAGACTATGTAGGGAGAAAAGCTAAAAAACAAAATAGGACATTATTAATATCCTCCAAGGGATAAAAAATATATTGTTTCCATTAAATAAGAGCAATATGCTATAAAAAAGGAACTTTCAGAGAATAAAAAGAGTGCTTGGAAGTAAAATCATGATAGCAGAAATAAAAAAGCACTGAATAGAAGAAAGATAAAATTGAAGAAAGCCAGCAGAGTAAATGATACAACAGCAGAGAAGATATAAGAAAATTAGGGTTTCAATCTAGGAGGTTCAATACTAGAATATGGGAGATGTTGAAAGAGAGAATAAAAAATGGGGAGGAATTATCAATTCAATATTTTAAGAAATTTTTCCAAAACTGATAGACATTAGATTCCGGAATGAAGCCACTAAATGCCCAGCCCAATGGATGATAATTGACCCACCCCCTGGGCTCATCACTGTGAATTCCAAAACTCTGGGGACAAAATGAAGATTCCGTGGGCTTCAAGAAAGGAAAAAGAAATTGTGAAGGATCAGGAATTTGGATGTCATTGGTTCTTTTTTTAAAAAATCAAAAGATAAAAGATAATGGAAAACCACATGAAAATTCTGAAAGAAGATGAGCTTTCTTCAGACATAGATGATCTAAAAAAATGTTGATCTTTCTTGTAATCTTTCTTAAGTAGCTTCTAATTGTATGTTTTACCAAAATAAGAATGTAAACCAAGAAAAAGAAACGCATGGAATTCAGCACAGGAGGGGAGCAGAGGAGATGCCCGGGAGCAGGGTGACAGGAGATCCACAGTGACAGGCATGCACAGGCCCCAGGGCCACACGTCCACAGCAGAGCAGTGTGACTTAAGGCGAATGCGTTGAGAGTTGTAATTATGATCTCTCCTGCAAACTCACCACGCTTTAGGCTAGGGATAGACTGGATGAGACAAGGACTTCTAACATGAACTGATAATTTGTTCTCCGCATGCGTGCAACTAACCTATAAAAATTATATGAAAGTGTCTTTTTCTCTGTATCTTTGCAGACACTGAACCTTTGTCATCTTTGTTATCCTGATGAATAGAATGATGTCTGAATGAGGATGGATTGTCCCTATTCTCTTCTATAATTGGATGTTCTGAACACAGGCTAAATTTGAGCTCTCTCTACACTCCTGCTGCCTGGATCAGTTGAGGATATTCATTTCATCCCTTAAATATGACCTACTTTGACCTCCTCCTGGAGGTCAGAGGCAGAAATCACAGAGCAGCTGTTCCGCCTACCTGGGTTTTTGCCTTATACCCAGTAATTAATGGGTTCACAGAATAGCCCTGCCAGATACCCCCACTGGAATAAGCCCTGAGCTGTCTCATGACTTAGCTGTCTTTCCCAGAAGAGGCTTTTGTAAACTCTTAAAAAAGCACATAGATCAACATTCATGTTCTTGACCTGATAGGTTAAGAAGCATTTATTAATAAGTACAGTTAAAAAAATAAAGGAGCCAGGAGAGTTGAGCAAAAAGAAAAAAGGAAGAAATAAATGGCATCCAGATTGGAAAGTAAGATTATCACTATTTGAAGATGGGATGATATTATATATAGAAAGCTATAAAGAATATCCATGCACACACACAAAACTATTAGAGCTAACAAAAAAAAAGTTTAGAAAAATAAAAGGATATAAGATCGATGCACAAAAAATCAGCTATATTTCTCTACAGTAGCAATGACCAGTCCAAAAATAAATAATCTGCTTAAAATAGCATCAACAATAATAAAATATTTAATAATAAATTTAACCAAAGAAGTGAAAGATTTGTATATGAAAAACTACAAAACAGGCGGTGGTGTATAGAGCGGCACACACACACAGCGAAGAAATCCCTCCCAAAAACTACAAAACATTGTTGAAAGAGATAAAGGCATGCCTAAGTAAACAGAAAGACACTCTATGTTTATGGATTGGAAGCATTTATATTGTTGTTGACAATACTCCACAAATTGACCTTTATATTTGATGCAACCCCTAACCAAATTACAACTGCCTTTTTTTTGCAGAAATGAACAAGCTGGTCCTAAATTTCATATGTCAGTACCCAGGACCCAGATAGACAAAACAATCTTGAAAAAGAAGAGCAAGGTTGGAAAACTCACACTTCCTGATTTTAAAACTTACTACAAAGTAATAGTTACCAAGACAGTTCGGTACTGGCAAAACGATAGGCACCTAGATCAATGAAACAGGAATTACAGTCCAGAAATAAACCCTCCTCACATTGGCAGTCAGTTGATTTTTTTTAAGATTTATTTATTTATCTTTAGAGGGGAAGGGAAGGAGAAAGGGAGAGAAATGTCAATGTATGGTTGCCTCTCGTGCAACCCCTGCTGGGAACTGGCCTGTGAGCCAGGCATGTGCACTGACTGGAAATCCAACTGTGGTTGTTTGGTTCGCAGGCCCACACTCAATCCACTGAGCCACACCAGCCAGGGCAAGTCAGTTGATTTTTGACAATGGTGCCATGACCATTCAATGGGGAAAGAATAATCTTTTCAACAAGTGGTACTGAAACAACTGAACATCCTCATGGAAAAATGTGAATTTGGACCCTAATTTAAACTACATACAAACACTAACTTACAGTCAATAAAGACCTACATGCAAGAACTAAAACAATATAATTCTTCGAAAAAATAGGTATAAATCTTTGTGATCTTAGATTAGGCAACAATTTCTTAGACATGACACCATTAGCTCAAGCACCCAAAGGAAAAAATTAGCAAACTGAACTTGATCAAAATTAAAAACTTTTTGCATTAAAGGACACTATCAAGGAAGTGAAAAGACAACCCATAGAATGGAAGAACATATTTACAGATGCACTTGCAAAAAAATACTTACAGAATATATTTAATAAAAGTGCATATCCAGAAGATGTAAACAATTACAACTCAAAAATAAAAAAATAAATAGGCCATTTTTGAAATGGGCAAAAGATTTGAAAAGACATTTCTCCAAATAAGACAGACTAATAGCAAATAAGCACATAAAAAGATGCTTAAAATAATTAGCTGCTAGGGAAAGGCAAATAAATCCACAAGATACCACCCACTAGGCTGGCTATGACTTAAAGAAGAAGGAAAACAAATGTTGGTGAGAATGCAGAGAAATTGAAACCTCCATACCGTACTGGTAGGAATGTAAAATGATGCAGGTGCTATAAAAAACAGTCGGTTGTGGATTCAAAAAATTAACCACAGAATTATCATACAGTCCAGCAATTTCATGCCTGGGTACAGATCTAAGAAAACTGAAAATGCTTATGTCCACATAAAAACACATATATGAATGTCCATAGCAGTATTACTCCTCACAGCCCCAAACTGGGAACAACCCAAATATCCATCAACTGCTGAATGAATAAATGGGTGATATCCACACAACGAAATATGATTTACCCACAAAAAGAATGAAGTACTCACATACGCTACGACATGGATGAACGTAGAAAACATTTTGTTAAGTGAAAGAAGCCATACACAGAAGGCCATGTATTGTGGACTTCGTTTATATCAAAGGTCCAGAATAGGCAAATTCATAGAGACAGACAATACTTTCATGGTTGCTCTAGCAACTGAGAGAGACTGCTAGAAGAGTCAGGGTTTCTTTTGGGAAAATATTCTTGAATTAGATAGTGGTAATAGTTACAAAACATTTTGAATATACAAAAGCCACTGAACTGTGCATTTTAAAATGGTGTATGTTATGTTATGTGAACTATATCTTAATTAAAATAATGGAAAATAAACAAACGCTATGAGTGTTTCAAGAATACCGATCCCTATAATTCTGTGTACTCTTAACTCCTCAAACAAATTTCAAGGCAAGAAATGCCGAGGGCCTGAACAAAAAGACCAGTGGCCTGGGATATGGCCCAGTAGGACCACACTCAAGAGTAACCAACCATTTGCCGTGAACCTAAAATTCCTCTGAAAAAATTAAGTGTATTAACTTTTTTAGTAAACTCGGACTAAAAAAAAAAAAAGTAACTAACCAGATGCTGCTGGGAAAGGGAGGAGGAAGAGCATGAAAAGACTTCCAGTCTTTGATGATGAGATATCTGAGAAGGCGAAGCTCTTCACTAAGACAGGAAATGAATGGCGAGAAAGAGTATTCTGAGACTGAGAGTAAAATGGTAAGTCAGTCACTGGGCCAGTGGAGCTTGTGGTTTCAGAGGAGCCCAGAGCAGCCACAGATGGAGGACGTGTGTAGGGAGCTCAGAGAGGCTGAGTTGCTCTGGGCTGGAGTGAGGGACTGAAGGATCGTCAGAACGTACACAGTGGAGGGACTACCCAGTGTCCCCACGGTGAGGACCATGGGTGCTGAGATCCCAGTGGAAGCAGGGAGCTAAGGAGGAGGGAGGAGAGAGGAGAATCAGAACAGAGGAGTGCAAGGCCCCAGGAAGAGAAGAATACAAGGGAGGGAGCTGCCCATGACACACGACGTGGCCACACTGGAGCAGGGAGGTACCCACTGGATGCAGTAGGCAGTGATCACTGTAAGTTTTGCCTGAGTGATTTCAGTTTAACGTAAAAGAGTACAAAGAATTATGCCTTACTAGGGCTTAACATCAGCCAATGTCAATATTCAAGTTTAATAAAACAAATTACTTTAAAAAAAAAACCAATAAGGGAAAAAGATCTGACTTGCCTGTGCACACAGATCCAGTCACCTGGCTTCACTCACACATTCCCTGAAGCAATCTTTTTCTTCTTTTCTGAAAAAGCCTTTTATCTCGAATGGATGTGATAACATATGGAAGTGGGAGGGGCTATCATTTCCGCCTGTGCCAGTCTTGACCAGCCCGAGAATACACTGCTGCACCCTCATTAATCTACAGTTCCCGGAGCTTTTTTAATACAAGGGGAAATGTCATGCTTCACAGTTCAGGGGGAACATGAGAACATTAACTTCCTTTCACTATAGGATAGTAACCAGGTAAAATGTGCATTAAAAGAGGGTGAGAACATGGGCAAATGAGCAGTTGCCTCTGGCTAGTCTCACAGTATTTTTTTCCAATATGTGCTTTTAGATACATTTAAATTTTCCTACAAAGAACATGCATTACTTTTAAGATTAGGAAAATGGTAAGGCTGGGGAAAAAGTGTTTTAACAACTCAAAACAGAAGGTAAGCAAGGATAAAAATATTAATGCCAGACCAAGTAAATGCAAGGCAAGAAAAAGCGGTATTTTTCTGAAGATAAAAGGAGCATTACATAATGGGAACAACCACTACTACTAATGAAGCCCTGGAGATACAAATCTATGTTGCCAAAGAAACTGAAGAGTTATATAAATCAAACATTATTAGGATTATGGAGAGGAACAGTCATTGTACAAGGTAATGTTAAAACGCCATTATCACAAAGACTTACAAAGATAAACTCAGTCTATCTAAATACACATAATTGATGTCTGGCAGGAACCCACTCCCATGATTACCGTGTGAGGGTCTTTTCAAGTATATACAGAACATTTACAAAACTCAATAATACTCATCACAAGGACAATCTCAATAAAGAAAAAAATGTTAAATGTATCTTCTCATTAAAGAGAAGGCACTTCTGGCTTGGAAAAAAATAGAGAAGCTAGAGTTGGAAAAAGACAAGACAGGAATAGCATTAATATAGCCTGCTCCTGGTCCCTAAGAATTGTGGGGGACAGGAAAGGATGAATGGGAATCAACTTTATGGTCAAGATGGACTGAATTCCTCTTCTAGCTTTTTCTCACCCACTCAATACTTCATTAAACCTGAAGGGTGAACCACTGAAATGGTACTTAACTCGGTGGTTCTCAAAGTGTGGTCCCTCCTCCAGGAGAATCACCCAGGAGTTTGTGATAAATGCAAATCCCTCTGCCCTCCCACCCCCAGGCCTCCTGAAGCTGAACGTCCTCCAGGGCAGGGCTCCAGAATGTTCCCCTGAAAGCATCTGATGTTAAAGGTGTACAAACACCCAGGTGCCCTCAGCCCTCAACTCTGAGGGGTGGGTTTTACATTGGTCCCCAGAGTCCCCTTGGGATGAGGCTCCTGTCACCCAAAGTAGCAATCCCTAAGACACCCCCTTTGATGGGTGCCTTCCCTTCCCAGTCCTAGGTCCCCACTCTCCTCTCCACTTCCCAAATAAACCAATGCACTCAACTCTGTCTCAAGGTCTGTCTGTGGGGGAACCCAAGCTAAGACCCCCGCTCTTAGAAGTATGTGTTCTGCTTGAGGCTGGCTTGGCTGACCATTCCTTCCTCTCTGGCCAGGCTCGGCAGAGATTTTCTTGGGAGAGGGAGCTCCACCAGCAGCGAGTCCCCACACCAGTTCAGTCCAGCGTTCACAGTTCCCTCTCTTTTCTGGGTCTGCCAGCTCTTCTGAGCGGCACTTCCAGCCACTCTGCTGCTAGCCCCTTGCTCAAGGGTCAGCTACCAGCCAGGCCCTATGGAGCAAAGCGCTGCCCAGAACCTGGCGTGTGGATGTGCAAGCTGTGGGGGTACCACGTGCTTCAGTGGGGTACAGGGTGCTGAGACAGCACTGAGCCTGGGTGTCAGCAAAGGCTTCGAGGATGCAACATGCATGGGATATCTGGGGAATGAGTGGGACTTAGCCAGCAAATGAGGGGTGGTGGGTAGCAGCGGGGACCCCCTGCAGGGGTCCGAAAGTGCTGCTGCAGCAAGAGGTCTGCAACGGGCTGCAGAGAGGGATGCTGTGAGCCAGCCAGGGACAGAGACTTTGCCAGAGACTTAGAAACTGAAGAAACCTCCTTCTCACCAGACTCTCGATGTTGGTTTTAGAAGAATCTATAGATAATTAAACGGCCAGAGGTCAAGGGAGAAAAACAGACATGTGAAAAATTCAGCCAGTGACCCGTCTGTTCTCCTAGCCTGGAGGCCCGGAGGGGGCAGTGCCCTGAGCACCACAATGCCGAGTCCAAGCACACGGGCCTTTCACTGGCAACTGTGATGCTGGTTCAGAAGGAACAGGGCTCTGGAGCCATTGAAAAGTGATAAATGCATCCCGGAGCTCCTGAGGATTTCGGGCTTCAAACAGAACCTATGGTTCATCCTACCACCTCCTGGCCTCTCCTGACCAGGTGTGCACAGGGCCATCCTTCTGTACTCGGCATGCTGACAGCGAGGGTGTTAGCCTGCCCCTTAACCCTGCGGTTGCTCAGAGATAAGCCTCCTTGGCCTTAAGCACGCCCACTGGCTGGCTGGCTTTCCTGTCCCCAGCTTCTGGGGTTTCTCCCTGCTGTGAGCACAGTGGAGTCTGTGGGCTAGGAGTCCATACAAAGACACGGTTAGCCAAACCGACCCCATCCCCACCTCGACAACGGGCCTTCCTCTCCAAGGAACTCAAAGGATTTTTTTCTACTGCCGTCCAGTATTCGCTTGCTTTATATTTTTTAATTGAGCCATTATTCCTAACATACCTAAATTCCAAGCGGCCTGCAAACAGTGCAGTTTCCATCTGCAGTCATTGTGGGCTCAGAGGGCCCAGAGTGGCCCAGAGGGGAATTCTGTGGTAAGTCAAAGTTCCTGCCACAGGACAGAATTTCACTTTTTCTTTTGCCTCTCAGAAAAGGACAACAGGGATGGGGTTGGAGATGGGAGGTGTGGGTGAATTCAGCCTTTCGATGTCATCTCCTTTAGTAACAGGAAGAGGGAAAATTACTCTAGACACATAACTAGCCATTTATCCTCAGAGCCCGTGGACCAATGGACCAGTGTTTGCTTAGCCTTCTTCCTCTAAAACATCTCCCAGGGACAGGAGCCCAGGACACCTGGGCTCACGTTGGAATGAATGAAGTGGCATCTCCCCCTCCTGATACTGTGAGTCTGCATCTTCCTCTCCAAGAAGCCTGTGCCGGTCGGCCACCCCCATACCTTCATCACTGTTGTCATCCACCAGGATGATCTCCTTCAGCAGGTGTGTCGGCGTGTGGTTGACAGCGCTGTGGACTGACCGCAGGATCACCGACAGGGCCTCATTCACAAAGATAAATATGATGGATATCTGGGGCAGCTCCTTGGAGTACTTCAGCTCCTTACACCTGGGAGGAGAGAGGGAGAACAGGGTCAGAAGAAGGAAGACACGGGACTGGCTGGACCCAGCCCGACGATCCTCGTACATGCCCTCCCAAGGCTCGAATCATTGTGCCCTGTAAACTTCTCTTGGTTAAGGACTGAGAATAAAACCTGAAGAGGAGAGTGTTAAGCAATCCAGCTCCACTTCTCCCAAATTTACCACCCATACAAAATGGGAAGCATCAGTCTTGGGCACACACCTTCTGTGTCACAGGCTGCCGTGCCTACAGGTACCCCCTGGACTGGTCAGTGCCCACCTGCCCACCTGTACACTCAAGACCTCTGCGTTTCTTTGTCTGGAGCCCCCTTGTTTTGATGCCACCTAAGTAGTTCTGCTCCCTCACCAGCTCTCATCCAGAGACTGCTAGGAGTTGAAGCATAAACACCCCGGCTCCCTCAGCCCTTGAGCAGGTGGACTCTGAGGGGTAGGCTCCCAGGGTCACCCCGGGATAAAGCTCCTGTCACCCACAGTAACAATCTGCATGACATTACCTTTAGGAGATGCTTTCCCTTCCCAGTCCTCCTTCCCACTCCCCTCTCTACCTTCCAAATAAACTAATGCGCTCAAATTTTTGTCTCAGGGTCTTTTTTAGGGAGAACATATACTAAGACATCTACCAGAGACCCCTGCTCTCATGGAGCTTACATTCTAGGAGACATCCACCACACATGCAAATAATCACAATCAAGGCAGCGGGTCCTCTGCCCGTGCAGGAATGTGCTGTCTGACACACCCCAACTCTTGCTGCCAGTGTTCCTGGGACCTCCCTGGGGGCAGGAGATGACACCACCTGCCTACGAGGTCTTCCCTTGTAAGACCCAGTAACATCCCCATCCCCAAACACAAGGGTGAAAGGAGAGAATCCTTTTCACGAGGCTGGACTGAGGGACAGAGAGCTGGTGACATCAGAGATGGTAGAACACCCAAAGAATGTGCTCTGTGAGGCTCAGTCACGGGAGCACACACTCTGTCCAGGGAACACCAGGCATTTGGCTTTATGCTTAGCCTGAGCCACACTGGGAATACCAAGTGGAAGCCAAGTGGACTGGAACCCAGAGCCAGTGTGTTTGCCTGCACCCCCTTCCCTTGCAAGATTCTGCACCATGTACAGCACAAGGTGCAAGAGAGCAAAACAAAGGCAATGAGAGGAGGGAACGGAGTAAGCGAAGCAGCACTGGAGAAGGAGCAAGAAATACGGCTGTGTTTTATGCTTAACAGCTTGGCCTGTGTCGGGCCATATTAATCATGTAGGCAATTTTCTGAAGAAAATAAAGTTTTGTTACAGTATACATTTGTGTCTCCAGGAAGAGACCGTCCAGGGATCCATTGATCATGCAGCCTCATTTTTACCACATCGCTGTAAATTCACTTCTGGGGCAACCAGGGAGATTAGAATGGTTATTGACGGGCTCCTGGGCAGTCAGCGGGAATGATCTCATTTACTACGTGGTGATCCGAGAGAAGAGGGCACTCCGGAAGATCCCTCAGAGCCCCCTCAACGGGCGCTGGCAGCCATCCGGAGCCTGGCAGGCTGGCAGCTGCTCCTTCTCAGCCCATTACTCATCAGCCCATACATGTGAGCACACACACCTTCCACATCCACCTACTCTGAGCATTCACTCCCAGGGCTGGTTTCTCTGGTTCTTTGTTAACAGTTTCTGGCCCATGAAGTGAAGAAGCAAACAGCCAGATTGTACTGTACCTGCACCGACTTCTCCAACCACGGGCATTGGGGTGGTGCCGCCATCGAGCCTGTCCATGAGTCAAGCCTCTTGGTCAGAGCAAACAGTTCCCCCTGGCAAAATGGGCACATGGGAGCCTCGGGACACAGGGGGCAGAGGGGCTGATTCGGCCTCTTCAAGAGTCAAGGTGGCCAATCAGTAAATTGTGGGGGAATTTCAGAAGTAAAAAGTGCTCTGCCACCCATTGGACATGTTACCTTGGGCATATCACTCATGTTTTTTCACTCTAACACTATAAAAAAAAACACACACAAAAAAACCCTCATCATACCTATAGCTCTGGTTGCCCAGCTAGGGTTCTTGTGAGGATCAAGTGAGACTGGACTTTGAGAGCCCTGTGAAAATGCTACGTCACAACTAATGGAAAAACAATCTGCCTGGTTGGCCCCTCCACCCTCCGTCCCAGCTCCTCTGTTCCCTTTTGCATATTCTCCAACACCATTGGCCAGGCTTCCGGAGTTTTCGCTCAACCTAGGCCCTTCCTGCAGAACCCTCCCAGGACTCTCTTCCCCAACAGCACCCAGGTCTCTATCCTCAGCCAGCTTACGATTCACGGCTTCTGTGCCTGACATCCTCAGGGTCTCACCATAGGCAAAAAATACAAATATAGTCATTATTGTGAAAACCAGCATTACTTTTGTTGGTCCTTAAACTCCAGGATGGTAGCTCTGCCTTAAAAAAACAAACTTTGACTGGCTTATTGCCTGGTGCATAGAAGATGCATGAAACACACTGGAGAGATAGACAACCAAAGTTTTAAGCATCTTCTGTAAGGACTGGATACCGACAGGTACAACGTTACTTCCAATCAAATGCCCAATGACCAAAAGGGAAGCAGATGAGTGTAGGGAGGGAGTTTAAGAGTGGATGCTGCAAAGAGAGAGAGAGGCTCCCAAGACACAGAAATACCAGGGACTGCACAGAGGAAGAGAACAAATAGATAGGGTTCCTGCACCTAGGAGTTGGTGCTGAAACAACTGTCGCTGTGGCTGATGAACCTCTGGACAGTATATGCAAACACACATATCTGGGTACCCCACATCCTGCAGACCGGAGCTTACATGCCAGAAGGCCCTCCCCTCACTCCCAAGTTCCTGCAGAGCTGAGGGGGTAGAAGGTGCTCAATGCCCAGGCCCCCAGGGCTGCACATGGTGCTCTCTGGGTAGCCGCAGGGGTGGCCAGTGCCAAATAGTCCAGGCAGGCAGGCCTGGGTAAGGCAGAATTCAGCTCAGCTTGCCTTCTCAGCCCTGTCTCTATGTAATGCAACATGTAGAATTGGCCATGTTTCCTACTGCAAAACCCAGGTAAGTAAGAGTACTCTGGGAGGGCGTGAGGATAAAAGAACAGACCCCAGACTAAGAGACATGCAGGGAGCGAGGAGAGGATGGCACACTACTGAAATGACAAAATACCTCAGAATCTATATCAGTGTGTGTGCATGTGCACACAAGTGTGCACGTGGTATGCACTTCCTCTAGCAAAGCAGACTCGGATCTGGCTCTCAGGAACCACAAATTTCTTTCAGCAAGTAGTCAGTGGGCATTAAACAATCCTCTATCTGAAAAAGATGGCCTGGCTCAATGTCAGTAGGTGCTCCAGGAGGAAGGGGCCACAAAGAAATTCAGGAGCAGGCTCCTCTCCTCAAGGGGCTCACAGGGCACAGATTCTTGCAAAGCTGTTTTCACAGAGAAAAGAAAGCAATCAACCAACCCAGTGAGGTCTCTTAGATACCTTATATCTGTCCATATGACTGTCTGTCCAGCTGTCCATATGCCTGAGATGATTCCCTGAACTCAGCAACTCCTTGCAGATGACCCTGGTTTCCCCTCTTTTATTCCCCATCACCCCAAAGCCCTTGACATTGACTTTACTTAGTACCCGAGTGCTCACACTCTACTTCACTGATGGTAAGGAAGAGGAGGAAGCCAAGAGACCTGACCATCACTGGGAACCACCAGAGAGAATCACAGTTGAAGTGAAGGACGGTCAAGGGTCGAGGACTCTAGCAGGGAAGAAATCAAAGCCCAAAGAGTTGGCCACGCCTTCTCATAAGTGGATCCCTGTCCATGACCACCTTTTAAGGAAACAACTTATAGACCCAGTGTGGTATAGATAAGAGGTATCAGGAAACACTGTGACCCAGTTTGCCAACTTGGAAAAAAAAGATGACCTCAAACATCCCCATTGTTGTAAAAATGCGTTGAGATGCAATGTGGTCCAGGGTTACAGATAATGATGATGACAGTAATAACCAACACATACACAGTAGCCTACATTCCAGAAACTGCTGGGAGCTTCCATGTCCAGTACTGTCTCATTTCATCCTCACAGCAACCTGATGAGCAGGCAGCATTATCATCCCCAGTTCACAGATGAGGAAACTGGGGCACAGAGAGTGAAGTCACTTGCCCTAAGCCTTGCAGCAAGTCTGCAGCAAGAATGCATGGATGTGAACGTCACCATCTGATGTTTAGACTCTCCCAAATGCTCCTGCCAGACCAGGGCAAAGTGTAATAACTGCAGCCAACAACCCACCACACAGTTTCTAGCCCCGCCTCTTCTTAGCTGGGGGACCTTGGCCAAGCTGTTCAGTCCGAGCCTCAGCTCCCTTATCTCTGTCCCAAGAGGCCTGATGAGGAGACAGAGACAGCCCTCCATAGACAGTTGCACCATGCCTATGACCTGATGGGGGCTGACAGCATACAGGCCAGGGGGGTTCCCTTCAAGCAGGATGTGGGTGAGCAGAAGCCAGCCCTCAAAACCCAGGATTAATAAAGCCAGTGGGAACATGGGCAAAGATCCTGGTATTCTGGCTGTGAATCCGGGCAGGACACAAGCTCAGGTGGTGCCCCCAGGGAGTTGTCAGAAGCTTAACTGAAGGACCCCAGGGTCAGAGAGCTCTAGGACCTACAGAGGATAGGTGTGGATGATGTACCTGTGTGTGTACTCTGGATGGTTGGGTGGGGATGGTTCCCGGCAAGTGCGCAGGCCTCTCAGGCTCCAGTTATGTTCCTAGTCCCCTTCCTGGCCATCAGTTTCTCAGGTCCCATGTAAAGTGAGGGCTTTCTTGGTTTGTCCACAGCACTTGGCTCACATGACCTATCACTGTGAAGCCAATCTGCAGCATATTCCTGGCTATTCACCACAGCTTGGCTCCCAGGTGCAATAATGCCCCACCCTAATGAAGGAACCAATTACCAAGAACCACCCAAGCTCTAATCTCCTGTCAGTAATCACGAGTCCTGGGTTCTGACATCTGAAAGTCATCTAGCACTTTAACAAGGTTGTTTGTAATGCAATGCAGTGCAGTAAATGCTAACTGCCCAATGGCTGTACCTCCACCACCGTGATGAATGAGCTGAAGTGGACCAGGAGGGCAGGGAAGATGAGCTGTGAGCTGGACTTGAAAGATGGATCAATGGATCAAACTTCCACAGCCAAGAACAGAGGGAGGGGTGGGCAAATTAGAGCTCCTTTGAGCATACAGAGGCTCTGGGTTCCCCCTATTTTCTTTTCCAGGGCCTTCCTGAAGAAATCTGAGTTTGTTTAGAGATGGTAGAGAGCCAGATGTCCGGACCACAGACTCACATCAAACTCTGAAAAGTCCTATGAGGCTGATCTTCATTTTCAAAATGCTTCTAAGACAGGCATAAGGTCATAAAGATCCACGAGTAAAGATTCTACAGCTAATAGCAGTCTGTACTCAGTGCCAGGCCTCTTGCTGGGTGCCAAAAGGCAACATGAACAGAAATGAGAAGGAGGAAAGTTCACAGAATCAAAAAAAAAAAAAAAAGTAAAACACTGCCTTGCCACTCCAAGAGGAGCCAAGTTCTAATGAGAAAACTCCTGATCATCACGGCAGACTTGGGGTGCGGGTGATATAGCTTCACAGCCACTCCTCCCACTGCTGCAGGCAAACGTGGAAAGCGAGGACTTCCGAGAGGGTCTCACTATCATCATCACGTCCATACAACATCAAATCCACTTCTGAACAGAGAAGTATCAATCCTTGAGTATCTGTCTTGTTACTTCTGAATGTGCTTTATCTACGAAAGCAGACTTGGACTGTACCTCGATTCCACCCCCCTGCACTTCCAGAATGGGCACACCTGTTCCCAACCTCCACAGCCACACTCTTCCTGGCTACACCCTCATTGGTCAGTATCACACAGACCCAAAGACCATATTCTCAAACTGAAAGGCAAAAGGGCTCTATACCCAAAAAGACATTTGTGTGGCCCAGCCACTTGGGGATAGAATTCATTTCTCCAATGCTGGCATCCAGTTGCCAGGTAGAGACCATCAGAGAGGAAAGGCAAAGGTGTGCAGTAGTAATCTTTTGGCTGCTGCCTGAATTACCTGTAGCCATGAGCTTAACCACAGCCAGGGCTGGTACATGCCAGTCCAAGCAACGCCAAGCCATAGATTAAGACCAATAAAGGATAGAAATGGGGCTTCTCCTTGGAAGCCCTGTTGCAAAACACCAACACTCTTGAGCCTGGCAATGGCCATGAACATGATGCCATGCCTGCTGCCAGACGCAAACCATCAGAATATCCCACATGCTTACCATGGCACACCACTGACAAAAACAAGGAGACAAACTTCTCTCTTCCCTCTCTCTCACTGACTGTGGACATGGGGCTGCGTGACCATGCAAATCTAACTGCCTATGAAGGTTAATTTCATGTGACAATGTAGCCAGGCTACAATACCCAGCTATCCTGACAAATATTATTCTAGATATTTCAGTAAAGGTATTTTCTAGATGAGATTAGCATTCACTTTATAAACCCTTCCTGGGTGACCTCATCCAAGTCCATGGCCCCAGTCATTACACTGGCAACTTCCAAACCTGCATGTCTAACCTGGACCTTCATTCAAGCCTCCACTCCCTCCTGGACATCTCTACTTGGATGTCTCCTATGCCTTCCAACTGACATCTGCTCCCTCTTTACCTTTCTGTTTTCATTCAAGAGGGCATCCCTCTTTCTCTTCGGGAGTCAGGTTAAAATCATGACCTAGTCAACATGTCCAATAGCTCACCAAATCCTGGAGACTCTTTCACCATTAGGATTCCTATGACACTCATCCCTTCCCCACTACACCATCTCTACTGCCTTAGCTCCGCTGCCCAATTCCCTCCTGCATGACACCAAAAGGTATAACTGGTCCATGGCCTCCAGTCTGCCCCTCTGCAGCCAAACCCCATTCTAACCACCACATGGTTGCCACAGAGGGAGCTTTCGAAAATGCAGATGTGATCACAGCAGTCCTCACACTCTCTCTTCTCACACTATCTCATTGCCTTTCCAGAGCTTTTGGAATTTGGCTCAGATTCCTTTGCCTGGTGCCAAAGTTGAGCCCCAGCCTCTCTCTCCAACTTCCTCTCTGCACTGCTGTCCTCCAGCTGCTGTACATTGCTCGTATTTCCCAGGACTGGGGATGCTGGCTCTCAATGCACACACTTTTTTCTCTGCCTGATGTGTCCTTTCTTCCGCCTAACACACCCTCCTCCCTCGAGCCCCAGCTCCAGACACCTTCCCAGAGGCCAAGCAGGAGGTCAGGCCCTCTCTTTTGTTGCTCCTCTTCTTCTGCACATGGCCATCCTGGCACTCTTCTCTCTGTTCCCTCCTACTGCAGGGCAGCTAAGTGGGTCCTCTTGGTTTTTTTTCTCCAGCACAGTACTTGGCACGCAAAAGGTTACTGAATGAACGAATGAAAACCCTCCTGCCTTCTCTACTTATTCCCTCTGCTCTCCAGGGGATCAAAGGCATCACTTATCTCCTCCCACAATTATAACATCCATGATGGCTCCTCAACACTTACATGATACCATCTGAACACAGCTGCCTGCTGTCTCCCTGGATTTACTAATCAGGCCTCAAATTCTGAAAGTTACTTGGGTCAAGTGCATTAACCAGCCCAATACTCCTTTTTTTTTTCTCTCTTCCCTCCTCATCAAGCCTTTCTCGCAATCCTAGGAATGAGTGGTATCATTTTTAGCAACAGCAAGCCTTGCAAAACAAGATGTGGGGCTGCATACCTAAGATGTACAAGGACCCTTCTTTTAGACTCTCATTATTAGGGAAAATGCACACCTTGCTGAGTGGTTTAATTTCCTCCTTCTGAAGGAGCAGCACACCTCATTAGCTGGGTTCCCACAGAGACTGGTCTCTGGGACAAACCGCCTGTTCTGGCATTTGAGTCCCTGTTTGTTCTGCCTGCCCATCAGTGGCACTGGGGCCATTTTAAAACTTCTTTCTTATTTTTTATTTATTGATTTTAGAGAGAGAGAAGGAAAGGGGGAGAGAGGGAGAAAAAGGAGCATCGATTTGTTGTTCCACTTACTTACGCATCCATTGGTTGATTCTTGCAGGTGCCCTGACTGGGGATCACACCTGCAACCTTGGCGAGTCATGATGGTGCTCTAACCAACTGAGCTACCTGGCCAGGGTCCTGGGGCCATTTTCATGAATCAAGACTCAGCCTGCTCTATGTATTGCATGGGTTCTTATCCTGGGGTCCATGGAGTCCCAGGAAAACCCTAAGAAATTAAGTGCAAGATGTTGCGGATACAGGCATATCTAATTTTTTGTGGGGCAAGAATCCATACCTTCCATGGGTGTCTCACGGGAGCACAGTGGGAGGGGGTAAACCCAGGCCACGAGGCTCAGAGCACAGTCAGTCTGCAGCCCCTGGCCAAAGCCCAGTGGCCACACCCTGTTTTCAAGTAATGTAGGGTCAACAAAGCTCTGTGTCCCCCTTGTCAGTCTGGTTCCTACAAACATTTATTTTGGACTATTCCCCACACCATTTTTGCTTGTTTGGACTGATTACCTGCTAGCTTAGGAAATCACTTTCTCTGAGTTGAAAAGAGTTGCTTTTCCAAGGACAAGGCAATTGTCATTAGCCAGAAAATCCACGAGACTCCGCTCTCCTTGGCCAGGTGGCAGCTATGCGCACACAATCTCAAGGTGTAGTAGGAGGTGATGCCATGGGCAAAAACCTTCCCTGTCTCTATTTTTTTTGGTGTTTTGTTATTGTTGTTTTTGTTGTTATTATTGTTTTATGTGCTAGGGGTTGGTTCACCTTCTTTAACCTTCGGTTCTGAGCACAGTTCCCTTCTCTGTGCACACATTTGAGGCTGGGACAGGGGCAGCCTTCAGAGGCTCAGCAGAGATGAATCTGTCCAGGTATGAGGTAGCTTATCTTTCTCTATTCAACGGATGAGAACACAAAAAGAAAATAAAAACCCTAGTCTTTTATTAAGCAATGGCTCAGGAACAGAATTTTTTTAAAACAATTAAAGGCAAATTAATGCAGACAGTTTCAGGGCAAAGCTAAGAAAACCTCAGTGCACTTAAGGCACCGGAAACGCCACCTAAGGTATTCATACACAGTGTTTATCCTGTAACTTTTCGAAGGTGAGTAGAATTGGAGGGGACAGCTCCGACCACTGCTGGAGGGATGAAAATACCTTAGGAAATGATGCCAATTGGAAATAATAAGTAACTGTATTCCAAGGCCCAGCAGATCCAAAATTTGGTCAATAGGATTCTTCATAGAAATTGCAGGCCACAAACACTCCGTTCTCAGCCAGTCTCACCTCCCCCACCCACTGCCCTGCACAGAGCTCTGGTTTGTTCTACACGTTGTTGTCATCCTGTAACTTCTGTACAATAATGAGAAACATATACTGAACTAGCTATTTTTCCTTCTAATGTCCCAGCCAAACTGTCCAGTCAAGCCCACCTTTTTTTATTGACACTGACCCTGAAAACACTTCTGTTTATTCCCATATCTGGGCCACTGGTATGTCCTTGGTATTATTGTTGTTACTTTTATTATTCTTACCTCCACCCATGAAGTCTTCCTCGAGGCCAGGCCTGCCTTTCCCCCCAAGTCAAATCCCACACACCGGCCGCCTCCAGGCCCAGTTTGGTCCTAACCTGGCCCTGGCTCTCTCACTGGAACTGAAAGTGCCTTCTCCCTCCCTGAACAGCTGGTGTGGTTCAGAAGATTCTGCTGATACTCTGGCAAATACATTAATTCCCGATCCTTGCCCTCCATATATGCACGTCCTTTGCCACGACTTCAAACTTTTTCTTGCTAACGCGGCTAAGTCTCCTTCCCCATACCTTGGATCTGGGCTCAGTTGCATGGCATGCTTTGACCAGTAGAACAAGGTGAAGTGCTTGTGCCAGCAGAGCTAAGCATGGGCCTCAGGAGTGCTTCTGGTGCCCCTGGCTGTAACCTGAGAACCACCGAGATAGTCCTGCAGTCCGGATGAGTGGTGGAAGATGAGTGGTGAAAAGACGACCCCCGCAGGCTGCGCGTGCGTGTGGAAGCCCAGCCCCTGCAGCAGCTCGCCGGGCCAAGAGCTCGACAGCGTGTACGTGATCTCATTACTGTTCACAGTGAGCCAGTAATGCAGGCACCCCCATTCTGCAGCAAAAAAAAGTGAGACTCAGAGCCACATGCCCAAAGCGGTAGGCAGAGCTGGACTGAAAACACACATGTGCCCGACTCCGAGGCCCTTTGTTTTAGTCTCTGGAAAAAAAATATTATTTATCAAGGAGGATATGAATGGAGGGATTTTTGATCACTTCTGTTTCAGATTTTCTATTTATATGTTTTCAGACAGAGGCAGAAGGGAGAGAGAATGAAAGAGAAACGTCAATGTGTGGTTGCCTCTCATGTACCCCCTACTAGGGACCTGGCCCACAACCCAGGCATATGTCCTGACTGGGAATTGAACTGGCGACCCAAGGTTCACAGGCTGGCGCTCAATCCACTGAGCCACACCAGCCGGGTCTGATGGCTTCTGTTTATTCATTCATATTTCACTGTAGTCTCTAGGTTCCACATCAACACGCACTACCTTCATAACTTAAAAATACTATATATGTTACTCTTAAAATATTTTTATTTTAAAAACAATTTTAGCACTTGAGCAATGATTTTGACATTGACCTGAAAAAATAAACAGGTAAGAATGACAAAACCATTGAAGGGAAAGGGGTTTAAGAAAACCTAGAGACATAAATGATGTTAGAATCCAATCTGAGCTAATGTGATTTAATGAAGAATGAGCTGACCGAAAAGTGAAACAGAACCAGAAAAGCAGAAACAGACCTGGCCCTAGAGGCTTTGTGCCAAGAAGGAGCCACGAGCCAAAGAGCAAGGAAATCATCCCATAAATCATGTTGGAACCAGAGTCTCTCTCTTGGGTAAAATAAATAGAGGCTCCCCCTCCAAACACAGTTCAAAATAAATTCTAGCCCTGACCGTGGTGGCTCAGTTGGTTGGGCATCACTCCTCAAAGCAAAAGGCTACTGGTTGGATACCCAGTCAGGGCACATGCCTGGGTTGTAGGTTCAGTCCCCGGATGGGGCACGTGCAAGAGGCAACCAAATGATCTTTCTCTGTCACATCGATGTTTCTTTCCCTTTCTTGCTCCCTCCCTTTTCCTCTCCCTAAAATAAATAAATAAATAAATAAATAAATAAATAAATAAATAAATAAATAAATAAATAAATTTCTTTTAAAAATTAAAAAATAAATTCTAGATAGATGAGAACATCAAATGTAAGTAAAATAAAAATGTAAGTGCATATTCATAATACTCTAGATATTGGAGAAACTTCAACAGTTGGACAGTAAATGCAAGCCTCTGATGACACAAATAAAAAAATTTAAAACAACAGCAAAGCCCTGGCTGGCCTAGCTCAGTGAATTAAGCGCAGGCCTGCGAACCAGAGTATCATGGTTCGATTCCCAGTCAGGGCACATGCGTGGGTTGCAGGCCAGTTCCCAGCAGGGGACACATGACAGGCAACCATACATTGATATTTCTCTCCCACTCTTTCTCCTTCCCCTCCCCTCTCTCGAAAAATAAAATAAATAAAATATTTTAAAAAATAATTATTAAAAAATAAAACAACAGCAAACCACAAAGATATTTTACAGCAAGTACCAAAGAGTAAAAAGATACTGAAAACCCAAAGAACACAACTAGGTAAACAAAAACATGAGCACCCAGTTCCAAGAAGAAAAGAAACAAATAAGAGACATGAAAATAGGTGGACCCTCACTAGTAATAAAATAATTTCAAATTAAAACAGTAATGAGTGTCATTTTGCCTGTAGACGATGACATTTTTTTCTTGCTTCTTCATACATTTGCTCTTTCTATTTTCTATAGTGAGCAAACACAACACAGAAAAGCATAGCAGTTTGGATGAACACATGGATGACAGAACCACACGGCAAAGTTAAAGAAAACCGCCATGTTTGACCACAAGTTCTTGGATGTCACACGGGCGAGAGGTCCATGGGCCTGAGTGCAAGACACCCCAGGTCACCCCACAATGGGCCCTCTGTGCCCCAATCAGAAATGGGGTTCTGAGTCACAACTGAAATCGCTCCTCTGCCTTTTCCAACGCACGTGCGGAGGAAGGATGAGATGGATGAAAATGCGCAGTGTCCCAAGAAGCAGTAGAGGTTTCAGGGCGTGGCTGAAACAGGTGCTCTGACGTCACGCTACCCATTCCAGAAGATGGAGACACTTACCACTGAAATGGACCTCCGACTTTTTTTCTCTACCCGGAAGCTGTTTTGTGACAATTTTATAATATAAAGATAAAACCAATCACTCCCAATTGGAGGCCTTCCCTGTGAGTCAACATGTAGTTTTGAAAGGGCATGAGAAACTCAAATATAAAGTGACCATAATTTTCTTTTAAAACTGACTTAGCTCTGGCTTTATGCCTATTTATGAAGGTCATGAGAACTGCCGTTCACAATGATGATACTGAGCAGGATGCGAGCCCTGCCCGGACATTTTATAAAGGATCTAAACCCACCCACCCACTGAGCTTGCCCGGCATCGGTCTCATTCATTCATTGCCATTTACAAAACACCCTAAACTTTTGTGACCGATTCCCAACTGTAGAACATACCTACACTGTGGAGTACAAAGGCATGAAGAGAAACTCTGCTCCTTTTTAAATCCCATGTCCACTGTGTTTTTTCAACGTCCTACAGAATCCCCCCTGCCACTTACATCATCCCCCAGACATATGTTAATAACGCCTTCCTCCAGGGAAAGCCTCCCTTTCTGAAGTCCCACAGGTATGATCTCTGCTAACCTAGCGCTGCCCAGCTGTCTCACATCTCAGCTGGTACGGAATGGCCATGGCCATGGGAAGCACGGTGGTTATAATAACTCTTCCCATGGGGCCTTCGGCCCAACACTTACCCTTCCCATCCCTAGCCTTTAGGCTTGATGGAGTCAAGGACCACATCTCTTTGGCTGATATAGTTCCAGCACATAAGAGTGTTCAATAAATATTTGTTAAGTACATTAATAAATAGCATAGAAAAAAAAAAAGAAGTTCTAGTCATTTGTGGCTTAAAGGCATCGTTTGGAGCACAGAGTTCTGGAGCTCCAGTGACTTCATGAAGAGCCTGCCATCACAGGGACCGGAGTCCCCTCCCAGGGTACCTCCTGTGCTTGCTTTGAAGATGCCACATCAGAGCACCGGAGAAGCAGCTCAGCTTGCTGAGGATGGTAACTTCATCTAATTCCAAATATATTTTGTCCTACTAGCAGGAGCCAGGAGAGAGAAAAGCCCTAGAAAACCAAGCTGTACAAATATGCCTCAGTGCTTATGAAAGGTGAGCCTATCCCTCAAGTTTTATGTGGATCTTGTGTACATTTAAAAACCTGTTCCTTTTTCTTAACACACCAAAGGACAGGTGTATCACCTGATATATCACCCGGAAACATTAGCTGAACTGTGACATTGGCACATGTTGAAAAGCAACATGAACCAACAAAGTGTTGAAGATAAAGAAAAACTTTAAATCCTCACTGTTACCCTGGGAAAGCTCACAGCTCTATGAGAAATAAAAGATAGGTAAATCATAATGATGATTATAGAATGAGAAATGTCACAAGGGAGGTCTGCTCAGGATGCCGTGGGAGCTTATTTCCTCCCTGCAAGGAGGTGGTTGGGGCCCACCCTGTGAGGGTTTCACAGAGGAGACAAAACTCAATCTGGGTCATGAAGCGCGAGTATGTAATTACCAGGTGAGGGCCTATAAAGAGAGAAAGGGGAAGAAGGAGAGAAATGCATTAAGCAAAAAGAAATGAACGGCACGCGCAAAAACAGAGCAGAGAAAATGTGTGATGTGACACCAAAAAACAGAAATAGATGTTTCGGGGCAGGACCGAAACAGGTGCTCTGAAGGCAATTTGTAGAATTCAGACTTGATCCTGCAGCAATGTGAAGCCACAGTGTCAAGGATTACTGAGCAGGGAAGTGACAAGAGCACACATAGCAAGTGTCTAAATAAATCAAAGATCGGCAGTCAGGCCAAAATGCAACCTCAGAAGCAGGGATCCAGGCTCTCCAAAAGGACACGGGTGTAGACATTCTCTGCCCAAGGAGCACACGCATGTCAGGGGGCGGGATCTAAACCCTAGCTCCTCACCATGTCTGTCCATCTGCTCCACACTTGGCCCCGGAGATTCTGCCCCACTTGGCAATGGGCAATTTGAGCAATGCAGAGACTCCCTCTAGGGGTGCCCGCAACTGGCTCTGCTACTGCAGTCCTCTCTTACTTAGTCCCAAAGCCCCCTCGTTCTCAAAATGGATCTTTGACAGGTCCTCCCTACCACATCCTGAGTAAAAACAGCAATGAAAAGTACTTCCTTGTTCACATAACCTCACAGCTCACTGCCTTATTGGCAGAAAATAATGTTTGTTTTTTTTTATTTTAAGTCATCAGAACTATGGACAAGGCATTTTATCTTGTAGGCAAGCACCAAATGGAATGGGGCTGACCCCTGAAATTAAATTTAGGAGGAGCTAATGGACTCCTCAATGGTTGGTGAGATCTGTCAAAGAAGCAGGCAACTTGCCGTATTTGATTTCTCAATTTCCCAATAGCTGCAGGCATTAGGAGGCCTCACCCTAAGTCAGCCCCACCCCTTGAAGGCAAACCTACATAACTTGGGGTGCCCCTCCAGAAACCACCAATGACCATGTCAAACATAAGGGCAGCTTTGCCTATCCCAAAGGCCAGTGGACCACAAACTAAAATGGTGAGGATTGGGATTCAGGGTTTCCATTGGCATTCTTTTACACCCCACACCCTTCATCCATTAATCCTTGTGCTAATACCCAGCTACAACCAAATCAACATTTGGGAAGATATTCAGAAGGCACCAAGGAAGAACTTTTGAAAAGAGGAGGCAAAGGAAGCAAGAAGATCAATACGAACTTGGGTGGTTTTCCAGGAGACATTGACAAATCCAGGGTCAGAGGAATGAATGCTTTCTTGCTGGTAAAATGTACAATTTAGGGTAATTAAAGAATCATGAGTATGTGCACTTAACAACACAGTCTGAAAATACACAAAGCAAAAATGTATCAAAAGTCCAAGAAGTAAAAGAGGAATTCGCAATCAGAATGACAGATAGTAACATCTCTCTCTCTCTCTGAAATCAAGAGAAATAAAAGTATCAAATAAACATACAAAAGAATGATCAATCTCTATGGTAATCAAAGATATGCATCCAAGAGCTATAAGGAAACATGTTTTTTTCCTTCAGGTTGACAAAACAAATTGAAGACTGATCTGGTACAGGACTGTCAAGTATGAAAATAGACATTCACATACTGTTGGTTGAATAAACAGACAAAGTTCTTTGAAGAGTGAATAAGCAGCATCTATCAAAATTAAAAACGAGCACTCCCAGCCTGTCCGCACATCAGACCATGCCAGACGGGTGCTCGTGAAGCAGCTGCCAGGGGTTATCCTGGTTGAGGACAGTGAGGATTAGGGCTGGAGCTGGCAGAGAGTTGTTGCGACTGGTTTTTATTGTTTGTTGTTGTTGTTGTTATTCTCCATATACATTTACATCCTTAAGTAACGTGTTCAACTGTTATTTCCTTTCAACTAAAGAAGACTTAAAACACATTCAGTACTGCAGTTAGGGAGTCAGAGGAGACATCTGTAAACTTCAGCACAGTGTTTCCTGTAATGTGGAGAGAATGGCAGACGCAGTGAATTAAGACCATTCCTCCCAGCAGCCTGGGAGTGGGGAGGAAGACAGCACTGGGAAGAAGGTTTAAGAAGAGGAATCCTCACTTGGCATTCAGCCCCAGCAAATGAGTCCCTCTGGTCCCGTGCTCCCACGTCCTTGAAGAATCTCGGTCCCAGTTCCGCCAGCAGGACTGATTGCAGGCAGGAAGCGTGTTAAGGTCTAGCAGTCAAACTAACAGCTTTCAGAATGAGTGTCCTGGCATATCTCTTTCCTTCCCGAGACATTTTACTCCCTGCCTGTGTATGTATGCGTTTAAAAATTGCTTTGATGAATAATTGTAAGTGGGTTCTAATAAAAAATATGTAGCAAAATGTCTGCAATACTCTATAAAATGGTCTGCTTTGCACAGTGGCCCAAAGGAGTATTTATAGGAATGTCATTATTTGGCAAAATGATGTTGCTATATTGGGAATTCCACCCCCTCACAGGCACCTCACAGAAGAGGGGCTGGTTAGGGCTGGCCGGGACACTGATGGAGGACACTGAGTCCCGGGAGGACAGGGCCGGGGCCAGAGGCGAAGAAAAAAACAGTGCAGGAGCACCAAGGTTCAAAATGTCACAGACTGAGGGAGGCAGGTGACAAACCTGTGTGCAAGGAGTCAGAACTGGCATATTAAACCACAGGTGTGCACCCAGGATTCATAATATTGAGCTCAGTATCTGGGCCAGCCAGTATATGAGACTCAGGGAAACAGCCTGGCTTAAAAGGTCAGATATTAGACCAACCTCCTCCTCTTCTGTTCTGATGAATGTGGAGCCTTCCTGAAGCAGGAAGCTGGTTCCAAAGGGTCTTCCTTACCTCATGCAAGAGCTGGTGGTAGCACTGTCTCTGTGTCCAGGTGAATGTGGGAGAGACAGCAGGAAAACTGCAGAAAATGCAAAATGCTAGCAAAAAGATGGGGCTTGCTAGCACTGGAATGTCAAATGGATGCTGGAGCTATAAACAGCCCCCAATAGCCATCTTTAGTGTCAGCCAGAGAGATGTGTACACAGGTGGAGATAAGTGTTAGAGGGCCTCTCCAGCTGGGATTTCTCCTGCTGACGTCCAGCAATATCTGACAGACCCATCATGCTGCTCACCCTGGAACTTCGAAGGGGCCTCTCAGAATCTCCTGGGTAGCCTGTGCACCCTTCTGGTTCTAGCCTGCTTGGTGGTGGGTGGGAGGAGGGAGCAGCAGGCTTGTTGTGAGAAGAGCAGTATGTAGGGTGTGAAATATTCATCAATCTGGAAAAAGTCAGTAAACGGTGCCTCAATATCAGTCTGTGCATGATGGTTCAGCACCTTTAGGAACCTATTCACTGCCGCTCCTTAGCTTGGCTGGAAGTTTCTGAAATACAGTTCTTTATGCTGCTCTCTCTACTCTGCTGGTTTAACAGTATTGGCTGTAGCAAAGGCCTCATGACTGGATGAGATGGGGGTAGCACAACCTCTCTGCCCTGGGGTATCTACTCCAGGGGTCTGGCTACCAGGAGCACCAGAGATGGGCAAGTCAAGCCATTTGAAGAATGCAACTCACCTTACCTGGCCAGTGGGGACTCAGCCAGAATGTCTCACTGATTGCTCCAGAAGGTGAGAAGAATAAAGATTAAACCAACCAGAGGCTGGTTGGTGTACTGGTCTAACACGGGGCTTCTCAGACTTGACTGGGCATGTGGAACATCAGAAGGTTTTGTTAAGATGCAGATTCTGATTCAATAGGTTTGGGGTGAGGCCCGAGATCTGGCATTTCTAACAAGCTCCCAGCTGGTGAGGAGGCCACTTGGGGTCATAAAGACTTAGAGTAGGCCTGACTTTGAATCCCAGGTCTGCCACTTACTAGCTATGGGCAAGTTACTTAAATCCTCTTGGCAGGAGTGAGGAATGGGAAGGACCTGGAGAAGGAGCAAAGGAAGGCTTGTTTGAAGTCAGAGAATCAGCCAAGAGGTGAGTTGCAAGCTGGAGAGATGAGAGTGGGAACAGAAAGGTCTAGATCAAAGGGGATGGAGGAGGCAGGGCTGTCTAAAGTGAAAAGTGTCTAAAATGGCAGCAGCATTGGCAACTGGCCACAATAGAGAGTTTGAAAAAGATTTCTCTGCTCTGAGGGCAAAGACTGGGCCTCACAGTCCACGCTGTATTTTCCAGAGCCTGGCGCAATCCAGGACACATCACCCATACTCCAAAAATATTGCTTCTGAGTAAATTAACACATTGGAAACGGAAGGAGACTTGAAGAGCCACTTGTTCAAGGCCCTGTATTCACAGTTGAGAAAAGAGTGCCCAGAGCAGCTGAGATCTGTCCAACATCAGACAACCAGGGTATGATCTTGGGATTGGGGCCTGAGTTGCCCTTTTAACAGCTGCAAATTGGCCATGCTTCCTCCACAACCCACTGAGAAAGCTGTTACTGGGGAGGGGTTAGGTGGAGCATTTCCTATAAAATATATATAAACTGACGTTTTCTTAAAATACTTTTGCCAAGAGAATGCCAGCAAATCAGCATTTTGGCCATGAAAGACAGCAACAAGTCTTCATCTGAATCATAGAGCCATGTGTGATGTCCTCCCTTTAGGCCTATGCTCAAGCTTTAAGGAGGCAAAATGGAATCAATGAATTTCTTTGTTAATCTTGATATTTGCAAGAAACAAATGAACGAAGCATTCTGCAAATCACTGGATTTAATCTTCAGAATTACTTATAGCACCATTTAGGAGAGTTTTGTTTTCTGTAGAGATTTGCACACAGCAGGAGGCAAACATTCTAATTGCTGTTAAGTACATTTGCTGTAATATGTTGGAGAGAAATGTAGTCGTTGAATTAGTTAAGCATGAGCACACATGCTCACAGGCAGAATAAAAGTTTGTACACAGACATCCTCACTGAAGTGTTTTAGTCACAGAGACAAAATGTCACACAGGAAAAGAGGCTGCCTCTTCTAGACATTAACAGCACCAGCACCCAGCCACGGTCCAATGTCATAAACCAAGGCCCAGACAAATTGTTCTCAACCTCATATGTTCCTCTCTGCCTACGCCTCTCTGAGTTCATATGCAGTCAAGATACAATGCTATTTGCTATTTAAAGCATATATTTTGCTGCAGTCACCAGAATTTGTAACCCGAAGCAAAAGACATTCAATCTGTGTAACAGGAGTAAAACACGATGGAAACTCAGTTTCATAAATAGTTTATTCTTCTAAATATCAGAACCACACATGGCCAACTCTCCTACCAAGCTAAAAACTCCTTGCGGTCAGGCAGCACATCTTGTTCATTTTCACATTCCTTCAACTGTTAGCTGTGTATGTATCACCTGGTAAATAAGCAATCACTATTTGTTAAACTAAACTGAAGATTCTTCCCAAGAATTAGAATGAGAAAGAATATAAAAAAACAACATGAAAAGGGAAAAGGACCTTTAATACCATCTTAGGTCATGGACAATTATAGTTTCAGCTGCTAAATTAAAATTCAGTTGCTAACTTGGAAAATTAAGGTTTCCGTTGCTAAAACTTACCAGGAAAGGCATTCTGATAAAACTTTTTGACTCTCAAATCACAGCTGAAATGCAAAACCAAAAAAAAATTTTAATGATAATCCAATCCTGGGTTGATTTACATTTATATTGCTGAAACCACTTAAGGTCTTCCATTCAAGTGTAAAATAATTCATTTAGTCTTGGTACAAAAGAAGAATTTTCTAAGAATTTGAAAACTTTTAGCTAAGTAAATAATTTACCCCCAATGAAGAGAAAGGTATATTGTGGTTAACTTATTATTCTGATTAGTGGGAAGCCATTAACTAAACCATACATAGGGCCAAGTTTAAAGAACTAAAGTTTGAGGTTGTGACATCTGAAATTGTCAAATATCAGCAATCTCAGATGGCTCAGCCAAATACAATGAAAACACTCAAAGTACTAAATCAAATCAATCAAACACAGTTTGATATCTTAGCTGTTTTATAAGGACTTTTAGTGAACATATTTGTTTAAAAATGAGTTCATCTGCTGATCATCCAGAGGCCAAGACAAACAATTCAGATAAGATCATAAGATCACCATCAAGACTCATAAGTAAAAGAAAGAATTGCGACCTCTAGTTCAGATGAGTCACTGAAGCAAAAACCCAAAAGGAAGAACAAGTTTGTGATGGAATTGGGAAGTTTCCAGAAACATGGCCTTGGAGCATCAGCTATCACTCTAAGTATAGAAGACAGATAGGCATAGAAAATTGGTCTGATCCATACATGACATAAAGCCACCTGCCAAGACTGAAAGATGTCAATCATCTACCTAATACATAGAAACAAACACAGAGAGGCAGCAACAATGGGGACACAAAGAAACATGTACCAAAAGGAAGAACAGGGGAATTTCCAGGAAAAAAAAACACAAATAGCCCTGGCTGGTATAGCTCAGCAGATTGAGCATGGGCCTGTGAAGCAAAGGGTTGCGGGTTTGATTCCCAGTCAGGGCACATGCCTGGGTTGCAGGCCAGGTCCCCATTAGGGGACACATGAGAGGCAACCACACATTGATGTTTCTCTCCCACTCTTTCTCCTTCCCTTCCCCTCTGTCTAAAAATAAGTAAATAAAATATTTAAAAAAACAAATAAATGGAGGAGGCAAACAATCTATCAGATAGAGTTCAAAACACTGTTTATAAGGGTGCTCAAGGAACTTAGTGAGAACTGCAACAAAGAGATGGTATACATAAAAAAGGACATAGAAACCGTAAAAAAGAACCAGACAAAAGTGAAAATATATTAACTAAAATGAGGAATACACTAGAAGGTATCAACAACAACTTAGAAGAAGTAGAGGACCAAATCAGAGATTTGGAAGGCAATGTAGAAAAAACACCTAAAAAGAACAGCAAAACAAAATTTTTTTAATGAGAATTGTTTGAAGGACTTCTGGGACAACATCAAGCATACAACATCTGCACCACAGGGTACCAGAAGGAGAAGAAAAAGTGCAAGAAATTGAGAACCTATTTTTAAAAAATAATGACTGAAAACTACATTAATGTGGTGAGAAAAATAGATATACAAGTCCAGGAAGGACAGAGAGTCCCAAAGAAGATGAACCCAAATGGGCCCACAATAAGACACATCATAATTAAAATGCCAAAGGTTAAAGACAAAGAATTTTAATGAAGGAAGACATTTGTAATTAGTTACCGACAAAGGAACTCCCATTAGACTGTCAGCTGAATTCTCAACAGAAAATTTGTAGGCCAGAAGGGATTGGCACAACATATATCGAAAGTGATGAAAAGCAAGGACCTACAACCAAGACTAATATACCAAGCAAGGCTCTTATTTAAAATCGAAAAAGAGATAAAGAGCTTCCCAGATAAGAAAACACTAAAGGAGCTCATCAGCACCAAGCCAGTATTAAAAGAAATATTAAGGGACTTCTTTACAAAAAAGAAGAAAAAAAGAACATAAATATTTTGAAGGGGGACCCCCAAAAGGGATTATCTCCAGGGGGTGGACCCTTGTAGTACAGGTTTCCTCCACTAGGTGAGTGTTCTAGGAACCTGTCTGTATCAGTGTACCAGCTGGCATTATTGTGAGCGGCTGCATTCAGATTCAGTGATTTTTTTTTGAAGATTCAATGCATTTGCCCATTTCATGATGGATGGTTTATGAGTGCACCTGCCCACGCCACACTGACTGTTCAGTTTTTGACCCAAAATAGCATGACCTTTGTGCCCTACCCTCTCTATTCACCTGATCTTGCCACATGAGTGACTTTTTTTATTGCTTTCCTGGATGTAAAAAGTCCTGAAAGGGAAACATTTTGCTGTTGTGGAAGAGGTAAAATAAAAAAAGGCAGAAGCATTAAAAGGAATCATAGCCGATAAATTCAAAAACTGTTTTGAGCAGTGGAAAAAAGTCTTGATAGGTGTGTTGCATCAAATGGAGAGTACTTTGAAGGTGACTTAAGTTTAATCATGTGAAAATAAATATATAATTTTTATAAATAAATTCTGTTTTTTGTGTCCCCCTCATAATAACAAAATGGCAATAACTTTGTCCTATTAACATTCACTTTAAAAATAAATGGATTAGCCCTGGCTGGTGTGGCTCAGTGGACTGACTGCCAGCCTGTGAATCAAAGTGTCACTGGTTTGATTCACAGTTAGGGCTCATGCCTGAGTTGCAAGCCAGGTCCCCGGTAGGGGCATGAGAGAGGCAACTGCACACTGATGTTTCTCTGTCTCTCTTTCTCCCTTTCTTCCCTTCTCTCTAAAAATAAATAAATAAAATATTTAAAAAATTATGTTTGAGGAAAATGTTTAAACTATCAGAAATAAGTGGATTAAATGTTTCAATCAAAAGACAGAGTAATGAAATGGATAGGAAAATAAGACCCACACATGGGCTTGCTACAAAAAAAATCCACTTCAGATTGAAAAATACATCAGACTAAAAATAAAGGAATTGAAAAAGATATTTCATGAAAATAAAATATTTTTTAAAAGGCTAGGGTAGCCAACAGTAGTTCTGTAGCCAACAGTAGTTGTTCCTCCATCTGATTTTATAACCTTTACCATGCATCAGTGATTCTTGAACTTTAAGATCCTAAGAACCACCTGAGGTAGCACTTGAGCAACATATTCCTGGGTCCACGTCCAGAGGTGTTAATCCAGTCTGTGTAGGCTGGCGCCTACATATCTGTAGTACAAGGGCTCCATGAAATTTTGATCCAGTTGTCTCACTAATGTAGGTAAATACTCCCATTAGCATAAACTTTGAGTTCAGTACCTCCCAACTTAAAATCAACATGAATATTTGGGGTTCCATAAATACGCATCTCTCAACATGGTCTCCAAAATAATAACAAATAATGACTAAAACAAAAATAAAAATATAATGATACTATAATACAGAGAACTCCTAAAGCTTCAAAAATAAAACAGCAGGGTTTGTGATCCTGATATCACAAACAGTAGAATTCAAGCCAAAAAGCATTAAATGCAACAAAGTAATATAACAAAAGAGATCATTTTTTAATGCTGAAAGTAACAGTTTACAGTGCAAATGTAACAGATTTTTATATCTAAGCACCAGATAATATAGCAATCATCTTTCTGAATCAATACAGTAGATATAATAAGACATAGGCAGAACTCCCAATAATTGGAAATATTACCACCCTACTCTTAGTATAAGCAATGAGTAGAAATAAAGAAAACTTAAGTAATATAATCAATGAGAAGGAACTTATACATATGCATCAAATTTTACTGCCAGGAAACAGAACATACACCTTCTTCTCAACCTCAGGGTAAGAGCTGTAAAAAATAATCACAAAGGGAGCATCAGTGCATTTCAAAAAATAGAAATATTACTAACAACACTCTGATCACAATGCAATAGAATTAAAAATTTTGTAAAGCCATCCACCTGGAAATTACAAATCTTGACTTGAGGGTAAATACAGACCAAAATTAAAGAGTTCCTAAAAATAATGATAATATTAAAAGAATGCGAAAAGAATCAGCCGAAAACTTTCAGGCAATAAAAAGAATAGTAAAAGCCTTAAAAACTTTTAGCAATAAAAATAATCAGTACCAGCTCAGAAAGCCAGGAAAAGACCAAGAAAGTACACCAAGAGGAAATACAGGGAAGGCACAACAAATATAAAAGCAGAGATTAATGGGTTAGCAAATAGAAAAACAGTAGAGCTAATTAATAAATCAAAATTTCAGTTTTTAAAAAGCAATGAAGAAAATAAAGCAGTTTAGCTAATTTAATCAAGGGAAAAGGGAGAAAGCAGAAATATATAAAATAAGGGATCAAGGGGAAAATAAGCATTGAAACAAGATTTTTTTAAAACAAAAGAGAGGCTAATTTGCAGATGTGTATGCAAATTAATTTAATAGCCTAGATGAAAAAGACAATTTCCTAGGGAAAGGCATTTTACGAAGCTTGACTTTATTGGAAATGGAAAATCTCTATCAGACCTATTTCTCCAGAAGAAACAGAAAAAAACTATCAAGGAATTACTACATATAAAAATTACCAGAACCAGGTGGTTTAACAGGTGAATTCTACCAAACTTTCAAAGGCCAGGTGGTAATAATCCCCATAAACTGTTCCAGAGTATTGAAAATGAAAGAAAGCATCCTAATTCACTTTATAAAGCATTGATACCTAACCCTCTTAAGGACAGTACAAATAGAGAGAGAGAATGAATTACAAATACTGATACAAATGTTTTACATAAAATATTAGTGAATATTGCATTAAGAAAATAATACTCTATGGCCTGGTGGAGTTTATTCCAGGGATGCAAATTTGGTTCAACATTAAGAAACCCATAATACACAATATTAATAGATATGGGAAGAATAAAATTGATGACTATCTGTATAGCTACTGAAAATACTGAAAAGCCTTCAACAAATTCAACTCATCCTAAGAAAAACTAAAAAAAAATAGGAATTAATGGATAATTTCTTAACATGGTAAACAACTATACCATAGTTATATAGTATATATAGTATATATAGTATAACTATATAAAGAAGACAACTTCTTCTTTAGTGGGGAAATGAGATATTTCTATTCAGGTCAGAAACAAGGCAAAGGTGCCCACTCATGTTATTAATTCCACATGGTACTGGAGGGGTGAGGAAACGTAACTGATTCCCAGACAGACACCACCTTTAACCAAGTGATCAACATTAACACCATCAGGATTGAGATAAATAGATCACCTGTGTGTCCTTGTAAGATGAATGGAGATGAGCAAATCAGTCTTGCAGTATTCCTGAACAATAGCATAACCTGAATCTAACTCTGAAGAAATAGATAAACCCAAATTGAAAAAGATATTTTAAAAGATATTTTAAAAAATAACTGGGCTTCAGCCTTCAAACATGTCAATGTCATGAAAGACAAAGAAACACTGAAAGACTGTTTCAAAACAAAAAATCATAACAATGGATATAATAAGTGATCTAAGGCTTTCTTTTTATGTTATACACATTGTTCAGACAACTGGCAAAATATGAGTAAGTTCTATAAATAGATGATATTAACACATTGTACTGTGGTTATGCAAGAGAATATCCTTGTTCTTAGGATCCACAGAGGGAAGTATTTACAGGGAAAGGGGCATCGTGCCCGCAACTTATTCTCAAATGGTTCAGGAAAAAAATGCGTATGTATGGAGAGATATAAATATTGCAATATGTTAACATTTGAGGAATCTGGGTAAAAGGTATGTAGAATTCTTGCAACTTTAAGTCTGATTTTATGTTAAAATGAAATTTTTAAAAAACGAACAAATAATGATAATAACAAACTGCTTTGGTTCTCGAGCTCTGAGCTACAACCCCATGACCTCTCTCTTTTACAATAAAATCTGTCAAGAGTAGTTGATTTGCTCTCATCATTTCCCCTTTCCCACTCACTCTATAACCAACTCCAGTCAGGGTTGTACACCCTTGAGATCATCAATGAGCTTCCTGTGGCCCAACACTCCGTATATTTCTTTTGCCATCTCAGTGCCACTCATGGAGAGTGGCCACTCCTTCTTTCTGGAAACACTCTCCTCTTCTGGACCCCATGTGACTACATTTTCCTGGATTCCTTCACCCATCATTAACTCTTCCTTCTCCACATCTCTTGCTGAATTCCTCTCCTCTTCTATGGTCTGAATATTGGAGTGGGATAGCACTCAGTTCTGGGTCCTGCCTCATTGCCAATTCTCCTTAGTGATCCGTGTCAGTGAAATGCTGTCTCTGTGCTGACACCTCCAAAGGTGTTACATCCTACCCCAACCTCTCTCTCCTGAGTGCCAGATTCACAAATCATTCAGTCACCTGTTTGATATCTCCAATTGCATGATTAAAAGTCAAATGATCACCCTTAACATGTCCAAAGCAGAATTCTTAAACAAAGTCGCCCAAATCTGTTTGTTTTTCAGTCTTCCCCTCTAGTAAATAGGACTAACAACCACCCATATGTTTCCATCTAAAGCCCAGCTTCCTCCCTTCATTACCTCCCATGTAAGACCTTCTTTGCTCCATCTTACTATCCTCTCTGGAGCTGCAGCTCCTACCTGAATTATCCTCAAGACTGGACATCTTGCGTCACTCTTGCTCACTACAACCCATCCTCCCACAGAATTCAAAATGGCTTTTTCAAAATATAAACCAGGTCATGACACTTCCCTATATCAGATCTCCAGTTACTACACATATTACTACAAATCTTAGTATCCTAGAGCTGATGAGAAAGTACCACAAACTGGGTGGCTTAAAACAGCAGGAATTTAATCTCTCACAGTTCAGAAAACTACTTGGCCAAAACATTTGTGTGGTTTTTTTCTATAAAATAAAAGATGTGGTTTTTTTCTATAAAATAAAAGACACATTTTTCACTTTCACCAATAACTTTATTGAATACCTTGGCTATCTCTCACATGGTATAATATTGTTTTCAATTAATGTCTCAATTTAATCACTGTCAACTTCACCTGGCCTATCTGACCATAAAGCATCATCCAGAGAGAAATCTCCAGCATGAAACTGCAAACCACTTTTGACATGTTGGGTCAGTCACAGCACCTTCTCCACACAATTGTGTTTTAGTTGCATTTTTACCTTTCTTGAAATAATAAAGCATAGTATGTCAAAAATGTGGCTTATTTTCTTCTATCTTAATATTAACATGGCTATACAAAAATTCACCAATTTTGGTAATTTTTTAAATGTACACTGATATGGCAGCGGTTATAACACAATTCAACAAAATTGTCTTGAATAAAGTTAAAGACAACTAAGTGCTTCTAGAGCCATTATACAGAAAAAACTAAATGGAATTTTTGGCCAACTCATAGAAGATTGAATGCAAAGTGTCAACAGGGCAAAGCTGTCAAGACCATAGGAAAGATAACAGCTGGTGGTCCTTAGCATCCCTTGGCTTGTACGTGCATCCTGCCATTCTGCCTCTGTCTCCCTGACACCCACTTCCCTTCGTATCTGCCTTGTCTCTTTGTCTCTCCTCTTCTTATAAAGGCATCAGTCATCTTGCATTTAGGGCCCATCCTGATATGACTTAACTAATTTTTTCTACAAAGGCCCTATTTTCACATAAGGTCACTCACTATCTGAGGTTCCCAAATGGACTTGAAGATTTTTGTGGGGGTACACTCTTCAACCCATATGCCAATTGTCTTCCCAGTGAAATAAATTCCAAATTCTTTATCATTGCACACAGTCTTGCACAATCTGGTTCTTACCCACCTTACCATCCTCCTCAAACCCTTTGCCATTATCCCCTAGCAGCTCCTAATAAAGTGAGGCCCATTCCAAACTCAAGGCTTTTCTAAGGACCATTTTTTTTCCTGTCAGGAGAGTGTTTCTGCCAGGTGTTTGACCTGTGGGCCCATCCTCATCTTCTCTCCTTCCTCAGTGAAACCTCTTTAAAGTACATCCCCATTTCCAGTTACTCTGTGATTAGTCCCCTATTTATTCACTTCAAAGCACTTAATCACAATCTACAACTATCTAGTATTTACTTTTTTGCAGTTCATTATGTCTCCCATTATAATCTCAGCATCTAGCATAGTACCTGGTACATGGGAGTGAATCAGAGTATTCACTGATCAAATCAATACATTGAAATGAATGCAGAGAATGTACCATACGCATCTGTTATAACTCCCATAGTGCATGCCCATGGCTAGCTACATAGCCCTTGAATATGTTTGTTGACATCGATTAACTAATAAGTTCCACTGACTTTCTCTAAACCATAATTTCTGCTTACTCAAGAACTCTTCTGATCAGACTTTGTAAGACAAAAACAGTGCCTCTAATCCTGCCACTAGATTCCAAATATTTACTAAAAATTATTTTTTTGGAGGGAGCTGGGTGAAACATTTAAAGGAAGAAAAATAAACAAACCCTAATAGACAACGGTGTGGTGATTACCAGAGAGGAGGGGAGGTAGAAGAGCATAAAGAGGGGATAAGTAGTGATGGAAGGAGACTTAATTTGGGATGGTGGTAAACATACAATATACCATATTTTTTGGACTATAAGGCACACTTTTTTCCCTCAAATCTGGGAGAAATAATGGTTGTTAATGCTGCTGTTGAGCTCTGTTTACACTTGCATTGGTGCAATATTACTCTATTTATGTTATTAAATATTTTACCACATTTTTTGCTTCAAAAATTTTTTTCCTATTTTCCTCTAAAATCTAGGTGCATCTTATGGCCCCCAAAATATCAGTAATACACAAATGATGTATTATAGACTTGTGCATCTGAAACCTATATAATTTTATTAACCAACATCACCCCAATAAATTCAATAAAATTAATTAATTACATTTTTAAAAGAAGTATCTAGCACAGCACAGCTAAAGACTCATCAAATTTCTGATGATCAGATATTTTGCTTAAGGAGACTCATATGCAAGGTGGGACTGTATTCATCATGATGAAAACAAGCTATAGTTTACTTAACTCCTTCAAGGTCACGTTATGAACAGGATTGTGCTATTAAAAAGTATTTTGTGTCCATATAATATTTGAGAGCTAGGGGAGCTCAATGTTATTATTAATGCTCAAGTGTACAGCAAGGTGTTGCCCACGGTGGCAGCGAACGCACCATGAGAGGAATTTTCACAGAACAGCAATTTGCAGTACATCTACTTGAAGCAATTTTGTATTTATTTATTCAATTGAATTATTTATGTTTTTCATAATGAAACAAAACTTATACAGCACTGATTCCATCGTGTTTTCCTCTGCTTTCATCTGGTTTGCTGCATATGACTATTTTTATGCAGATGAGGTTATGATGACATTAAACATTTCCTACCGATTTTCTAAGAACAAATATGTTCTCTCCATATGCCACAGTCTTCTTTTTCCTGCATCCATCCTCAAAGCTCTGTTAGCTGATCAGAATTTCTTCTAAATTAACTCTCAGGACATTCCATCCATAATACTGATGAGCCTGTCTCCCTCTGCAGGGCCCCTGTAGCACTCCCACCAATACCTGAATCGAGCCCATGTCGCCCATTCCTCCAGAAGCCTCATTTATCCCCCCAGCTCTTACAGTACTGTGAATCTCACCTTGTTACAAAGCACGTGGCATTCCCCTGTTTTACTCACAGGGCAGAAACAATGGAGAATCCCACATGTGAAAAAGTAAAAAAGAGAAAAGGCATTGTAGTTGCAGAGACCTTTGCCTCTATTGACTATATTCAGGGCTGAGGAACAATTGTTTTCAGGAGAAATCAGAGTTGAATTCAGCAGGCTGCCTACCCTGGGCTCACGTAGGCTAGCTTGGGCTCTCTTATAGGTGTAGGGGTCTGTGTGTGTGTGTGTGTGTGTGTGTGTGTGTGTGTCTGAATATGTTTTAACTTAGATGCACTAAAGGGTGAGGGCAGTGGAACTGCACAGACATAGTAATACCCTAGAAACATATAGGTTGCAGATTCTAAGTCTAGATCATTTCTGTGTGTTACATGAAGGGAACTATTCTAGCTCCCAAGTGCCCATGACCCTTCCACAAAGGAGCAAAGGGCTACAGCAGCAAGAACAACCCTTTATGTAAATTCCAAAATTGGTTTGATTTAAGGTTATAAATCCAGAATCCCATTTCTCATCAACACATTTGGGGAACATGATTGGGAGAACATGAATTTGGAGGTCACTGACCCTAGAGGTTGTGAACAGGCCACAGAACACATTCATTTGCATAGATAGGACAAGGTGCACATTGGTTTCTCGCCACTAATTTCAAGTTCCTCATCCACGAAATTGAAACTTGTCCAGAAATCTCTCTAGAACAGAAATAGAGGGGTATTTTTTTGTGGACTCACTTTAATGGATTTAGATGAGAATCCTCTTGGGTCCCAATAAAAGACTGAATTAATTTTGCCAATTCATAAACTTTTGGGCCCAGAGAAAAGCAGTGGGAATCCTTTCTTAAAAATTAGCCAAGTCTTCTACCCCCATCACGTTCATGGTGCTTCACATACTGTAAACGGTACATTGGTTTCATTCTGTTCTACATCTCCATGTCTGAGACACCCAAGAGAGTTGTCAACCATTCATGGGGTATAATAAAATTCTGAAAAAAAAGATAATTCAAAATGAGGTTGATTTCTACTGTCATTTGTTCAACAAGTGAATGCAATGTGAGAATACAGCATAGGAAGGAACAAGTCAGAAGAGGGAAGGGACACAAGCTAAACCACCAAGAAAGGACAGGACCTTCCCTGAGTCTGGGAACCTCTTCCCCACCCTGACCCTCATTTCTCTTCCACCTGACTCCATACATGGGTGATCTCAGATTGTAGAGCCCCGGGATGCTCAAATTGTAAAAATAAAAATCACCCAGAGAACTTGGGAAAACAATACACATTTACAACTTCTGTCCTGGTCTACCAACTCTATAGCAAGACAGACGAAGACATGTTAGCCAGCTGCCTTGATGATACAAATGCAAGAACCTTACCTCCCCAAACATGGCAGGCCCACTGGTTCTCAATCTTGTAAAACGTTGGGGGCACCTGGGGGAACTTATTAAAATTAATACAATACTGATGTTTGGGCCCCACTCTCAAAGATTCTGGTTTGCTTACTCTGGGGTACAGTGTGGGCAACCCAATCTTAAAAGCTCCCCAAGTGATTTCAATACACAGTTGAGGTTGGGAACCTTTGGTGTAGGGACCTAAGAAGCCTTTAATCAAGCAGGGCAGGTGAAAGCCCTATGGAAGCTTCTCTCTTTCACTTTTGCGATTTCTGATGCCTTTTCCCAAAGAACATTCCAGGCTTCTGTTTGAATGATATTGCTTCCAAGAGTCACATCCTTTCATAGCAGGCAGGAAATATGATGAAAACTGAGTCATTCACTTTTTATCTGTAACATTTGGGGATATTAAGAAAGGACCATCTGATTGAGGCAACAAAGGGTTTTCTTTCTGCTGCCCGGATCCCAGAACAGCCTGTGAGACATGGAAGCAGTGCCTTCACCCCCGCCCGGCCGCCCCCACATAAGCTTGGGAGGCCCAGGCAAGCTCCACATTGGAGCAGCTTCCCAGAAAGTCTCAAACATCAAAACTTCCCTGAGTGCACAGGCGTTCTGCAGACAAGGCCACAGCTGAACAATGCCCATCTTTCAAAATCCTCCTTACCCTTTCATAGGTTCTCAATGTACAGAATTGATTCATGGAAAGTGGCCAAGACCTCAGACCAGGAACTCTGTTGGGCTTGCAACCAACATTTTTAGCAAGCCCCAAAAACCTCATTTTGAGAAACATCGTATGATGGACTTTTAAATATTCAGCCTTTTCATAATAAAGTATTTTCATATGTGGGGGGAAAATCATTTCAATCCATGAAAAAGTAAGAACATACATTGTACTGTGTTTTGGGTCTAACCACAATTGATGATGGCAAAGAGCAGGTGGCAGCTGGCCCCACCCCGTCAGCATTCCCATCTCTCCGGCCCTCAGGACACCTGGACTGAGCCTCCTTCACACGGAAGCTGTGATGAAGCTGAAAGCCGACGCTCCTGACCCCACCAGGAAGCGCCCTTCCCAGGCACTTACCGCAGCCTGGTGTCTGTCTGAGGCCCTGGGTTTCTGGGCCAAGTTGGGGCCAAGGAATGCTAATTACCCAAGATCTAAGTTTTTCTTTTGAGTGAGACATACAGTTATAAGCCACCTTTCAGGACGATACTTCCCTGAAAATTCTGTCATTCCATGCAATGTGTTTTAAAGATAAGAGTCATGTATGGTAAAAGATCTCTAAAAATAACTGCAGCTAATGTCTATTGATCAGATATCATCTACCCATAAGAAGGGCTGAGGCTAATGACTGGTATATTAGTCTATGCATTTCCCATGTAATAACTTACTCCCCACAACAATTCCGTTAAGTAGATGTCATTATACTTCTATTTTACATATGAGGAAACTGAGGCACAGAAAGGTTACGTAACTGGCCCAAGGTTGCATAGCCAATAAGAGGCAAAGCTGGGATTAGAATGCACAGTTCCAAGTCCACACCCTTGACCTCTATGAAAAACTTCCTTAGTAAGGTTTTTTCAGTGGTCTACACATGCTCTTCAGATGTAGGGAACTCACAAATTGTAGGATCAACGTTCACCCACAAATACTTCAGGAATTACTAACCTCACATATTAAAAGGGAGGACACCCCTACTTGCAAATTTCCCTTCACCCCACAGCTAGGAGAGGACCAGCTCTGACAAAAGATGTCCCTTCTGCTTGTGCATCTGGGTTAAATCAACTCTATGGTGAGACATTTTCTAAACCTAATAATATTTTTTAAATGTATTTTTCCTGAATTTTACAAGAAAACAATACTATGAATCCCTTAAAGAGGATTTCAACTATATTACACTACATAACTACATAGTAGGTGACCTCAATGGACAATAGTTAATCCAAATGAAAATAATGAAAACACAGCCCCTGTGGTAGTAGAATTCTGTTACAGTCAGAAGGGGTAAAAGAGACCAAGAGAAGAAAACCAAGGAAGTCTACGTGCACACACACACACAATTCCTGAGACGTGTCTTGTCTCTAAGACTCAGAATTTTGTTTTCTTCTGGGGATACCAGTGTGGAGTAGGAGGTCCCAGTCCCTCCTAGGGCAGGATGGGCAGGGCACTTGGTGTGGGGGCGGGCGCAGGTCCTGAAGACACAGGCGCAGTTGGGTCTGAATGCGGGTGCCAGCGCTGCTCACTAGCTGTGTGACCTCAGGCAGGTTGCTCAACCTCTGCAAACCCTCCTTTCCTCATTTATAAAACAGAGATGGCAACAGCTACTTCAGAGAGTGGTTAAATTTAAATGAGATCAATAAAACATACGGCACAGTGACAAAAACATAAAAGGCAGTCAATAAAAGGGAATAATTATTGTGGTTGGTGATTCAGAGACACTTCTAAGATACACTTATTTATTATTTCAACCAACAAGTATTTACTGGATAGCTACCCTCTGTGCCCACCCCTGTGAAAAGAAAGTTTAACACAGTGTTCCTGACCCTCTTTAAGGCACTTTCGTTCTACATGACAAGCAGCCTATGAACCACAGGATAGCTATCGCCCAAGGAGCAATACAGAAAAGGAAAAAATAAAAAATAAAAAGCCCAGTCACAGCATTCATTATCAGACGTGTTCTTTGCACAGGGTGGGAAATTTTGAGTTGAGTCTTGACCGATGAGTAGATTCATCCCCCTAAATTATAACACCATAACTCACATAGGCACACAACTCACAAACACACACAGATCCAACCTAAATTACCCCCCAGGCAGGGGTGATTTCCAAATCTCCATGGTCAGTCCAGGCATGGGTCCCGACCTCCAGACCCAAACATGCAGCTGTCTGCTGAACTTAATGTGATGGGTCCCCGGACAGCTCACACGGCACGTGTCTAACACAGGAATGTAATGGGTTAGAGTTTGTGGCAATAAAGGGAAGAGGAGACTTTCTGAGTGAAGCAAAATGAATTCCAGAGAAATCTGACATCTAGATTTATAAGCAGGAGGCCAAAGGAGAAATTGAAGATAACAGTAGTAGAAACTGCCCATAAATTACCAACACAGTCTGGGAGGAGGAGGCAGGCCACAAAATTCGGTCAGGGACCTTAGCAGTGCCATTAATAAACAGATTTCTGTGCTGCTAGGTGGTCCCTCCCCTACATTACAAGATAATTGGGCAAGCAGATAATTAACATGCCATTATATAATATGGAATGGTATGTCTCGGCACGGGGAAGGAGTTTGTAAAGCCTTGCCAGGCTTCTGGTGTCACCAAACATTACCTTCTTGCTCACACACAGAGAGCCAAATAATGAATAAAGCTGGACAGATTCCTCTCATGTTGTGACCTCAAGAAACCCATTCCTAGGGGGGACTCTGCCCAAGTGGAATTGCGATCATCCCCCACAAAACAGAAACCTCTGCAGGAGTCACTCTCCTGGTTAATGAATTCACTTCCTCTTTGTCTCCTCCAAAGCTAGAAACTTCTGATTGCCCCAATTCATCCATATCCAATTACTTGCTGCCTTCTGCTGATTCTCAGAAAATTTTTCTTGAATCTGGCCATTCCACTCCATCTTTTCTTAATCCTTGGTTTGTTACAAACAACTGTGATCCTTATAAAACACTCACTGTGGTATTAGAAGTCTCTCTTCTCTCCATTGGGCAGGGCCTTGCACAGAGCCGACACTCAACACATGTTGGGTGGATGGAGAAGAGACTTGTATTTGGCCATCCTGCCAGCAGCCTTCATCTCCTCTAACCTATCCCCCACATTTCTCCCAGAGTTAGCCATAATTTAAAAAAATCAGAGAATAATGACAATACCACCTTGCCTCATGTCCTTCACTGGTGACCACTGAAACAGTAAAGTCTCTGCCTAACACAGAGTGGCACATGAGGTACTTTTGGGGGCTCTCCCTAACCCCCAAACTCTTCCACAATTCACTCTGGAAACTCTAAGCTCAGCCAAAAGATTTTGTGCTGTTCCCCCAACCCCTAAATCCAAGAACTTCTCCAGTCCTCCTTCTTCACATGCTCTTCTCTCTCTCTCCCCCGCCCCGAGTCCTGTGTTCTCTTTAAAAGAAAAATTCCTGCTCACCCTTAAGACCGAGGTCACCACCGTGCTGCCTGCCCTCTGACTCCCCCAGGCTGGCACATTCCCCCGCCTTAGTGAGAGCAACCCTGAGGACTGGGAAGAGTCCCTGCCACCCACCCTGTCTCTGATTTCCCAGGAAGCCCAGATGTAGCTGATCCTCTCCTGGCAGCCAGCACAGTGCCTGGCGGATTGGGCATTTCAGCCAACAGTCATTTTTAATAATTTAAAAAAAAGGAAGAGAAGAAACATAGACCAAAGGAATAGCATAGAGCCTAGAAAATAAGCCCACTGACATATACCAAAAGCATAAAAGGCATTACATTTAGCACTTTCAAATAAAAGAAATAAAAGAGTCATTTACAAAATATTTTTTGAAAAAAATCCACTTTGAAAAAACATGGGCAAAATTTTTAAACAAAAGATACATACTGTGTACTTTAAAAATAAACTGTAGTTGACGGAGGAGTGAAATAGGAGAGTCACGGAACAGAGCAGAATAGAATATTGATAAGTGTTCTGAAGGATGCTATCTCTCTCAGCTTTGAATCAGCGAAGAAAGGAAAATGAAAAGAATGACAGTTGGGGATTCATATAAATTTCAAATATCTGTCCAGTGGAAGAAATAAAAATCACAGAGTTAAAGTAAAATGAAAAGCAGCTTTTTGGAATCCATTTGCATGAAATAAGACCAGCAAATGGTTAATCCCAGTACTACCTGAAAATTCATTCATATTAAAAGAAACAATTTTCTCAAGAGTAGTCTAATGATAATAAAACAATAAAAACTAAAGCAACGTGAGGTTTTGCATAAAATTTGTAGTGGAATCAGCAAATTAAATCCTCTAAACTTGGGGGAGCTTTTGGGAGGGTTCACAAGAAGGCTCTTGACAACTGGGAGTGGCTCTGGACCCGGAAGACTGCTGCCCTCCCTGTGCGCAGGGCTCAGATATCAAGAAAAAGCAGCTTCTAAAGTCAAGGCCTTTACCACTCTAGGACAGCAAGGATTAATTTGCAATGAAAAAGGTTAATTTGGTAATGGCTGCTCTGAAGCCCACAGTTTACAATGGTGCCCCTGCTTATGGCTCTGGGCAAGCTCTCAAATTTATATCGAATTCTACCTTCAAGTTCCTCCTCCAAAGAGCTGCCAGAATAACCTAAAAAGGCCAGCGTGGTCCTGTCATTCAACTTTCATCTCCCACTCTTTCTTCTACTCAACTTTCACCCTTCCTATCGTGTACTTAATTTGTTGGTATAGATTTATGCTTATTGCTTAATTAAACTTCTGTTTTATTAAAACAAGACGTATATGGTCTCATCCCATTTCTCTAATCTACATTTCTAAATAACAATGATTATGCTATTATTTCTTGATGTATAAATTTTAGACATCTCAATGGATTTTCCATTTCTAAAGATAAAGATTTAAATTTCTTATACTACCCACCTCACATGTCGCCTCCTCTCTTTTCCAGTATAGTGATACCATAACTCGTAGTTAAGTAAATATCTATTATTTACATTTGCATGACTGCATTGCTCACAGCTGAGCCACAGAGTGTATGGGACTGCAATTCCTTTCTTTAGGAAGTTTTGTTTTTTGTGTAGCTAATAATTCCTTTGCTTTTTCACAAGCTTTTTTTCCTCTGTGTCAACCACTAATTCAGTCCCAAACTTTCTGAAAGAATGGTTTAAAAAATCTTGCAAAGGTAATAGAAGAAAAATAAACAAGTCAGAATACATCAAACTAAAAAGCTTCTACAAAGTAAAAGAAACTAAAAACAAAATAAAAAGGCAACTTACTGAATGGGAGAAACTATTTACAAACCATATCTAAGATAAGGGGTTAATTTCCAAAATATATTTTAAAAAGTATACAACTCAATAGCAAAAAAGAAAAGAGAAAAAGAAAATCTCACTTAAAAATCAGCAGAGAATCTGAATATTTCCAAAGAAGACATACAGAGAGCCAATAGGCACATGAAGAGATTCTCAACTATCACTAGTCATTAGGGAAATGCAAATCAAAACCACAATGAGATATCACTCCACACCTGTTAGAATGCGTATTATCAAAAAGACAAGAAATAGTAAGTGTTGGTGAGGATGTGGAGAAAAGGGACCCCTGGGACACTGTTGGTGAGAATGTAAATTGGTACAGCCACTGTGAAAAACAGTATAAATGATTCTCAAAAGGTAAAAATAGAACTACCATATGACCCAGAAATTCCATTTCTGGGTATTTATTGACAGAAATTGAAAACACTAATTCAAAAAATATATATACACCCCCATGATTATTGCAGCCTTACTTGGAATAGCCAAGTTGGAAACCTAAGGGTCCACTGACAGATATACATAAGGAAAATGTCACACACACACACACACATTGGAATATTATTCAGCCACAAAAATGAATGAACATTGGCCATTTTGTGACAACATGAATGGACTCTGAGGGCATTATATTAGGTGATGTAAATCAGACAAAGACAAATGTCACACAATCTCACCTATATGAGGAAGCTAACAAGAACAACAAACAATCTCATATATGCAAAGAAAAATATTGGTGGTTGCCGGAGGTGTGGGGGTGGGGAAATGGGTAAAGAGAGTTTATAGACACAAATTCCCAGTTATAAAATAAGTCATGGGGTACTAATGTATACTAGGGAGACTGAAGTTAATAGTGCTATATTTCATATTTGAAAGTGGCTACAAATAGATCTTAAAAGTTCTCATTACAAGAAAAAAATTTGTAACTATGTCTGGTGGTGGATTTTAACTAGACTTAACATGATGGTCATTTTGCAGTGTCAACAAATATCAAATCTTTATAACATACACCTGAAATAAATAAAACGTATGTCATTTATACCTCAATAAAATATTAATTTTAATAATTTTAATATAGTAAAAAATACCAAGTATTCAAATAATCCTAAACCCTAGTCCCCTTAGTTATTCTTTTGTTTAAATCCCATATCCTCAAACCTATTATTATTCTCTTTCTTATTTCATTTGCCTGTTTTACTGTAGCATATCCTTGAGTAACTTCCTGAAAACAGATTCAGGAAAAGTAAACTTGTTGAGACCCTACAGAAATGTAATTTGTTTACTTTGTTATTGTTCTTGGTCCAAACTATTCTGTGGCTGACTATAGAATTGTGAGTTGAAAATAATTTTTTTCAACTTGTCTCCTAGTTTTTAATATTGTACTAAGAAATCCAATACCAACTGTATCTAAGACACTTTTCCCACTAAAAGCTTTTAGGACTTGCTCTTCATCCATGTTGTTCTTAAAATTTACATTTACATTACTTAATCTGGGTTCATTTTTTTTATTTTTAAATTTTATTTAGTTATTTTTCAAGTACAGTTTTCTGTCTATTTCTCCTGGGTTCAATTTTTTTTGCCTTTCATTCATCATGTAGGCATTTGGTGGAATCTTACTATCCATAAACTCTCCAGTTCCAGGAAATTCTCTTGTATCATTTGTTTGATGATTTTCTTCTCTCTGTTTTCTCTCTTCATTTTCTGATATTCCTATTAGTTAATGGTGAACTACTAGACTGCTATAATTCTTTTTAAGTCTTTTCTCTCCTATTTTTATTTTTTTATTTTTTCTATCTTCCAGAAGAGTTCCTCAATGTTACTATCCAACCTTTTAGTGAATTATTTATTTCTATCTCATTTATAACTTCCAAGACTTGTTTTTTTAAAAATTCTCTGATTGTTACTTTAACATAGCATTTGGCTCTTGTTCTATGAATAAGATACAACTTTTAATGATTGCCTCTATGTCATGAATTATAGTTTTAAAGCTTATAGTCTCTGTTTTCTCCAAATGTGTTTTCTGATTTTGTTGTTGCTGAGGCCTTCTGTAACAGACACTCTCCTGAGATGTCTGGGGATCCTCTCTCCTTTCTTATTCTTGAGTAAAACAGCTATGTGTAGTTGAATGGAGCTTTAACAACAGGCCTAACTTACTAATGATGGCTAATGAGCAGAACCCAATCATTTGGGGGGTATACCCCCAAGTATCAGATATATTGGCCTTTTTCTTAGGCTAGATGGTTTCCTCAGACTGGTTTCTTCAAACACTTACTAGGAAGGTATAAAAAAACCTTGAGGGATAATGAGGCTGAGGGTGCTCTCATTTAGTATGCAACCTTATCTTCTGTCCTAGGCTACATCTTATGAATTAAAACCCAGAGTGCACCTCCTCCGGAGGGCAAACTTCCCCTATTCCACAAGGTAGAAAAGGAAAGACTGGTGTGCAGAGTTGAAGAAAGGATCTGGAGATGCAACTGCAATCCTTCTGTTCCAATCCACCTCCCAGCCATCAGAAGTACCCAGAAACTTTGGAGTTGTGCAGTATAACTAGACTGCATTCTCCTGCTCTTACCCACTCTCCACCAAGGAGGCTGGGTCTCAGCATCATCCAGTTTGCTGTTGGTTACCTTTCATCCATCCTCTTTCTATCTTCTGAAACTTTGTAGTGACTCTTCCCCACTGCCATCTCCTGTTTAGTTGCCCCTTACAGGTTGCCACGCTCTCTAGTCCTTAATTCTTATCTTAGTAAAATTTCAGGAGTGACCGGAAATAAGTGGTATGTTGAAGCCACCATACTACACTACAGAGCATGATGGAGCTCTGTGTTCTTCCCTGAGCACACCATGTTTTTATGTACCCCTAAGTCTGATCTTATTGTTCCCCTACCTAGTCCCCCTCCCTCTTCTTTCTTCAATTTTCCAACCTTTATAAGTGCTTCAAAATTAAGCTCAGGCTTTATCTTAAGCAGGAATCCTTCCCACATTCTCCCTGCAACAAGCTATGTTTATCTTCGACCTAATACACACCATGTAGACCACACTGTGCTGAATAGATCAGCCTGTGCATCTCTCTCCCTCCCTAGACAAATAGTAAGTAGGTAAGACCTGTATCTTATTTGATGCTCTGCCTAGAGTGGGGAAAAACCATTATGTGTATCTGGCACATAATAGGTACTCACTAATATTTGTTCAACTGATCCATTTCTAGTAGGTTCATGTTGGAAGCATTTCTATTCCCATAGGAGTGAAAAAAGTATGACTCTGTTTATTTGTCAATGTCCAAATAAGGAAGGCTAATCAGAGAGTACCAGAAAATGAAAACAGCCAGATGTTTTTGAGAGCAAAAGTCCAGGAATACAAAATAGCTTCCAACAGGGGTGTTGCATGTTTTCCTAGTGATTCAAATGAATATATGCTTATTAGGCAGGGAGAGAGACTTAACAGGTTCCTTGGCTAATCCTGCAATTTTAAATCCATTTAAGATAATTTTCTTTGTCTCACATCTATTTTTCTCAGTAACCAGGATACTTAACTGATTTGTACAAAGCCCATTTGAAAAACAAATAATCTGCTCTAAATAAGGGCACACTCTGAATGGAAAAAGAGAGACACTACAAACCATATAGAAAATGGAAAATCTGTTTGAGATGCCAAAGAGGACTCCTGACTAGAAAATAGGTTTTCCTCCAGCATCTTGATTCTATAAGCAGTTTCATTTCTCTATTTCACAAGGAACAAATAAATAATTCTTAAATCTGAGTGCACAGAACAAGGACCTTCCATAAGACAACTAAGGAGCTAACAAGCTGTTTAAAAAGCAAGAATCTCAGACAAAACAATATAAGCAGAAACAATCATGGGAGGTACTTTCTAACCTATCAGCTTGGCAAAACATTGTTTAAATGGTAGCACCCAGTTTGGGAAGGGCCAAGTAAAATTCCAAAAGGGGTGGAGATTGTCATAAACTTTCTGTAGGGCAACGTCACGCTATGTGTCTAGAGCCTCCAAAAATATTCCTACAATGTGATCTAAGAATTATACATTGCCAAGTGTGGATTAAGGAAATGAATATGAAATTAATACACACAAAGGACTTAAGTGAAAAAAATTCATCAAAATGTTATTAATAACAATAAAAATAAAAATAATATAAATTGTGAACAATGAAAATAGTGATCATAACTAATAAATCAGGAAATGCTCACAAAATAATGTTGAATGGAAAAAAGATAAAAAAATGTATTACATGCTCATAATCTGTAGAGAAACTAGACTTGAAGATAATATACTAAGATTTTGACCAGTTACTATTCTAGGTAATGAGATCATATAATACATTTTATTGATTATGCTATTACAGTTGTCCTATTTTCCCCCCTTTACTCCCCTCTGCCCTGCACACCACCCCCAACCCAGATTCTTCCCCTTTAGTTCATGGCCATGGGTTGTACATGTAAGTTCTTTGGCTTCTACATTTCCTATATTACTCTTAACATCACCCTATCTATTTTCTACCTACCATTTATGCTACTTATTCGCTATACCTTTTTCTCTTCTCTTCCCCTCCTACTCCTCAACTGATAACCCTCCATGTGATCTCCATTTCTGTGATTCTGTTCCTGTTCTAGTTATTTGCTTACTTTGTTTTTGTTATTTTTTTAGGTTGGGTTGTTAATAGCTGTGAGTTTGTTGTCATTTTACTGTTCATATTTTTTATCTTCTTTTTCTTAGATAAATTCCTTTAACACTTCATATAATAAGGGCTGGGTGAGGATAAATGTCTTTAACTTGACCTTATCTGGGAAGCACTTTATCTGCCCTTCTATTATAAATGATAGCTCTGCTGGATAGAGTCATCTTGGATGGAGGTCCTTGCCTTTTGTGACTTCGAATACTTCTTTCCAGCCCCTTCTTGCCTGCAAGGTTTCTTTTGAGAAATCAGCTGATAGTCTTATGGGAACTCCTTTGTAGGTAACTTTCTACTTATCTCTTGCTGCTTTTAAGATTCTCTCCTCTTTAATCTCAGGTAATGTAATTATGATGTGCCTTGGTGTGTTCCTTCTTGGGTCCAACTTCTTTGGGACTCTCTGAGCTTCCTGGACTTCCTGGAAGTCTATTTTCTTTGCCAGATTGGGGAAGTTCTCCTTCATTATTTGTTCAAATAAGTTTTCAATTTCTTGCTCTTCCTCTTCTCCTTCTGGCACCTCTATGATTCATATGTTGGAACATTTAAAGATTTCTGGATGTTCCTAAGCATCTCCTCATTGTTTTAAATTCTCGTTTTTTCATTTTTCTCTGGTTGAATGTTTATTTCTTCTTTCTGTTTCAAACTCTTGATTTGGGCCATTTTTTTTGTCTCAGTGCATCTGTTACACAGTAAGGGGAAGAGCCTTAGGTGTTCACCAGGGTGGGGCAACCCATGTTGCTGCATTGTGATGCTGTACGTGGGGAAGGGGTTTGAGAGGGAACAATGGCACTTGCTCTGCTCTCTGCCGGTTTTAAGTCACTTCCTCTGCTACCCACAGTCAAATTGGGCCCTTCTGGTGCTGATTCCTGGGTGTATGGGTTTGTGTATGTTCTAGGACCCTGTGGGTCTCTCCAAGAGCTGTCCTATGAGGTTGGAAGTTTCTCCCACTGCCGCCTCAACCCCCACAGGTGTTTTCAATCAGAGATTTTGAGGTTTTATTTCCCCACACTGGAACCCTGGGTTGCACTGTCTGTCTTGCTCCCCAGTTGTTCCTCCCGGTTTATCTGCACACAAATGTGGGACCACCTAGTCTGCCAGCTGCTGCCTTGCCACAGGTCCTCTCTGCCCAGCTGCCTGTCTCCACCTATCCTACTGCTCAAATGAATGTTTTCTCTTTAACTCCTTGGTCGTTGGACTTCTATACAGCTTGATTTTCTGTCAGTTCTGGTTGTTTTTTGTTGCTGTCCTTGTTTTGGTTGTGTGAGGAGGCACAGTGTGTCTACCTACGCCTCCATCTTGGCCAGAACTGATTTCTGTTTTCATTTAAATTATTTTTGTATTGCAGGCCTTTCTAGGTGTTTCTGGCTTTTATTAAAATGTAAATTTTTTACTTAGCTATTATTTCATAATCGACAGTATTCAGTTTATTGGTGGTGGAGGAGAATGAGATAAAAGCTACCTCACTAGTTACAAGTGCCATGAGAAAATGTCACAGACTGGCCCTGCACCACCGGCATGATCCAGCCAGGTCCTCTGCATGACTGGATCAGAACTTACTTGGTGGGACGATAATCCGGAATGGAACGATCCAGTGAGATTTTTTCACTGAGGTAGGAATTGTAGCCATATTTCTCATGGGGTCCCTTGGCTTTTTCCTCTTCAGCTGGGGAAAGGGTAGCAGGAAGGCCCCCTTTCCCCCGCCCACCATAGCCTTCAATGAGCCCAAGGGATTTGGATAAGCCTGAAAGAAAAGAGGGGAAAAAAGAATTATTTCAAAGCCATCGTACCAGGATCATTTAAGTTCAGAGGCAGCTTCACTAGAAACTTTACCGTTATCTGTCACAGGAAAAAAAAACATATTCTCATTTTAGACATCTCAGGAATATGCTCTGAACACAGTTATCATGAGAGGAAGGGCACAGCCACTGTGAGTTATGGGATTAGGTCCTGTTACCAGTGAGAAAACTCTCTCCATTTTTGAGCCTGGGGCCTATAAACGAGAGTGCATAGACTGGGAGAAATGGGAGGCGAGGAGGACACGGGACATGGGACAGAACTGGGGCCTGCTGGCCTCTCTCCACCCACATCAGCTAGGCCAGGACACACTTGATACAAAATGGGGCAAGAGAAGTTGGTAACAGGAAACTGCCAAAATGCAGGTGTTTTTACTTCATTTGAACAGAGGACAATATACAGGTTGATTTTATCATGAGTTTAAAGTGTGTAACAGCCTGACACAGTTCTTTACCTTATGGTTTCACTTACGTTTCATCTACGTGGCAAAGTGAATACAAAATGCTTGAGAATAAATCACAGAGGATAAAACCCCATAAAAGAGATGACTGTGGGGAGACTTCCGCCAAGATGGAGGCATAGGTGGATGTGCCGTGCCTTCTCACACAACCAAGATTAGAGAAAACTAAATATTAGCAACAGAAAACACAGCCAGAACACGGAAAATTGAACTTTTTGGAAGTCCGTTAACAACAAATTCTTCAGCCTGACCGGTAAGGGGCGAAACCAGCGGCTGGAGGAGCAGGGTTGCACAGGAAAACTCGGCCAGACGGGCTCAGGTGCGGAATCCAGGCGCAGGGTTGGACCCAGTGAGCAACCGCGCGAGCAACCAGGCGAGCGACCGCGGGGGAGACAGCCGGGCCGGGGCTGTGTGTTGACTGAGGTCGCGCATTTGTGCGAGGGTGGACAGGCGAGGGAGTGGGCGGTTGGACCGGGGCCGGCAGGTCCCCACGGCAAGCGGCAGTGGAGGGCGCCGCCATTTCCCTGCTCTGACCCCACCTCCACATACAGCGTCATAACCCAGCGACTCTGAGTGGCCCGGCCCAGGTGAACCACCTAAGGCACTGATCCTCCGCTCCCAGCTGTGAGAAGCGGCAGAGGGGGGTCGCCATTTCCCCACTCTGGCCACGCCCCCACATACAGCGTCACAACCCAGCGACCTGGGAATCCAAGCCGCCGCTTCTCACACTTAAAGGGCCCGAACAGACCAAGAATGGCGCAGGAGGATCTCAGAGCCCCAGAGCCAATAAATCTAAGCGATGAAGAAATAGCAAAACTCACAGACGCACAGTTTAAAACATTGGTGATCAGGATCCTCACAGAACTGGTTGATTATACGGACAAATTAGACAAATATATGAAGGCGAAACTAATTGAAATGAATGGAATTGCACAGGACACCAATAGCAATGAAAAGGAAACTGGGACTCAAATCAATGGAGTGGACCAGAAGAAAGCAAATAATGGCCAAACAGAAAAGAGTCAAGAAGCAAGAATTCAAAGAAATGAGGAGAGTCTTAGGAACCTCCAGGACATCTTTAAACGCTCCAACATCTGAATTATATGGGGTACCAGAAGGGGGAAAGGCACAGCCACCAGTGGAAAACTTCTTTGAACAAATAATAAAGGAGAATTTCCCCAACCTGGCAAAGGAAATAGACTTCCAGGAAATCCAGGAAGCTCAGAGAGTACCAAAGAAGTTGGACCCAAGAAGGAACACACCAAGGCACATCGTAATTACATTAGCCAAGATTAAAATGAAGGAGAGAATCCTAGAAGCAGCAAGAGCTAAGGGGACAGTCACCTACAAAGGAGTCCCCATCAGACTGTCAGCGGATTTCTCAAAAGAGACCTTACAGGCAAGAAGGGGCTGGAAAGAGGTATTCCAAGTCATGAAATCTAAAGACCTACAACCAAGATTGCTCTATCCAGCAAAACTTTCATTTAAAATGGAAGGACAGATAAGGTGCTTCTCAGATAAGATCAAATTCAAGGAGTTCATCATCACCAAGCCCTTATTATATGAAACGTTAAAGGGACTTATCTAAGAAACAGAAGTTAAAGAAACATGAACAGTGAAAGGACAACAAGCTCACAGTTATTAACAACCACACCTAAAACGAAAGCAAACTAAAAGGACAGCTAGATCAGGAGTGGAAACATAGAAATGAAGATCTCAAGGAGGGTTAGCAACAGGGGAGTGGGAGGAGGAGAAGGGGGGAGAAGGTACAGAAAATAAGTAGCATAGACAGTAGATAGAAAATAGATGGGGGGGCAAGAATAGCATGGGAAATATAGAATCTAAAGGACTTGAGACACATGGTCATAAACTAAAGGGGGGTGATGGTGGGGATGGGGGTAGGGTGGAGGGGAATAAAGGGGGAATAGAACAACTGTAACTGTAACAGCATAATCAATAAAAAAAATTTAAAAAAAAAAAAGAGATGACTATGCCAAGTAGAGGAGGAAGCCCCTGTTACAAGCCTCACTGAGCAACTGCAAGCTCCCTGGGTGGCAGCAGCTTTATAACTATTGTTCCATTACATGATAAACAGCTCGATGGGCAACTTTGAATTCTAGAGTTATGAGAGGTTTTATTACTGAGCTAGAAAACTTTTGTTGTTAAGCGCTCTCATTCCATTTGGCCATTTCAAATGCCCAAGCTACTCAGTGCACGCACGCACGCACACACACACACACACACACACACCTCAGGACTCTATCTACAAAAGACTCACTGCTGCCACTGGCAGGAAGAACATGGACTAGGGCTGTAGACGGCTCCCTCAGCCTTCACGGTGGGCGGCCTCTGGAAGGCATCTCCAGGGGAGTCAAAAGCCCACAGATCTGCTCAGATCACATGGTTCCCTTTATCACCTAATGGCAAGACTTACAGCCATTCCCTTTTTTGCTTTTCTAAAAGAAGACATTTTTTCTATGATAGCAAGATTAGATTCTGAGCAAGCACCTCAGAGTCTAATTCAGATAAACATTATTTTCTGCCTGAAAATCTTTCCCATTGTCCACTATGCTCTTCAGGAACTCTGACATCTTTTCTGCCTGCCACCAGCCCAGACAGAGGCGCCATCAGCTGAGAATTCAATTACTCCTGCACTTCCTACAAGCTTCCTGGTCTTTAATCGCTTGTTCCACATCCATGTGCCACAAACATTCTGATAACGTTACTTTCACCATGCTCAAAAAATCTCTGAGAACTCTTCCCATGTCGAGTACTAACACTGGTGCTAGGTTTTAAACCGACATTACTGAAGGGTGTGGAATGCTGCAGCTACTTTGAAAAATAGTTTGGCAGTTCTGAAATATGCAACATGACCCAGCAAGTCCACTCCTAGGTACATACCCAAAAGAAATGGAAAGATATGCCTACACTAAAACTCATACACAAATGTTCAAAGCAGCAGAATTCATGTAACTAAATGCCCATTAACTGATGAATGATAAACAAGATATGAAATATCCATGCAATGGGATATAACTGCCACTAAAAAATAATGGAGTGATATATGTACAACATGGATGAACCTTAAAAACATTATTCCAAGTAAACAAAGTTCGTCAGCAAATAGCACATATTGTATGGTTCTATTTCCATGAAATGTATGGAATGTGCAAATTTTTAGAGACACAAAGTAGATTAGCATATGCTTGGGGCTGAGAGGGTTGGGGAAGAAATGAGGAGCAACTGCTAACATGTGTGGGTTCTTCTGAGTGGTGGAAATATTCTGAAGTGAAATATTTCCTTAAATAGGAAGTGTACAATTTAGTGTACACTTCCTTAAAGTGTACACTAAATTGTACACTTAAAACAGATGAATGATATGGTATGTGAAAAATTTCAATAAAACTATTTTAAAAACCTACTCTAATAGACAATTCTGTTTCCAGCAAGATAGAAGGCTGAAATAACATGAGAACTTTCCAGTAAAGCACCTAGAACTGCTGACTAAAAAAACCTTTGAAATATTTTAAATTCATAGCTCAGCTTGCAAAAAAGAAAGGGAAACTCTCAGAGGTAAGTTAAAATCAGAGTGGAGCCTTTATCTGCTCGGATGGGGTGAAGGAGGGGTTTCTCATTAACTAAAGGCTGGCATGTTAGGGCGCATCTATGCACAAGACATGTAACTTCTTTATGCCTTAAATGTTTCATAATAATATTTAATTATGAAGGTATGAGGTTCCCCTGTCTACGCAAGAGCTGTTTTGAGAACCTATTTGGATAGAGGGTCTTTGCATAATCAAATTAGGATTGCTGATATTCTTACATGAAGAGAGAAATTTGGACACAGAGCTAGAGACAGTCACATAGAAGGAAAAAGGCCGTTTGATGAGGGAGGCAGAAACTGGGGATGCAGCTGCAAGCCACGGAATGCCGGGGTCTGTCCACAACCCCCAGGAGCTAGAAGAGGCATGAAAGGATTCTTCCCCAGAGCCTTCAGAGGTCATGGCCTGGCCGAACCTTTATGTTGGTTTTCTAGCCTCCAGAACTGTGAGATGATACACTTCTGTTGTTTTAAGCCACCAAAATTGTGAACAATTGGTAAAAAAAAAAAAAAGAAGAAGAAAAAAAAGAACACAGGAAACTAATACAATGAATATCAAAAACAGAGAGAGAGAAAGAGAGAAAATGGATACTGAAAATATATACCAGGCAATTACCAAAAGAAAGGTGGAGTGTCTCTCTTAATATCAGATAAAACAGGATTAAGGGCAAACAGCCTTATGGGGATAAACACAGTCATTACCTAATGGAAAAGTAACAGTCCACCAGGAAGCTGGAAAGACTTATAAACTACCACGCACTTAGTAGTATAGCTTCAAATTATATATATAGCACAAACGGACACATTACAACACAGACCAACAAAAGCACCATCATAGTGGGAAATATTAACACATCTCTGAGTACTCAACAGAGCAGAAGGAAAAACATTTAGCAAAAATACAGAGGAACTGAAGAACAGAATTAACAATCTTGACCTGATGGGCCCTGCAGCTGACTTAATAAGTACACATTCCCTAGAAGGGCGTATGGGACACACAGACAATTGACAGGCTACAGATAAGTCTCCCTATCTTACGGATAATCTCTAAACATCAAGCAACTAAAAAAACAGAAACCAATAGTAAAATACCACAAGGAACTCACACATTTTGGCAATTTACAAAGTCTTTTAAAACAATCATGGGTCAAGTAATTGATCACCGTGCCACTGGAAGAAACATGAAACTGACAGAACTTTTAGGATAGTGTTACAATAATACTTGGAAGATTGGCAGAGGGGAGGGAAGGCCGATAATTAATGAGGTAAGAATCCAATACATTTAGCAATATAAACCTAAAGAAGGCAATAATGAACAAAAGAAAAAAAACTTAATCACACACAAAAGAAAGACAGGAAGGAAGGAAGGAAGGAAGAAGAGGGAAGAAGGGAGGGAGGGAAGAAAGAGAGAGACAGAGAAAGAGAGGGTGCACAAGTTCCTTTCAGGGAGGATTTGTCACAGCAGACACAAGGCTTAGGGGCCCCAGGATTTTTAGGGACCCAGAAAAAGGTTTTATTTTCTTTTAAAATCATAACAATGCAGTCATATAACATAATTTTTAATATTTTTTACTGTGGAAGGAACCCATGAAGGGCAAAGTTCCCAGGGCCCACGGAAATCAGAACCCAGCCCTGACTCTCTTGACTCTAGAATTTTACCCGTAAGGTAGATAGCACACGGACAGGCCTAGGCACGGACGGTAATGACCAGTACTGTTTACTGAGCATCTATTGTGTGCTGGGAACCCTATTAAGCACGACTCAAACTCACTCATTGTGTCATCTGATCTGATAACTTCATGAGGAAGGGATTAGAATCATCTTTGGTGACAAATGAGGACACTGAGTCTGAGAATGTAGTGACTTTGTTAAAGTTCTATGGCTGGCAAAGGAGGATAGGCCTGGGTTCTGGATAGTCAGAGATATAAAGGAGGACAGGCCTGGGTTCTGGATAGTCAGAGATATAAAGGAGGACAGGCCTGGGTTCTGGATAGTCAGAGATATAAAGGAGGACAGGCCTGAGCTCTGGATAGTCAGAGATATAAAGGAGGATAGGCCTGGGTTCTGGATAGTCAGAGATATAAAGGAGGACAGGCCTGGGTTCTGGATAGTCAGAGATATAAAGGAGGACAGGCCTGGGTTCTGGATAGTCAGAGATATAAAGGAGGACAGGCCTGGGTTCTGGATAGTCAGAGATATAAAGGAGGACAGGCCTGGGTTCTGGATAGTCAGAGATATAAAGGAGGACAGGCCTGGGTTCTGGATAGTCAGAGATATAAAGGAGGACAGGCCTGAGCTCAGTGACAGACAAGGAGACTAGTCCAGCACTTTTGCAGCAGCCCAGACAAGGAATGGGAGGGTCCTCTTTAAGGCAGGGGTGGTGATCAAAAGGAGAACAGAGATTTGAGAAGTACTTTAGAGATTCCATCACAAGACAGGAGACAGACAAGTGTAATGGTGAGGGAGAGGGAAGAAGTGAGTGAGCCTAGGATTTCCAGCAGAAGGCCTGGGTGGTGAAAACCACTCACGAGGATGAGCACACAAAAGAAAGCTTGAGGAGTTCCATTCTCTACATGTGGTGTATGGGGCACCCACGGGACACTCACGTAGGATCGGCTGTCCAGTGGGGAGCGAAAACATACGGGAATGGAAGTTCAGATGGCTGAGGAGGCCCCAGATGTGAACCTGGCACCATCAGCATGGAGGGGGAGTAGGCACAGTAAAGGGTGAGAATTGGGAGGGTGAATGTTGAACAGCAAGAAGGAGAACGATGGACAGCACTCAGGAAGTGTTCTCTGACCGCACTCCTCCAGCATACTTCCGCCATATCTACAGTAGGAATCCTGCACTTCCAAGCTTATTTCTTCTCTGCTCTACAGGCCTGTTCTGTCATCAAAGCTACATTGGAAGCTCAAGACTTCAAGGAACTGAGGCTTAAACAATTACAGAATCATCTCAATATGAACCGAGTGATTAAACTTCCTGCTTGTCTTCTTCACACACCCATTTGACCACTCTCTCTCTACTCAGTGATGATTATTGTTTGGGCTTATATTTTTTCAATGGTTTTATATCCATTTTCCTATTAGATATGCAGGGTAGATATAACCATGATCATGTTAGAGATAATGGAGGCCCAGAAGGAATAATTACTTGACCATCCAAAAATAATGGAGACAGAATACAATGTTCCTCCCACCCCTGAACATATGCACCAATGATCTATTTGAGAAAGCTTGTAGGAAAGAAGAGCCTAACATCAAAAACATGATGAAAAGCAGTAAATAAATGGTAGGCAGCTCATAAAAAGAATATTACACAGAATGAAAATGAATGGCCTACAGATAAATGGGAGAATATCATATCAGTGGTGTGCAGGGTGGAGGGGAATGAAGGGGAGCAAATGAGACAACTGTAATGGAATAATCAGCAAAATATATTATTAAAAAAGTAAAGCAAAAATTAATCATCAAAAAAATGCACGTAATTTCATTTATACAAAGTTTCAAAAACTAATCAAAATATGGTTTAGAGATATAAAATTATGTAGTGAAACTATGAACATCCACAAAAAAGAGAATGTATTATGACTGGGGAAGGACATACAAAGGAACTTAAAAGGTCTGCTGATACTTCATTATAAAGCCGGGGGGTGGCTATGACTAGTAATCATGATATAATTATTTGATATGTACGTAACACATACAGTCTGTGAAACTATTGCATAAATTTTAAAAAGATTAAAAAGAAAGCACTGATGGTGGTTTTTCTTCTGGTTTTATGTCCATTGACCCTGAGTTTCCCTTTTCCTTCCTCACTACTTGCTTCCTTTTCTTACAAGCTACAAACTCAGCCTTCTGTGGTTCTCCTACCAGCCCGGGGCCCAGAGTCAAGAAAGGAAACCATTGGAGTGGGGCAGAACTGACCTTCAACTCAGCAGCTTCAGTGGAAAACATCTGATCCTTTCTCTTATTTCATCTGTGTGGTTTGGTCAGCATGTCTTTTTCTTCCCTTCATGGTACAGCATTTCTTTTGTCCAGTCTAAAGAGATAGCTTCCAATCCCAACACATCAAATACTACCTCGAAGCTAAAATGCATCTCAGATGTGCTTGCCCAGCACGGTCCCGTGGGCAGACTTTCTCATGCAGACAGAAGGGCCGGGGAGGGACTTTATTATAAAATGGCACAGGAATTAAAGCCAGGGGTACATGCTAATCCCACCAAGGATACACTGGGAACAAGGGCTCCCAGTGAGATTTTATTCTCCTTCCTGTGTCATTATTTCCTCCATTATAAAAGTCACCCACTTAGCAGCCTTAAAAAAGATCACTCCTCACAGTGTGATGTGACAATGAGGAATTATGTTTTGTGGTCCATGTGCTCCTACTCCTCGCCCCCAACTGAATCTGCCAGAAAGGTTCAACAAGGCAGCAAAAATTTTCGCTGGCATTTTAATGTGCTTACTTAGCAGGTCCAGGAAATTGTTGGCAAAGATAAATAAGAATTCAAGATCATCTATAAGGCTCAAGTTGGTTTTCACTTTACTAGGAAAAGTTGCCATGGGTGCAAGTTGGGATGACTCCATGAACCAGGGAGCCTTCTTTTCTGAAAGAACCCCTTACTCTTTGGCCAGAAGCAGTGGCAGCCACTGCAGACTATATGAACTTGTGGGCATGGAAGTTGCAATTGGCAAAGGGAAGAAGAAGACAAGGAGGGAAAGAGGGAAGAGAGTGGAGTGGCTGCTTGGCACCAGGCCTTGGATTTTCTTCCTCTGTGTCAGGCGCTGCCTCCTGAGTTATCTCTGCTGAAGGCAGCAGAGCCAGGGAGTGTTATTGGACAAGATGATGAGGAAAAAGGGAGAAAGAATAAATTGATGTCGGTCATCTCATAGCACCCATACCAAATATTCTTCACGTTTCTCTCCATATCCACTCTCCACCTTTTTCCCCGCTGCATGCTCCAGGAGTGAGACCTGTATGGACAGCATCGAGGCTCCCTTGCTTTGGTTTGGGTTCAACCAATAGTGACCATTTGAGGAGACTGATGACTAGAAAGAGAGGTCGGGGTATTTATTCCCCCAGCTCCCTACCAGTGGGCAGTGGTGGTAGAGGCTACATTCTTTCACACCCTGGCTGCAGTCAGGCAGCCTTCTCCCAGGCTTCATCCAGGGTCACAGCTGAGCCCATGTTCTGTCATCTGCTCCCTCCTCTGGCCCCTTCAGCCCTTGGCATGGCGACCTCCTCTTCCTCTATTGCCAGCCTTAGAGTAATTCACTGTCCCCTGTCATTCCTTGCTGATTTCCCTTAACTCTGCCCAAACCTTTGTAAATGTTTTGCTAAATCTCTCCACTCACCCTGTATAGTGTGCCATCTGTTTCCTGCTGGAATCCTGACAGACAAAGCATCTTACCTGTCTCTGTGGGAAGACTTCTGGTATTCTCCTTAAGGGCAGGGATATGGTCACCTTGGTGCCAGACACATTAAAATGTTTTAAAATCTGTTGAGTATATGGATGACTGCAGACAAGATCTGGAGATTGAATTTGGGGCCATTTATTATAAAGTGATGTCAATAAAGAAAATTAAAAATCCATGAGAAAAACATCTACTAGGAGAAGAGGGTAAGATTACTATGACGGTACATTTACATTCATAAAGAGTAAGAGAGTCCGCATTGATGTCACAGACAAAGCAAGTCTGGGAAAGGTCATTTGATTTGGCAGTGGAAAGGGCCCTGGTGACCCTGCAGATGGCCATGCCAGGAAAGTAAGTGCTTCCAGGGTGCTAAAAAAAGGCAGGATGCCAGATCTATCCAGAAAAACTCCAGCCATTGTTCATGTAGTGAAAACAGTTTGTATGACATCGATGTGACCTGGCAGCCAAGGAGAGTGGACTGGAATGCACGTGTGTGAACAATGACAACTTCACTGTACTAGTCATTGGGGTGATAGATGCCACTGAGTGAGCACGTGTACTGTGTGGCCATCACATTCAAAATGACTGAGTGAGTAGAGCAATGAATCTGCATCACATTTTGCATTAATCTTGAACATTCCTCCATGGAAACTACTCAGATGATTTAGAAGGCCGAAGCTGTGGGCAACTGGTGATTGGCAGCTTCATCATTAATATGTGCCAGCTCATGCATCACATCTCATGCAGAGATTTTTGGTAAAACATCAAATCACCCAGGTGACTCAGCCCCTCCACAGACCAGATTTGGTACCCTGGGACTTCTGGTTTTTCCCAAAACTAAAATTGCCCTTGAAAATAAAGAGATTTCAGACCATTGTTGAGATTCAGAAAAATACAACGGGGCAGCTGATGGCAATTGAGAGAACTGTGTGAGGTCCCAAGGTGCCTACTTTGAATGGGACTGAGTCATCATTGTCCTGTGTACAATGTCTCTTGTATCCTGTGTCCTCATCAATAAATGTCTCTATTTTTCATAGTACATGGCTGAGTACTTTATGGATGACCTCATGTATACTGGGAGGTGAGGCTCTAAATAGTTTTTTCTCAAATAGTCATCAAATTTTCCAAACATTAAATAATAAAAAGAACCTCCATTTCTGAAATTTTAGAAATTTCCTTCTAGTGCAGTCAAGTCAACACCTAATATCTGCACAACATCTCATGTGGATGATGGAGCAGCTCTGTGTCCATGGAGCTCAGGGAGCTGGAGGTACACACATCTGATGCCCTCACAGCAAGAGTGAATCACTTGGCCCACGTCTGTCTGCAATTGCACCCAAACTACGAAGGTTCCACAGTGGTGGCAAAAGCAAAGAGCCAAGGTTCTAAACAGCTCCTAGCTGCCTTCCCCTCTCCCTTCACACAACTAAGCACATACGTTTTTCTGGGGTCACAGTTTAAACTAACTAGTTTAGAGGTAGCTGGCATTATTCTTTCAGAAACAGGGATGGTACTCAAAACAGATGGAATAGATGTTCTCAAAAGAGATAGAAGCTGCACCAACTGACACCTGGGGCCTTGTCAAATCAGGAAGTTGCCCATCAGCTCAGCAGCCACAACCCAGAGTGGGAAAACCACACACTCACACACACATACACACTCACATGCACACAGAGCCAGAGAGTTGTCATGTCACAGGCCTTTAGTTGGACAAGCGTGTGTTAGGTGGTCTCTGCAGGAAGGCCCAATGCCTTCTCAAGGCCTGAGGGCCCCAGGGAGACCTCATGATGCTAAAGCATTTGGAAGCTGATGAAAGTTATAGACAATCAGGGTGCTGCAGCCATAGGCTAAATAGAGAGCAATAATTCCAGGTTTATTCTTGGCCCATTTCCATGTCTGCCCAGGAGAGTGCAGAGCCTTTTCGAGGAAGCCAGCCTCATAATAGAGATAAATAGGACATCTGAGAAACGCCTGAAGAGGGGCCAAGAAGGGACTCAGCCTACCAGCTAGTAAAACATACTGAAAAGCTCCAATAATGAAGATAGTGAGATAATGGAACAGGAAATGACAGGCAGATCAATGAAACAGAAAAGCTAGTCCATAAATATTGCTGGAAAAGGGAGAGGATAGCACCATTTTGGACACAAACGTGAGTGATAATTAGTTAAACTGACAACCGTTCACTAGATACAAAGCACCATACTAAGTACTTTCATTATAATATATCACATATAACATATTTGCTAAACATATATGTTAACTGTATATTTGCATCAAGTTTATATATTTAAAATCACTTAATTCATATACATAATACTGTAAAAGTCATTACGAAAATGCCCCTCAGTGCTAGTTCTTACACCTCTTGACTCTGTCCTTCCCTTCCCCACCATCTCTCCTGCCACCACCTGGATTCAAGCTCAAGTCCTTTGTTCCTTAAGTTATTGCAGTCAACTGCTAACACTGTCTTTAGAGTGAACTTTCTCACCTGCAAATCTGATTATTGCTTGCTTAAAGTTCATTAGTGCATTCCTGCTGCCTATGGGGAAAAAATCCAAAAATCTTCATGTAATATGCAAAGCTGCTCATTAGCTGACTCCTCGCCCAGCCTCACCCTCTGCCTTTACCTCTGCAGCACCCCCTGCTCTAGGAACCCCGCTCTTCTGATGCTCCTGAAGCTGCTGCTGCCAGTCACCCCTCCTACTCACCACAGCTCTGCGAACCCTTTCTGAACGCCACCCTACCCAGAGAGTCCGATTCTGCTCCTTGGTGGCAATCTCAGCCTCCGCACTGCTCATATCACATTACATTTGTTGACTGCTCACTCACAAGAGCACAGGCCTCTGTGAACAGGATCTCTCTGTCCTATGTGTGGTCTGGCACAGAGAAGCACCTCATACATGCTGTAACAAGAATTAATGGCTGAGTGGGCAAAGTGAGAGAATAAATGAAAAAATCAATGAATTACCAGCTGGATTGGCCAAACACATTAGCATGTTCTAGGGTTGAAACAGAAATCTGGAGACAGCCGGAATTGGTGAGCACGCTTCATGAACTCAGGTCAAATAATTATTGATCCCCCAGTTCATATGTTAGTACAAGGATCTTGACATTTGTTGACATCTACATTATGATGACTTTGACATTCTCTGTCCTATATCCTTAGTATTTCCAGACAAGATGGCCTAAAACTTATGTTAGTCTTCATATTTTGAAGTCGTAAGAGTTCAACATGGTAAAAGAGAACTGAGTAAAAATTGTTCCCAGAGTCTGACACTAGTGACACATTGGGGGTCCTACTTAGAATCCTAGTTGGAAGGGAGGAGATGTCAGCTGGCCAGACCCCTTGGATCTGGTGCGGGAATTCCAGAGAGAGGCCACTCCACTAGGATTGTGTTCCTCCCAGAACAAAGAACTCACCATCTTGCAGAGCAGGGCATTCCTGACTGACAGCTCAAATAGATAAAATTTCACAAGTGTGTAGCTCAGTTTCTTTTACACAGTGGTCTTATTTCTCTCCTCTACATCTATCATGCATCTAATTACAATTTCATGTAATTTTGAAATATTGCAAGACATTCTCATGACCTGTCTTCGTATCTTTTTTCATAGGCTAAACATATCTGCTCCTTCAACCATCTTTATATGATAGTGTTTTCAAATTTCCCATGATGTCTTAGTTTCTTCAGGCCTCCACAACAAAATACCATAGACTGAGTTGTTTACACAACAGACAGGTATTTCTCACAGTTCTGGAGGCTGGGGAGTCTAACAGCAAGGGGCTGGCAGATCTGATTCCTGGGGAGGGCCCTCCCTCTGGGCTGCACGTAGTCACTGAACACAGCCAGAGGTAGATTTAGAGCTGTGTCGGTATTTCAGGACACCTTCTCACAGGGTAGAGAGACAGCGAGATTTGGGGTCTCCTCCTCCTTTTATAAGGGCACAAATCCCATCATGGGGGCCACACCCTCATGACCTCATCCAAACCTAATTGCCCCCAAAGGCTCCACTTGCTAATACTATCTCAGTGGCAGGTAAGGCTACAACACGTGACTTGAGAGGGGGATAGGAACACGCAGTCCATAACACGTGGCCATTCACTGCAGAATTCTGTCCTAGAAGACAAAACCATAACTAATAGGTCTTTGGCCGTGTGCTCCCCACCCCACCCCCTACACACCCCCCAGAGCCCAGAATATCCGACGTACATTTTTGCCCATTAACCAAACTGTTCGTACAGCATTTGCAGTTCCAAGAGATATGAATCATTGTTATGTGCTTGGAGTGTCTTTGGGACAAACTGTCCATAAATTTTCAAATTGCAGTTTTATTCAAACTGACATGTCTTACATGTATGATGAACTTTAGTCTTCCTGGAATCTTTCTACAAAGATTATTTAATTTGTTCCCCAGAATAGCCCCAGCCACGTTCAGCAGATGAGAAAAAGGAGGCCCAACAAGAACCAAAAAAGTGTCCCCAGGTCACTGAAGACAGCCAGAGGTGGATGCAGAGCCTGGGTCAGTGTTTCAGGTCACCAAGCGTGGCTTCGGGAAGTGCACCCTCAGATTTCAAACCACCGTGATGAAGAAGATTAAAAAGGCCACTCTCAGGGCCCCATGAACACAGGCGCACACTTCCCTTGTGGGGAGGTGATAAACACAGAGCCCCAGCCAGGTCCCACTCTGGCTGATGCATCCGCCTGAGTGTGTGGGCGAAGGGAATATTCCTAACAAAACAAAGACTTTGTCATTCATCAGGATGGCTTGGAGCACGTGCATAAAAGACACTGGCTGCACAGGTTAATTGTGTCACTTAGCCCCATGTCACTTATAAAACTACCTAAGGGGTAAAAAGCTGACCAAGAGCCAGGTGGGAAATGTGCCGAATTGAAGGACGGCCCTGCCAAGACCTAAGAAATGTGCTGCAGTCAAACGTGCAGGGCCCTGCAGGCCAGGCTGTGGGCACATTCACTCAGCACGTGCTCAGCCCAACAGCCTTCAGAGGAAATTTCTGCTCCTGTCTTCTCGTGCCCCAGGCCCTGATGCAGGGGTTAACCCGAGGGGTTAAAGAGCAGTGAAGGTGCAACCTGAACCTCCGCCAAATTCTGCAAACAGCCTATAATTTTTTAATATCACATGATCTACAGATTTAGAGTGACAATGACCGTGTTGTGCCATAGAGGGTAAATTATGAAATCAGAAGAGAGATAAGAAAGAATAAAACATAACAAAAATGAACCATGCAGGAAAATGTTGCTATCTCCTTCAGCCCCCAAAATCGTCAGCATCACCTCCCTTCCACACACACACCCACCACCACCATGACCATCCCTAGTTAACGACTAGGACTTGGAAACAACAGAATTCCCACCCTCAAGGAGCGATTCAGAAGAACCAAAAGTTTAAACAAGAAACATCCAGTTCCTCAAAAAAGTCTCTGTTGACAAAATCTCATTATATTTTGGGTTGGTCGAAAAGTTTGTTTAGCTTTTTCTGTAAAATAAAAGACACAGTTTTCATTTTCACCAATGACTTTGTTGATTTGGATATTTTGAGTTTGTTGGCTATCTCCTGTGTTGTATAAAATTTATTCTTCTCAATTAACGTCTCGATTTGATCACTATCAACTTCAACTGGCCTACCTGACCACAGAGCATCGTCCAGAAAGACATCTCCAGCATGAGACTTCGCAAACCACTTTGACACATTCCATCAGTTACAGCACCTTCTCCATACACTGCAGAAATCTCTTTTTTTTTTACATTTCAGTTGCATTTTTACCTTTCTTGAAATAATAAAGAATAACATGCTGAAAATGTTATATATTTCCTTCCATTTTCAATATTAAAATGGCTATCCTGAACTCACCAATTTAGATAAGTTTTTTAAATGAATGCTGATTGACAGCTGTCACAATACAATCTAACAAAACTGTTTTGAATGAAGTTAAAAACAACTAAGCACCACTAGAGCCATCCTATGGAAAAACTGAACTGACTTGTTGGCCAACCCAATATAAGTAAATTTCCTCCTTTAAGCTCTTCTCCAAGGGGGCATTTGAGATTCCTGTGCAGTAAATATATCATTCCTGCCCTCCACACCCTGAGAAAGAGCACACATCCCCACTCAATGGATGCTGGGCCTAACCAGTTTTTCAGGCAGTGTTCTTCCCCACCCCTAACTTTGGGCTTGGCCATGAGATTTGCTTTGACTAACAAGGCACTAGTAGCTGTGACATGAGCAGAGGCTTGAAATGTACCTGCCCTGTTGGTCTAGGCCTCTTCACTCTGCTGTCATCATGACAACACACTTGGGTGGCCCACTGGGGCAGTGAGGATGAGAGACACAGCTTCAGCCAACCTGCAGTTTAGAACCAGCTAACTCAGCCTGGACCAGTTCATCCAAAGACACACAAGAGAAAAAGGAGTTCCTAGAATAGCTTACTTTTCCAATTTTGACCTGAGCAACGAAGAATGTTGGATATTGGTGCTATTTGCTCACATGCAGAAATGGGGGAGGAAGAGATTTTGGCTATGATTGGATGTGACACTGAATCAAGAGTTTGGCTGGAACATCTTCAATTGGAGATTCCCATGAGACATCGAAGGGGACATGTCCAGCAAGTGATAGGGGGCGAGGTCAGGCTTGGAGATATAAAACTGGAATGTACTAGTGTCTAAAGGGAATTTACAGACACATTTCCTGAGGAGTCACCTAGGTAACGGAGATACACAGAGAAAAAGGAAGCCTGAACACTGAGCCCCAGGCACCTCAACAAGAAGGGGAGCCAGCAACAGAAAAGCTGAGAAAAGAAAACTGAGAGGAACATAGGTGAAACCACCCAGAAATGGTGGCGTCGGAGAACTGCCCCTTGGATTTGGGGAGGTGGAGGCATCCATCCATCAGCAAAGGCTGCAGGATGCATTTCAGGGAAGCAAAGCCTGGAGGAGGTTCGACAGAGAAGAGGTGAGGACATGGAGCAGCAGGTAGAGGCAACGCTTCCAAGGAGTCTGCTGTGAAAGAGAGAGACACGTGGAGCCGCTTCTATTCTAGGGACCATTATGTTAAAACAATTACCCCGACAGGAAAAAAAAATACATACGTAAAGCTTGGCACAGGCGGGATGTGGTTCTGCAGTTCCCACGGCCTGCTCTGCCCTGGTCCGCCAAGGGCTCAGACAAATGCCCACCACCACACTCACACGTGTAAAGTGGGGACATGAACTGAGGAGTGTCCGAGGCCCCCTGTAGCTCCCAGGTTTCACGCTGCTGTCTCAGCAGCTCCAGTGTGAAAACATGACAGAATGAGGACATGAGCAACAAAGCACATCCGTCAGTAAACGACGAATGTGGAATAGCATGACGGCCTCGGGAGCAGTAGATTTCTGAAGGTGTTTGTCACTGAGCTTTTATGGTTCCGTGTGTCTCAGGCAGTGGGAAGGTGTGAGGTCTCAACACCTGACTCAAACCTCAGAGCCCTGGGCATCCCAGCAAACCAGAAGAAGGCAACTGCCCGGCACAGGTCTTCCTCATCTGGGCAGGCCCAGAAGGCAATACAGGCACCAGCTTAGGGCTTATCCACTAGGTGTACAAGAGGTAAAATCCAACTTCCGGAAAATTTGGTAGATTAAGCAGAAATGAAATAGCCCTCCCACTCCGCCCCGAACAAATATGAAATGACCAAATACATGAAAACCCAGACTCTGAGGATTGCCCAGGGCCCCTCCAGTCCCCCTCCTACCACAGTGCATGGCCTCCCGCTGTGGCCAGTGCGGACCCGGCCTCAGAATCAACACTCCCAGAGGTACAAACCCACTCCTGAGCCCCAATCAGCCCATTCCATGGGGCTCCTTTTACACGTTCTCTAAACAGAATCCATGTCAGCCTCATCATTTTGCCTGTGGACATAGAGAAAGCTGGCTTCCTCGGAGCTCCAGGGCTATCACGTCACCATGATCCCCAGGCACAAGGCATCGTCTGACCAGAACAGATTTCTCCATTTCACTCTCCCCAGTTCTTCTGACATGCCCCTTGCCATGCCATGGGGCTCGGTTACTCCTCTCGAGGAAGTTCCCAGATGAGAAAAACAAACAGCAGGCACAGGAGAGGTAAGTGTTCCATGGAGACACATACAGTCTGTGTGCCGTGGTTAACAGACCTGCCCGGCTCAACCTGGCGGCGGCAGGTTTATGCAGGTGAACGAGCAGAACCATGTGGATAGTTCCCTAAAGGGAGATTAAGGTGGGTGGATAATAGATCAGAAGAAAACGTGGCCATGCCCCAGTTATTCTCTGTCTCTCAGAAAATGCCTTTATGGCCAGAGTTTGTGGAAATAATCTATGAGAACACCCTGAATTTACTGTTCTTGGCTTGAGAACATCTGGAAGCCTTGGGGGGTTTAATGACCCACAAAACTAATGCATCCGAAGGGGCCCAACAGTGAAATGCCAACTTCCATTTGCGAAGAGCTGCAGTAAATGTATGTGTACATGGACAGGATGTCTTCATTGCTCTTGTTTCTGGCAACAGGGCTGCTCTGCCCAGCCTGTGCCCATCAAGCCCAGGTCAGGGCCACAACAGTCAGGAGGTGTAAGACAAGCACACCTGCCCAGGTGCACAGGGGTAGGCGGCACCACCACCCCTGTTTCCCTCTGAAGGCTTGGTAGGAAGCAGCTGGGTTACAGGGTACTCATTTGACTTGGCCTGAAGGAGCACTTTAACTAGGGTTGTATTTATTTATATCCCTCTTTCTGCAAAAATAACAGCAACAACAATAATAAAGCAAAAATCAGGAGTATGACAACAATAAATGAAAAGTGACAAAACGAAATCATGGATCAATACAATTCTGGTTCCTGATCTTGGGCAGGTATGGGCAGGTACAGGCAGAGATGGGCGGGGTGTACAAGCGGTCCTAAGGATTGTCCAGCCACTCCCAGCTGATGGGGCTCCAGTGACCACAGGCAGGGACTGGGTCCAGTCCATTCTGTCCTCTCCCTGGCTCTGACCTGCAGTGTCCTTTTGGGCCTCAAGCAGCCTGTAAGGCTCTAAGCTTCCCTTGCCTCTGGCTCTGGTCCCAGCTGCAGACACAGCGGAAGGCTCATTACTTCGCACAGCTCCCTCTGCTTCACTGGACGCAGACTCCTCCTGCCCGGTGCTGGTTTGTTGCATTAGTTGACACTGGGTTCACTTCCGCCATGATCTGCTGGGTCACAGGCCTTTCCATCTGCCCTCCTGGATACACTTACACTTTGTCCTCCACCCCTGGGGCAGGATCGCAGAGTTCCAGTGTTAGGTGAAGCCTCATAGTTGCCATAAAACAATAACCTCAGGGATTCCTCTCTGTCTGTCTGTGTCTCTCTTTCTCTGTCTCTGTCTTAAACTCTCAGAGCCTCAGTTTCTGATCCTGTGAAGGGGGAATAATGACTCTAAGCTCACACAACACAACATACACTGACAGCACAGTGCTTGGCAAACCATGGCGCCCCCACAGTGAAGACGCTCCTGTACGTTGCTGGTGTAAAATGTGCAGCCCTTCCAGAAAACAGTCTCGCAATTCCTCTAGAGGTCACACACGGTGTTGCCACATGACCCAGCAATACCACGCCTACATACGTACCTGTAGATGCATAAGAACATATGTGTACATAAAAATCTCTACACAAAGCGTTATTCATAATAGCCAAAAACTACAAACAACCCACATATCCGTCCACTGTTGAACAGATAAACAAAATGTGACCCATCCTTAGAACGCAATACTATTCTGCCACAGAAAGGAATGAAGAACTGATATATGCTACAACATGGATAAACCTTGGTGACATTATCCTGTTAGAGAAGCCAGACGCCCCCCCCCAAAAAAAAAGTATTATGTGATTCCACGTATATGAAATGCCTAGAACAGGAAACTACATAGAGACAAAAGGAAGGAGGAGGAGGAGGAGGGAAAGAAGAGAAGGAGGAAGAGGAGGAGCAAGAAGAGGGAGAGCAGAAGTGGAGGAGGAGGAGAAGGAAAAGAACAAGAGGATTACTGTTGCCAGGGTGGGTAAAATAGGCAGTGACTGCTAATGGTTATGAAGTTTCTTCTGGGGATGATGAAAATATTCCAGAATTAGATAGTGGTGATTAGCAGACTCTAAAAGGGTAAATGTTATAGCATATTAATTATACCTCAATAAAAATAATAGAAAAAATAAGTAAAAGTAGATATGCAGCAAAAACCAAAAAATAGTAAGAACTCTGTGCCTCTTTCCTGAACTTTCTTGCTTCCATTTCAAAATCACATGACCACTGAGCTCAGAGCAGCCTCTTTGTACCCTAACACAGTGGGCTAAGACAAAAATAGAAAGGCCTGTTGCTATTTTGGGGCCATATATCCAGCTCTAACCCTCTACCTACTATTTATCCATCCATCCATCCATTTTAATTCTACTTCATGGTATTTCTTTTCCTCTGCACAATTCTCTAAGTGCCGTAGTTATCCTGCCTAATTCAGTTGCTATGGCCAAATAAATTAGGAGCAGTTTTGTGTCACAGTTACACACACACACACACACACACACACGCACACACGCACACACGCACAGTTTTCTGATCTTCGAGAGTAATTAACCACTATAACTTTTCTATTCCATTGTCTGTAGAAGACTAAACTACACACCAAAAAAATCTCAGTTATGTATATTTTATAAAGGTAGAAAAACTCACTGTCCCAATAAGAATAAAGGTGGATCTGCCTTTTGACCCAGCAATTCCACTGCTAGGATTATATCCTAAGAAACTTGAAACACCAATCCAAAAGAACCTATGCACCTCAATGTTCATAGCAGCACAATTTACAATAGCCAAGTGCTGGAAGCAGCTTAAGTGCCCAGCAGTAAATGAATGGATCAAAAAACCATAGTACATTACACAATGGAATACTATACAGCAAAAAGAAAGAAGGAGCTCCTGCCCTTTGTAACAGCTTGGATGGAACTGGAAAGCATTATGCTGAGTGAAATAAGCCAGGCAGTGAAAGACAAATACCATATGATCTCACCTTTAACAGGAAGCTAATCAACACAACAAACAAACAAGCAAAATAAAACCGAAGACACTGAAACTGAGAACAGGCAGAGAGGAATGGGGAGGGAATTTCAGGGGAAAAGGGTAAAGGGTTTGCAGAAACAAGTATAAAGGACACATGGACAAAAACAGGGGGCGGGGGTTGGAAATGGGAGGGAGGTGGGGAAAGCTGGGGAGTATGGGCTGGAGGTATGGGCTGGGATGGGGGGAAAGGCAGAAAACTGCACTTGAACAACAATTAAAAGAAAAAAGAATAAAGGCCTGCCTCTTCCTGCTCATAATGGCTAACAGTGAGCCAAAATTAAATAATCTTTATCCAAATCCATTAAGAGAAGATTATTTTCCTGTAGACAATCTAGAGGTAAGCTCGTCCTGAATTTTCCTGGCATCCCACATGACAAAAAATCCCCTTTAAATAAACCCTTCCCAAGGCTAACAACTGCAGCAACTCAACCCTTCACATTTCATTTCCTTTTAAAACCAGGTTCCTGGGGGGCTCGACATCCACCACAATAGATCCTCTGGGAGGATTCCAGTGAGCAACAACTGCCTCAAACCCAATGCGTAATCGCTGTTTTGCAAACTGCCGTCAACAGAGTGAAACTCAAAGTCCATGTACATTTGCTCCCCAGACTAGCGTGCTCTGTCTTCTAATTAGCTTTTTCTGAACTAAGGGCCACCACTTTTTAAGGTCAGAAAGTCTTTTTTTACAGAATACTCACCTGATACATTGAACATTTTGTTCTGAGGCTGCTTTCATTCTCAACAACTGTTGTTTCCTAAAGAGAAACAAGCAGCACTATGGCTTGCTTATGTATCTTTGTCGCACTGGGCAGCTGGCCGCATGCAGAACTTTTGTTCCTCAGTTACTGCCCTGTCTCATTTACTCTTTCAAATGTCATCTCACTGAAAGAATAGCATTCCAAACACTCAGACACCTGGAGGGAAAAAGCCCCCTGAAAAAGAAGCCTTGCCCTTCTACAATCTACAGTCTGGGCAGGGAGCTGAGAGGCACCCATGCTGCTTCCGTGGTAACAATAAAGACTCCCTAGAATGACTTTCACAGTCATTCAGAGAACTGAGAGATCAGTACAGGCTTAGAATAATGTATTCATGCTCATAATATCCAAAGATGCTAAGAAATGATGCTCTTAGTCCAACAAGTGAAAATTCTGGGGCTCTCCCCAACTTGAACTCCAAGTTGGGATTTCACAGATCTTTCTTTGGGGAAGCACTCACCCACCAAGCCCACCAACGTGCACTCCTCCGGCGAGCACCGCTCACCTGGCGCTGGTCCAGGAGACATGTGGCAAGGGTGCAGCAAAAGGAATGGAAGACGAGAAGAGTCATTCAGGCCATCAGCAGTTGTAGGTACACTGGGCACGTACTATGCCCTAGGCCTGGAGATCTGGCCACAGATGAAGCAGACACAATTCCTGGCCCCCTAAAGGGGAAGATGGATGTTATGCAACTAATTATGCAAGTAATTAATTTCAATTAGGGAAAGTGTAACAAGTGAGGTGTACAGCATGCTAACAGAATACGTAACATGCCCTGTTATATACTGTTACATGTTACAGTCCCAACTCCCAGACCTCAGAATGTAACCATTCATAAACATCTCTAACAAGGTGATTAAGTTCAAATGAGGCTGTTAGGGTGGGCCAGACTCCAGTCTAGTGTCCTATATAAAGAGGAAGAGATGCAAGGGATGAGCACACACAGAAAGACCATGTGAAGAAGGTGGCCATCTATAAGCCATAGAGAGAAGCCTCAGGAGCCAACCCCAGTACACCTTGACCCTGAATTTCCAGCCTCCAGGACTGTGAGAAAATAAGCTTCTGTTCTTCAATCCATCCAACCTGTGGTATTTTGTTATGGTAACCTAACAAACTAGGACACGATCACAGACCATTCTGCTAAGCTTTCAAGGGCTTTTTTGTGTAGTGACCTGGAGACAGGGGTTAAGGAACATCACGGTTTTGATCCAGGTCATGGATAATGATGAAAGGAAGCAGACCAAGGGACAGTTGGTGCCGTGAGGAGAGCCACACTGTAGATCAAAATTCTCTGACCTCTCAGTGATCTCAAGGTCTTTCTCAGAATTTGCACCTCACACTTCTCCCGCACAGGGACCAGTGAGCAACCGCATCCACACCCTTAAAAACAAACACTCCTGTCCCTTCTCTAGCCTACCTCAAGAATTATAATGAGTCCAGGGAAGGCGCTTCCAACTGTGTCTTCCTCATAGCTGCACACTGACAAGCTGTGCTGCCCTGATTAATTTCTCCAGGGCCCTGGGTGTGAGTTCCCTCATTTATAAAATGAAGACATTGTCCTAGACCACAGGTTTCCATCTGTGCTCTGGAGAAAAGGGAAGCTTGAGCTGCGACCCCTCTCAGCATTTTCCATTTTTTATGTTATTCATACCTTACTCTAAAAAAAATATTCCCCCTTTAGTCTTTGCTTTCCCAAAGTTTAAATATTTATTTTTAAATACTCTATTTTATTCTTTCAAAAGTATTCTTACCAATGTATTTTTAATATTTGTCTTAAATATTCTCCCTTTAATTTTTATTTTTTAATTTAATGCTGTTCTAGCTTTCTCCTTTATCAAAACTCTTGATTATTTTGTCTTCATGTTTTATTTCCTATAAACATTTTATTTCCCTGTTTTACTTTTTTTCTTTTAGAAGTATTTTAACCTCACCCTCCTTGTAGTATACTACCTTTTACAGTCTTATTTCCCTATTATATTACTGAATATTTGTTTCTACAAGCGAGGACCAAAAAACCCTCCAAAATTTATTTATTAAAAACTGTGTATTTATTCTTACATGTTTAAACTTCAGTTTCCTTCCAAGGACTCTCCCCTTGATGTAATGCACCTGTGAGGACCTTTTTTTTCATTGCTCAAAACAGTTATTGAACTCTTTGATTTTGATGGTTTTAGAGTCTGTCATTCTTTGTTTCACCTTTTCCACATTGACAAAACATTTCCCTGTGAGGACATTTTTCATCTGGGGAAAGAAAAAGAGTTGCTCTGTAGCAGGTCAGGTGGGACATGGGGGTCATGCTGTTTTTTTTTTAAAAAAAAAAAACCACTGAACACTCAGCACAGTGTGGGCAGATGTGCTTGTCAATTACCCATCATGAAATGGGCAAATGGGTTGAAAGAGTCTTCAAAAAACTCAATGAAGCTGAATTCAGCCTCTCACAACAATGCCAGCTGGCACACTGATAATTCTGGGGGTTTTGGGGTCCTCCTTCATATACTGGCCAACACCTGGTGGGAGGGGGGATGGGCAGGCTGTTACACCACCCCGGGGACACTGGAGGCCTTCCTTCTCCTAACTGCCCCTAATCCGCCTGCCCCCGGGCTCTCCCAGCCCTCCTAAGGCAGCTCTCGAGAAGCGCAGTCTCGGGTTCTGAAGGCCTTCCATGTGACAGCAGCACACCTGAGCTCCCAGACAGGGCATTCAAGAAACACAGCAGCTTTCCAGTCCTTCTATGAGGGACTGACTGTTTGAAAATCGATACCGTTGGATTTGGGACAAACTAGGCCCCAAAGCTGTCACAGCACCGAAGTGGGGAATGGAGGCCACTGGCAGAGAGAGCAGAAACCAGGAGACTGGCTTTGCTTTCATCCAACCCGCCCACCTCTGGGATACTTATTTCTGAATTGCGCTATCTTTCCTTTCTTGGATGAGTTTTGGGACGATATCATTGTCCCAGGGAAGGGGATAGAATTGGGGGGAGCCTGGGCCAGAGGTGGAGACCATTTTGCTCTGGCCATGCTCTGGCAGACTCCTCGGGTTTGGGATGGCTGAGATCGGGCCTCTATCATCCCTACTTTGTCCCCCAGCTCCCCAAGGAACACCCCAAGGAACACATACAATCTCTATGCAGTTTGCATCCCTGATGGATGATTAAATCTATTTGCAGAGCTCAGGTCATATTTGCAATACCTGCAATTAGTGGGTTTTGATTCTATTCTACTACCTGTTCTTACTGATTTGCCACATAGAAACCAATGAAAGGGAGTTCCTCACCTACATGGGACCTTCCTTTTTGCTCACAACCTTTCTGACTATGCCTCCCACCTGCTTCCATAACAGCACCCTTGGCTCACTCCCCACTGAAGGCCTTGACCCTCATGCTGTCTGCAACCGTAAGAAGCTTCCTTATCTGGTTGAATCACCAAGGAGCCCCACCCCAGCGTGGCTTAGCCGGGAGGCCTGACCCAGAGGAGTCTTTGCCAACACTAGAGTGCGCTGTTCCTCCGGGAGCTACCCTGCACACATCTGGGAACCAAGCACCCTGATGGTGTCCATCAGCTTTACTGAAAGATCGTGGTCACTTATGCCCATCCTTGCAGAGGGAAAAAACACAGGGTTAGCTGGCCAAATAGCAAGTTATTGTCAGGAAGCAGATCTTGTCGGGAAGCTTAATTTTCAAGCGCCCTGCTGCTCAGGTTGTAGGTAAGATCAGTGGGGGGAAAATAGTAGCCACAGAGGCTTCCTGAAATGAAATAAAAAGCGGGCCATTCCTCTCAAGACTCAAATTATTTGGGGAATAAATCGAACCATCGGTGGGCTGCATACTGGTTTTGCCACCTGCAGAACAAGGTGTGGTAGAGGCCTGCTGTGGCCGTCACTCTGAGCCGCCTTGCAGAAGCCCTCGCACTTCTTCTCCCACCTTCGTCTTTGCTAACAGAACACAGACCATGCGGCGTTTTGCCCAGCCCCAGGATGACCTTGGCTGGCCTGGGCCAGTCACGCCCGTCTGTCCCACACCTCTCCAGCCCTCTTGCTGCTATGGACTCCAGGACCTTGTTCAGACCAACATAAAGGAACGTCTTCTAAAGAAATTCTGGAAAGCCTGCTCCTCCCCGGTAGACAGGAAAACCCTTTTCTACCTGCCTCGCGTGGGATGCTGGCATCTGGGCATGACATTTGGATGAACCGTGAGGGAAAGAGTACAGCCGACCTGGAAGAGAGCCACTCTCCTCACGCTGCAGCCATGAATGAGCCTGGGACCTGGAGAAAGAATTCTTGTTGGGTAAATAGTAAATGTCTTCACGGTTTCAGACACTGCCGGGTATTCTGTTATTTGCAAACAAATGCGATCAGGCACATAAAAATGTGAGATTATATTGACCTCATATGCCACTGGAGACAGAGTGAGATGATGCAGGGTGCCCCTTGTGACAACTTAAGGGAAATCTGTCTAATGTTTCAGTGCCGGGCACAGCTGTGCCGCCTCTGACTGGCTTTATCCTGCAGACGCCGTGAGCCACAGGGATGCCCCTTGGTGCTGGCTGGTGGGAAGCTCAAGGGGAAAGCTGTGCTCCATTTCCAGCAAATGAGCTGACCTTCACAGCAACACATTCATATTCGTGGGACCCCAGCTTCATCCTCACTCTCCCTTTACCCTTTATCACCAATTTCTTAACATCGCTGTTCTCATTGAGACTGAGAGAGACAGAGAGGACAGGTCCTCCAGGAGCAGAGCGGAGGGTCGGCCACGGCGGTGCCCCCACAGCCGTCACACCCAGTCGTTCATGTGCCCATGTGTACTCACCTGCTGTGGGTGCCTGGCACCACGGGGGTCTGGGACACAGAGGGGCTCCTCGTCTCCTCCGAGACACAGACAAGCTTCGAGGGGGCCTTACAAGGAGCACAGGCTAAATATGTGAGCACTAAATCAAACTGGTGGGAGGCAGGGGATAACCTGATACAGGAGTTCAGTGAAATTATTCTCTCTCTCTCTCCCCTCCCCATCTCTGTCCGGCCCACTGCCCCCAGGAAGACACACGGGTCGTGCACCGTCAGACCGCTGCCCCTTCAGAAAGCAGCTCTGTAAGAGGCAATGCAGAGGAGTGAGAACAGAGACTGAGGGGTCTGAGAGTCAGGATGGCGCCGCGCACATGGTGAGATCATACTGTGCCGCGGCCCCCTGCCTGGGAGCCGGGCTGCCCACCTCCAAGCTGCAATCCAACCCTTCCTTCTTCCTCTGCATATATCCTCAAAGACATGACAAGTGTGAGTCACCACACCAAGAATAGCACCGTTTCTAAATAGCAGGCCTTTATACACTTCGTTTCTCTGCCCATATTTGCCATCTCGTCACTGCACCTTGCCCATGTAACAACTTCCCCAGAATGAATGAGGTGGCAAACACACGTCACCTCAGTCAGGCCCAAAGGTCACATCTCCCCTACTTAGCAGCTCTACACATTTCCCCCAAAGGCCTCAGTTTGGCCTCCTTCTAAAAACCACAAACTGTGACGTAAGTAACCCGTACAATCTCTCAGAGCCAGAGAGACACATACACACCAAAAGGAAAAAAGCTTCAAACATCGTTCTATTCCAAAAAATATTGCCTTACTCCAAATCCATCCACCACATGGAGCTTAGATTTAGTTTCTCATCTTCTGGTTCCTTCTACTGAGTAGCTTTACTAAGAGTCCCCACCTCAGGGAAGCCTTCCTTGATTGCACCCACTCTGCTTTCTTAAGACCTGGCTCTATCACGACACTTGCCATACAGTGTTATCGTTTTCTGTTTGGATAGCTCTCTCCTCCAGCAGACCATGAGAGTCCTTTCTCACGGCAGAAGCTGGGTCTTCTCATCTCTGTGTACTAGCACCTGAAAACATAATAATGCACAGGCAGCAGGCATTCAAAACTGTGGCACAAACCACAGTGAGTCGCCACATACCCGTCAGGATGGCTATGTAAAAAGAGAAGAAAAATAACCAGTGTTGGTGGGGATGCGGAGACACTGGGACGCCATTCACTATTCCTGGGGACGTGAAACGGTGCGGCTGCTGTGGAAACCAGTACGGCAGTTCCTCAAAATATTAAAAATAGAATTACATATGACCCAGCAATCCCATTTCTAGGGATATAGCCAAAAGAACTGAGAGCAGGGTCTCAGAGAGCTCTGTGTGTTCAAACAGCAGCATATTCATAGCACCATTATTCACAACAGCCAAAAGGCGGAAGCAACCCAAGTGTCCATCAACAGATGAATGGATAAACAAAAGGTGGAATATATTATTCAACCATAAGAAGGAAGACAGTTCTGACACACGCTGCAACATCAATCACCCTTGAGGACATTATGCTAAGTAAGATAAGCCAGTCATAAAAAGACAAATACTATCTGATTCTTTTTATACGACATACCTAGAGTAGTCAAGTACATACAGACAGAAGGTAGAATGGTGGCCGGGAGGAGGGAGAAGGCATCATTTAATGGCTTTGGGTTTCAGTTTGGGATGATGAAAAAGTACTGGAGATTGATTGCACAACTGTGTGAACATACTTAACACTACTGAAATGCACCCTTAAAAATGGCTAAGAGCCCTGGCTGGCGTAGCTCAGTGGATTGAACGCAGGCCTGCAAACCAAACAACCACGGTTCAATCCCCAGTCAGGGCACATGCCTGGGTTGCAGGCCAGGTCCCAGCGGGGGATGCACGAGAGGCAACCACATGTTGATATTTCTCTCCCTCTCTCCTTCCCTTCCCCTCTAAGATAAATAAATAAAATCTTTTAAAAATGGTTAAGAAGGTAAATTTTATATTATTTTAAATAATTAATCACTTGTAAGCATAAGTCAAACCATGACACCCTCCTGCCTTTAACACCCAGTGCCTTTCCAGGGAATCTGGAATTTGAAAAGGAACTCGTGACAGAATGAATCACACTATGTCACGGGAACGGTCTTCTGAGACCAGGCAGCGAGGTAACGACTGTGACCTCCGAAGTTCAAACTGTGCTCTGAAACATGGGGACGGGCCGGCTCCAGGGCCAAAGCCCGTACGGCCAGATAACCAGCCTGACACATCCTTTGCCACGGAGCCCATCGTCCGAGATGGGGCCCTGCCCCAGCTAATGTTGGGACATTCCCCAAAAACACTGGCACTGGGAGGAGGATGAATGGCAGATGTCACACAGGACACATGTCAAAGACACAGTTTCTGCAGAACAGATTGGACCAGATCTTAAGAACAACTGCTAACGTTTCACTCCTGTGACTTTCCCGGACAGTCTGCCATCCGAGTAAAAAAGCAGATTCATTCTTGCCAGTGGGTCAGTCAGAAAGAGAACAAAAAAATCTTGGTGCTTTAGCCTGGAGCTGTGTTTGATCTCCAACTTAAAGAACGTTGCCCAGGAAGAAAGATGTAGGGTAAAGATATGCTAACATATAAAGTTTTGTATTATCACTTACTAATTTACTAGTCCTGGAAGCAGGAGTGTGAACAAATAAATACATAAACCCCTCTCAGTAAACTAGCAAAATTAAAATCACTCAAAACTTTTTTGCTCCAAATTGGATTGTATTTGATAGAAGAAAAACAATGGAGGTGGGGATTAAGGCCTTTAACCTTTTATATCCATACACTTGTATCTTCAGCTACATCTACATCTACCCCAACCCTGTTCTTTTTGTTCCCATGTTGTATTAGTCAGCTCAGGGCACCATAACAGAATACCACAGATGGGGGGCCCTTAACAACAGAGATCTATTTTCTCACAGTTCTGCAGGCTGGAAGTCCAAGATCAAGGTATGGGCAGGGGTGGCTTCCTTCTAAGGCCTCTCTCCTTGGCCTCTAGATGGCATTCTTCTCACTCTGTCTCTGTGTGTGTGTGTGTGTGTGTGTGTGTGTGTGTGTGTGTGTGTGTGTGTTTTGGTGGGGGGGTGCAACTTTGCCCTGTCCACCACAGATGAAAGTAAACACTACTAAGACATGATCTGCTTGGGAAGGAGAGGTGGCCAGTTTCTCAGAGGAAAAAGGCCAGGAGCCCCTTTCTCCAGGGGCTTTTATTGGGTTATAATACACAGGAATACAGGGCAGCAAGGATCAAACCGTAGATAACATTTCAAAGAAATCCGAGGGTTTAGTCTGAGTCAGTGTCTGTCAGGAAAGGGGGTTGCAGAAACTTTGGGAGACATAATCATTTCCTGCTTAGACCCTTATCATATGAATGGAAAGCACTCTTAGCAAAGCAGGTTTTACAGGATTTTTAGGAATTCTTTCTTATGAATGATTACCCCAGATACCACTCTAGCAAGGCAAGGAGCTGTACTGCCTCCCCATTTCAGGTTTTCAGGCTTAAGTGGATTAGAGCCAGGAAGCCCCCTGGCTTTCTGGGGGCCCCATGTTCTCCCAGAGGACATGGTGCCTCCCTCTTTGTCGCAGCCCCCCAAGTCCTTCCATGATGGCCTCCCAAGTGATCATGTCTGGCTTAGGTTGCCCCTTGCTGTGAGAAGTCTTACCCATCATGGACATTGACCATGCATTGGGGGCAGGGGGAAGAAGCTGAGGCAGCGTTTGCTACCAGAGACAAGCTTTTGTCTCCTTTGGCTTGCATTCCAGAGGTTGCTCCCTCAGTCTTAGCCATGGGGGGCAGTTACAATTCCTGAAACCAGGCAGAGTGGTTCCCAACATGTGTGTGTGTCCTAATCTCTTCTTATAAAGGCACCAGTGATATTGGATCAGGGCCTACCTTAACGACCTCATTTTAACTTAATTACTCCCTTAACGATCCCATCTCCAAATGCACCCACATTTGAGGCATTGGGTGTTAGGACTTCAACACGTGAATTTTAAGGGGACACAGTTCAGCCCATAACATCCATACAGGGAAAACACTGGATTTCTAAGAAAAATACTGAACCTTTAAGTAAAACTAGTAATGGATGCTCATTTAGCAGATCATTTTCTACCAACAACACTGGGATAAGAAGCACACACCAAAGCTCCCCAAACTGCAGGTACCCCCTTGGCACAGGTAGGCAAACATAGATGATTTACATCTTGGGAGCCCCCCAAACCACTGAGTGGTCTCCAGTAGATCGGACCTTGACATGGCCCTGACATAGCCGGAGAGTGATGCCCTTGGAGCACTTCCCAACCAAAAATATCCATGTAATAATCCTAAATCAACACCCTCTCCATCTTCAGTGGTTTACCGATTGATTGAATATAATCAAGCACAGACACTGTATTCAGGGTCACTGGGGTATTTTCCAAAGATTATTCAAGCTTTAAAGGGAAAGAACCGATGCCCAAACCCATGCTGTCAACGCCCCCTCACCTTTGGTCTCCATCTGTACACTAATGAGTGACCCTCTCCCTCAGTTTAGTTTTAGACCTGTGTGTGCAGTTATGGACTCTTCCAAAGTGGAAGTCGGTATTTATTATCCCTCACTTTTCTTCCTCCAGGTTTTTTCTTTTCCCACTGGGAAAAACACTAGATTTCTAAGTGAAGATAGCAGATTGGGCACACACATACAATTTTGTTCTCTCCCCAACTAACCGCCCCAATTAACAGTTCAGAAAACAGATTTATTTCTGAGGGTACATGCCCTCATGGATGGGGCATGCAGAGAGCAGACAACAGGAACAGGATTTTGGAAGCTGGCAAGCATGAGGATGAGTGGTAGCAAACCGGACCCAAGTAAACAAAGCTGCATCTTAAGCCAACAGTGAGAAAAGGTGAGCACCAGCCAGGTTCCCTCTAAGTCCTCAAAGTTTGCAGGGGACACTGGCACAGGGGGTGGTGGCAATGCAGGTGCCCTCTGACTGCCTCTTGCAGAAAGCACTTGTCCAATGGACAACCTCCTGCTGTGAGCATCTTTGGGATCTGCCTTGCCTTTGGGGCCGTGGCCATGCTGTTCCTGAGCAGCCCCACCAATGACCGAGCAATGACCAGCATGGGACAGACAAGCAAGAGTCAGCGAAGAGTGACTCTCTCAGGTTTATGTTGTGGTCAGAGGTTCTCCTTGCTCATCCCTGCTTCTGCTTCCTTTCTCCCTTTCCTTCCAGTCGTCAGATCTGCATAACCCCCCTCCCCTCTTCTTCTCTCCCCATCCCTCCCCTCCCTTCTCCTTCCCATACTCTTCCCTCTTTCCTTTCTCTCTTTCTCTCTCTCTCTCTCTCTCTCTCTCTCTCTCATTTCTCCCTTCTACACCATACTAAGTCCTGAATAACCACAGGATTCTATCACTCCCCCCCCCAAAACATTTTCCATTGCCATCCCAGGACACAAACCTCTCCATAGAGCCAGGCCCATAGCTTTAAACATCCATATACTGATGATCCATCCATCCCAAACCTCTTCTCTCAACTTTGAACTCAAACATCCAACCTGGAAGCAGCATCTACGTCATCCTGAGTGTCTGACAGGCATCCCGAACTCAACGAGTCCAAACCCAAGCCCCCAAGGCCCCTCCTACACTTGCTCCCAGACCTCCCCATCTGGTCACAGGGCAGCTTCACTCTCCAAGCTGCCCTCCTTGCTATCTGCTCCTTCATTCTCTCCCTTGAAGGCCTTAGGACATTCTGTCAGCTCTTCCTTTGAAATACATCCAAAACTGACCCACCAAGTCACCACCATCTCCCCCAAAATCCATCTGCTCATCTTCTCTGCTTTCCACCTCCGCTCTCTTTCCCTGAATTTTAAATACAGAATTCAGAGTGCTGTTTTTAAAATATAAATCAGCTCATGAAATAGATTTGTTCACATCCTTTACCACTCACTCAGTGAAAGAAAGACTAAGTCCTTACCATGGCCCAGTCCAGCCTGGAAGTAAGACAAAGACCTGCACGGCCCTCGGCCATCGCCCTGATTCATCTACCACCCTCCCTTGCCTGCCCTCCCTCTAAGCTACAAGGGCTATCCTGTCTATTCTGTAGCTCCGTAATGGGACCAAGCAGGCTCCTGCCTCAGGGCCTTTGCAAGTGCTGCTCCCTCTAGTTAAAGTCCTCTTTCCCCAGATGTCTGTATGGCTTCCTTATGCATTACTTTAAGATCTTTAAATGCCACTCTAAATAGGACAGCACCTCCTACCACTCTCCATCCTCTACCCTGCTCTATTTTCTCCCCAGCCCTCCTCATGCCCTCACACAGCGTGTAGATCTATTTGCCAGTCTCCCCAGGGAACAAGCTCCAGGAGACCGGGAAGGTTGTGTTCCCAGAGCCTTGGGCATGCTTGGAACTTTGTAAATGCTCAAAAATTGCGGGGAAATAGCAAATGAACCTGTGAATGAATGAATGAATGAATAGTGCTTGAGTACTGCTGACTCTCAGAAGAAAAGCTTATGTGGGAGGGGGTTCAGAACAAACTCCCCAAAACAGGGCCAACTTGGCAGGGGGATTATTTGAGCTGAAGGCAATCAAGACCCTGCGTGCTCAGAAGAAAAGTTTACCTCTCCCTTAAAGAATTTAAATAAGGGGACCTGCCCAAAAAAGAGTTATCGCCAGAAATAACTTTTTAATGACCTATCTCTACAGCCAGGCAAAATTCTAATTCCTGAACATCTGCCGTAATGGCCTTCCTCCCCGCTGAAGCCCCAAGGCCCCTTACCTCATCCTTGGCTGAGGATGTCATACTCATGTCATGTATGTCATTTTAACTGTCTGTCCCAGGACCTCTCATGTATGTGGGGCTCCCATGAATACAAATGTAATTAAGTTTGGTCATTTCCTCTTTTAACCTGCCTCCTGCAGATTTAATTATTAGAGCACAGGAAGAATCTAGGAGGGCAGAGAAAAGTTTCTTCCTCCTCCACCCGTGGAAAAACCAAGTCTGTGGCTACCCAAAGAGCAGAGACTAGATGTGTTTTCATTCAAACCGGCAAGGCAATGCTTCAGAGACGCAGAGTCAGAGAAACGACCGTGGAAGACTCCTCACACATTCTTGAGGAACAAGCTGATTTCACACATTAAAGGACCCAAATGCACACATGTGCTCCCTAAGACACGGGAGGAGAAGCAGAAGCCGACCCTGGTCAGCAGTCTCCAGATAACCTGAATGTGGTTCTTTGTGAAATACTGGCCTTACAGCTGCCCCTGAGGAGCTCGGCTATTATTTGGATCCTAGAGAGAAAAACGCACGACATTTTGTTGTCAGACTTCTAGAAAGAGAAATACACAGAGCTGATCTCACATGTTTCGGGTCAAGTCTTACCAGGAAGTGTGGCTCTTCATCCAATCTAAGGGCTTCCTCTTCAGAGGAAATTTCAACCTAATCTGAGTCATGAAGGAATAAAGAGAGTAATTCCCCAATACCAGAGAATATGTGAATCATTTCCAAGTAACAGATCAATGTGCTAACTAACTATAATCACTGCATTAACAAGAAAGATTAGAATCAGACATCTTTCTAACACAAGTCGGAAAAAAGACTGGATTTATATTTGACCGTGAACTCTTTCCCCTCAAGCATCCCCGTGTATATTCAAGCAGACCTCACCAGTTCATACGTACAGAGGATTCACTCAAAAGAGGCTGGCTCATTTCACCCTGGTATAATTTATACAGAAAATAAAGAGAAAGAAACTAAATGGTATCAATAAGACTGGTATGCCTCACCTAGCAAGCCATCGTATTTTTAAGGACCTTAGAATACTAATTACATGCAGGAAAATTGCTGCTCCTAATAACAAATGAGTACCCATGTTGAATGAGGCAAGTTTTAAAAAGTCTCAATTTAAACAATTTCTTACAGCAGAGTCATGCTATGTTTCTGAAAATGATACATTTATTAAAAATAACAAAATTCAGTAAAATAGTATCCCTGGGTTTTCACTGACTCAGACCGGCTTCCCGGGCCACCGTGGTGGCTTTCCGTGTGTTCACAGTATCCGAGCCAGGGAGCGAAAGTCAGGGAGGCTACGTGCTGGGGCCAGAGGAAGAGGGCGTGTGTGCGCACAGGTTGCCACGGGTATGTCCGTGCCTTTCGAGTCCTGAATTACTGCCTAGTCTCCCGAGGTAACTTGTTAAAGTTAGAGAACTCTCACTTCAAAAATATAAATTTCAGTATATGTTTAAGGAACTATGTCATTGTTTGTGATCAGACTTTGTACTAATTTAGACTGCATTTTCAAAATTACTACCCACAGCAAGTTCATCACCTCCCCCAGATAAAAAGTGGAAGCTACCAATAAGAGGTTAATTCAAGTGATATTTAAATTATTTTTCACTTATGTGCACCCCTTAATTTATCTACAATTGACAGTACTTGGGTGTTTAAGGTTTATCTTATTTTAATATGAACAGTTAACATGAGATTTGCCCTCTTAACAAAGTTTCTATCAATAGTGCACAATAGTGCACTGTCACCTGGAGATACAATGTTGTGCAGGTCTCTGGAACCCGTTCATCTTCCCAAACTGAGACTTTCTACCTGCGGACAGGCAGAAAGACAGACAAAAGAACCACAAGGACTAACAGAAAACAATGAACAAAATGGCAACAGTGAATCTTTCTCTATCAATAATTACTTTAAATGTAAATGGATTAAACATTATTCATTTCAAAAATAATATCCTCTCACTCTATCCAGCAAAGCTATCATTTAGAATGGAAGGGCAGATAAAAGTGTTTCTCAGATAAGGTCAAGTTCAAGGAGTTCACCATCACCAAGCCATTATTATATGAAATGTTAAAGGGACTTACCTAAGAAATAGAAGATCAAAAATATGAACAGTAAAAAGACAACAAACTCAGAACTATCAACAACTGAAACTAAAAAACAAAAACAAAAACTAAGCAAACAACTAGAATAAGAAGAGAATCACAGACATGGAGATCACGGGGAGGGTTATCAGTGCAACAGGGGAGAGGGAGAATGGGGGGAAAGGTACAGGGAATAAGAAGCATAATCAGTAGGCACAAAATAGACAGGGGGAGGTTAAGAATAGTATAGGAAGTGTAGATGCCAAAGAACTAATATGTACAGCCAAGGACGTGAACTATGGGGCGGGGGATGCTGGAGGGTAAGGAGGATGGTGCAGAAAGGGGGGGAAATAAAGGGGAGAAAAAATTGGGACAACTGTAACAGCATAATTAATAAAATATACTTAAAAAAATAAAAGTCTGGCAATGCTAAAATCATCATCATCATCATCATCAAAGCTAAATAAATGGCCAATAATAAATTTTGGGAAAGGACCAAGTCCAGTTTTCAAGGTCCTCAGAGCAGCTAATGTCTCTTTAGCCCCAGTAGGAGGGTGGAGGGTGGAGGGTGGGCCCGAAAGCTCACAGCCAGGGTCAAGTGCTCCTTAGGAGCATGCTGCGTGCGCCAGGTCGCATAAACACAGCATGCGCTTTGTGAGGTTGCACAGCAATAGAAAGTGCATTTGGATCTCTGGAGATCCCTTTTCTCTTCTTCCCCTTTTAGAAATACTGTGCACGATTTTTAATTTTGCCTAGCAGCACGTTGACAATGATGTGTGTATGCGTGTGTAAGCGTGTGTGTGTGTGTGTGCAGAAAACAAATGACTTGCCTTCCAAGCTAGGAAGAACAGCTGTTTCTCACTTATTAGTATCAGAAAATAACCCCCTTCCATTTGTTATCCTGTCCAAGCCCATGAATGTCCAATAGTCAGTGAATCGAAAAATCTCAGGCGTGCTTGCTCTGCAGAGAGGGACACAGGAGAGAAGACAGACACGTCTGGCTCAATGTCATCTGATGTTTAAACTCAACAAGCCTCCTTGTAGGAAGAAGAACCTCAAGACCAGAGCCCAAATCCACCTCCTCTCCAATGAGAGCACACATTTATTTCTTCACCCTAAATTCTTAAAAGGAGCCCCAACTCCCACGGGTGTTTTGAAGGCAATTTAAATCATCTCCCTCAAAAGTGAGACGGAACCTAGCAGTCATTTTTCCTCCATCAGGACCAGATGTATGGGAGCGCAGGCCTGGATGCTGGGATTACGGGGGCGGCTCATTCCGCCAGAGAGCCAACCGCACAGGCGCACAAAGGACACATGGCTCCACGTGACCCGTGGCGTCTTCCTCACCACATGCCATCTCAACCCCCTCCTTTACACCGCCATGGAGGTCACAGCCGTGGTGGAAGCCGTGGGGCACCTTGCACACCCCACGGGGGCAGAGGCCTGCTCGTGCCTGGCACAGTGAACAGCCAGCGGTACCTGCAGATGAAAACTAAGGTTGTACTACCCTGGAGGCACAGGTCTGGGGAAACCATAGTGTCGTAGACCCAACACCTGCATAAGCCGCAGTATCTTTATGAGGTGACAAAAGTCAAACCCCTGGCACATTGAGGGTAACTTTCCATATTCTCTGCACACAGGGACTTACAACAGAGCAATTTAATCCACATGGACCAAAACAACACCCAGGAGAGAAGTTAATACGCCAAGCAGATAGGTCTAGGTGGGCCCCGCTTGCTCCACAGGTTCTTCACCAGCCGGGGGGCTCAGGTCTCCTCACTTATCAAATGAGGGACAGGTCCAGTACCAAGGTCCTGTGAGCAGACTCCACCTTTCTTTGTCTGTGTGTGGCTGAAAGGCTCCCCCCTCTCCCATTCATAACTCTGCTAGTCAGCTGCAAGGGCGGGGACTCGGCACCCACCAGGCAGCAGGGTGAAAACCCTCGTGTTCTCACTGGCAGAAAGGTGGCAAATCCACCACCACACCTTCAGTGCTACTTCCCTGCCAAGGTCCCATGCCAGCTACTATTTTTGAAAATCACTGTCCACATTTTGGGGTTAAAATGGCATTAGTTTACCACTCTCTGGGGAACAGTCCTCCCCACACCCAAAATAAATTTCTATCAATTTCTGTGCCTATAGAAGGCACAGGTCCAGTACACATGGTGGACACACATGCTGAACTCACAGGAAATAAAGTGATGTATAAATCTGATGGATCTAGATTGAAAAATATAATCAGTGACCTGAACACAGCTTTACCCTTGGTAATAGAAAAACTCAGCCACTCGGAACAAAGACAGGAAATCTGGCTGTACCTGTCATCTGTGGTCAGCTCAGAGGTAAACCCAGAGTCTGAACCAGAGGGACAGAGAGTCTGAATCAGAGGGACAGAGGGGCAGCCCATGCTTGGGACCAGCCCCAGGAGGTGCCAGGACTCACTGTGCCCCCTGGGCCTCAACTTCCACTTCACTAACTCCTTTTTCTTAATCATATTCATATTTTATGTTGGTTAACATGCCTCTTCATTAATCCAGTATTTTTTTGTTTAATGGTGCATTGATTTTTTTTGTAAATTGAGGTGAAATCCATATCATACACAATTAACCATTATAAAGTGTTCAATTCGACGACACTTAGCAGATTCGCAATAGTGTGCAAGCAGCACCCTCTGTCTAGTTCCAGGTAAAGGAACTCCATACCCATTCAACAGCCACATTCTCTTCCCTCCCCAGCCACTAGCAACCCCTCATTTGCTTTTTGGATACTTCATATAAATAAAATCATACAATATGTGACATTTCCTCTGGCTTCTCTCCCTTAGCATAATGTTTTTGAGGCTCACCCACATTGTAGCACATATCAGAACTTCAGTTCTTTTCATGGCTACACGGTGTCCCGTTATCAGGACAGATCATGCTTTGTTTACCCATTAATGCATTGACGGACATTTGACGACTGCAATGTACAGTTGCTGCTGTGAGCATTTGTGTACAAGTATTGGTTGGAACACCTGTTTTCAATTCTTTTGAGTATGTGCCTAGGATAGGAACTGCTGGGTCATAGAGTAATTCTGTGTTTAACTTTGTGAGGAGCCACCACATTCTTTTCCACATGATGCATCGCTTTGCATTCTTACCAGCAATGTGCAAGGCTTCCAATTTCTCTGCACATCCACGCCAATACATGTTCTTTGCTGCTTGTTTTGACAATAGCCTAGTGGTTGTGAAATGCTATCTCATTCCCTTAGCTTTTATTTTTGCAAAAAATTTACCTGCAACAAAATACACAGATCCTAAGTTCAATGGGGTTTGACAACTGTAAAGACCTGACGTGTTACCGCCCACGACAAGATCTAGAACACTTCCAGCTCATGAGAAAGTGCCGTATGCCCCTCCCAGCTGACTCTCCCCTGCTCCAGACACACACCACACTTGGTCACCTCATGCCAGCAGTTACTGTTGCTGTTCTAGAACTTCTTGTCAGTGCAGTCCTTCCATAGGTGCTTCTTTTGTTCCATCTTCTATTTCTCACGTTTACATGCTGTGTTGTACGTCTCAGCTATTGATCTCTCTGTGTTGCTGACTAGTACTTCCCAGAATGAATGTTGCAGTTTGTTTATTCGCCCACTTGTTGATTGACATTTGGGTGGTGTGCAGTTCAGGGTTGTTATATGTAAGGCCTCTATGAACATTTTGGTCCAGACGGCTCTTGTTTTACAGCATCAGCTTTGAGAAGGTGGCTCCCAGGAGACGGCATGGCTGTGAGCAGAGGCTAGAGCAGCGCCACATGCAATGTGTATTGGGTTGGCCAAAAAGCCCATTTGGTTTTTCCCATAAAATAAAAGACACATTTTTAAAATTTTTCACAAATAACTTTATTAATTTGGATATTTTGAGTGTGTTGGCTGTCTCCTGTGCAGCATAAAGTTGATTGCTCTCAATTAATGTCTTGATTTGATCACTATCAACTTCTGCAGGTCTACCTGGCTGTGGAGCAGTGTTCAGCAAGAAATCTCCAGCACTTAACAAACCACTTTGGACACGATCAGTCACACACATTCTCCATGCACAGCACAAATCTTTTTTTGTGTTTCATTTGTGTTTTTACCTTTCTTGAAATAATAAAGCACAAATGCCAAAAATATTGTCTATTTGCTTCCATCTTCAATATGAAAATGGCTACACAAAAATTCACCAATTTAGATAAGTTTTTTTAATGCACACTGGTATGACAGCTGTCACAATAGAATCTAACAAAATTGTTTCAAATGAAGTTAAAGACAATTAGTCACTACTAGAGCCAGCTAGTGAAAAACAAACTGTTTTGACCAACCCAATTCCTTCCTAAGGAGGGTGGGGGGAGGAAGAGCCTGAGTTTTCACTGAGTTCACCTGGAGAAAGTGATGGAAGACTGGGCAATGGCATCAGGAAAGGCCTCTCCTTTGCCTGCCAGGGTAACAGTAGGATGCCAGCAGGCAGGCAGACACGGGCCAAAGGCCTGCGCTCCTCTCTCTCCTGACATTTGTGGCCTTGAGAGGAAGAATCTACCAGTGTGGCATGTGCATGAGCCATGGTTGTTCCGAGGCTAATCCACACAGCAAAAATACACACAAGTGTGCACATGTGTGCATGCATGCAATATCATATTATATTATGTGCATTGTCATATTATATTTATTCACGCATCGATAAGATGTGTTTTATATATTATAACACATAATGTATAATACACACAGGCTGAGTCTGAAAGGCCAAGGTCAAGAGTATGTCTGTGTGCCTGTGAGGAACGGGGTGAGAAACACTAAAATGCCTCCTACATGATGAGGAATTAAAAGAAATTACCTCATTCTTGCCCCTAATAAACAGGGACACATAGGATTAAGACCTGATTTTTAAACCTGAAAGATGATTTATTATTTTTTCTTTATTTCTCTTGTCCTAGGAGATATATCAACAAAAATACTGCTGTGTGAAATTTTACTGCCTATGTTTTCCTCTAGGACTTTTATGGTGTCACAACTTATATATAAGTCTCTTACTCATTTTGAGTTTTTTCTGGTGTATGCTGTAAGTTGGTGGTCTACATGCATTTTTTTGCATGTATCAGTCCAATTCTCTCAACACCATTGATTGAAGAGGCTATTTTTACTCCATTGTATGCTCATGCCTCCTTTGTCAAGTACTTGACATTAATTGACCATAGAGACATGGGTTTATTTCTGGACTCTCTATTCTGTTCTAATGACCTATGTGTCTGTTCTTTTGCCAGTGCCAGACTGTTTTGATTACAGTGACCTTGTAATATAGTTTGATATCAGGTATTGTGATCTCTTATACTTTGTTCTTCTTTCTCAAGATTGCTGAGGCTATTCAGGGTCTTTTTATGTTTGTTTCATATAAGTTTTTGAAATATTTATTCTAGATCTGTGAAATATGTCATTGGTATTTTAATAGGAATTGCATTGAATCCATAGATTGCTTTTGGTAGTATGGACATTTTAATGTTAATTCTTCCAATCCATAAACACAGTATATGCTTTCATTTATTTGTACCTGCCTTAATTTCTTTCCTCAGTATTTACACTTCTCCAAGGAGGACATACAAAAGATCCATAGACATATGAAAAGATGTTCAGCATTACTAGCCATCAGAGTAATGCAAATTTAAATTGTAATGAGATATCATCTCACACCAGTCAGAATGACCATCAGTAATAAATTAATAAACAATTGCTGGTAAGGATGTGGAGAAAAGGGAACCCTAGTGCACTGTTGGTGGGAATGTAGACTGGTGCCACTCTGGAAAACAGTATGAAATTTCCTCAAAAAAACTAAAACTGGAACTGCCTTTTGACCCAGCAATTTTACTGAAGGGAATATACTCTAAGAATCCAGAATCACCAACTCAAAAGAACTTACGCACCTTTATGTTCATAGCAGTGTTATGTACAATAGCCAAGTGCTAGAAACAGCCTAAGTGCCCTTCGGTAAATGAGTGGATCAAAAAACTATGGTACATTTACACAGTGGAATACTACGCAGCAGAAAGAAAGAAGAAACTTCCACCCTTTGCAGTAGCATGGGTGGAACTGGAGAATATTATGCTAAGTGAAATAAGCCAATTGGTGAAAGACAAATATCATATAATCTCACTTCTAAGAGGTATCTAATGAACAAAATAAACTAATGAGCAAAACAGAACCACAGGCATGGAAACATGGAATGGACTAATAGCAACCAGATGGAGGGAAGGAGATAATGGTGGAAAGAAGGGGAAGGGATTAGTCAAAGAACATGTATGAATGACCCATGGACAACAGTGTGGGGATGGACTGTGGGAGCAGGGGTGGGGGTTGGGTAGAGGAGGGCAAAGGGGGAAAAACTGGAACTATTATAATATAACAATAAAATTAAACAAATAAACTTGAAAGATGATTACTAAGGAAGCAAGAAAGGCAAACAAATCACTGTCCATTAAATCAGCAAAGGAAAGCAGCACCAAGTGTAAAAAAGAGGGCAAAAATAACATGTCAGAGGACTCTGCACATTACTCAAAACTAGTATAATTTGGAAACATCTTTCATAAAGGATAAAAACTCTAAGGATTAAAAAATATAATTCCATTATGTGACCAAGAAACGTATGTAAATCGGATTAGAGGCTGGGTGAAGTGAACCAGAAGGGCAGACTGGGAATTCTGCCTCACAGGCATAGACACCCACCAGTGGAGGCAGGCCAGGGCATCTGGAGGAGGACAAGCTGGGGCACAGACCTCAGGGCCACCAACTGCAGTTCTGGGAGGCCTGCTAGCTGTTCCGGAGGAGGAGGAGGAAGCTGCCTGCCATGTAGGAGCCAATCGAGGACGCCTGTTGAACAAGCGGAGGAACAGGGTTGGGGAGGGTGATGCGAAGGGAATTACAGGAGTTCCTCTGTGCCCCAGAACTTAGGAGGAGGACCCTGCAGAGACACAGCCCTTGGCCTGTCCACAGGAAGCAGGAGGTTCAGGACAAGGAGCGAGTGTAGAGTGCAGAAGTGAGAGTATTCACTTAACCCAAAGCATCCCTGAGGAGAAAAGGCACTGCATTGGAAAAAGAGAGGCATTATATACATTGATATAAGGGAAAATTCACGAGCAATACAGACTATCACTGCACTGGTGGGGAGTATCAGATAACTCATCAAATTATATAAAACAAAATTGTTAAATAAAAAGGAGAAAATGATGCCTCTTCCAGTAATCCTACCTCTTAAAATATGTGAAAGATCAAATTCAAAAATGCATACATAACATAAAACATTTGAATGTATAAAGCTGAATTAACAGATGTATACATATATAGGCACACTCTATAAACTGACACAATGCTTTTATTCTAAGCATCCACAGAACATTTATAAAAATTGATCATCTATTAAGCCACAAAAAATTAACCTCAATAAATTTCAAAAAGCAAAAACTGCCCAGCCCACATTCAATTCACAACACAATAAAACAAGAAAATAATACTTCAAACAAAAAAAATGCGAACCACATGAAGATCTGAAAACAATCCTTCAATGAACTGTTGTCCATACAAACCTAACGTCCTCACCAGGCTTCTGCAGCCCGGCTCCCCTGGTGCCCCACCTGCGGTCACGTGGCCACCAGGGCCCGGCCCTTCGCCACAAACCAGCCCTGCGTCTATGCTGAGCTCCTTAATAACAATACTTCCTAGACTGTTTACCTGACTGTAGACTTCACTCTCCCAGGACCCCAGCACAGGAAGAGAATTAGGAAAACCATTAGTTCAAAAAGAGAATCAAATCTGCATTGGTAAACAAGTTTGAAAACACCTGAAACTGGTAATCATCCAGAGTCATGTGTAATCTAAATATAATTCATGGCCTTAAATATTTTTATTATTGAATCACAAAATTTAAAATAAGTGAACCAAACATTTCATTGAAGAAGATAGAAAAACAAAGAAAGAAAATTAGACGTAAAAAATAGAGATAAAGAGCAGAAACTAATGAACCAGAGAACAGAAAAAAAAATTGCCTATATAAATAATGATAAATAAGTGTAGAAATTCATTTAAAATAATAAAAGAGGCAATCTTCTGGCAAATCAAACTAGTAAAAAGATAAGTTATCATTATTTGTATATTCAATCATATGTCTAGAAATTAAGAGATAATGAAAATAATAATTTTGAAAATTAGTCTATAAATTAGTGACATGATTGAACAGAAGTAAATATAATATAAAAATTAAAAATTGATACCTTTCCTAAAGCAAAAGCCAATTAAAATACATAATGGAGAAAATACGTGTCAAAATATTAACAATGAACTAACTACCTAGGAACAGCCCCGGCAATACACACTCAGAGAGGCATGAAGCGGTTGACCCAGAGCAGAGGTGCCCTGTCGGGGCAGACAGCAGGCACTCCTGGCAGGGGCTGGGCACTGGGCTGCAGAAGCCTACCGAGGATGTCAGTCAGGTTGCACAGGCAATAGGTAGAGGATTATTTTCAGATCTTCATGTTTTCTTGTGGTCACTGGTATTAAGTGCACTTTGAGTTCATAACATTATGAGCATTCTTGGAAGCGATTTCTACTTTAGGGCAACTAAAGCGTACATGGGAGACAGGGAACCGTCATAAACCTATTCCACTGAATCTTGTTAGAAAGCCAGTTTTCACAAACCAAAAAATAGATGGTGACCGGATCTAATCACTCCCAAAAGAATATGGAGGAAACCCAGCAAAACAGTTCTTAAGAATATATACAAGGGCCCTGGTTGGGTAGTTAACTTGTTAGAGTGTTGGCCCAATACACCAAGGTTGTGGCTTCAATCCCCAGCCAGGCACATACAAGAATCAACCAACGAATGCATAAATAAATGGAACAACAAATCAACTCTTTCTCTCTCTCTATCTCTCTTTCTCTCTCCAAAATCAATCAATCAATAAAAAAGAGTAAAAGAATAGGAAGGTAAAAAGAGTTAAAATTCTTTTAGTTATGATCACTTCATAACACAATAATAATTTAAAAATTGTTATTTTAAGAAAACAATCAACAAACCAAGAAAACAAAACTGAGTGCAGTAGCAGGGTCAAAGAATACAGAAAAATCGGCCCTGGTTGGTGTGGCTCAGAGAATTAAGTGCCAGCCTGAGAAACCAAAGTGTCACACGTTCAATTCCCAGTCAGGGCACATGCCTGTGCTGCGGGCCAGGTCCCCAGTGGGGGGTACATGAGAGGCAACCACACATTGATGTTTCTCTTCCTCTTTTTCCCCTTCTCTTCCCCTCTCTCTAAAAGTATATAAATAAAATCTTTTTTAAAAAGGATACAAAAAATTGATATATAATAAAGAAGGTGTTATTAAGTTGAAGTGTCATAAACTGTCAAATGGTGTTGTAGAAAATGGTTATCTGAGAGTTAGTTCTGGCTGGATAAGCCAGTTTATTAAGGCTAATACATATAAATTATAAGTATATTTCTATTAATAACCATCTATTGAGCATTTAAGCTATGTGTCAGGCATCGTGCCGAAGGACTTACTTTGGTTATCTCCTTTAATCCTGACAACAACTTCTGTGAAGTAGATACTACTACTTCTAGAGCATCTGTTTTACCAACCCACTTAAAAAGGAGCAAACCAAGGCCCAGAGAAGGTAGGTGACTTGTCCAGGGTCACACAGCCAGGCAGACAGCCCATATGAGTACTATGTCCATTACCACATCTATCGAACCATACTGTTTCCAATAACCATCTTCAATAAATGAAATCAGCCCTCTGGGGTCTGCACATTGGAGTTTGTAAAACAAGAGTAATCCACAGCAGAGAGACACAAAAAGATTCAAATAACACATGCAAATCAACTTCAGGGAGCATTTTCAGAGACAAAAACTAAGGATCCAAATCAGGATGTGACCAGCCAACAACAGGTGCTTTTGTTGAAATTGTAGAGCAAACCTTTACCAAACAGCCTCCAACCACCTTGGCTCCCTGCCCCTTTCTGCAGACAACCCCCTGCAGCTCAACGCCTGTGCTGCCCTGGGTCTAACTCATCGGGGATTGCAAAGCAGCGGGGCTCCAGGGGCACCCATCCCCGTCCTCTCTCCTACAGCCTATGCTCAGGGCCTTCCTGCACGACTTTCCCTGGTGCTCTTGTTCAGCCTCACCCAGAGAAAGGAGGCTTCACTGTCCATGGCGGATTCAAACAACGAGCATATTCTTGGACATGCTACCTGGACGGATATCTTCCTGAAGATGCTCACAATGAAGCGAAAAAATGGGCGCCCCCTGGAGGAGGGCACAAGTGCAGGCACAGCCTGGGCGTCGGGGCGTACAAACCTTCAGAACGGAATACTCGACTGTGGACAGATGTAGGGTTTTTGGGGATGACAAAAATATTCTGAAATTATTAACAAGGTGGTGGTGGTACAACATTGTGAAAAAACTAAAATCCACTGAATTGTACTTACAAAGTGGTTAAAATGATGAATTTTATGTTATGTGAATCTTAAGACAATAAAAACAAAAATTTAAAAATGGAAAACTAAGGGAAGAAATAAACATTTAAATTTAAATACCAAACTACATATAAGTGAGTCTCTATATTTACATATAATAAATAAGTAAATGTATGTAAAGGCAAAAACCCCACGATATTCTAATTTGATAATTTCCCTACTAAATGTGCCCAATGGTGACTCTGATAATAAGGCATAAAATAAGACTGCGAAGAGAATACGTGAGGTCCAGTGGTGGACACACAGGATGGAGCCATCTTGACACCTGCCCCGGGTCCCTGCTCAGCATCTCAACACCTGACCAGGGCTAACCTCTCTCCCCTAACTTCTCAATTGCCCCACATGTAAAGCACGCACTATGAAGTGTGTAGTTTACAGTCCTTTTGAACTATATGAGCCAAATCATGATTTGTATTCTTTTAAATAGAATATGTAAAGAAAAATCTAATAAACTGCTAGTCTCAGTTTATGTTCCCGGGCTCCGGTAGGACCTGCTCCGGCAATGCGTTTGGCCCTAGCCTGGTTCTGAAACTGTGGGAAGCTCTGAAAGTCAGGATGAATGTGTGCATCAAAGCAGAGGAGGAGGCAGCAGAACTGCAGTACAGGAACCTGTCCAAAATGCAGTGTGGAACCTGACCACACTGCCACTGGCCGTGAGCACGCAGCACGACCACCCTGGGGAGACCCTGGGTGCTTAAATTCCTGCAGGTCTAAGATGTGCTTCTGAAATCAGAGGGGCCTGAAAACAATTTCCACAATGATCCACCAGCTCAGGGCTCAAAGTCAGGAAAAGGTACACTGATAGGAGGTCAGAACACGTGCAGGGAGAAAAAGGGTGTCAGGGACCAGAGAGGCAAGGAGAGAAAAAGCTCCGTTGCTGCTATGGGGGTGTGAGAGAACAGGCAAGAACCCTGCTCTGGATCAACTACGGGAGAGTGTAGAAAAAGGGCCTTAAAGATCGCCTCCAGGAGATGATTTCTCCTTGACAAATAAGGAAACTGAGGCTTGGCGCAGGCTACAGATAAAGGAACCAGGGCCAGTTTCCCTGGAGCTGGCACCGTCGCAGCCTCCGGATTGGTGCCCAGTGGTCTCTAGTCAAACCTAGATGCCTCCTGCTGTGAATGCTCCTCCTGAGAGGAGGTGGGAAAAGCCCTGGCAAGCTCAGAGCCTGTTTCCTTATTTGCCAACAGGACTAATACTGGCCCTGTGTAGCTCGCAGGGCTGGAGTGGATATGAAATAAAGCATTGTGAATGCTTGCAAACCGCTACCCAGATGGAAGGAAATGTAATTATCATTTGGGCAAGTATTCTTAATGACTATTTCAAGAAAAAAATTAAGAAAAATTTTAAAGGCCTATTAGAGAAGAGAATACCCCAGGGTGTGCTATTCTAGTTCCTTCATCCAGGGGATTTAGCAAACATTCACACTCAGAAGTAACCAACAAGGTGCAGAGCTGGATTTACCAAGAAGCCATTGTAGCTTAAGCTTCAGGGCCCCTCACTTACCTGGACCCCTTCTAAGGCCTTGAAAGGGGCCTAGCAGTATGTTCACATGGTCAGATATCACTGTAAAATTTGCAAAAGCAAGGTATGTTCATTATAATCAGCTAAGGTGACTGTCTCTTTCCACTCCCCTTTTCCCTCTGTCACAGTCCCCCCGTGTGGTGCGGGGGAGTGCAGTAGCCTAGGGCAGTTACATGGACATTGGTTTGGGGAATTCAGACTGGGAATACACTTAGTTTTGCTTTAGTGGACTATGTTTATGATGGTTCGCCATCTCCCACATATTGTTCAGCTGCCCTGGAGTAGGGGTAGCTTCCAAGGATACTCATAATGCCATCAATTCAAAGTGTATTTAATACAAGTGACCACGAGAAAATGTGAAATGTCTTCTAATCTCATAGTTTATAGAGCAAATGGATGGAGGTTGCCCCAAATTTGACAATTAAAAAATTTACATGACATTGACAATATTGAGTTGTGAAGCCAAAATTAATTTTCTAAAAGATCAACTCTTTGGAAAAAAATGTATCTGTCAATCAGTCAACCACAGTGGAAAAAAGAATAAATTACCTTTCTATTTTCTCAACAGAAAAAGATATTCCAAGTTGCTGTCACATGCAAAGTCAGCCAGATAAACACAGTAAAAATATGTAAGAGAAAGAATTGTAGAGGTGTGTCAGGTAGGTGATGAAAACACACCGTTTTCTTGGATTTTGTGGTGTTGGTAAACTGCCAGTTTTTTTAACTTGGCAATTTTTTACAATCTTTTCTCATTCCAGATATTTACTTTTACACCCAATATCACTAATTTTACATACTTTTTCTTAAAGAAGGAGCCAAAATTGTATAAGATTCCAGCCCCAGGAAACCCACATGCCAAGCCCGCTGACTGAGTGTTCGCAGGTTATTCATTTCTCATATTTATTCATTTAGGGGAAAAAACTCTCAGAATTTCCTTTCATAAAAATAAATGCAGGGACTTCTGCCAAGATGGAGGCGTAGGTGGACCCACCTTGCTTCCATGCACAACCAAATCTAAGAACAACTATTTTTAACAACGATAAACACAACCAGACCACACAGAAAATCGACAATACGGAGTACGAAAAAAAGGATGAAATGCTCAGATAAACGGGTAAGCCAGCAGGGAAGCTGGTTGACCAAAAAGATCCCTGACCTGGTGGCGAGCAAGGAGCCGAAGGCGCGGATCACGGGCTAGCTACGGGAGCACACAGGGAAGAGGCGCGGCTGGCTGTCTGCGGTGGGTCGCGCATTTGCGTGCAGATAAACCAGTGAAGAGGTGAGCATTGAGACCGCACGGCGCAGGGCAGCAGGCTCCCACAATTCTGCTTGGATAAACAGGCTGGGGCGAGTGGAGGGACGGGACAGGCTGGGCTAGCGGAGAAGACCGCCATTGCTCCCTCTCTGACCCCGCCCCCACACGCAGCATCACAAACCAGCGACCTGGGTGGCCCCGCCCTAGTAAACAACTAAGGCTTCGCCCCTCTTACTTACTTACCAGCGCAAACAGACCAAAAATGGCTCAAGAACAACTCAGAGCCCCAGAGCCAATAAATCTAAGCGATGAGGAAATAGCCAAACTTTCAGATGCACAGTTCAAAACACTGGTTATCAGGATCCTCACAGAACTGGTTGATTTTAGTCACAAATTAGAGAAACATGTGAAAGCTAAACTAATTGAAATGAATGATAATGCAAAGGATACCAATAGTAATGGAAAGGAGTCTGGGAGTTAAATCAATGGAGTGGACCAGAAGAAAGCAAATATTGGCCAAACAGAAAAGAATAAAGAAACAAGAATTCAAAAAAATGAGGAGAGGCTTAGGAACCTCCAGGACATCTTTAAACATTCCAACATTCGAATTATAGGGGTACCAGAAGGGGAAGAGTCACGAGTGGAAACCTTATTTGAACAAATAATAAAAGAGAACTTCCCCATTCTGGCAGAGAAAATAGACTTCCAGGAAATCCAGGAAGCTCAGAGAGTCCCAGAGAAGTTGGACCCAAGAAGAAACACACCAAGGCACATCATCATTACATTAGCCAAGATTAAAATGAAGGAGAGAATCCTAGAAGCAGCAAGAGATAAGGGGACAGTCACCTACAAAGGACTTCCCATCAGACTGTCAGCTGATTTCTCAAAAGAGACCTTACAGGCAAGAAGGGGCTGGAAAGAGGTATTCCAAGTCATGAAATCCAAAGACCTACAACCAAGATTGCTCTATCCAGCAAAGTTTTCATTTAGAATGGAAGGACAGATAAAGTGCTTCTCAGATAAGATCAAATTCAAGGAGTTCATCATCACCAAGCCCTTATTATATGCAATGTTAAAGGGATTTACCTAAGAAAAATAAAATAAAAAAGATGAACAGTGAAAGGACAGCAAACTCACAGTTATCAACAACCACACCTAAAACAAAAGCAAATTCAGAGGACAGCTGGATCAGGAGTGAATCATAGAAATGAAGATCACGTGGAGGATTAGCAACAGGGGAGTGGGAGAAGGAGAAGGGGGGAGAAGGTACAGAAAATAAGTAGCATAGACAGTAGATAGAAGAAAGGGGGAGGGTAAGAATAGTAGGAGAAATACAGAATCTAAAGAATCTGAGACACGTGTTCATGAACTAAAGGGGGAAATTGTGGGGGAGGGGCATGCAGGGTGGAGGGGGGAATAGAACAAATGTAATGGCATAATCAATAAAAAAGTTAAAATTAAAAAAAATAATAAAAATAAACTTTATAAAGAAAAAATAAATAAAAACGTTTTTAATATTCAAAAAAATAAATAAATGCATTGTTTTTTAAAGCATTTTCACCAAGAACCAAAAGAAAATGGATTTGAACAACCATTGATAGAACAGTTATGCAGAAGAGAAAGCACCTTCTAAGCACAAAAGCTCACAGGACTCCACCTAAAACTCTCGGAGAAAATACTTTCTCTGAAATAGACGGAAAAAACTCTCAGTTGAGTGTATGCTAATGCTGACTCTCAGAGAGGAGTGCCTGGCTTTTTAAGTTTGATGAAAAGCCCAATTTTTTTTGCTAACTGATTTATATGCATGTGTTTATATATGAGCATAATCACAATGTGGCTTATGACACAATAAAATTATTATGACTAGTCCAACACAAGCATTTGAACCACAAAATAGAGAAGTAAGAAGAGAGCTGTTCCCGGGAATCACTTGACTAAGGAATACCACAGCTGCTGCCCCCCCCAACCCTCCCCTTTTAAAGGACTCCCTCCAGCTAAAGGACACACCTCCTGTGTGTCCAGGTCACTCTCAGAGCCTCTCCCGCCATCAATCCATTCTTGAATCTTTACCCCTCTCCCCTCCCAGCCAATCTGCCACCTTTCTCCTATTGGCAAACCCTTTCCAGGTGGCCTCTAAGACCCTGTTTTTTGGCAGGTAACTCCATGTGTCTTCAGCTTCTTCCCAGTGAATTCCTCACACCATATTTGCTTTCCCAGAAACCTGATCCTGCCCAGCGATGCAGACACCCCATTCCAGGTGGACTCTCACCCAAGCCCTGAGTCTATACAGATTTTCTCCCCAACCTCCAAGCTATTTGCGCACAGCTCTTCCTCCTCTTCCCTTGTACCAGGCTTTTACTTTGGCATATAAACATGCTCCAGACTCTCCCATCTGTCCATCAGTCCATCCATCCATTTATCCATCCATCCATCCATCCATCCATCCATCCATCCATCCATCCATCCATATAAACATGTTCCACACTCTCCACTTTGGCTGACATTTGCCCATTCATCCATCCATCCATCCTGCAAACATGGACTAGGTATCCACCACATGCCTGGCATAATGATCAATGTCAGCCCTACAGTAGAGAGCCAAGAAAAACATACCATTTTCTTTCATTTCTCCCCAGCACTGCTCTGCTCACACTCTGCTGACTCCCTGATTTAATCACTGTCTCTCCTGCAGGGCTCAAAGGTCCCCATGTGGCTGCATCTCAAATCCCAAATGTTTGCTAAACTAAACTGAAAATAAGATAAACTCTGTAGATCTCACTCTCTCTCTTTGTCAGGAGTGGTAAGCTTGCCAGTTGTCACCAGGATGGAAAGCTTTGCCTGAGCTTTAGCTCACAATAAAAGGCACCCTACTGAACAAGTTTGGGACTTCATGCAGCAGCCTTAACCATGTGTATGCTTCTTGGGTTTGTGCCCTTGAAAGCAAGGTTCAGGGAGGAAACAGGGTCCCAAGGAAGGTGGTGTCCTCATTTATCAACAAGGAGAACCTTGAAGAAGAAAGAGTTCACACATCAGGAGACCACCCATGACCTGGACCTCAGGAAGCCTGCGGAAGAACCAGGCTCGTTGCAGAACAGAATCAGCTCCAGCAGGTACTGCCTCCATCCCAGGAGGCTGACCTGAAATCTCTGGGTCCCTTTTTTTAAATTCAAAATGAATTTTCGAACAACAAGTATAAAATCATAAATTGCTCCCACACAGGGAGATGGTCTAGTTGAAAGGGATTTTTTTCTGATACCAGAAAATACATATAATTTTCTCCCAAATTCAAAACTGCTGACACAATTTCCAACACATGGAAACACTGGCAGCTGACTTTAGAAAAGGCTCAATTCAGTGATATGATCACAAAGGAAAAGGTGAAGGATGGCAGAGGATCACAAATAAAAGAGACAATGCCTGTGCATGCTCTGCTCATTAGACTTTGACCGAGAAGCCGCCTCATGGAGGCTGTCATTCTCTGGGCAATCACAGCATGTGGAGCCAAATCCAATCAAAGCTGCAGCAACAGTAATTCCTTTCTCCAGCCTGTTCACCTGCACGTGGCCATGTGCAGATTCCAGGAAATGGGCTCTTTTCCTTTCTGCAGTGGAGCTAGAGTCAAGTGAGCCAATTCCTCCAAGCTATGTGGCATTCTTTTTTCTATTCCCCTTCAGTGAGGGGACCACATGCTGGAGAGCTGAGGTGGCTGTCTCTCTTCCAACAGCAAGGGAAGACCATCAGGGTGGCCTCTACCTGTGTGGTCACCGTGCACCAGTCTAGGGCTGAGGGAAGGACCAGGAATCAGCCACAGTCCAGAGTGGGGGTTGGATTTCCCCTGAAGTTAACTCTGGGGGATAGGTAGGAAGGCTATCCATCATTAATCCAAAATTAATCTACCTAAAATTAATTCATCGGCTTTTATACATATGCAAGCTAAAACGTCCTACCGGTTCACACAACAATGGGTTTTCCTCGGCTGGCCTGGCTCCTGCCAGCCCTCTGCTATTGGCTAAATATTTGTGTTCCCCAAAGATTAATAGGTGGAGTCCTAATATGATGTTACCTAGAGGCGGGTCTTTGGGAGGTATTTAGGTCATGAGTGTACTATTAGTGTTCTTAGAAGGAGGGGAAGAGAGCTAGTCCCCTCTTTTCCATGCATGGACCAGTGAGAAGGAGGATGGCTGCACACCAGGAGGCAGCCCTTCCCAGAATCCCCCCACCCTGATCTCACATTGCGCAGCCTCTAGACCGCGCCTCAAACTGCTCCTCAAACTGGTAGCCCTGGCATTCCCAGCAGCTAGTGCTGTGGTTCCTGCATTTCCTTCTCTTTGTGCATTCGTGGGCTGAAGACGTCTGCTTTCTGGCCCAGACCACCACCACTTCTAGGCAGCATCCTGTACAGCATCCTGACCACCTTCTTGGGGAAACAGAACTCCTCTTCTCTGTACAAACCCCACCCCATGCAGACCAGAATGATGCCACCCCACAAAGGCAGAAGTGGGCATGTGATGTAGCCAGGCCAATCACAAACCCTTGGCCCCTGTCCCCTGTGAGAGGTTCAGAGACAGGCATGTGCCTCAAACCAGACCAGAGATTTTCCTGAGACTTGTTGTGGGAACATTCTGATGGAATGTTCCCAGAAGAGCCTCTTTCTCCAGCTGCCATCCTAGCTACCACATGGAGAAAGCCTGTCTATAACGTAGAAAGCAGGTAGAGTCTTCAAGACATGGCTTGAACCCCATGAATTTAGCTATATCTGAAACCAGGGAAGTCCCACCCTGGACTTCCCAGTTATAGGAGCAAATAAATCCCTATATCTTTCCTCCTTCTCATATTTAATCAAAGATAAATTGTTTTTTTGCCATTTAAAATCGAGAAGGTCTGCATACCTAGGTAAGTATACTCTTAAATCAGTGTCTTAATTATAGTCTTTTTCACTTTTGCCCTCACCTGCTGCCTTCCTCTCTTGGTGGAAGTAGAAAGTAGAAGCGGGCTGATATAGTGACTTCATCCTGCTGTGCCACTCATAAGCCACATGACCGGGGAAGTTATTTAATAGGACAGCCTTCAACGCAGTAAAATGGGGATAATCCCACCTACCGCACAGGGTAACCATGAAGACTGGAGAACACAGGGAAGTGAGGACAGTTCTCCCAGTGCCCTCCTGTGCTTCCTTCCCTCTGCTACAGGGGCTCCACTGTCTCTACTATGACTCCCTCACATCCAAACACAAAAACCTCCCATCAGGGTAGGAAATACTCCTCTCTCCACCTGTGCAAAGCATACCTAAAACAACATAATCCAGACATCAACTGAAATCATGCCGTGAGATATATTGGCCAAACACAAATAGAAAGTAAGAACTACAGGTGAATATCACAAAGGGTGAAGAAACAAAAATCATTATATGGGCCAGACAACTATTTAATTTTGATAAAAGGTAAAATCCTCAACAAAGACACAACAGTCAAAAAAGTTTACATGCCAAATAACATGAAGAGTCTGATCAAGGCCAAACATCACCCCTCAGTGGAATATTCTCCCTGCTCCTGGGCGCACTCTGCCCAGACTTCCTCCACTCCTGCAGGGCTGGGCACATTGGCACGGGAGCCTCCAAACACAAGCCTGTGCAGGGCATCCCAGAGGACACGGCTTTGAAGTCAGACACACATGGCTCCAGTGGCTGAACACCGTTCCCCCAAAACTCGTGTTCGCCAGAACTTAAGAATGCGGCCTTATTTGAAGATAGGGTCTTAACAGATATCATTGAACTAAGATGAGGTCATGCTGGATTAGGATGAGTCCCGAGTCCGATGACTGGTGATTTTCTAAGAAGAGGACGCACAGAGGGAATAGGGTCAGGTGAAGATGGAGACAGACACTGGAGTGACGCAGCTACGAGCCGAGAACACTGAGGCTTGCCAGCAGCCCCCCAAAGCTAGAAGGGGCAAAGGAAGGATCCTTCCCTGGGGAGCCTTCAGAGGGAGCAGAGCCTTGGGGACTCTTTACCTTCAGACTTCAAACTCCAGAAACCTGGAAGAGTAAGTGTTCATTGTTGTAAGCTACCCAGTGTATGGCAATGTGTCACAAAAGTCATGGAAAAGTAATACAAAGGATGCAGGTGACCTGGGACAAGTCACTTAAACACTCTGAGCCTTGGTTTCCTCATCTGTGAATATGGAAACTAATAATAGAACTAAGTCATAGGATTGTTGAGAGAATTAAGTAAAAGCATAGTGTGATGGTTAATTCTATGTGTCAACTTGATTGGCCACAGGGCGCCCAGATTCAACATCATGTCTGGGTGTGTCTGTGAGGCTGTTTCTGGGGGAGATTAACATTTGTAAAGAAGATGGCCCTCTCCAATGTCAGTCAGCATCATCCAATCCATTGAAGGGCTGAACAGAATAAAAGACAGAGAAAGGAGGAATTCCTCCCTTTCTTTCCTACCTTGGTGCTTGAGCTAGCGTTTCTCATCTTCTGCCCTCAGACTCGCACTTATACCATTGGCTCCTGTGCCTCCCAGGCCTTTGGACAGGGACTGAACTACACCATGGGCTTTTCTAGGTCTCAAGCCAATTCCTATAATAAATCTCTCTCTTCATATATACACATCTGTATATAATATATAATAAGCAATAACAATACAATTATATGCAACAAGTAATATTTATTATAATATATTCATAAGTTAATATTTTCTATTACATAAGAATTGCTGTATTATACAATATTATATGTTACATATAATTATTATATGGTATATATTATACAGGGAATGATATACAATAAGCAACACTATAGTATACAATATATAATTATATGTTATAATTATATTATAAATTATGTATATTATATAGTTAAATGTCACATATATGATATATATCATTGTTTAGCTATATATAAGATATCATTATTACACATAAAATAATAACTGTGTTTTATTAATTATTACATATTATGTGTAGTATCATACGTAGTATTTCTATTGTTATGCATTGCTGTATCCCTCACCCATCCCTCCCCTGGGCACAGCTCAAAAGTGGAAATGTGCAACTAGCCTGACTTTCTCTGAAGAATCATCAGAGAAAAGTTAGAAAAAAATACCTGATTATCTTAGGCTCAAAACACAAGCTCTGCTCACAAATTAATTTTTCAAACTACAAAGAGACAATGGATTTTGAGTTTCTTTCCTTTTTGTGTAATTGAAATGCTTTCCTTCAGGGGTGACCATGCAGGGCACAGAAGCAACAAGAAAATGAATCACGACAAAGACCACAGGTGGGACCGGGATGAGAAAGAAGGCAATTGTTAGGCCTAAAAAGGAGGCAACTCCCTGCATCAGGACTGCTTTCTTTCTTTACTGCTTTACTGAAGTAGAACTGATATACGGAAAACTGCACAGTTAATGTATACAATTTGGTGAATTTGGACATATGCATACACCCATGAAACCAGTGCAGTCCAGGTAATGAACATATCCATCAGCTCCAGAAGTTTCCCTATGGCCCTTGGTTTAAAGGGGTTTTCTTTGGGGGAGAGGTAAAGTACATTTAATATGAGATCCACTCTCCTACCAAACTTTTAAAAGTGCATAATACAGTATTATTAACTATAGGCACTATGTTGTGCATCAGATCTCTAGAATTCAATCATCTGGCATAACTGAAACTTTGCAGCCATTGAACAGCAAACCTGCCTCCCCCAGCCCTGACAAGCACTTTCTACTATGTTTCCAGTATCTGAATCTGACTATTTTAAATACCTCACACACATAGAGTCATGCAGTATTTATCTTTCTATGACTGGCTTATTTCACTTGATATGACATCCTCCAGGTTCTTCCGTGTTGTCATGAATGGCACAATTTCCTTCTTTTTAAGGCTGAATAATATCCCACTGTGTGTATATTCCACATTTTGCTTATTCATCTGTTGACATTTAGGTTGTTCCCACGGTTTGGCTATTGTGACTATGCTGCAATGAACATGGGGGTGCACATACCTCTTCCATATACTGACTACAATTCTTCGGGATAGGGATATATTCCCCAAATGGGATTGCTGGATTGCATGGCTAGTTCTATATAGTTCTATATGGTTCTATATAATTTTGGGGGGAATCTTTCCATACTGTTTTCCACAGCAACTACACCATTTCACATTTCCAACTACAGTGTTACCAGGCTTCCAATTTCTCTACATCCTCACCAAGTTACCTTTGTTGTTTTTTTTTTTATAACAGCCATCCTTACAGGTGCGAGGTGATACCTCGTTTGATATGCATTTCTCTGATACTTATTGAGTTTGAGCATTTTTCATATACCTGTTGGCCATCTGTATGTTTTCTTGGAAGAAATGCCTATTAAAGTCTTTGTCAGTATTTTTAATTGGGTTGTTTAGGGTTATTTTGCTATTCCTAAAAGTAGAAAACTCTCCCCTCATTAGGACAGTTGTCTTCCTTCCTTCCTTCCTTTCTCCCTTCCTTTTTTCCTTTTCTTTCTTTCTTTCTTTTTTTCTTTCTTTCTTTCTTTCTTTCTCTCTCTCTTTCTTCCTTTATTTTTTCCTTCTTCCTTTTTTTCTTTCCAGCTATATTAAAATATAACATATACATAAAACTGCGCATACCTAATGTTTTGCTATTAAGTTCTAGGAGTTCCTTATACATGTTCAACATTAAACCCTTACCAAATATATAACTTGCAAATATTTTCTCCCATTCCACAGGTTGCTTCTTCATTCTTCTGATTGTCTCCCTTGTGATGCATAAGTTTGTTAGTATGGTATAGTGCCATTTGTCAATTTCTGCTTTTGTTGCTTATGCTTTTTAAAAGATTTTATTTCTTTATTTTTTACAGAGAAGGGAAGGAAAGGAGAAAGGGAGAGAAACATTGATGTGCAAGAGAAACATAGATTGGGTTGCCTCTCACGTGCCCCCAACCAGGGACCTGGCCCACAACCCAGGCATGTGCCCTGACTGGGAATCAAACCAGCAATGTTTAGGTTTGGCAATGTTTAGGTTGATGCCCAACATACTGAGCCACAACAGTCAGGGCTGCTCGTGCTTTTATTGTCATAGCCAAGAAATCATTGCCAAGACTGTTGCAGAACAGAAGTCCAAGGGGGACAATATATTGGCCCACCCAGGGACACCAAAAACTGTTACAGAACAAAGGGGGCCAAGGGCAATATACTATTACCAAAAGGACCTCCCCAAGTTCATTATGTCTGCCAGACATAACTTTCTATAAGAAAGACACCTCTCAATGCCAGAGATTTGTGAAAAGGAAAGGAAATGTTTATTTAATGCTATACAGACTTAAAGTAGTGACCTAACATCTTCATTTAAAATATCAAAGTCCTTTAGGATACCCACAGATGCCCGCAGTGCTTCCTTATCCCCCTGCCCTAATTCAGGGTGTCATTAACTCTGGAAAAGAAGCAAACGTCTGTGTTTCAGGCCTCTGGCACCATCAGCTGTATCACCATCCAGGCAGGATCTCCAATTAATCCAAAGTCATGTGGCACCTTCTCACAGTCCACTGGCAAGAGTTCTTTGTACCCATTTTCCAGGCAAAGTCTCTCCTGCTTCCCAGGCCATGTGGCCAAAGGGAGCACCCCAAAGCCATACGGTCCTCTTCTACCAAAGCTGTAGGGGTCCCTGCTCTGGCCGAAACTGCATGGTTCTTCTCTCCACCAGAGCTTCGGGGTCTGCACCCTGGCCAAACCGCATGGATCTGTCTTCCTGGCAAAGCTGCGAGGGGATCTCCACTCTAGCCAAAAGAATGTGGCTCGATTCCCAGTCAGGGCACATGCCTGGGTTGTGGGCCAGGTCCCTGGTTGGGGGCACATGAGAGGCAACCCAATCTCCCCTGAGCTGCAGGGGTCTGCGCTCAACAAAACCAAGTGGATCTCCCCTGGCAAAGCTGCAGAGAGGGGAGGGTCGCCACTCTGGTGAAGCCTCATGGCTCTCTCGTCACATGACTGCAGGAGTCTGCACTCTGCCAGAAGCATGTGGATCTCTCTTCACTGCCACAGCCTCGTGGTCCTCTCCCCAATGGCTGCCAAGTATTGGTTTAAATCCCCTGAGCCAATCTTCCTCTGCAGCCCCATTTCCAACTCCTTCCACAATGGGCTACACTTGCCAGAACTCCCATATCCTTCCAGCTTTTCTGGGCTGCCATAGTGGTTCTGAGCAGGCATGGCTGCATGGCATGGAGCCAATCATCTCCAAGCTCTCACGCAGGTGCTGTAAACAGGGGGAGTTGCCTCCCAGTTACATCTTGGGTGGAAGTAGCTTTCCATCCCCCTGGCTCAGGGCATGGCCACAGCTATTTAACATATCTATGAAACCATTTAAAGTTTATAGATATGTTAAATGACCATGCCAGAGGTTAACTGCAAAGCTGCTACTATGCAAAACAGTTCTCAATGGCCTTGCTCCATTTGTCCCTTCCCCCAACTCACATCTGTGGGGGAAGGGCTGAGGACATCCTAATATTTTCTGGACACCTTGAGTTCTGAACCCTACTCCAAATCCCATTTTGGGGCCCCCCAATTGGCTGCACCCTGTTATAAGAACAATGTCAAGAAGCCTTTCCCCTATGTTTTCTTCTAGAAATTTTATAGTTTCAGACATTACACTTAAGTCTTTAACCCATTTCAAGTTTATTTTCATATATGGTATAAAATAAAAGTTCAGTTTCATTCTTTTGCATGTGGATATCCAGTTTTCCCGACACCACTATAGAAGAGACTGTCGCTTCCCCCACCATGTATTCTTAGCACCCTCAATGAGGACCAGTTGACTGTACATGTGAGAGTTTATTTCTGGGCTCTCTATTTAATTCCATTGGTCTATATGTCACACTGCATAAAGCGGTATGCAGGTACCATATTACTTTAATTACTATAATTTTGTAATATATTTTGAATCCAAAAGTGTGATACCTTTAGCTTTCTGCTTTCTAATGGCCTTTTCCAGTGCTTCCCAGATCACCAAAGATATTTTAGGCAAATTGTGATGCAAACCCAGTCTCTCTACATCTGTGAGGGACCCAGCTTTACATATTCACTGGCTCTCAGAACACTCACTCACCTTCCCACCCATCCATTCTACAGATTTACAAATTGTGAGCTGGCCACTGTTCTAAGTTGCTGAGGAGATGGTGTCAAACAAAACAGGTACGTGTCTCTGCCTTCATGATGTTTAAACTCTCCTGAGCAAGAGAGGCAAGAGACAAGTAAACATTATAATCACAAATGTTAAACGTAAGTGCATGGAATAATAAGTGCTATGATGAAAATGAAACAGTAAGAACATAAGTGGGGGAGGTGACAGGAGCTGATGGGTGTGGACTCTAGGCAAGGTGGTCCATCTCACCTTCCTTTCTACCTCTGTGCAGTAGGGCCCAAGTTCTCCTGGGGCTCCATGAGTCAGGGCAGAGCACTGGGTCCCAACTTAGGGAAGAGAACTTTGCAAGCTGCGTAACAATAGAGTAAGGCAGCCCATGCCCGAAAATGAGAGGGTTCTATCATGTGACCCTGCAAAAGCAGCCCTGCTTCCTTCCCTCTCTTGGTCACACCTGGACACAAAGTCACCACAGTAGGGCTGGCAGCATTACCTGTCCCCCTTCCTCAACAAGCAACAACTGAAAATGTTTTCTCCTCAGAGTGTCCTCCATGAAGCTGCTGCTGATGGAGCCTATATTCATGCCAGGCCCTGGTCTAAGTGTTCACACACATGGACCACAGTGGTCCTCAAATCACACCTCAACTCAGCGGGTCTCACACCTGAGCAGCGGAGGCATCACCTGCAGGGCTCAGCACACACAGGTCCATCACTGGGCCCAAACCCAGAGCCTCTGGTTCCAGAATCTGGGGTGGGGTCCGAAAGGCTGCATTTCCAACAAGTTGGCAGGTGATGCTGCTTTTGCAGATCTGGGGACCCCCACTCTGAGAACCCCCATTCTAAGGGAGGGATTATTACACCTACTTGACCAAGGGGAAACTGAGGTGCTGTAGACTAATCCATGTCTCGGACAGCAGGAGGCAACCACATACCCTTCACATTGCTTCTATGTTCATTTTACAGGCTCTCCCAGAAATAAAACTACTCAGCTGTCTGCTTGGGGACCTAATTCCTGAGACAGTCCCCCACCCCACCCCCCAGCACAGAGACCAAGGACAAAGGGCATGAGCTGTGACCTGCTCACCTCTGGACCCCCAGGGCTCAGGCTGAATGAACCCTGGCACACCACCTTCTCAATAACAATGTCTTTTGCTTCAAGGAACTCGTGCCTTCACTTTGAAATGCAAATCAGAAGACAGCCCTGAGCTTTCAGGTCTACTGGGTACCTGGAGCATCCAGTGGGCCCAGCACAAACCACAGGGGCTGGCAGCTGAAGCTGTTTCCAATCCAGCCAAACTCTGCCAGGCGGCAGCCTCTCGTGTGTGCACTGACATGAAGTGCAAAATGCTCTTCATAAGTGTCTTAGGAGGGGATCGGTGGGACAATTAACCACACGCAAGTGGATTACTGGTAGAAGCAAAACATGCCTGGAAATGAACGATATGCTGGAGTCAGCTCTGCCAAAGCAGCCGTTATGTACTCAGAAACTTTGCGCATGCCTGTTGCCAAACACTGAAGCTTGAAATTGATCACAGCAGGAATATTTGCACCAAAAGCCCCGGCCCACCACCCAGGCCCTACCCCCTGTCCCCTGTGTCCCGTTGGAGAGCTTGTCTCCAGCACAGCACCATTTGGCAGGAGCATGAGGGCTCTACAGTGCGGTGCCTGCTGTGCTCAGAAGCCAGTTGCCCTTTGTGGGCGCATCTCTAAACAAATCTCCGAAACCAAAACGGGGGTCCACGGGGGGCCTAGGATTCATTCACACACACGTGCTCTCCTTAGCAAAGTTCTCAGGAATGCCACAATTCTCCTTGACAATCAGTAACAATCAAACTTTTCATGGCTGATCAAAAGAACGCTTAGCCAAAGGCTCTTTATTCTGCTCTTTTTCTACTTCCCCAAAAGAAAAAGTACAACTCAGTGCTAAGCTCCTAAGAAATTTTGCTCCCCCAGAACTTTGGACGTAAAACTCCGCTGTGCAGAAGAGAGAACCCAAGGGCCTCACCCAGGAATATCTCATTGTCTACCTTCATTCAACTCTTTGCTGACTTCGCTAACAGAGCAAAGAGGGATCACATGAATAATTCAAGTCCTCAGACACCCCAAAAACTACATTTCAGCCAAACTTTCAACTACAGCCGTAACCGGAGAGAAAATAATCCAGTCTACATTTCATTATCTTCCATTTCTCCTGCCTGTCTGAACCTACTGAGAATGGCATTGAGCAGTAAAACAAATGGCCCAAGAGGGAAAAGGAATAATCCACAAACTATATAAACAGCTCCTTTTATGAGCAGGAGTTGACAGTGTTTGAAATTGAAACAAGGTCTCCACTAACATCACAGAGGACTGGTATCTGGGAAGCAAGGCGAGTGATTACAAGAGGTTGTCTAAGCCCAAAGAGAACATTATATTAAAAGTCACAACAGAACATGTAGCTTCTAACTCCAAGCAGTTTGTGTGGCATTTTCATGGAATTAGATGTATATAAAATGGTTAAAAACAACAAAGTGGATGAAAAATAGTCTCATCCACCTTCACTGCTAATAACAGTAATGTTTGCTTTCAATCCTGGGCTGGGGCTCTAGCCCGCAGCAGCCTCAGTAGCAATAAAAATAACCATGCCCATCTTCCTTCTCTGACTGTGCTTTTCCATTTTCAAGGCTCTTCTCTGCTCCCTGGTAGGGTGGGCAAGCAGCATGATTATCTCCATTTCACAGAAGGGGACAGGCAGGCACAGGCTTTAGATAATTTGCTGGGTGTCACAGGTGTGACGAGTGGAAGAAAGGGAATTGGTTCCAGGCTTCGGAGAGCGTGTCCCTCCAGTCCTGCAACACTGGCCCGCATCAGCCCTTATCACCACACCCGTCTCACCAACCAGCACACCAGCCTCCAACTGCAAAGTCTCACACCAAAGCGTCCCTTCAGTGGCACAAAGTGCACCCGCACCCAGGGAACCCTGCAGGCCACTTTCTGAAGCAAATGTTTAAGGCTTGCAGTGGAGACATGGGGGTGATAACTGAGGCCAGGCTTTTAACAGTACATTCTTCCCCTTTCACTCGTGAAAATCTGCATGCCCTCTACACACATAATGGAATAGCTAAAAAGATACTTGATGATACCGACTGCTGACAAGGATGTGGAGCACCTGGAAATCTGATACCTTGTTGCCGAGAATGCAAATGCTCACCTTATAGCCCAGCAATCCTACTCCTAGGTTCTACCCCCCGAAATTAAAACCTGTTAACACAGGACTGTATATGAATGTTTAATAGAAGCTTTATTCATGATTGCCCCAAACTAGAAATCAGACAAACCACTAGTCCATACAATGAAAAACTACTCAGCAATAAAAACGAATGAAGGTCTTAACAGATGCAACCACAGGGATGAATCTCAAAAGCATTATGCTTAGTGAAAAAAGCCAAACCCAAAATTCCACATGCTGTATGATTCCATTTCTATGATGTTCTGGAAAAGCAAAAATCATAGTGATATGGGAAGCTTTGAAGAACCTTTGTTTACCCAAACCCCAAGCACCCTAGGAAGAGCGATAGGGCCATTTGGGAAAACAAAGAGCAGGATATTCACAAGGGCTAGGGCTAGCACCCCCGCAGTTAGAACTAATTTCTGCATTTAGCCTTTGTACTCTGCTTCTGCCAGGTAGGTATAGGGAGCCTTATAGCTAGAACTAACTTCCGCATTCCGCTTCTGTATCTCGCTTTGCTACGTAGACAGGAAGACCCCATAGACTATATAAACCCCAAGAATCCTTTGTTCGGGGCTCAGAATTTGGAGACTGACTTCTATGGGCCCATGCACATTAATAAACCTCGTACTCCAGAATCCCTCAGTGTCTGGTTGCTTCATTTTCCTGTAACAATAGAGCAGGGAGCAGGTCAGTGGCTGCCTGAGCATGGGATCGGGGAGTGAGTATGAGAGGGTGCATTGGGGTGAAAGAGTGGCTCTGGGTCTCGACCCTGGGGACAGATACATGGCTGCATACACTGTTAGAACTCATGGAACTGGACACCTACAAGGGTGAATTTCAGTAAACGTAAATTAGATCGATAAACCTCACCTAAAAGAAAAACCTGAATGAGGCCTAGAGGATTTTTTTTTATTGTTGTTCAAGTACGATTGTCTCCATTTTCTCCCCTCCACTTCCTCCTCACCCCACCCATCCCCACCTCCCACCCTCGATCATACCCTCTTTGGCTTTGTTCATGGGTTTTTCATACATGTTCCTTGATGGCACTTCCCCTATTTTTCGCCATTATCCCCTCCCCCATCTCTTCTGGTTACTGTCAGTTTGTTCTTTATTTCAATGTCTTTGGTTATATTTTGCCTGCTTGTTTGTTTTGTTGATTAGGTTTCACTTACAGGTGAGATCATACGGTATTTGTCTTTCACCACCTGGCTTATTTCACTTAGCATAATGCTCTCCAGTTCCATCCATGCTGTTGCAAAGGGTAGGAGCTCTTTCTTTCTGCTGAGCAGAATTCCATTATCTGGCAATTCCACTGCCGTGATTATACCCTAGGAAGCCTGAAACACCAATTTGAAAGAACCTTTGCACCCCAATGTTCATAGCAGCACACTTAACAATAGTCAAGTGTTGGGAGCAACCTAAGTGCCCATCAGTAAATGAGTGGATCAAAAAACTAGAGCTGGATTTTTAAATTCATTCCCATAAAATCAGATTCTTTAAAAAACTGCTTCTGGAACTTTAATAAAGCTTGTTTCCTAAACCCAAGGTGTCTGGGAGCGAACTGAGTGAGTCTAGATATAGGTGGACAAAGAGGATGTGTGGCCACTTGGCCATGGGCGGGGGATCCCTTGGGAGCCCAGTGATTCTCTGAGCACCAGCAACCTCCTGTGGGAGTGTTACCGAACAGAGGTCCAAGGGGGGGCAATTATTTGGCCCACCCAGGGATGCCAAAAACTGTTACAGAAAACAGGGGCCCAGCCCAAGGACGGCATACTAATACCTACTGGGCTTGTCTGTCTGCCACTAGAGGAAAGACATCTCTCAATGCCAGAGATTTGTGAAAAGGAAAGAAGAGGTTTATTTAAAGCTGTGCAGACTTAAAGTAGTGACCCAATGTCCCCATAAAAATATCGAAGTCCTTTAGGATAACCACAGATGCCCACAGGGCTTCCCTCCCCCCTGCCCTAATTCGGGATACCGCATCTCAGGAAAAGAAGCACACGTCTGTGTTTCAGGCTGCTGGCACTGTCAGCTGTGTTACCGTCCAGGCAGGATCTCCAGTTAATCCAAAGTCATGTGGCACCTTCTCATGGTCCACTGGCAAGAGTTCTTTGTACCCATTTTTCCAGTCAAAGTCTCTCCTGCTTCCCAGGCCACTTGGCCAAAGGGGGCACCCCAAGGCTGTGTGGGCCTCTTCTACCAAAGCTGCAGGGGTCCGCACTCCACCAAAAGCGCGTGTCTTTCTTCTTCACCTGGCTGCAGGGATCTTCACTCTGGCAAAGCTGCGTGGTTTTCCCTTTCACCTGGGAAGGAGGGGGTCTGCACTCTGCCAAAACCACGTGGCTCCCTCTTTCACCTCACCAAGTGGGGGTCCTCACTCTGCTCCAAACCGCATGGCTCTCTCTCAGTGGCTGCGGGGGTCTGCACTCTTCCAAAACAGCGTGGGTCTCCTTCCTAATGGCTGCTGCACGTCTGGGTTTAAATCCCGACACCAATCCTCTTTTGCAGCCCCATTTCCGACTCCTCCTACAATCAGTTACACCTGCCAGTATTTCTGTATTATTACAAGTTTACTAGGCTGCCATCATTAGTCTGGGCAGGTATGGCCCCCATGGCGTGGAGCCAATCAACTCCAAGCTCTCACGCAAGCACTTGGGGGAACTGCCTTCTAATTACATCTTGGGTGGAAGTCACTTCCATGCCCCAGCTCAGAGCATGGCCACAGCTATTTAACATAGCTATGACACCGGTTAAAGGTTATAGATATGTTAAATGACCATTCCAGAGGTTAGCTGCAGAAACTGTTGCTATGCAAAACAGCTCTTAATGGCCCTGCTCCATTTGTCCCTTCCCCCTGGGGGGGGAGTGGTGAGGACATCTTAATATTTCCTGGACACCCTGAGCTCTGGACCCCATTCCAATTTCTTTTTTGGGGGCTCCCCTCCTGGCTGCACCATTACAGGAGTGCTAATGCCTGATGAGTTGGGGGGGTGGCATTTCTTACATGGGACCTAGGAACAAGTATCTGGGACCAGGGTGTATGGTTTGTGTTATAAATGTGGGGGTTTTTAAATTTTATTTATTTATCTTTAGAGGAGAAGGGAAGGAGAGAGGGAAAGAAACATCAATGTATGGTTGCCTTTCATGCGTCCCCTGCTGGGAACTGGCCTGCAGGGAACCTGCTTGCAACTCAGGCATGTGCCCTGACTGGGAATCAAACCTCGCTTGTCTGGTTCGCAGGCCCGCGCTCACTTCACTGAGCTACACCAGCCAGGGCCTAAATGTGGGGGGTTTTTAAAGGAAAAAATGCATCAACCTGTAGGCACAAAGTATTGAAAGGAAATGAACTGGCAGCAGATTGTTATTCTCAGCTTCTCTAACACATTTGAATGAGTGGGTCTTTAAAAGCCTTTGTCAGCTTGCTTTAGAAATGAAATTTGATATTATTAAGACTATCCAGTAGGACAATTATATACATGTAAATGAAAGATGCATTTAAAGGGTCACGATGAGATGAAATCCCTGGAAAACGCCTTCCTGATCTTTTTCTTGGTCTGACTAAATACAGTCAGATAAGATGAAGACAGAACTAAGCCAGCATGCAGAATTTAAATTACTTGAATTATTTTTCTTTTCTTTTCTTCTTTTTCCTCCCCTGCAGCTGAATTTCAGAATGCAGGAAGGGGAATCAACAGCTTAACCCGAAGCTAAGCTCCTCTGTTCTGTATCCTTTTTTATTTATCCACTCAGCAAACATCTACCACCTCAAACAAATTTGCTAAAAGAGGCAGAAGAGCACGGAGACTCAGAGCCCAACTTATAAACTTAGAACTTCTGAAGCTGAGTGAGTGTATACCAAAGTCCATTATACTATTCTCTCTACTTTATGTTTGGAAAATTCTGTAGTAAAAATTAGAGACAGAAATGACTTGGGGTGGTACAGTGAGAGAGAAAGAACAGTGCAGGAGCCAGAGAGCCGGATGCAGACTCCGGGTCCTTTGCACTTGCTGTGTGCCCTTAGTGAGTTTCTTAACCTCTCTGTGCTCTTTGTACAATGGAGCTAATAACAGCACCTATTCATAAATTTGTTGTGAGGATTAAATGAGTTTAAAGCGCATTTATTAAATGTGCCGAGCAGTAGGGAGATGCATTTATAAGTGCCTACTATGCATGCAGTAGACACTCTACAAAGAGAGATATCATATATACAAACCTCATATGTGCACACACACACATTTCCTGTAGCTTCTACATCAGTACAAAGCAGTTAGCAGAATATATGAAATGTCTGATCCTGTGCTGATACCCTGCGCTGTGTTCCTGTCGGGCTTGATAGCAAATTTATCGAATGGGCTGAACTCTGTGGGACAGAAGGCAATGGCTTCATTTTTCTTCCATCACTGCCCCAGCCACACGGTGCCAATCTCTGTCCCTTGCCCGATGATAATCTCAAGCAGATCCCACGGCCTTCAAACAAAACAGGTTAGGAAATTACAACCTGGCTCAGGATGTATAAGGTACAGTGCAGCCCGATGTGAACATTTCCATTCACGTCTGACTTCCAGCTTTGCCCCTCCCCCTAGCTTAGGCCCCACTTGAAGGTCACGGGCCTACAGTGGTGGGTGCGTGCGCTTCAGCCTGTCCTCCAGGCTTCCTCCTCCCCCACCCCACCTCTGGCTCCTCCAAGACCAAGCAGGAAGAAGAGTAAACTGGATAGAGCAAAGAAGCTCATGTCTGCGGTTTAAAGCCTTTGCCGTCCCTTCTGGCACGTGAGGCAGAGTGACTCTCCAGACCCTGCTGGGAGGCCCCCCCACCCTACAGGACTCCCTGATACAGCGAAGAGATCTCCAGAATCTCTACCTGGGACTTTTGCTGGACATGACCTTGGCAGTCCCAGTGTCCAGGCCCCCTCCACAGCAGACCCCTTTCCCACCTGCTCCTTCCTACCTCCATGGGTCCACAAGAAACTCGAACCTGCCTGCCATTCCATGGGGCTGGGGGGGAGACTGCAGGCCTCCTGGCCTTCAGAATTTCCTCATGTCCACGTAGCCACCCTCCCCAGAATCCAGAGAACTTATGTCAATTTCTTGCACATCCAGAGGCTCCCAAGAACATTCTTATCAAATTCAGCTCCCTGGTGTGCAGACCGGCCTAGGAGAGCTAGAGTTCAGCCAGCACTCAGCCATGGAAGCAGGTGCCAGCCTCCTCTTCCAGAAGGCACCCCAACTCTATGTGTGGTCTGCTTGGATCTTCCCATTTAGCCTGGGGGAGTCACTCCTATTGGGAGAAGAAAGGAAACACCCCATCTCTCCTGTAAGTCTCTCCTCCATGAGTTCGCCTAATCCTGATGGAGGAAAAGTGCCCTGGAGCGTGCAGGACGTCCTCCCCTAAATAAGGAAAATCCTCCCCTACTGCTTTCAGCTTTGGGACAAAAGCCAGAATTCCCAAGCAAAAGGAAAAACCTCCTTCAGCATCCCATTCCTCGTTTTTAAATAAAGGAACCTATTATATTCTCTGTCACTTTAAGGAATAAGCAGGATAAAGGGCTAAGAAAGAGCCAGAACACACAGGAGACAGAAAGCCTCAAAATCCATCAGCAAATGCACAGAAAGATATTTACTGAAACAGATACAAGACATATTATCTCAAGGGAGAGCACATTATAGGCAAGTAGCCTTGAAAATTGCTTTCTGGTATTTTCAGCTGAATTTTCCTTCTTGATAAATTATTTCCAAGTCATTTTCAGCTATTACATTTATTTACACCCATTTTAAAAACCACATGACATCCTGAAAGATACATGGCTTCCAGAAGGGGAGGAAACTAAAATATTATAACCAGGGAGATCAAGGTTAACAACTCAGCCCCCATCACCATGCCAGGAAGGTTCAGAGAGAGAGAGAAAGGTGTCTTAGCAACAGCTGATCTCCTGGTGGCTGGCTACTGCCCACAAGCACCCAAATCTCTACCTACAAATAGAGGAACCTGAACCCGAGAGACAAAAACCAGAGCTTACTATGTGGCCAACACCTTGCAGCCTAACAAATGAGGCAGGTAAGTTAAGGACCTTGCCCCAGGATGCCGGTGTCTGCTAACAGGAAACACAGTGCTTTGGGAACAAGAAGAGCACAAAGCACACCAGGGGAGCATTCCTAAAAGTTCTAAAGAAAAGTAAGCCAGGAGACAGAAGGACCTGTATCCTTCTCTTGATTAATGACACCATTAAAAATGACACCCTTTGAAACCTAAGTTACCCTCCATGTTTCTTATTCTTTCATCCTCCACTACTGAATCCCCACTGTTTTTCCCCCTCTCAATTTGAGCCCCATGTCCTCTCCACACCAATGACACCATTTGGTGACATGGCTTTGGGGGCCAGCAAGGCTGCTCTTCCACACGGGATTTCTCTCTTTGTCCAGTTGACTTAAAATTCCTCAGCTGCCCTGTGGTAAGCTGAATAATGGCCCCCAAATGTGTTCACGTCCTCATCCCCAGAATCTAAAAATATTACTTTATACTGCAAAAGGGGCATGCAGGTTTAAATTAAGGATCCTGAGATGGGGAGACTATCCTGGACTATCTGGGTGAGCCCCGTGTAAACAGAAGGGTCCTTATAAGAGGGACATGGAGGACTGAAGTCAGAGAAGGCTGTGCGTGCACGAAAGTGATGCGGCTACAGCCGAGGAATACCAGCAGCCTCTCTGGGAGCTGGTAGCAGCATGGGGCAGGTGGGATTCTTCCTCCAAAAGAAACACAGCCTGCCAACACCTCGATCTCAGCCCCGCAAGACTCACTCCAGACATAAAGCCATGTTGTTTTAAGCCACTAGGTTTATAGTAATTTGTTACAGAGGCAACACAAAGCTAGTAGTGGCCTCACTCCTTAGGTGATAAATACCAATCTCCCAGCAGACAGAGGTGACACAAACCTATCTCCCACCTCAGCTTCCACCCACTGACCTCATGCTTCAGCCACCTTTGACCACTTAAGTTTCCCCCAAAGAGAATGGATTGCTTCTAGCCACTGGTCCTTTGCACACACTGATCTCTGAGATGAGCATGTTCTGTGCCCTCCTCTCTGCCAGGAAAATCTCTGCTCATCAGTCACACTCCAGGCATGATGCTACCACCTCTGCTGAGCCTTCTTTCTCCCCACTGTGCAAACTCGGCCACTCCACACTCTGTGGCCACATGGTATTCACCACAAAGATGTTCTTCAGAACTTATTACCTTTTCATAGTAACTTTATTAATGTGGCTGCTTGCCTTCAACATCTCTAGGTAAGAACAGAGAGGAACCCTAACAGCCCCGGTAGAGTGATTACCAGACTAGCTGAACACAAGACCTTATCTCCGCATGTGGTATCAAGGTTAGGACTTCAACATACAGATTTTCAGAGACACGATTTAGCCCATAACAGTCCCCAAGAATTAAAATCATGCTATATGAACACCTGCAATTTGCTGACCAATGAGAAATGACACATATTTTCATAAGGGACAGTTAATCCTCACATTCTTCCTCTTTACCACCATCATCATCATCATATACAAGAAGGGACCCACCAAAAAATGAAATTTGCTTATAAAAGATTATGTATTTATTCTTACATGTTTGAACTTCAGTCGCAATACACCTATCAAGACGTTTTTTCCACTGCTCAAAACGGTTTTTGAGCTTGTTGATTTTGATGCCTTTAGTGCTTCTGCTGTTTTTTTGTTTCACTTCCTTTACATTGGAAAAATGTTTCCCTCTGAGGAATTTTTTCACCCAGGAAAAGAAATGAAAAGTTGCTCAGGGCAAGATCTGGTGAATAGGGAAAGTGGGGCACGGGAGTCATGCCACTTTTGGTCAAAATCTGCTGAACACTCAGTGCAGTGTGGGCAGGTGCATGCATAACTCACCTATCATGAAATGAGCAAATACATTGACAGAATCTTCAAAAAAATTCACTGAGGCCAAATGCAGCCTCTCACAACATCTGCTGGTACACCAATGCAGATGGGTACCTAGAACACTCACCTAGCAGGGGAAGCCTGTACTACAAGGGGCCTGCCCTCCAGAAGATAATTCTGGGTTTTTTGGGTCCCCCCCCTTGTGTAAATGGCAGAGCTTCCCAGCTATCAGCTGGAGTTTCAGGGGTACCCAAGATATCGATCCCTTTGGTGCTCATGGCTCCTGGAACAAGGGCCTAGGCTCATCATCTCCATCCTCTGCACCTGTCATACTTTTACTCCAGTGTGCTATACAAGCACCATTATTTACATAGAGGTGGCGATGTGGAAAAGGTGAGCCACCACCTATCATTACTGAGGGGGGTAAATAAAGTACATACGCAAAACACCTGGCACAGAGGCCACACCTACACAGGAGAATAGCCATCTTGTGTTTATTATGGTTGTCACCATCATGCACATCACCAGCATCATTGTCATCATCAACACTGTCGTCATCATTGTCATCCCTGTGGTCATCATCACTGTCATTATCACTGTTGTCATCATTGTCGTCAGCATCATTGTCACTGTTGTCATCGTGGCTAACAGCACCAGAGTGAGCTCCTTTCCAGGCACCGTATCAAGGACAACACATGTAGAACGGACCCTTCTGGGGGCTCTGTATGGAGGTGGCAAGAAGTCAAATCACTTATTCAAGGTACTCAGGTGGCAGGTGAGGGAACTAAGCTGCTTCATTCAATGCCTTTAAGGTCCAAAATGGAACAGGAACCCAGAGGTCCTACTGGAAAGACTTCAGAACATATTTTAAGCCACAATTCACAGGTTTGACTACATGTTGGAACCGCCCTGGGGGCTTTAAAACCTTCCGCCACTCAGTCTCATCGAGGGTTTCTGATCTAACTAGTCTGCAGGCAACCCGAGCATTTGGACTTTTCAAACCTCCCCAGATGATTCCAAAGTGCAGATAAGGCACAGAGCCCTGCTCCAAAGCCAGCTGCCCACTTGGGAAAGGTGTGTTTGACAATCAACAAGATGCGATCTCACCTCGGCTGAGGGGCTCAGTTGGTTGGAACATCAGCCCACACACCAAAGTGTTGTAGGTTTGATTCCCGGCCAGGTCAGGACATGTACCTAGGTTGCAGGTTCAATCCTCAGCGGGTTTTAATCCTTCTGGAATCAAACCCATTTAAGAGATAGAAAATAAAACAATCCAAATTGCACCCCAAGGAGTAAAAATCCTGGGCAATAATGAGGTATGGCATAACAGGGGAGGCATAGAGCAATTTCTAGGAAATTGGGTCCCGTAAAAGCAAAAGCCTTGGCTAAAAATATGTTCCCCAATTTCTCTTGGCAAATGGATCCCACACACTGAAACAATGAAGGAAAGGTTAGATGTCAGTCAGCCGCCCTCTCAGCTTCTGATGTCTTCCCAGAGCCACCTCTCCTGGGAGCCAGGGGAGAACAGCGGAATTACAGAAGTGTGGAGAGCTTTGCAGGACCCCCAATGGGAAGAGACACTGCAGATCATTTGGTGGGATCTCCTACTCAGAGGAGGGAGCTCCTTGACAACACTCCTCTGTTTTTGCCTTTCTTCCAGGGACCCTTAGTCTTTCTAAACACCCTGTCGCAACCTTACGCAGCACCCGTGTTCAGGGGGAGATCTGCCTTAATGCCATTTCCATCTAGGGCCCCTGTTGTCACATGGGATAAGATGTCCTTCTTCTACGTGAAATCCTCACAAATATTTAACAATAGCCCCCCCCACCAGCATCTTCTCTGCTCCCTTAGTTGTTTTTTTTTTTTTAAGAACAAGACAAAAGACAGCAGGTCTGCATCCTCTACATGCACTTTAATTTGTTAAATCCCTTCTCACATGTGACACTATCTGTGAAGTACATCCTCTATTTGAGATCTGACCCATGAGACAGGGACCATTATCTACTTTCATCTGGAGGCCACTGTCTTTGTCTGTTTGTACTGAAATAACAGAATATTATACCAGAATATCATAAACTGGGCAGTTTAAACGGCAAACATTTGTTTTTCACCATTCTGGAGGCTGAGAAGTCCAAGATAAAGGCACTGGCAGATTTGGTGTTTCATGAGGGCCAACTCCCTAGTTAATGGATGATCTTCTTCTTGCTGTGTTATCCAGCGGTAGAAGGGACAAGGGGGCAATCAGAGACTCTTTGATTTTAAAAGGGCACTAATATCATTCACATAGGCTCCACCCTTATGACCTAATCACCTCCCAAAGGCCCTGCCTCCTACCATTACACTGGGGACTAGCTTGCAGCATATGAATTTGGAGGGGACATAAGAGTGACTTCTCGTATGCTTTAACAGTACTTTATTAGGCCATGATATGTAGAACTTGCAAATAGATTTAAAGCCATCCCCCCACCTTCAAGTGGCATATAATGTATTTGAAAAAAACATCCATGCATAAAACAGAAAAATGCAATCCTTCATTCATACTTGGCTGCAACAACCTCCTCCTGCTTCTTCTCACACTCTAGCTCCCTCTTCTGCTCAGAGACCTGCGTCTTTGATCCCTGCCTTTGACACTTCTGGTTATGGAATCTCCTAGACATTCAGACTGAGTCACTCCTCCAGAAGGTGGGAGCTCCCAGCTCCAGCCCTAGCCACACATTCATCCCAGGTCCCCCACTCTCACTGACCCTCCCTGTGGGGACTGCATGCCAGGCTCCATGTCTAAGGCGAGTGTGACATCGCATGGCACAGCCAGGATGGCTAAGGCTCATCCTCCATCACACATGCTCTAAGCAAGCATCCATCTCAAGAAACACACTGTGCCCCACTTCACAGCCTCTCAAGCCCTTATCCTTTTTGTTTCAACTATTTTCCCCAGGCCTCCTATTTTCAATTTGGAAAACTCCTGTGAATGCATCAGTACCCAGCATAAATAACATCTCTGTGGAGGTGTTCCTAAGCTTTCAAAGTCTATGGGAATGCCTTTCTCCAGGCTTCTGTGGCATATTCCTGAGTCCTCTCTATAGCACTTATCATATGATTCTGTAATCTTCCCATACACACATCTACCAGCAGACTGAGAACTCTTTGGGGACAGATCCATGTCTCATTTATCCCTGCATTCTTAGAGTGCAGCACAGGGCTTAGAATACAAAAGTGCTGTATACATGTTTGTTGAACAGAATTGACTTGTAAGCTAGCATTATCAAACCCTCATGAAAGACACTGTACTTGAGCTGAGCCTTGTTAGGCTAATGTGAAACCGTGGAAGAGTTCATGAAGCGTGACATATTCACTCTTGGCCGTGAATCAGCATTGCACTGTGGGAATTCTGAGCACAGTAAATGGCTTCAGATCTGGGGAAAGCAAGTGCTTCCTGTTGATACAGGTGATGGGGAGTCACCCTCCTGGTTCTTGGAAGGCTGGCCACCGTGTTCTATATCTAGAAAGAAGCACCATGGGCAGCAGCTTTTCCTCAAGGAGGGACATTTTGGAGTCTGAGTTCACATGAGCTCAAGGGCAGCTCTGAGTACAGAGGAGTTCCCATGATGAATCTCATCTGCATTCCTAGGTATCGACAATGGTGGGACACCAGGGAAGGAGTGGAGCAAAGAGACCATATGGGTTTCTGTGTAAAAAGGCCATCATAGAGGTCCAACAGAGCTGGTCCACAGTGTCACACAGTGTTGGGAACCTTACACCTGGCTTCTAGCTAAAAACATTGCGTTGATTATAGGAACCTGTGCGCTCCATAAGCCAATCGGCTACAGGAACATGAGGTGTCCACGAGTATCAGATGCACCCAAGTAACCAGTAAGCGGGCCCTTCTTTGTCTCAAGCTAGCCAATAGCAAGCAACCTAATCTCTCCCTCCTCCCCTATATATATACCCAGTTCGGAAAAATAAAGTTTGCAACTTGATCAGAATCTTTTGTCTTGCTGCCATTCTTCGCTCCTCTTGTCCCCCCAACCCATTTGTTCTAGGTAGGTGGTCGAGCTCCAGTTGATTGCTCCGTGGGCCGGAACAACACAGGTCTTCTAGGAGTCAGCCAGCCTGTGCATGCCCAGGGTGCCATGGAAGAAAGTGATTCATGGAACCCATCAACACCTGGAGCTTACCTGCTACCAGCATAATGCACCCTTTTGTCAAATTCCAAGTAGCCCTAGAACCCACAGTGAGACCCATGCAGGATAAACTGAGGCCTCTGACACGCTCCTTCTGCAGACCCATATCTTACCTCCCCACCACGCACTGGAAGCAACCAGGGGTGTTTTCTGGGCACCTCAAAGGGAGCACTGACCAATACAGTTATCCTCTGGAAGCCCACATCCATGCCACCCTATGTCCATTAACACTAGAGGGAAAGTACAGAGCAGAAGCCCTGCAAAAACTGATCAAATCTACAGCTTTTACATGGTAAATTATACTGACAAGTCATTTCGATTTTCCCATCTACTTTTTCTCCCTTTAATAAATGGGCAGCGGAAGTACTGGCTGTGCTGGGAAAATACCCTCGCCTTTGGAGAAGAAAAATTCATTAGCTAATCCACCTACTTGGAAAATTCATTCCAAGGCTGAACTTTGGAAAGGTTTTATAATGGATGCCCTGACTAATGGGAAGCATGAGTCTGTTCCAGATGGTTAATTACTTTTTATCATTCCTTTTAATAATAGTTAAGAATAATACGACAACTGGTGTGAAAAATGAGAATGCAGAAGGAATTAAGTTAAAGTGTCTCGCACCCATTTTTCCCCAAAAAGAACATGAAGTTGTGCGGAAAGCCTTTAAAATACCAGGTTTAGAACTAGCAGAGGTTATAAATCAGGAGCAAGATAAAAGGGATTAAGTTCTATGTTAGCCAAATAACACCCCGGAAGTGGTCAAGCTCAACCGTGCAGCAGAAAAGCTGCAGAAGAAGTCCCGCAGGTCAAGCGTTAGGGAGAATGTTTAGACAAACTCATCCTCCCCTGCTCAAAGGGCTTCCCTAGCCCCACACTGCAAGTCTTCAGCCCTCAGCACAGGGCCTGGGATGGCAGGACTCCTGCCAAACAGGCTGGATTCATCACCCACCCTGCTCACTTCTCAGGTTAACCCCCTGATAATGCTGAGTGAGATACAGGGAGACATAGCAAGTCTCCCGGCCAGCTGCCGTGCCTTTACCCATGCTTTTCCTTCATTTGGAATGCCTTCCCCAGGCTAATTCACCTGAAAATGTCAACCTTCAAGTTTCCCTGGAAGAGCTACTGTCCCGGTGAGCCCATCCTCACTCAGTCTGCAGGAGAAGAACTCTCCCCTGAGCCCACAAGCGTTCACCTCACAGATTGGAGTTGCCTGCGTGCACTGGCAGGGCTGTCCCACAGTAAACTGTAAACATCTTCAGGGCAGACTAACAGACTTTTCCTCTTGGCATCCCCAGCCTTCGCTTGATCTTTAGCACATGACTGATTAGTAAGTATTTTGTTCATTGGGTGTGTGGCATGGACAGGAATCTGTTGACAAAATGTTCCAACTTGAACATTCTGTGATTCAAGATCCATCCCACTCGCTGACACTGCCTCTCACAGCTGATGCTGGCAATGAATGAAACCCTCTCTTGGCAGAAAGCCACTGATAGATTAATACATGCTCTCTTGGGGAAGCTCCGGTTTTAAACAGACCGAATCCATCCCTCAGATGGGCAACAGGATGTGATTCTGTGAAAGCAGCATTGGCCCAGTCTCATTTCCTGTTGCCAGCTTGCCGGGTGACTTGGAGCAAGTAATAACTCCCCTGGGCTTCAGTTTCATGCTTGACATGCTCAAAAGTAAGTGTACGCACACCAGGAAGAGCCAGAACCTCCCACAGGGCTGTGGGGAGAGCATGCAGGGTTGCAGTCCCACCTCCGGAGTCTTGGGCCCAACTGCATCTCAGAATCAGAATTGTGGGCTTATAGAAAGGTAATATGTTACCTTTACATATATGACCTAACGCCCTCCAGGGAGCCTGGGACAGCATCCCAAATAAACACACGAATGTTCCCACTATAGACATAGTAAACATACCCACACTAAATGGGATACACATACCATAAATAGCCTTCTTTTCCGTTAGGGTTAGATTTTCTCACCTTTTAAAAAAATGTTATTAAAAATTTTATTTTTCAGAGCAGTTTTAGGTTCACAGCAAAATTGAGAGCGGCGCAGACAGCTGCCACATACACCCTGCCTCCACACATGCACAGCCTCCCCACTACTGTCTCTCCCCATGTGTGTTACCATCAGTGAACAAAGCGAGGGCTCCGTAGCAGGCTGGCCGAGCCCAGAGACTGAGAGTAGGTAGCCACACGAGATGGCCATACATTCCAATCTGGGCAGGTTGTGAGGGGTGGTTACGTCTATAGCTTCCTAGGAAAAGGTCAGTCTTTACTTTCAGTGAGCTCTGTCCCTTGTTCTTATGTAGCGAGGATAACAAATCTTTGAAATGTCAGAGTAATTTTCCTTTCCAGACCCCTCAAGGCAGGACTGAGTACAACTCCAAAACGTCCCACTATTATCTTTTTTACCAGCATGCCATTTCTATTTGGTTTAAATGTTACATGTTAATGATCTTGTACCCAGCACTATACCCACTGATGTAAAAGAGATATCTGTCCATTTTACTCCTTATCCAAACCAAAAGGGGAAATAGAGATTTCCCCTTTTTACTTTCTCCTCCCTCCAGAATCCACTACCAATGGATTTCATATAACCTTTCTTATGTTTTCTCCTTTGATTCCAAATGTATGAAAAGAAATACAAAACTGCCATTCCCCAGGAACCCTTTCTATAACTCTTGGAATCATGTTCTCAGGCCTGGTCCCCAGCTTTAGCTCAAATAAACTCTAAAAAAGTTTTCTTTGGTTTGGACTTTCTTTCATCAACAAATCAATGACCCTATATTGAGCATCATTGTCATCCAAAGTCCACTATTCACATTGGGGCCATTAGGGTTCACTCTTGGTGTTGTGAATTCCCTGAGTTTGGAAATCACCTTTTCTGGCATTTTAGAACTGCAGGTAAAAGATTAAAAGCCTCTATTACAAATTCTGTTACAGTAATGCATATTGATCTGAAAACAAGACAAAGATATTGGGTCTAACCATGTGCAAGTCATGCGCTAACAGCGGCACCCCTCCGGCTGAGCCATCACGTGTGGTAAGAAGATTGGTGCCCCAGCGAGTCCAGCACCCTCTGTTGCCCAGACGGGGCACCAGGAACACTCTCCCCCTCCTCGGGCTTGAGCCCAGCCCCCCATGGACACACGGTGCATACGTGCCTGCCCACAGGGCAACCACACCAATTCTGGCACACAGGTTTAACAAAACTAGCTCCCGTGAACGGGTCAGAGACTTTGATGTTTACGGAGAACATATGCATTGAGGCTGATGGTAGTAAAACCAACAATCAAACACAACAAAGCTGACACTCTTCTTCCTGATGAGAGCTTGTCTTTAGCCACTGTACAAGGTGAAAACAGTGACAATTTGATACAGACCCAGTAAGAAAAAATGGAATTTACAAGAAGAGTACCTTGGGCAGTGATGCACTCCCACAGACCGTGACCATCCCCTAAGAACACATCATGTTGGGCTATTAGCTAAGGCACAGGAGAGACCATCACACTTCAGGTGACATTTTTCCATGAAATAAAATTGAAGATAAATCTGCACAATGTTTTCAGTGATATTTAACATCATATTAGAGACAATTCAAGTGCCTTCCAAATTGTCCCCAAACTAAATGATACGCATTTTGATAGTCTTTTAAGGTTTCTCGACAGCAAACGGTGAGGAGCCAACCCGGAAGGATGCTTGTGCTGGGACGGCAAGAAAAGTGAGGCGAACGTGCTAAACAACTGGCCGCACATTAAGTGCTTTTCTTCGTCAGCAAAAACCCTCGGAAAACGTTGGTGACCATTTGAAGAGAGAACACTGAGAGAGATGCGAGAGCATGGAGGTCGGCTGTGCCCCGCGGTGAGGGTTTCTCAGCAGGTCTCAGCGTGTGGCATTTGCTAGAGGCCATCTCCACCATGACTGGGGTAAAGTGCTATTTCCTACGGGTCAGTGAACAAAAGATATGCAGTAATTTCATATTCTGAATTAAAGCACGTTTTCGATGAGAACCTTGTTCCCGTATAACTTCTGATGGAATGGCTGCTCTCCCTGCAAAAGGCAGGGTGTAGGGGGAGCAGACGCACGAGGCATCATCAGCCCAGTGAAATCCACTCACTCCATCATCCCTGACAAGTGACCACAGCAAAGGGCCCCAAAGGCTCCCGGATATCAGTTGTAAGAACATAACTTACTTAAAATGTACTTAACTTCACCAAACTTCTTTAATAAGAAGGACAGTGACCTAAATCTTCTGGAATACCCAGAATTTTGCTGGTTATTTTATGCCAAAGAACTTGAGAAGAGTTGTAAATTTAATAATAAATTACAGTAATCACCCATTATCCACAGGCGATACACACCAAACCCCCCAGTGGATGCCTAAAATCTCAGATAGTGATGAACCCCATATACGGTATATTTTCCTATGCATACATACCCATGATAAAGTTTAATTTATAAATTAGGCGCAGTAAGAGACTAACAGCCATAAGTAATAATAAAATAGAACACAAAACAATATACTGTAATAAAAGTTATGTGAATGGCTTTGGGGCCATTGCTAAGTATAAGAAGAGTTGAACACAACCCCATGATATTTTGACACGCGATCTGATAACCAAGATGGCTAAGCAGCTAGTGGAGGGGAGAGAGAATGCAGCAGCGGTCTGCTGGAGAGAGGGGTGGCTCACACCCTGGGTGAGACAGAGCAGGACTGAGCACGATTTCATCATGCTACTCAGAATTTAAGATTTATGAATTACTTATTTCTGGAATTTCCTATTTAATATTTTCAGACCATGATTGATCACAGGTAACTGAAACCACGGAAATCAAAACTGAAGATAAGAATGACTGCGGACAAATGTATGTGATTTTTTTTTTTAAGTTCAAAATTTGAGGGTATGTTTTTGGGTGACTGGTGACTCCCCAGAACATAATGGCACCCAGCAGATATTTGCAGGAAAAGTAAACATACTTAATTTGTCTCTCAAGGTAAATATGACATTTTAACCATGAATAAAAAACAATGCTTTCCAGAAACAAAACGAACTTGTACTACTGGAGAGGCATTATGAAAATGGATGTTTAGAAACATTTCTGTGATTATTTATGGTTAAAAACACTATAATTTTTTTAAAATCCTTACCCGGGGGCATTTTTTTCACTGCTTTTACAGAGAGAAGAAGGGAGGCGGAGAGAGAGAGAGAAAGAGGGAAACATCGATGTGGGAGAGAAACATCGATAGATCAGTTGCCTTCTCATAAGTGCCCCGACGGCAGATCAAACATGCAGCCCAGGCATGTGCCCTGATCAGAAATTGAACCATCAACATTTTGGTTTATAGGATGATGCTCCAACCAACTGAGCCACACTGGCAAAGGTGAAAATACTGTAATTTTATTTATAAAACTCATTATCTGCCCACTTCGAAGAATTGGAAATAAATTTTTCTAGTCTTTTTCTTTCAAGAAAATTTTTAAAAAATGTAATCTAGGGCAATCCTAGGCCTGGTACCAACCCCCTGCCCTGAGCAGACTTGTTTTGCAGTCCAGGGTAAGCGATTCTTCTTCTGTGGGGAAAGGAGACAACCCGTCTAAAACTTGTGGGATCAGAGGGCATGCCTTTTGACCTCACACTCAGTTCAAGAGCCCTCTCTGCAAAGCCCTTTAGAAGGGAACGCCAGTCCCTGAGTGAGCACACCCCACAGGGCAGCCTCTCCACGGGTGCAGAGCTCTTGTGGTTGCCAGGTACCCCAATGACAGCCTCCGTGTATTTAAATTGTTTGTCTCAACAAACAAAATCAGTGCCCAGGGTTAGGCTCTGAGAAGATAAGACACTGTCCCTGCTTTCAGTATTCGGGGATGATAGGGAAACTTAGACTCTTCTAACACAGGGCAGAATGTGACTTCGAGTTTAACAGAAAGGTCAATGGTGTGGGAACGTGGGAAAAACAGACCATTACTGTGGGCGTGGAGGAAATCAGGGCAGCTGCATGGAGGAGGAGGGTATTTGAATCTGGCTTTGAAGACTTCAGTAGATGCGCTGACTGCCCTTGGATGTCTCCGAGACTCATCCCTCCTCACCAGGCCTCACTGCTCTGCTCTGGCTCCAGCCTCAGCCCCTCTTACCTGTGCTAGTCCCCTGGGGATATTTCTAGTCTTTTAAACATCTTCCAAATGAAGAATTTCAGTGGGTTTCAAAGCCATGTGTTAAAAATATCAAAATGCAGCACCTTTCCAGTTAGTTTGCAAAAACAAGTGGGTGACATCATGAGAAATGGAAATTTACAAGCTGAATTTCAACAAAACCCTTTGCATAATACATGGATAGAGCTGGAAACTGAATATCATAACTTAGTGAGCACTACCATCTGTGAACTTCTTCCCCTTGGGTCTACATATCTTCAAGAGGTACCTTTTCAGCTACTGAAACCAAGAATAAGTGAATTAAAACCAGACATTTGAATTACTTGATCACGAAAAACTAAATCAAGATTTTCAAAATAATAAAATATATGCACTAATGCTGTCCTCATTGATAATATCACTAGTAATAATATTTTAATGAGAACAAAAAGGTTTTTTATCTGTTAAATAAAACATTATAAAACTATTCTTAACCTTCATCTCAACTTATTTCATCTCAGCTCATGTTTTTGCATATAACCCGCGAGCACTGTGCAGTACACATATAATTTATCAATAAACAAATGTACAGTTATTGGGTATGTGTGCTCAAAAGTTTTTACCAATAGGTATATGCAATTAAAAAAGTGAGATCACAATCTTTTAAATGGGGAGATCACTTACAGGACTCACCAGTTAATAAGAGAAAAAAATGAACATGAAAATGCTTTCAAAGAAGAACATAGTGCCAAAGCAAGGCAAAGCATTATAAATAAAGGGAGGGGTCTAAGCTAGAATGAACTGCTAGCATTTCTGACCCCATGGATCAAAAACCTGTGCCACTTTGGCCTCATCCAGGCTGAAGTTGTCCAGTGTTCATGCTAACACAGCTTCGCTGAGCAAAGACAATAGCTTAAACACCATGACAGGAGGCATGTTTAGCCCACATGAGAGGAAATCTGCAAGGAATGCTATTATTTAAAGAGGAAACTTAATAGCTCATTAAAATAGGACACATGCCTGGAAATCCTGCCTGTAAGTTTTATTCACCATATGCAATAACCTCGAGGTACTGGTTCTACTTTTCGGGGTTTTTTCCTTCCTACTTTATTATACAAACTTTATAATGATGTTGGTGATTAGCAGCTGCTGTTGCTGAATTCCTACCTAAGGCCAGGCCCAGAGGGAGCATAAATTACCTCTACTTCTCACAACACATTTAGGAAGTGCCAGGGAAGCAGAGCTGAAAGAGACTGAATGGGGAGGTAGTTACGGGTGTCACCTTTGGAGTCAAACACAAGGGTTTGTAAGCCCAATTCTGTTCCGAGTGACTGATGCATGACAAGTTGTCCAGCTCTCTTGCCTGTCTGTAAGTACCTACCCCGTGGGAGACAGAGAAGACTAAATCAGCTCTCTGATGTGAGAGACGCTAAGAACAGAGGCTGTGGGGGAAGATGAGCCAGTAATGTCACAAAGTGCTATTATACCCATTTTATAGATAACAAAACTAAAGTAACTCAGTGACAACACTGGGGTTTGATTCTCAGCAGCATTACAGCAATAATGACGATATCTAGAAAAGGAAAACAGTAACTCCTCCCTTTATACATGAACCCATCAAACATTCTGCATGTTCCTTCCTGGTCTATTCATATGTGCATACCTCTATTTTATATATAAATCATAGCCCAAACAACATCTAACATTATGCTTATTTTCACTTATGTCATAAAAGGTTATTTCCAATAGATTTATGCTTCTCTGTGGTATTCATAATTATAATCTTAATGAATGGAGAATACGCTGTGATTCGATATACCATAATATAAATGACCATTCCATTCCCACTGGTCTTTTCAGTTGCTTCCAAATTCTCAGCACTAAAAGCAATGAGGCAATCAGCATTTCCATGCATGTGGCACTTTCCTCCTTTTGGATTGATTGCCCTAAGATAAATTCCCAGAAGGGAGATTACTGGCTCAGAAGACATGAAATATTTTTTTATGGCTGCTGATATGTACTTCCAAATGTCTTTTCAAAAGTGTGACTCTGAACTTACAAGGCTACCCACTAGCCGTGAGCCTGTGGGGCTAGGCAAAAGCTCGACCATATTGGGTGGCAAGTATTTGCTGGCAAAAATTCTGCTCTGCAGACTTCGCAGTCCACGCAGGCCTTCTCCTGTTGGTTTCTCTTGCTTTCACTGAGTTCTGTACTTTTTCGTCTTTCAAATTTTTCATCCCCAGAAAGCTAATTTGAAATACTAATTTACACACAGACCTCCCTTTCGTTATCTCTAGCCTTTGCCCATCAGAAAACCAGGCAGCCTGATTCCCAAGCAGTTCAGTCCCCGGCGTCTACAGAACAGTTCACCGTCAGAGACTCCTACTGAGACGTGGCCCTTGTGTGTCTGGGTGCCTGCAGAGCCCCCACACGTTCACGGCAGGGCGATGTCTCCCCAGCTGCACTGGGCCCGCTGCTACGTGCTCTGCTGCCTGCCTCCTCCTTTCCAAGCAGCCCAAGAACAATGGGATGTGCCCGCAGGGTCACCACTGACGTGGCCTCCTTCAGACCTGCACCCTCCTTTATGTCCTGGGTGGCAAACACTGCAAATTAAAAATGGCACAACAGTCTGGCTCACAAAACCAAGATGGCTTTTAAAAATCTGTCTTTCAGGGCCCATTCTTAGCATAGCCCCCATCGAATCCTCCACTTACTTACTAGACAATGTGTGTTCAGTTAGAAAAACCCACAGACTTTGGTCACATTATTTGTAGGCTAGGACGAAATTTCCACACAGTAGGTGGATGGAAGACCAGGGTGACTGGGTGCCCAAGAATTAGAATGTAATGACTGAATGGTCTATTGTTTGTGAGTCAATAAACAACACAAATACCATGAGGCATTTGGGAATGTCTAGGGTAGGGCTATGAGGCACAGATTAATGGCTTTATCTAAGAAATACTCATTTCTCTTTAGGGGTCCTTCTCAATAAATAAATGGTTTATTTGGTTGATTTCTAATCCAAGTTTTAGCGACAGTAGAGATCCCAGTCTCTGTTTTCATCCCAAGATTTTGTTACCATGAAGATCTCCTGTAATCTCTCTTTTATTCCTTATTACAAGCCGAACAGGTTGGCACTTCTATTATCCCCACTCTACAGATGGAAACAAAGAGGCTGAATAACTTGCCCAAGGTCACACAGCTGATAAAGAGCAGAGTGAAGGTTCAAACTTAGACCTGTGTGACTCTAAAATCTTAGCTCCTCACCACCATGCTCAATGTCTCTCTTAATGGAACGAATGAGCAACAAAACCAAATGCTGTGGTGCTACAACTCCATTGTTAACAGTTCCTTGGTGTTCAGTCAATGACAATGACAAGCTTTACCCTGGATGATGGCAGACCCGTGGTGAAGCTGAACAAGTGGGAGAAAAGAAGGATGCACTGAACTAGAAGAGTTCAGAGTGTGGCTGAGCTGCCAGGAGAAATCTGCACTGAGCAGGCGTGGGCATGGAGTGGTGTGGGTTGGACCTCAGAGCAGGGTTGGGGACAGGGTGACAGGAGACTGAAGGGGGAAACTGGACTAAAAACCAAAAGTGGGTGGCCAGAAAACACACAGGCCCATCCTAATGAGACAGAGACAGCATCTCCCGGAGTCAGAAACGAAGAGGGGGCAGCTTCTTCCACACCTGGAAGAAACCTAGGCCAAGCCTCCCACTTCTCCCTGGACCTCCCTCAGCTTAAAGGGAAAGTGCTCTAATAAGCCAGTGAGTCCTGCAGTCTCCTTTCTCTGCCCGTACAGAGCCCAAGGCTGACCCCCCAAACTGCTCTCTCACTTTCATTTCAACTCTCAGAACCCAGTCTCCCCAGAACACCACTCAGCCCAACCGCACTCTGGATCAAGGTTAAAATCCACCCGCTCTGGGCCTACATCACTGTAGTCTAGCACTTCCTGAGCCAATCACAGCAGCAAGTGGAATGCCGCTACGATTCATTTCAGAAGTTCTAGCTCCTCAGCTGGGCAGCTTGGTCAACACTTACGCAAGTCTTTTTCTAACATTGAATTCATTGGGGTAAAATTGGTTCAAAAAGCCATACAAGTTTCAAGTATACAACTCAACAAAGCATCCTGTGCCCATCAGACCCCTGGCGTCAGCAGATGCCCTTGCCACCTACCTCACTGATTCCACCAAGCTTATCTCCCTCTCTCAGCTTCTGGATGTCCGCCTAATACCAGATCAGTCTCAGCACATGTCTCCCTCCCTCCTCCTGGTCTAAAAGGATGAAAGGTTTGTCCATCTGTTCATTAATCAAGCAGCCCAATTTCATCCTCACCACCCTCCCCACTTCTCGTGGACTGTGCTCTGTCAGCCAGCCTCCTCTTCCCTGCGCCTCTACCTTTTCCCTCAGACTCAACTCTGTCTTTGTAACCTCCAGATCTGTTCGCATCCCTCCTTTCCCAAAGAAAGGCACAGCACACACTTCCTGCAACTCTGTGCCTCTGCCCCCCTTCCCCTCACTCTGCAGTCCGATTTCTTAACCTAGCCATCCACATCAGCTCCATTTTCCCATTTCCTCCCTTCACATCTCAACCCACTTCAGTCTGGATTCCACCCCTGCTCCGTGAAGCATGCCCATGAATCTAGTAGAGATATTTCAGTCCTTATATTAATGGACATGTCTCATTTTTGGATGAATTTGGACACTGCTGATCAGTATCTTCCTTAAAAAAGCTGTTCCTAAATTTATTGAAAAGACTCAAGAGAGGAAAACTAGGGTAAGAAAAAAGGGTAGAAGTTAGAAAGTAGCAGATTTCTGCCTGCCGGAAAGATCTTTGGTGCAATCAAGAAAGACCAACAGCCCTGGCTGCGTGGCTCAGTTGGTTGGAGCGTTGCCCTATGTACCAAAATGTTGCAGGTTTGATCCCTGGTCATGGCACATACTTAGTTTTCAGGTTCAATCCCCAGTTGGGGAATGTATAGGAGGCAACTGATTGATGTTTCTCTCTCGCATGAACGTTTCTCTTTCCTCTCCCCTCTCCCTTTCTCGCTCTCTAAAATCAAAGAGCATATCCTCAGGTGAGAATTAAAAAATAAAAGAGTGACCAACAATGCGGTTACATGATGATGCTGGAAAGCGGAATGGCCAAAATGACACACAGAAATTGGTATCAGTGAAGAGTGGACTACAGAGATGATCTAGAAGATTTTTTTTCTAACCCTAGGATCCTAATCGCTGAAGTGAGTGGAGGCCACAGACTGAAGAAGTAAGGTATCATTCATTTCCAGTGGTTGTCTTTATCTGGGGTGAGGACTTGACCAACTACATAATTCAGTGAGCACTGGGTACCTCCTACAGCAGCCCCAGTGACAGATACCTGGGTAATCTAAAAGGGTGTGAGCTAGGGTACAATTTCTGCTGTGCATGACAGAGACTTACAATGACACTTACATGCAAGAAGGCAGGTGGCAGTTTTCCTTGGCAAAGTTCTCAAGGTCCCTGGCTCTTTCTCACTGTGCCTAGCTTGTGGTCTGAGTTGGCTCAAAACTACACCCACATCCAGCCAGGGGTAAGGGGGGCAGGGAGGGGACAGGAAAGGGGAGCACTGTTCCCCTTCCCTTTAAGGACAGCTGTGGAAACAGCACATGGCAAATACTCCATTAGTGCATGTCCCTGTGACATTCAGCAAGGACAGCTGCGCATGCAGTGCTCTCTGGTGGCCATGTGCCCAGCCACAATGTCTGTCTCTAGGGAAGATGGGGAGCTCAGATGAGGGGGCAGGGAGCAAGTAACAATCCTTGTCACAAAGGGTGAAGGGCACAAATGTCCCCAAGGATCTTGCTTACTCCCATCAGAGCCCTTCCCAGATCAAACCAAGAAAGAGAGAAATGCCCAGAAGGCAGAGTTAGTCATCCAAGGTCATCCTTGGGAATGTTAACTTTTGAAATATGCTAAGTATGTTGGCAAAACAAGCGCTTGCAAAGATCTCATGGATAAGCTCAGAACCCAGGAAACAGAACCCTAGGTCCTCCAAATGCTGCTGGAACGCATATTTAATATATGAGAATGTGTCTTATCCAATTCTAACTGACAATTCCAGCTGAGACAGCCGGGGCAACACGTGTCTATTTCAGGCCCTTCCTCAGGCACTGCCCAGGAGCTCCTTCCTCGGTAAGGACCCCTAAGGGAGCCTGCTCTTAATGCTCCATCCTCGAAGGAAAAAAGTGGGAGACGTCAGTTTTGTATAACTGCGAGGCATTCTTTTATTTCAATATGCCCAAGATCCCTTAAAACACCCCAATTTAAGGAATCTGAGTTGTAGCTCCCAGCGACTCCAATGTAATATAGGACAAAAAGATGACAGCTTATTTTTCATAAACTCTGCAAACAACCACTTCCTCTGACTCTAAAGTCACTTATCACTGTGTGCTTGAAGAGTAATAATGTAAAAATCATTTTCTAGCTACACTCCGTATTTCCTAAATGGATGGCTTAAATTTCAAAGTAGGAGCTGGTAAAGTTATTTTCAAATTTGTTTGTGAAGCTGGATCACGTGATCCGGCTCATCCGTACGTCTAGTCTGGGGCCTGGGGGAGACGAATCCTGGGCTCGGTGCGGCTGAGCTGCTTCAGAGGCAGCCTCTTCTTCGTTTAAACAAAAGGCCATGGATTGACACACTGCTGGCTGTCTTGTTAATGATACCATGCAGGGACCCTCGTGTAGGGAAGGAGAAAGATTTTTCTATCAGTTATCCATTGTTGCATGACAAATTACTCTAAAATGTGGTGTCTTAAAACTACATGTATTATCGCACAGTAAAACTACATGTATTATCGCAGTTCCTATGGGTCACAAATTTGGGCATGGCTTAGCTTGGGGCCTCTGGCTTATGGTTTCTCTTTAGACAGCAAGCCAATCAAAAGCATCAGCCCCATTTGAACGCCTGACTCAGGGATGAGTGGAATTCTCCAGCAGGCTCACACACATCTGTTGGCAGGTCTCGGCCACTTGTCACACGGGTCTCTCCACAGACCTGTATCATGCATGGCAGCCAGGTTCTCCCAGGTCCAAGAGAGTGAGAGAGAGTATGCCCCGGATGGAAGTCATGCATCACTTTTGCTGTATTGTGCTCATTAGAAGGAATCAGTAAGTCTGGCCCACACTCAAGGGGAGAGGATTACATAGGGGAGCAATTGCCAGGGGCAAGAGCCCCTTGGAGGTGGCCTACCACGACTTCCTTGTGATAACACAGGCAGGCCTTTCACTGCACATAAAGAGAGGCAACATTTCATTGTTTCACTGGGGGCCAAGATAAAACAGAATCCAAGAGGTTCATAAGGTTGGGGAACCTGCATTCCACAGGCCTTTGATATTTAACCCAGTGATTTCATAAAGAATGAATGTAGCTACATGCAAATGTAAAAGACTTCAGAAGCCACCTCTGTCCCACTCCTCACATTTGCTGCCTTCACCCCAGACCCAGAGCAACCGTCCTGCCTGCAGTAGTGGAGCAGGGTCATTGCTCCAGGCCGGGCCCCTTTGGGCTCTCTCTCTACTTTCTCTCTGTTCTGCCTGCCACAGAGTGCCACAGAGCGTGGCTCATCTGCCCTTTGCCATGGGGAATGAATGTGCTGTCCCACAGGGGAGTTGGCCAGCTCTGGCTGTATTTGGTAGACAAGTTTAACTCTGGGGTCAAGTCTAAGAAACCCACTGTGGCCACAGATCTAAGCCACACCCTTCAGGCTAGCTTCTTTTACTAATAAAGTGGATTTTTTTTTTTTTTTTTTTTACTCCATTGGCCTGATTCTCTTCTGATTTCAAACTCAGGAAGGGTAGAAACAAGTACCAATAATTACCCTTGCCAACCAGCCCCGTTACACACTAAGATCCAGTCACCTAGTCCGCATCTTTACTTTACAGGTGAATAAACCAGGGCACTGAGACGGGGCAGAGCTCAAACAAACACCCCTGAAATCCCCAATCTCCTATTTAGCCACCAACTACTACATGCTAGGCTCTGTGGTGAGGCCTGAAAAGAAGCTATCTTCACATTCTGCTCTAGAAAAATGACTGGATTCCTCTGAGCCTCAATTTTCTCACCTTGAAATTGGGAAGCAAGTGAAATGAAGCCCACGAAGTTGGTGCAGAGTATACAGTAAACGTCAGCAAATATCAGCTATTCTTCCCATTTGCAGTTGGGGAAGCCCATTCAGGTTACAAATGGGGACAAAAAGACTATCTTTAAAGGTCAGTGAGAAGGAGGATTCGATTTGCCTACAATCTGATGAATTTGGCATTGCTGCTCCCTTCCATGATTATCACCCCACGTCCCACACTCTGCCCCCCTCCCCAAAGAATGTGCCAGTGTGCCTGTGTGCTGTTGGGAGGTTGAGATTCCCTGGGGGTGCTGGCAGCATCCATGGGATTTTTCCAGGGTACCAGCAGACCAAGATGAAGAGCTGTGGCCACTCCCTCAAGGACACTCAGTGAGCTTGTAGCAGAGACAAAAATAGATCTGAGTATGGATCATTTCCTTCCCTGGGCTGGCTTTCTTTCCTTTTCTCTTTCTAATGATTTAGATGATTATTTTTTCTCCAGCACGACCATCAGCTATTCCAGCAGGTGCAGTTTTTGTAAACACCCCACAGAAGTGCTATGAGTGAGGTCAAGGGCAGGTGCCCCCGCTGAGGGCTGGCCCGGATTCTGTGTTTCTTGTCATTGTCAGTGTATTGCAGATCGCCAACACAGCCTGGAGGTTTCATTTGGAGATCCAGGCGCACTTGGTGGTGGAGGGAACACTGGCTGGCCCCTCCCAGGGGACATCTGGGGCTCTGGGGCAAAACAATGCCATTACTCGATTCTGGGAGAAACAAGCAGGCTTAAGGACAGGCAAAGGTGCCAGGGTTCATGGTGTGCAGAGCCCTGAGAAAGCACCCCACCAAGGAGACTCAGTCCACCCAGTGCCAGGGCTACAAGGAACATGGCCATGCTGCTGAATCCCTGGACACTGGCCTTGAACAGGCACCACCACTGCCTCTGATAAGGTACAGTCTGCTTTCTAGTGTATGAGGTCCCTGTTTTCCTAATTCAGTCTTTTGATCTCGATTTCACACCAATCAAAATAAAAATATCCCAAGGGAAATCAGAAACGAAGCCTTATTCTTGATTTAAACCTCACCGAGCACGAGTGTGTCAGCGCCTCTCCTGAGAGAGCTGACTTCTCAAGGCAAAGGAGACAGCAAGGGCACAGGGAACTAGGTGGCAGGAAGGTCGCCCCAAAGTGGGGTGAGCATAAAAAGGCCCTTCCTAATGCTCCCTTGTGCTGGCCCCTGGGGACACAGGCCACAGGCCCGACAAAGTGGAAGTTTGCTTCCATTGGTGGAAGATGCACTTTCCATCTCTGGGAGCCTGAAAGGGGTGATGAGAGCTGACTTTTCAGTAGAAATGGAGAAAAATATCTGATGATTCTTTGTCTTTGTCCTCTGTGTTTTCTGGCTGTATCAGAACTAATTCTGCGTAACAGTGGTTCTGTCAAATGCCTTCTTTTCTCCCCCGCCCCTTGCGGTACTGGACAAAGATTTCTCATTTCATACATCATTTATTCCAGTGGTAACACCATCCAAGTCACTTCAGGCCCTTAGCAAACAAAAAAGCAAAATGAAATTCTAGTTCAGTATTAAGAATAGAGACACTGGGTGATGGGGACTTCTGTGTAGTCAACAAGCCATGAGCTGAGGGTCTTATCCCCAACTGAGGGCAAAGCCCAAATGAACAGACTGAATGTTTTACCCCTCTGGCCAAAGTCAAAACTTAGTGTCTTCTCAACAGGTAGGAGACCCAAAAGTCACTTGTGGGAGAAGGCATGGTACAAATCTCCCAGCCCCCAAACCCAGGAGTCGGCAACCATAATATTGAAATTTGTTTCAACAAGGGGAATAAAGCAATCTGGTACGATACTGTGGTTTATCACTGTAGAAAGCTCCATAAGAACATGGTCAATTTATTACCATGGATGAAACCAAGACCCATTCCAAACCATTTGGCCAGTGCATGGGAGTTAGTTTAGTTTCTCTCCCTTCACCCACCCTGCCCTTCCCATTCAGCTGTCCTGTAAGATTAAATGTAATGGCAGCATACACTAGCTCAGAAATCCACTGTACAAAGTCACCTGAAAGAGAACAGATAGCTCCCAGACTACAGCCTGGCTGACTGTGTTAAACCATCTAAAGCAACAAGTACATCAACATGGAACAGGAGCCCCAATGTCAAGACCACTCCTCCATGAGGCTACACAGATGCAGCCGCTATCCTGGACATGCCTGCCATGACACATTGATTCATCTGTCTCCCTGGTACGGGTTCCAGGCTCACAAAGTAACCTTCTGGCTATTCTTTGGCTTTCCATATGGTCAACAGAGAGCTCTTGGTGCTGGTCATGCCAACACAAACCTTCTAAGACTTGGAGCAGTTATATCTTTCTGTGCCATTTAACTCATCAGCATTCTAGACTCGATTTCTGTTGAGTGTGACTTTCCCACACACAGGCATGGTCTTTGGAGCTTCCGAACACAGAGCAAATTTAGAAACAATCATAATAGCCAAATATAAAAGACAACTTTATATATATACACATACATACATATACATAATTATGTATATATACATGTATATGCATATACATATATACACATATATTATACATATATATGGGACAAGATGCTGATAAAGGATGGACTATCTAAGTAAGGGCTCCCCAGTCTTCTCTCTCCTCTCCCTCTAACACCTCGCCCCAAATCTGTGAGAACTAGATGTAAGCCTATGAGGTGGGGAGTGGCCCGCACTGCCATCTTCAAAGCCCACAGCCCCAGGCCCCTGGACATCTCAATAACTTAGACTCCACACTTGGAAAAGAAGGTGTGAGAGGTGTATGGAAGGAGTGTGAGTGGCAGAGAGGCTGCCAGGGTTAGCCGCAGGGCACCTGAGCATTTAAAGCTCAGCTTGCTTCCCCGTTAGCAGAGCAACTTTCAGCTCTCTGCACCTCAGTCTCTCCATCTGTGATAGAGGAAGTATCACCACTTCACAGGGTAGTGGAGGATTAAATGAGAGATGTGTGCAAATTTGGAATTCACCATGGAATCTCATGCTGCTCTCAATCACCTATGAGAACCCCTGCCTCCACTCCTGCCCCTCTACCTTACGTCTATGACCCTTTCCCTCCCCACCTCTCTTGCCATTGCTAAAATACCAGTAATCCTGAGGCAGTCAGTGGTGACAGAGTATGGTCTGTAAGGCTGTGAGCCCCCAATGACCTTGACCACCAAGGCCCTGAGAGGAGCTTTCACCTTATGCACAGGGGATGAGGGTGACAACAGAAAGGGGGACAAGCAGTCTGAGGGAAGAAGGCACAGAGGCTTTGCCTCAAGGTTTTAGCAGATCACCTCTCTCAGTCACCCATCCAAAACTTCCTTAGTCTTTATGGACACCCAGTAGTCTCCCAGTGCTTACCATTTTCTGCAGAAATCCCAGAATTCTCCAACTCGGATGGTAACTCAGAGTATAACTCAGGAAATGCTGGGAATACTTAAGACCTTCATATGCCCCAAAGGAGACCAACCACCTAGACCCTACTTCCCCATTGCTATGGACTGAATATTTGTATCCCCCAATTCATATGTTGAAGGCCTGACCTCCAAACCCCAGGGTGTTGGAGGTGGGGATGGAGGTGGGGCTTCCCTCCTTCCTACTCACTCCCTCCCTTCTCACCATGTGTGAACACAGAGAGAAGGCGGCCATCTGCCAGTCAGGAAGAGGGCTCCCACCAGACCCCACTGTGCTGGTGCCCTGATCTTGGACTTACCAGGCTCTGAGTCAGTGATTCTCTAATTTGAGTGTGCGACAGAATCCCCTTGAGGGTTTGTGAAAACACAGATTGCTGGTCCCCACCCCAGAGTTTCTGATCCTATAGGTATGAGGGGGCCTAAGAGTTTACATTTCTGACAAGTTCCCAGGTGATACTGATGATGCTTGTCCAGATATCACACTTTGAAAGCCTCTGTTATATGTGACCCATCTTTGGACATACCCATGTGGGGGATCTGCGAACCAGAAGACCATAGCTTCCAAAATTCACCCAGGGGTGGGTCTAGATATACTTCTTTCCTCTTTGACAGAGTCTACTGCTCATAATGCTCTCTTCCTGCCACTAGTCAAACCTCAGTGTTCGCTTAGTGTGCTGCTAACCCAGCCTCATTCCTAGCACCCAATTCTCTCCATTCCAGCCTCCTCTATAGCTAGGGGTAGTCATGAGATAGCACTCTGACCAAAGGAATAGAGGGAAAGTCTGCTGGAGGGAAGGGGTGATTGAGAGAGCTGTTATTTCCCTGATGCTGGTGCTAACTTCCCTCCCTCTTTCTTGAATGGAGGCAGAATGGCTGGAACTATGGCAACCTCATTGCAGCCATGAGGGAATCCCTGACATTCAGCTTCTGGCCCCAAGAGATAGGAACACATTCCCAAATTCTTGGTCATGAGTAAAACAAAGTCTTATTTAATTTGCTCTTGGTCAGTTTTTTGTTTCTCGAGACTGGCAGCATTCTTAACTAATACACTGTAACTCCATTTTAATTTAAACCAATTATCTCATATTTAGACATTCAGCATGTCTTATGGGCAGATGCAGAGATGCACAGAACAGAAGCAGCAATAATACAAGAAACAGCCTTGTTTTTCTCTCCTCTAGTCTAAACCCACTTCGCTCCTGGCAAACAGGCCCAGCTGGCTTCTGGCATGGTCAGTCTGACATATCAGACATGTAGATGGTTGCTCTTGGCTTCATCCTATTACTCTCCTTCTACTTGTGGGATGACCCAAGTGGGAACCCACCCCACCCTGAGCACAGCTTGTTACTGATATGGAGCTGAAAGAACAAGGCAGGTGGATTCCATGACTTCTTGCAGATCCCACATGTAACTAGGGCCCAGTCACTGCATTGACCTGACATTTGCTGGGTTGAATTAGGAGCCCTTCAAAGAGTCCAGCTATGCTATACTTCTGTTTGTCTGGACATCAGGGACTGATGGGGACAGCTGGGAGACTCCTCTCCACAGCAAGAATAAGAATGGCTCATGAGTGTCCCTAAATTTGATTCACATTAGTGGATTTCCCTGGTTGACCTTAGCCTTCAGACCCACTGGCTACCAGACAGGGAAACTCAGAAATAGGACAGCCTGTGGCCAAACCACGTGACCGACAGCTGCTCAAATGTTCTGTGGCTGCTGAACAAGCCAAAAAATAAGAGATGACTGGGATCCAGACTGGGCCCATTGTGCCCTTACCCCAAGGCCACTAAGGTCAGGATGGCTTGTCAGTCAGCGTGGGAGGGGCCTCCCACATGAATCTAGGTCAGTGAACAGCATTCTGGCTACAGCTCTCAATAAGCAGTGGCTTAAGTCAGAGAGATATGGAGGCAGGCAGTCCTTCAGAGCTCTGGGTTGGACTTTTGTGAGTCTCTTGGACACCCGCCCATGGCAGTAAAATTCCTACATCACCTCCAAGAATCATGTCCTCCCACAGCAGCACCCATGCAGAAAAGCAGGAGAAAGAGCAAAAGGACGTTTTCCTGTGCTGCTCTCTTTATTAGGGAAGAGAATAAATCCCAGATGCCCACTGCTGACATGCCCCTCACCTCATGAACCAGACTGAGCCACATCACGGCCCAGCTCGGTATAGAAGAATGAACTGCAATAGAGCTGTTGGCCAACCAAGTGGGATCAAACGGGGGGGGGGGGGGGGGCTGACAGGAAGAAAGAGGGCTATTGCAGGGTGAAGAATGCCCCAAAGATGGCAGGTTCTTCTTTGGGAAAGAGGTCTCTGCAGATGAGCTCACGTTAAGAATCTTGACATAGGGAGATTATCCAGGTGGACCCTAAAAGCCATCACAAATGTCCTTATGAGAAGAAGCAGAGGCAGATTAAACAGACGCATACAGGAGAGGAGAAGGCAAGGCAAACAGAGCAGGGAGATCTGAAGATGACAGCCTTGAGCAACAGAGTAATGCTGCCATGAGCCAGGGAATGCTGGCAGCTAGCAGCAGCTGGAAGAAGAAGCCAATCCTCCCCTAGAACATCTGGGGATAGCCAAGCTCTGCCGACACCTCGATTTCAATCCAACGGTACTGATTTTGGACATCTGGACTCCAGAACTGTGAGACAATAAATTTCTCTTGTTTTGAGTCACTAAGGGTGTCATGATTTGTCACAGCACCCACAGAAAATGAATACAGGGGGGAATGGCTTCTAACAGGGAATCAATTCTCAGCCCTTTTCCCTCCTCAAGATTCTGACCTCTCTCTCCTTCCCACCTCAATGCACACACATTCACACATGGAGCAAGGTCCTCCTGAATCTCTGCCCTGATATATCCTGAAGATGGGTCCCTGGAGCAAATACCAAGCAGGGGGCCACTGTTTTCTTCTCCATTGGGCTCAACAGTACCAAACGTTTTCTATTTGTGAGAGTGAAAGGGAGTCTTGGGAATAAGGCATTGGACAGGCCATTAGCAAAAGAAGTGACTGTAGCACACAGCAAGAGAAGCCAAGCAAGCTGAGGCCAGTGGTATCTTACTCTGTACTTGCTCAGTCCATGTGCTGGAACTCAGATGCATTCAACCAAATACAGGATGTTACCATTTGATGTGCTTTTCAGCAAATCACTCATAAAAAATTCATCACTGCAGCTGACCCTCATTAGAATGTGTTTCATTAAATTAAAACATCAATCTCAAAAATATATGTTTGCTTAACAGGCAGAAATGATTTGGGGACCTCATGGTGCACACCATCAAATCAAATCAAATGGTGGGAGCAGACGAAATTAAGCTATCAAGCGCAGGGGGCAGGAGAAGCAGCAGAGTTCTCTTGCCAAAGGAACATAATCATGGCTCATGAAAAAAGCCCAGAGCTTCCAAATTATGTGTCCATTCAAAGCAGTAGCATGGGATGAAAAGTGTAGCCAGGCAGGGTGCCTGACAGAGGCAGATAGGCCAGCCTTGAGAGCACTGGGTCTGTCCCGAGCTCTCCCAGAAACCAGCCATTCAATCTCCAGGGTCTCCCTTCAAAAGGCTTGAAGGGCAGGGCTTAAGGGCTGGAGAGGACATGGTGATGCCCAGCATCCTCCCACTCCAATGTTCCTTTGAAGCAGCCCAGGATGGGACTATCAACCTAAGAAACGTGAGGGGCAGAGCCAACATCCTAGCTTCTCCAAACAAGACCTGAAAGGACACAAAGTCTTTCCAATGATGTTTTCCTTTTGAGTATATTATCTCATTTCTTTTTTAACTTTACTGTTATTCAGTTGCAATTGTCCTGCCTTTTTCCCTATTGCTTTTCCCTGCCCCGTCCCCCACAATCACTCCCACAGTCAATCCCCCCCATTGTCTATGCCCATGAGTCCTCTCTATTCATGTCCCTTTGCTGGCTCCTTCCTCTTCTTTCCCCTATTATCCCCCTCCCACCTCTCCTCTGGTCACTGTCAGTTTGTTCTTTATTGCCATGTCTCTGAGTCTATTTTGATCGTTTGTTTGTTTCGTTGATTAGGTTCTACTTATAGGTGAGAACATGTGGTATTTGTCTTTCACTGCATGGCTTATTTCACTTAGCATAATGCTCTCCAGTTCCATCCATGCTGTCATGAAAGATAGGAGTTCCTTCTTTCTTCCTGTTGTGTAGTATTCCATTGTGTAAAGGTACCACAGTTTTTTGATCCACTCATTTGCTGATGGGCACTTAGGCTGTTTCCAGCACTTGGCTGTCATAAATAATGCTGCTATAAATATTGAGGTGCATAAGTTCTCTTGAATTGGTGATTCAGGATTCTTAGTGTACTTACTAGTCTGCTGTGAAGCAGAGAAGCCATTATCCTGCCCCAAGGTAACAGAGGAGTGATCCAGCCTAAACCACAAAGATAAGAAATGAAAGCTCCCAAATTAGAATCCAGGTTCGTTATTTTCACACTTGTTTTTGCTCTGCTGCTCTCCAAAGAAATTCTGTCTCCCCATACGGCTGCCTGAGCCAACCACTAAGAAGGGCAAGGTAGGTAGTCAGAAAAATATCCAAATCAAAGATACTTAAGACCTTAGCAGTTCGTTAAATGTCCAATGATTAAAGAAGCACATTATACATACAGCACTCAGTGTTCAGAAACTTGAGTTCCTAGAGAAGAACACAAGAATCAGAAAGCTAATTTTTGTTTTAATTTGTTTTTAATATATTACATGTAAGCAATATAAACTTATGTAGATAAATAAAAAACAAATCAAAATGATCAAAATCACAAAAATAAGTGCATGCCAGTCTGGAAATATAAAATAAGATGTGCTTGACTCAAAATATTTACTGAGCAATTGGGTATTATCTCTACTGCATTCTCTGCCTGCAAATTTAAGGTGTTACGCACAATTTCTGTAAGAATGAGATCATATTAGGAATGAAGGTGCCAGAAAAGATGATCCCCACTGGCTTCAACCATAAAGGGAGTGTATCGGTGCACGGGTCGGGTGTCCAGACGGAGGTCAGGGGAGGCTTCCCGCAGCAGCGGTGCTGTTTCTGGCTCCTCTCCCTTCCGGGTCGGCTTTCCCCTCAGGCTCCACGTGGAGTCAGCTCCCTGCAGCAGCTCCTGACTCTCAGCTCACGGTGGCAAAATGGCTGCAGCCGTTCCGGACCTGAGGTTTTGGAACACGTCTTCATTCAAGGAAAGGGAGAACATTCCTCCCAGTTTCTTCAGTGGCGTAAAGGGAAGGCTTCTCCTTCCTAGGAGCCATGGAAAAGGCTTTCTTGTGGTTTGCTGGCTCTGACCAAAATGTGAGGCTCCAAATGGTCCAAGCAGGTGCTCCTGTGCTGGAGTCAGGTGTTGCCAGTCCCCAGGTGTTGGGGGCTAAGGATGGGGGTGAGGGGTTTCTGGACAAACAGGGCCTGGAGGCACTCCTTCAGACAGATGTCTACTCCAGAGATTATTTAGGCAACAGTGGATAAAAATTAAAATAACAATAACATCGTAAGAAACAAAATCTTTACTGTCAAAAAATGTTGGTGAAAAACGTTGTATTGAACATATGCCGCTTATCTACTTCCCTCTGAAAACTTACCGAAATAAAAGTAAAAGAATTTTAAAATCTGTGAACTATACAAGATGAGCCTAGAGTACTTTGTGATGCCAGTAAGAAAGTTCTTTTAAAAAACAGCTGGAGTTATGTCCAAAGCATGTAAGAACAAACCTGACAACCTGAAAGAGAATGTCCAATACTGGAACAATTTGAACCCAAAAAGAAAGAAACATAGTATCAGATATAGCCCAAAGAATGAGGGAGAAGGAACAAACTTCCTTACAGAAGAATTCCAGTGAAGAACTGTGGGAGGGTTCTAGATGGTGTGACTCAGTGGGTTGAGCACCTGCCTGCAAACCAAAGGGCCTCCGGTTCTATTCCCAGTCAGGGCACATGCCTGGGTTGCAGGCCAGGTGCCCTGCTGGAGGTACCGGAGAACAACAACACATTGATATTTCTCTCCCTCCCTTTCTCTAAAAAATAAATAAATAAATAACTTTAAAAAATAAATGTGGGAGGAACAAAAGAAGTAGAAACTCTTCTCTAGAAACCACAAGTAATCATTGCCACAGGCAATGTCCCCCAGTGAATGCTGAAACTTGGGGTCAAGAGTTTAAGGACAAGCAGGATATCTGCATAGTCTCCAAGTGTCTCCCAAATATATGTTACTCACAAAGAAAGAAACTTTACCCTCCACTAGAACCTTCTGGGGGGGAACCGGCAGATGCTCCCCAAGCTGGTGATCACATAACCTCACCCTTGATATGACGAACTGAAAGGGGAAATCACCTCAAATCCAAGACCTCAATCAATTCTAGAAAATGCCAGACCAGCCCAAATGAAGAGATAGTCTACATAATACCTCAGTGACCAGTGCCCTTAGAAAGTAGCAAGGTCATGAAACACAAGGAAATACTGAGGAACTCGGACAGATTAGAAGTAACTGAAAGAACTTTACAACTAAATACAATGTAGGATCCTGCCTTGGATTCTGGGACAGAAAGAGAACATTATTGCAAAATCTGGTAAAATATGAATCAAGACCAAAGTTTAGTTGTTATATATAGTCATTACATTTAGTTGAGTAAATTTGATTTAATATTGTACCAGTGTTAATTTCTTTGCTGTGATAGTCATGCCACTGTTATGTAAGATGTCACCATTAGGGAACTCACTGTACTATTTTTGAAACTCTTCTGCGTGTCTAAAATTATTTCAGAATACAAAGTTTAAAATAAAGCTCATGCCATAGGCAACAGCCCAGAGAGATGGAAAGAGACATGTTTCCAGATCACATTTTTCCATTCTTCCACTTATCAGGCACGCTGAAGGCCCCTGCCCACTGGACCATCCACTGGCTTGAGCCAATAAATTTCTCATTGTCCAAAGGGATTTAAAAAACCTATGCACCACCTTGACTGGGTGGCTTAGTTGGCTGGAGCATCATCTCATACACCAAAAGGTTGCAGGTTCAATTTCCAGTCAGGGCATATGGCTACATTGTAGGTTCGATCCCCAGTCAAAATGCATACAAGAAGGACCAATCAATATTTCTCTCATACTGATGTTTCTCCCTCTCTTTGTTTTTCTCAAATCAATAAAAGCATCTCCTCGGGTGAGGATAAAAGAAATCTATGGACTTACAAAGACAATAAGTAGGAGAGGAGACTACAGACAGGCAGCATGAACTGAAATTTGAGAGAAGAAATGAGGAAGGAGGTGCCAGGGGGGTAAGATACCAACTGACTGCAGAGGGAGCTTCCGGTTCATGCCCAGGACCCAGAAAGGAGGTTTCAGGAGGTGGGGGTGAGGGGAGGGGTTGAAAGAGGAGCATGGCAGTAATTCTGTCTAAGGTGAAGCTATGCCCCAGCTGACTACATCTTCTCTGGAGGCTCCAATACCAGGATCCCAGGGACAGAGGAGGGCAAGGGGTCAAAGGGAACAGAAGGAGGTAACATGAAAGTCTAGACACTGCCCCCCCACACTGTCCCAAGCCTTCTAATGAACTCCGAGAAAGCACATAGGCGGACCTGCAATGGACAGAAGACTGGACACTCCTTCCCAAGGAAAACTGAATGGCACCAGGGCAAAGATCTACAAATACTGACACATGAGCTGTGCCTAGAGTATGTGTTCTAGCTGCCGTGACACAGTAGCACAGCCTGGGTAGCTCAAACAACTGAAATTTATTCCCTTGTACTTCTGGAGGCTAGAGCACTCAAATCAAAGTGTTGGCAAAGTGGGGGTGTTTGTTTTTTGGCTCACCAATGGCCATCTTCTCCCTGTGTCTCCACATGCTCTTCCCTCTGTGCCTGTCTGCATCCTACTCTGCTTTAAGGACACCAGTGACATTGCACTGGGGCCCATCTTAATGGCCTCACTTAGCCTTAATCACCTCTTTAAAGGCCCTATCTCCAAATACAGTCACATTCTGAGGTACTGACAGTTAGGACTTTAACACATAAATTTGGGGGAAATACAATCCGGCCCTAACACCCAGTGAAATAGCCGCATACCTGCCTAAGCACCCACCAGGGAGGACTAGGGGTTGCTCCACCCAAAAACACACAGAAAACTCCCAAGTGCCTCAGAACCTTCTTCCTAAATCCTAAAGAACAAAGCATCACCAGGCCTTGAGGAAAATTAAAACGACATGAGGTCAGGTGCCAAAATCAACAGATAATAATGCACTTGGAACTCAGAGTATGCAGACGGCGTGCAGAGGACAGGAAACTCTAGAACCCTGAGGGAGTCGCAGGACCACACTCACAGAGCAGAAGTGGCACATTCAGAAGAGGAGCAGCTAGAGAGTAAGGAACTGCTTTGGAAATTAAATATGACTACAGACATTTTAAATTTTAAGAGAAGAAATGGGAGACCAAATCTCCCAGAAAATTGAATAAAAAGCAAAAAGGCAAATAATTTGAGAGGAATAAGAATTATCAGGGGTTCAGTGGAGGAGGTCTAGTGCCTGATATAGAAACATTCCAGAAAAAGAAAACAGAGAAACCAGAGGGTATGAAGATTTAATGAAGGGATATATAGCAGACCAGAAAGTTCCCCGAGGAGCCAATCAAAGAGAAAAAGAGGAAGACTCATAAAAACAGGGTGCTGAGCCCAGGATGGAATCCCCAGGGAGAGCGGTGCAAAGCAGGGTGCCAGGACCAGCCTCTGCAAGGAAATAACCAAACACAACTAAAAATTGAACTAAATGTGTGACCATGTGGAAAAGAGCAGCATCCAGATGGGTTTACAATCTTGTTGGAATGTACAGAATAGTAACCAAAAAACACAAATAAAAACATCCAAGCAAGGAAAAGAAAAACATGTGGCATTATTATTTACTCCAGAAGTTGCACAAAATTAAAAATGCAATCACAGTTCCCCAGGGTTATCAGTGAATAGTACATAAATAGTCACAATAGGGTAAGTGCTAAATATTGACACAGTCAACAGCTATAATACACAGGTATCAACCAGGAGAGAGGAAGACGGGTAATAAGATAGAGTAACAGTAGTGGTGGACCAGGCAGGCAAAGGGAGTTAGGCCACTGTGGTAGCCCTTATGGGTGGGTGGCTTTCTATCCCCTCTAGACACAGGCTCGAAGGATGGGCAGGAATCAGACAAGAAGAACCCACACAAAGTACCTAGAGAGAATGTCTGGCATGTATCAGGTGCTCAATAAATAATCATTGTTATTACTCATATTCTTATGAAATTATTAATGATCTATGAAAAATATAGGAGTTTGCCATGCAGAACATGTATACATTACATACACCATGCCTGGACCACTATAGACACTTTACTGAATGATAGCTATTGTTGGTATTGTTATTAATAGTCCCTTAACTCATCTCTAGCCCTTGGATACTCTGAGCAGTTATTTGTGCGTCACTGTCTCAGTTATTTATTGCATGAAAATCCACACCCACACCTATTGTTTAAAAACAACTACCATTTCATTATTTCTCATAATTCTGTGGATTATGAGCCCTGACTGGGCTCAGCTGCTGGTTTTATGGCTATAGTCAGATGGTGGATGATGCTGCGGTACCCAAGAAGGCCAGGCTCGGATGCACAGGGGCACTACTGGTCTTTCTCTTCCTTGCTGTTTCCATTTAGTCTCAGGTGTCTCCCTTGCACAACAGCCAGACACTCAAGGGCATATAGGCCTTCCGAAGGCAAATGCCCAGAATTGGCATGGCCTTATATCCACCACACTGTACTGGCTAGAGCAAGTCCCTGCCAGCATGGGATCAGTGTGGGAGGGCACCAGACACACGAGCAGCCTACCAGGCAGCATGGTTCTTTGAGTGTCACCCTTGGAGAGGCACAGGGGCCCCTGCAGGAGAATGGCAAATGGCAGAAAGGGTATACTTGAAGTACCTAGCAGGGTGCCCTGCACATTCTAAGTACTCAGCAAACAACAGCCAAACATTTAGGAAATAACATGTACACAAGCATAGAGGCATGAAACACTGAGGAATTAGAAAGCACAAAATACTGGTAGCCTAATACAGAGTCCAAGAAAGGAGCCAGACACAGACAAGGGACCTCTGCTGACCCTGGAGCCCACCTTCCCCTCAGACCTCTCCAGAACTCTGAGAAATGAGGAAATTGGTCATGAGTATTCATGATGGTGGAATTAAATGACAAAGATGTCAAAAAAACTGTGTTCCAGACATTCAAATGTCAAAATATGTAAAAACACAACCTCACAGAAAACATTTTAAAGGACATTGAGAAATTTTACTGTAGTAAACATTAATTAACAAGTTCTAAAAGATTAAAAGCAAAAGCCACTGAAAAAGCTTAAAGCCACGCAAAACACTAGAAGCAATTACTGGCATTGAAATAACTCTAACTAATGATTGATATCCAGAATGTATATGCAGTGCCTACAAAAAAACCCAACAGAAAAATGGGCAAGAGAGGAGAACAGGAAATTCCCTGCTCGATGCAACTTTGGGCAGAACGACTTAGTGGTGTGTACTGCAATCTAAAATGTACAGGACTTTTGACTGAGTTTTCCTATTTCTATACTCCCATATGGACAAACACTATAAAGATCACACAGGCAGCAATAAGAACATTAATAGCAGCAGTGTTTGCCATAAGAAACAATAGACACATCTTAATGTCCCTCAAAAGCAGGCCGATTAAATGAACCCTTGTGAATCTATAGCAGCACCTAAGAGAATGCAACCAGAGCTATTATACAAACATGGACAGACTCTCAAGTTCAAATACAAAAAAGGAAAAAAAATTGCAGAAAAATACATAACCACTTATAATTTTTAAAAACTAAGCATTTACTTTATTTCCATGTGTGCCAATTTTTGTGGATAAATGCATAGAAAAAGTTTTGTAAAGGGACACCCTAAATTGTCAATAATTTAGCATGAGGTAGAGAGAAGTTTGTAGAGAGCTTTTGCTGTTCCCTCCTGCCCTATTATTGAATTTTTCAATAACAATGTATGTATGTATGGCTTAGGTACTTTTATTTTAAAAAAAGAAAAAGAAAGTCATGACTAAAAGAACTAAAAGGTGAAAAGAGTAGAATGATATAAGGCATTTCATATATAACAATCAGAGCCCTAGACACAAATGACCTAATTAGTCTGATAAAAAAAAAAAAAAAAGAGCCCTGGCTGGTACAGCTCAGTGGATTGAGTGCGGGCTGTGAACCAAAGGGCCACTGGTTCGATTCCCAGTCAGGGCTCATGCCTGGGTTGTGGACCAGGTCCCCAGTGGGGGCCACATGAGAGGCAACCATTCTCCCTCTCTTTCTCCCTTTCTTCCTCTCTTTCTAAAAATAAATAAATAAAATCTTCAAAAAAAAAAGAGTAAAATTCTCCTTCTGAGCTAAATCAAATGCAATAATGTGCTGATTACAGAAAGCTTATGGAAAATGGAAACTAGACACACCAAGGCTAAAATACAAAATTGGGTTAATCAAATTCAAGTGCAGCATTATATCCACAAATGAGAATTTAAGCCAAAAAATAAGTAAAAACAAAAATGAAAATTAAAACATATATACACACAAAGAAATTACATAACAATAAAGAAAAGAAATGAAGAAAATATTAAAGAGGTATCCCCAAACAATACAGTAGTAAAATAAAAAAATTTCCACAGAACTAGTGGGAAATCATAATACCCAATATCATCATATGATAATCAAGTGAAAAATTAAAATACTTAATTTAATTAAAGTAATTGAGGAAACAGAACTAACTGTAAGCATACAACTGGAGAAACAGACTATATATTTTTCTCAAATGTACATGAGACCTTCACAAAAACTGGGTCCAATTCCATGGCCTTACCTGCAACCATGGATCAGTCTCAACATCAGTAACAGGAACAGCCAGGCCTCACATGCCCTGATGGGATCAGCAGAAGCACGTGGTACCCACTGAAAGGTATTTTTGTCCTCCCCACCCACAAGAAGACGAATCTGAATGTACATGAGCCTCTAGATCAGAGGTTCTCAAAGTGTGGTCTGGAACTTCTGGCCCCCCAGCATCACTTCACAGAGTCCACAAGGTCAAAACTATTTTAGTAATAATACAAGAAATTGTCTTTCTCACACTCATTCTCTCCCAAGTATTCAACAGAGTTTTCCAGGAGCTACATGATGCATAATGACATTATGAAAGGCCAATGGGATGTGAGCTTGTGTCTACTAGTATTATTAAATTCTCTCAGTTTCCATTTTTTATATCCTGAATATCAATAGATAGAACCCACATAAATAAATCATTTGGGTCCTTAATCATTTAAAAAGTGTAAAGGGGTCCTGAGGCCAAAAAGTTTGAGAATCACCAGCTCTTGATCTAACTATAGACTACGGGGTCAAGAGGAGCAAGTTAAATGACACCATGAGGAAGCATCAGCCACACACAGGATCCTAACTTAAAGATAAAATGACAGTATTGGGGACTTGCTTTCGAATACTGCAGGACAAACCAGGGTCTGTGAGTTGGGAATGAAATTTAAAAAGTGGTTATTAGTAAGTATACACAGGTATCTACATGGGGTGCATGAAGGAGCATTGCACAGTCCTTTCTACTTTTGTATAGAATTTTCAATTTTATTGTCACAAGGCAATTAAGATAGAAATAAATGTAATAAAGTCAGTAATTTGCAGTAAGTTATACCAGGGCAAATTATAGAACATAATAATAGACCATTTTTTAAAATGATAATAAAAACACTTTCCAGAAATTAACGATGATGAAGCAGGCTCTGCCACTAAAAATACCAATAAAACTGAAAACAAATAGAACAGAAAAATACATTTTAACTAGGTTTTAAAAAATCAAAAACCCAGGATTGATGGAAATGAATTATGTGGCAGAAGCTCAAAGCCCTAGGAGCCAGCCATGGGCATGGCTGGGAATGCACTTGGGGGACCAAGACGCAGCAGCTACGGGAATAAAAAAACACATTCAGGAAACCGTTGGCATCTATTCGTGAAAAGATGAGAGGCAGCATTACAAAAATCAATCAAGATTAAATTGGGGTTTGAAAGAAGACTGCAGTAAAATGATAACACAATTGAGAACATCCCAGAAATGCAGTCAAAGGCAGAATTGGTTCTGTAACAACACATCCCATCAATGAAACAATATTCCGAAGAATGGAAGAGCACTGTAAGAATCCAGGGGAGAAACAAAGCACATGACAATGGGGAACCTAACCTTCAAATTGCAAGGGTGACTATAGAAGCTGATCAAGAACTAGAAGGAAGCAGTGCCCTAGGAGGAAACAGTTTTCCTATATTGCTTAAAAACTTAGTTTGGAGAGGAAAGCGTCCCATGACATTTCTTCCAGAGACCATGTCAAGGAGGAAGATGCCTGTCTGTCTCCTAGGAAATGCCCCCTTCGTGCACTGAAATAGGAAAACGGGTTACATTTAAAGAAGCACAACAGATAAGCCTTTTCTCTGGCTTCTCATTAGCAATAGGCACAATCCCTCAGAAATAAAAGCAAAGGATTCCAAGTATTTTTTACCCCACAAAGCTGTCACTTCACAGCACCTGTGACAGAAGCACCTAAATGTGTCCAACGCCCAAAGGGATCATTTATTGCTCACATGTCTTCCTGACAAATTTCACTTCTAAAATTACTGAATACTTCCAAGCAACAACTGAGTTTAAATGCCAACTCTGAAAGATAAATAAGGGACACTAATGGGAAGGGCTGCAGTATTGTGAGGAATAAGAACCACAGATCGATGAGAAACATAATGTATGAAAGCAAAGACAAAGCTATTAAGAAGGAAAGAAAACCTTTGCCTGAGCTTCTCCAAGTTTCAGTGTGTGAAAGAAAGGATGGGAATGGGGAGAGGGTGGGGAACACAACTGCTCTTCCTCTGCTGCGAGGATCCCAAACTGCTGACATTATGCTAAGTGAAATAAGCCAGACACAGAAGGAAAAAACTTCATGATCTCACTTACATATGCAGTCTAAAAAAAAGTCAAATACACAGAAGCAGCGAGAACAGTGGTGGTTACCGGGGTGGAGTGCGGAGGGAAATTGGGGGATGTTGATCAAAGGGTACAAAGCTACAGTTATGTGCGATGAGTCTAGAGATTCAATGTACAGCAGGATGACTGTAATTAATACTATTATCGTACTGGACACTGAAAATTCACTGAGTCAATTTCAGGTGCTCTCATCACACATACACACAGTGGTAACTGTGTAAGGAGACATTATATTAAATCAGCTTAACTGTACTAATCTTTATATATATGATTTGAGATATATATATCATACATATATATCTCAAATAATTTTGAGAGATATATATCATACATATATATCTCAAATAATCATATTGCGTAACATAAGCTTATAAAATTTTATTATAAATTCTTTTAAAAAACAAAAGTCACTGGTTTGACTTAAGAAGTTAGAAATTTAAACATATGTACATAAAGGACTTCTGCCAAGATGGAGGCGTAGGTGGAAACACTTTGCATCCTTGCACGACCAAACCTAAAAACAACAAAGTTTTAACAACAATAAAACCACACAGAAAATTGACAATACAGAGTCCAAAAACAATAAAATGCTCAGCTAAACCGGTGAAAGGGCGGAAGCCAGCAGCCAGCAGCGGAGCGGGTTGGGCAGGGAAGATCCCTCGACCCGGGAGGTGCACAGGCAGCCCAGGGCACAGACCCCAGGTGTGGGCTAGCTACGGGCGGACACAGGGAAGAGGCGCAGCTGGCTGTCCGCAGTCGAGCATTTGTGCACAGATAAACCAGTGAAGAGGCGAGCATTGAGACCACGCAGCGCAGGGCTTGCAGACTTGCACATTTGCACTCAGATAAACAGGCAGGGGGCGAGCAGTGAGGCGGACTGGGCAAGTGGAGAGGACAGCCATTGCTCCCTCTTTGACCCCCGCCCCCACATACAGCATCACAAACCAGCAACCTGAGTGGCCCCACCCTGGTGAACACCTGAGGCGCCTCTCCTGATACGTAATAGGCACAAACAGATCAAAACATGGCTCAAGAACAACTCAGAGCCCCAGAGCCAATAAATCTACGCAATGAAGAAATAGCCAAACTATCAGATGCACAGTTCAAAACACTGGTGATCAGGATGCTCACAGAACTGGTTGATTTTAGTCACAAATTAGAGGAACATATGAAGGCTAAACTAATTGAAATGAATGGTAATGCACAGGAAACCAATAGTAATGGAAAGGAAACTGGAACTCTAATCAAGGGAGTAGACCAGAAGGAAGGAAAAAATGACCAAACAGAAAAGAATGAAGAAACAAGAATTCAAAAAAATGAGGAGAGGCTTAGGAACCTCCAGGACATCTTTAAATGCTCTAACATCTGAATTATAGGGGTACCAGAAGGGGAAGAGGAACGGTCACGAGTGGAAACCTTATTTGAACAAATAATAAAGAGAACTTCCCCATTCTGGCAAAGGAAATAGACTTCCAGGAAATCCAGGAAGCTCAGAGAGTACCAAAGAAGTTGGACCCAAGAAGAAACACACCAAGGCACATCATAATTACATTAGCCAAGATTAAAATGAAGGAGAGAATCTTAGAAGCATCAAGAGATAAGGGGACAGTCACCTACAAAGGAGTTCCCATCAGACTATCAGCTGATTTCTCAAAAGAGACCTTACAGGCAAGAAGGGGCTGGAAAGAAGTATTCCAAGTCATGAAAACCAAAGACCTACAACCAAGATTGCCCTGTCCAGCAAAGTTTTCATTTAGAATGGAAGTACAGATAAAGTGCTTCTCAGATAAGACCAAATTCAAGGAGTTCATCATCACCAAGCTCTTATTATATGAAATGTTAAAGGGACTTACCTAAGAAAAAGAAGATAAAAAAGATGAACAGTGAAAGGACAGCAAACTCACAGTTATCAACAACCACACCTAAAACAAAAGCAAATTAAGAGGACAGCTAGATCAGGAGCAGAACCATAGAAATGAAGATCACGTGGAGGATTAGCAACAGAGGAGTGGGAGATGGAGAAGGGGGGAGAAGGTACAGAAAATAAGTAGCATGACAGTAGGTAGAAAATAGGGGGAGGGTAAGAATAGTAGGGGAAATACAGAATCTAAAGAACTTGAGACACGTGTTCATGAATTAAAGGGGGGGAATGGTGGGAGAGGGATGTGCAGGGTGGAGGAGAACGGAGGGGGGAAATAGGACAAATGTAATGGCATAATCAATAAAATAAAAAAATATATTAAAAAAATTTAAACATATGTACATAAAAATAGTGCTTGCTGACCAATGTGGTGTAGTGTTATTACCATAGAAAGAAGCTGATTACCATAAGAATAAAATAGATAGATGGGGGGGAAGAAGGAACAATGCCCTTGAAGAATGGCTGTGGTTCTGTAGTCCTAATTGGAAAAAGATGTCAAAAGAACTGTAAACATGCAAATAAAAATTAGGGTGGAAGAAGATAATCCAAATGTTACTCCAAACATAAAAGAACTTAATTACTATCTCATGGTTGGAGGAAGAGAAGTTCCTGACTAGATTAGTAAACACAATCTATTACACACGAATAAAATGTGAATATAAAAACATGTGTGTAGTTTTTTCAATTTAAAAGTAAGAATGCCTAGATTACTGAGTGTGTGAATTAAAATTCACTTAACAAATTACATATGGTCATTATAAAATGTTAAAGGCATACTAAGTTCTAAAACTCAAAGAAGTTTGAACATTTTTCAAATAATAAATGTCAATGAAATATATAAATAAAAACTGATTGCCAGTGTACAGAACTTGATTGAATCTCTGTTGTAGTGATTCGCCACTCAACTATGCTGTTAGAGCTCAGTGGTCTAGTCTACTTAAAGCAATCACATGGATCTGAACAATATAACTAATAAGACTGAATTAATAAAGAATTAGAACAAATAAAATGAAAATGGAATATTTCTCATTTTAAAAAGGAATAGAACAATTGAGAATATATTCTATGCTATTACACACAAAGAAATTATCACTATGGAAGTCAAAATCTCTGATCACAATATAATAAACGTGTGTTAAGAAAAGGCAGATGGAAAAGTTTTGGGAAGTGATAAATAAAAATAAGATCTGTTTCTTTCAAAACTCTAACAAAACAGAAAATCCTGAGGTAAATTTAAATGAGAAACAGAGAAAACACAAATGTACAATGTTAGAAAAGAGAAATAACAATACATAAGATGGAGAAAAGTCATTTGAGAGTGCTAAACACAGTTATACTTGTATACCACTGAATTGATTAATATAATGGTAATTTATTATTTTCTATTAAAGTTTAAAATACCAAGCCAATGAGGTATATAAAATTTAAACAAATCAATAATTGGAGAAAAACAAGCAATTATAAAAGGAAAAAAACCTATACACATATAGACAGATATACTTTCAACCCTGTCAAATCTGAAAGATCCACAAAGAATTTAGTAAGTGTAACAGTTTTGCTAAGCACTACAACATAGTTCCAAACATATGGGAAAAAGATATGTGATATACATCATCCTGAAAGACATCATTCTGCAACCATAAAAATTTAATAAGGATTGTATACAGAAAAAAATTATTCTGCACTTTCATTTTTGAGTGTAGGGAAAATATATCGATCGTGATATGAGCTCATTAAATATAAGCTTTTTCTCCCAAAACAAGTTTACAAATATAGAATGGGGGTGAAAATATTTAGCAGAAGTGTGAGTTTCAAATAGCTCAAAGTTTTCATTTGAGTAACAAATGAAACAAACTCACTTTTCAAAAGAGTAACAACACTCCCATTTATTGGCCAGGTACTATTGTACTGCTCACTTAGCCTGCCCAGCTCATACAGTCCTCTTGCCAACTCTGTAAAGGAAACACTATTTTCACTTCCATTAACAAATGAGGAAACTGAGGCAGAGAAAAGATAAATAACTTGAAGGTCACTGAACTTCCAAGTGGTGGAGCCAAATTCACATCCAGTCTCTTCTCTCTCTTACCCTATCATGTTTTTGTTAAATGTATGGTCAATATTTTCATGATTCATTTCCAGCAACATGAGTTATATAAATATACCTCATTTAAGCATGATGTCCTGGAAGGCATCTTGAAACCTGCTCAGCTCAAGCTGACATTCGTCCTATATCCTCTAGAACAAATTGCGGTGCTGTTCTGGGTGTTTCATTTTTTTTCCTTTTTTTTGCTTCTCTTCTTTTTTTACTAAAACATTTTTAGACATTTATATAACTTACAAAGTGATCACCCCAATATGTCTAGCTAGCACCCATCTGACAACATACATAGCTATTACAACATTATTGGCTATATTTCTGCACTATCATTAAGAGTGATGAAGAGCCCAAAAGCAAACTCATCTTAGGCTTTATTCATATGTTGTATTTAGGGAATTTATTTGTTAGTTGAATTATAATGACTTTCTAGTAAAATTACAAAATTGTTTAGTTACCTAAACCACACTCTGTAAATTTTTCAAGAACAGGGATTTTACAGATAAAACTAAATTCAGGCAAAATGCCATTACACCATTTCGTGACTATTGCCCTATTTTTCCATGTCTAATGTGCACTTTTTACTCAAATTTTTGAGGGAAAAATAAGAATGTGCATTATATGTGGATAGTACTAAATTTTATATCTATATAAACATTTCTAATTCTTTTATTTATGCTTATCTGTTAAAAGTGTAGCTCTAGAAAGCAATAACAACACCTGTATGCAAAATAGTACCCTGGAATATGATAATAGGTTTTATTTTCTAGTATAAATAAATTGAATTTTGAATTAAAAAATTAACATGAAAGATTTTTTTCCTAAACATTTGGGCCAGCAACATGGGTATGCATTATGTGTGGGAGCACACGACACATGGCAATGTGCAGTATGTCACCTTGAGTGAGTCACTGAATCTCAGTGAGTCTCAGTGTCCCCACCTGTTAGTAAATGAACACATAATTATAAGTTTCTTTGAGAAGTATGTAAGCTGAGCTATGAAAAGTACACAGCACAATCATGGCACATACAATGGCCCACAGGTTAGAAATTATTTTTTCCATTTATTTATTTGTTTGTTTATTTATTTATTTATTTACTTATTTATTTATTGTTCAAGGACAGTTTTCTGTCTTTGTATTTTTAAAGGGTTGAAAAAATATCCAAAGAATAATAATATTTTGTGACACATGGAAATTATATAAAATTCAAATTTCATTGTCCAAAAATAAAGTTTTATTGGCACACAGCCATGCTCATTTGCTTACATAGTAACTGCGGTTGCTTTCACACTCCAGTGGCAGAGTGGTGTAATGTAACAGAGACCATATGGCCCATGGAGCAGAAAATATTTACTCTCCAGCCCTTTTCAGAAAAAGTGTGCCAATCCTTGAGCTAATCGATTATTGGACAAAGGTAAAAAGTCAAATATTTCTAAATCAATCATTTGTTTCCTGTGAGTATAGTGTTATAAATGGAGATTCCATTCCTGGAAGCCCATACCCTACCACAAAAATACTGAAACTGTTCATAGGAGAAAATAATTACAAATATACATGTTAGGTCACGACCCTTGGGGTTTCTCAGGTACAGACTACAACTGGCCCCCGTATGAAGGGCAGGAAGAAACTGACTAAGAGGCAGGCCCCTCCAGACGGCAGGTGGCAGTTTTAACTAGCAAGGGAACGTACATATGAAGCTTACCCTGGGTGACCGAAAGACCAGTAGGTTTTTTGCACCCGCCCACCAGGATCTTAGAAGTTTATGTAGAGTCCTTAACTGGGTTCAGTAGCATACCCCATCCAGGTGGTCTCAGCAACAGCTTACTTCCTCAAGACTGTGTTCTGGGGCAGCTTCTAGCCTGGGGAAGGCAGACGTAGTGTATATGCCGAATGTACATTTTCTGGGCACAGGAGGGAATGAGGAGCCTCAGTTGCCCAGGTCCAGTGCACAGGTCAGCTGGTGGTCACAATCTCCAGCAACATGATTTTATAAGCACTTATTATATGAAAACAAACATGATGTAAAAACCATGGCATATGTTTTCTTGGGGGCGGGAAGGGGTTGTCTGCATGGGTGAGTCTGGCTGAGGCCTGTGGTTACAGTAATCTGTGGAGGGGCAGCTCCTTTTTTCTTGATCAGTCTCCTCTCGGGTAGCACGTATCCATTGCTGTTCTGGGGACAACCCAAAATTATGGCCCTGTGTCCATTTCATTCTCCAAATGTACACAAATGGCTCTACACGTGTGTCTAGGACAAGTGCCCAAGCAAGAGCAATGAGCAGAAAACCTTCTTCAATGAACCTTAATTCCTCCACTTGAAAAGATGCTAATGGCTTAGCTCCAATGACTCATTATATCTTTAAGATCAAGTTCACATTCATGAATATGGCACAGACAGCCCCCTTGGACTGGAGACTGGTTCTCAGCTTGTTCCTCACAAACTCCTCCCTAAACTCTAGGCACTGGTGACACTTACTCATGGTGGCGTGTCATTTCTTGCCTCAGGTGCCTTTGCTCAGACTGCCCACCTGACATGACGGACCCTATACTACCCCACCCCCACACCAACCAGCTTCCATCAGCCCTACTATTCACTCAGCCTGATGAACCCCTTTTAGTCCTTAGTGCATACTAGTGGGATAAGGATCTAGATGTCTGTCCTCCACATCACAACAGAAGACGATGAAATTATTCTGACCCTACCCAATAGAAGATGAGTGGGTACAAAAGAAGGGTGTGGTGGCACAATAATAAAGATGTCAAAAATAAAACCAAAAGAACCATAAAGCTTGACAATAAAAGGGCACAAGTTAAACTTATGAGTTAAAAAAAAAAGCCATTGAAAATGGATTAAAATTTGCCCTGACTGGTGTGGCTCAGTGGATTGAATGCTGGCCTGCACATCAAGGGGTCTCCAGTTCCATTTCCAGTCAGGGCACATGCCTGGGTTGTGGGCCGGGTCCCCAGTTAGGGGGCGTGCAAGAGGCAACCACACTTCAATGTTTCTCTCCCTCTCTTTCTCCTGTCCTTCCCCTCTCTCTAAATAAACAAATAAATAAAATCTTTAAAAACAGAAAATGATTAAAAATCTAAATATATGTTGCTCACTAAAGATACAATACAATTGATCAAAGGCGAAATTCAGAGAAGGACTTTCTTTCATGGGAGGAGAGAAAGGCATCACAAGTTAGGCTGGTAGATTCCAGAGAAACTGGTCAGTCTTGAGAAGAAAAGTTTTGCTCTCTCTCTGTACAGAAAGAGCAAAACGGAGAGAGAATGAGGAGAAACCCAGAGACTGTCTGAGCACTCTGGGACTCTGCCCACACAGAGGTCTGCATGGGAGCCACTCCAGACACCCAGGTCATTCTGACAACAGAACCTCTCTGCATCTCACAGGAATGTAATCAGTGTGAGAACATCCTGCAAATAAAGTAATGCTAATTAGAACCGGGACTACATGTAGTCTATTTAGCTCTATTATGGGAATCTCTGGAGAGGAATTTAGGGAATGAGTTTTTACCTCAAAGACTAATGTTTATGTGACTTAGTAAGATGAACTTGGGGCTTTACACTCAAGAGAGTTTCTGGTGCCGCTGCTTCTCCTAATGCCTCTGGCCAAGTCAGGGCAGATAATAAGTCATATAGTTTTATTGCCCTGGTGGGGTCACCGGGTCTATTCATCACTACTGCAGTCAGGAAGGGATGGTGGGCTGGGGAGCACAGGGAATCTTCGTCCAGTCAGGTGCCCTGTCCTGTGCAGCCAAGCAGCCTTCATTCCCAGCTGTGGTCCCTCTCACAACTGCTGAATCATACACTTCCTCTCCTCGGAGTAGACGGTGCTGCCCTGTGGCTGTGTTGAATGGTCTCTGCACATGGCCTGGCCCTTGATGGATGCTCAAGAAAGCTCTGTTGAAAGGGTAAATTGAACAGCAGACACAACTCAGGCAAGCAGTACCATGTAAATGAACAAATGGAGAAATGTTCAGCCTCAAAGAAATACAAACTGAAATTATATGGTCACCTTGTACTCAGGTGGTATAAATACTGCTAATTTCATGAGTACAAGGTACTATTACACACACACACACACCTGTGGTAAAACTCACCAAGAACACTGTTTACATTATACAATTTATATAAATTCTCAAGTGGAAAGCAACTTGGCAATTTGTATGAATACCCATATTTCCGTATGCTTTGCTCTATGACCTCCCTGTAGTGGCATATCCTAAAAAAATCCTTCTTAATAAGAAGAGCTATAGGTACTATAAAGTTTATTTATTATCTGTAATAGCAAAATGATGAAAATGGCCAAATTATTTAACAAAAGAAACAGGTTAAGTAAATTATTGAACACTAACTCAAATTCAATGGAATAAGGTTTACTGACTCATGAAAAATAATAATATTTAAAACTTAATAATATGAAAACACTTTTGTGCTATAAAGTTAAATCAGTAAATTTAAAATTTGACACTAAACCTTTATCCAAACCTCTGCCTCCGGGATTTCACCCAGAGGGCGGCAGAGGGCAGAGGGACCCCAATGGTATTTGGTAACATTATAGTATGGTCTGTGTTGGTTTTTTTATTGTGACTATATAATTGGTACATAAAATTATACTAGTTTTAGATGCACAATATAATGATTTTATAAATATTATATATAGTGTATAGATTACCATGATCAGTTGTGCAATGAATTATTAAAATATACTTAAAACTTCTCTAATTATATTTCATTGGAACTAGAGAGAGGAAGAGAGCTACTCTTTAAAGATCTATTTGCTCTGTAAAGCTTCATTATTTATGTATACTGTTGTACATAAAATGCATTTAAAAACAGCAAAAAAAGGGAAAAAAATGTTACTATTTGGGTAAAAGGGACAAATAGGATTTTCTCCATTAAACATTAGAACATGTTCAAAACAAACATAAAATAAAAGTAACAATGGCTTGAAGCCAAACCAAAACCGTCGAGGCAGAAAAGGCACCCCAGAAGTAGATTCAAATTTTTAAAGAATTAAATAAGTGGGAAGATAAAACATAATATCATACATTTTGACAATAAAACAAATAACAAAATGGAGAAAAATTAACTTAGATCCATATCCAATCTAAACTCAGTGGCAAAATTGGTAACTATAACTAATCAAACATAGGAAAAACTAGAAAAAAACAAAGAAACATTCTTTTCCCAAGTAAAGGGCTTTTAAGTTATTGTAATAAAAAAAATCAAAGGAAAGATAAATATTCTTACCAGGTAGCTGTTATTATTACATGTAATTGTATAAACATTACCTACATTTATGAAGCCCCAAACACTCTAACTAAAGGAAAAACAATAACATTGGAAAGCTAAAAAATATTATTAATTCACACACAAACAGTACGTATATAAATACCTCATTCAAAGGGAAAACATTCCACCAGTGTCCAGCACAAACATGGACATGGCTGTGAACAGAACTCTTTTCATAAATCAATATCCAAAAATGAGTTTAACATGTTTGCAATTAAAGAAATGCAAATCAAAACAGTGGGCACACTCCTTAAAAATCACTAAATTGGAAAAACAAAAAATTATTAAGTCCAATTTTAGCAGGGAGATAATAAGTATACTGGCTCGATACTTTGGGAAGGAAGTGTGACTAGTTGTATCAAGAGTAATTAAAAATATAACAAGAACAATAACACAATCATATAAATGTACATAAGTAATTAAAAGAGTTTGCTTGGGGGTTTTCTTTACTCTGCATATAGATGCTAGGAATAAAATTACTTACTTATTTCTAAAAAATAGAAATGACCTAATATTCAGCAATGGGAAATGGAAAAGCAATAACGGTATATTAAACCATGGACTACTGCGAAGTCATTATGGCCACATAAGATCAAGAAAGAACACTTGTCAAATAATGTGAAGTAAAATAGAAGCTGAAAATTTTGAATAACCATAATGACTACAACCATGTAATAAGTTCCATGTGTTTAAATAAAGATGGTTTGAGGATAAGGAGAGATGAAAATAATTCTTATATTCTAATAAAAGTTTATAATGAAAATTTTTAAATACTTTTGCAGAATGAAAGGAAACACGGAGCAAAGATACCATTTTAAATCCTTCACGACCAGTGTCTAGGAACCTTTCAGGAAGTTTATACCCACCAACATGTTGGTACCTGAATTACCTCACCTAGTGGTAAAAGCCAAATGGTACCTGGTCAAAGGGTCCCCAGGAAGGTGCTCCAGAATTATTTACAGGAGTGCCCACTAATAGTTATGAGTACACAGTGTAGGTGAAATCAGCCGGGGCACTCCTTCACTGCAAAAACACCTTCCACAACCACCTTGCCCAGAACAACTGGCCAGGTGTAGTGAAACACACATAGGTCTTAGGATAGCCTGATAACACAGAGGTTTCTAAGAAATTGCATTGTTATTCAAGAGAAAACCTTTCTGTCATTATAATCAAGAGGCTATGAAAAGATTCTTTGAAATAAAATGCTTTTCAACACAAGGTATTGAGTTAAAGACACTTATGCCTCACTCAAGAAATCAGCAGCTTCCTCAAAACATTTTCTGAAGAAATGGATATTTGCAGGGAAGCAGCTGTGTTAATCCAGTGGATTCAACTGTTAACTCACTAGGAAAAACAAAATGCCCATTTTTCATTAAGGAAGACAAAATAGAGGAGTTTCTAATTACAGTACCATAAACCTATTGAGTACAGGGACATGGTCTTATTTTTCTTTATAACTCTGCAGCCTACCAGTACCTTGTTGAGTGTGGGGGGAAGGGGTGAGTAAATAGTTGGATGGCTGGATGGGTAGATCAGTGAATGGGTGGATGGGTCAATAGATGGATTGCTGGCTCAATGGCTGGGAGGGTGACTGGGTGGGTGGATGGATGGATAGGTAAATGAGCAAGTTAATGGATGGATGGGTGAATGGATAGGTAGGTGGGTGAGAAGGTGGGTGGATGGACAGATGGATGGATGGATAAGTGAATGGCTGGATGGGTGAATAGGTGGATGGGTGGACGGATAAATAGATGGATGAATGATTATGAATCTTAATCTCTAAGGATCTGCTCAAAACACTTACACATATCAGAGGGATACGAAAGTTACACTGATTGGAAGAGTGTTATTCCCAAACAAGAGAGCAAACAAAAGGCTTGTAAAATCAGCCCATGAAAAAATAAATGAATCAGTTGTGAGATCTTTCAAAGAAAACTTCAGGGTTTCTTGCCTTATAAATTAAACTTAAATTCCCTGGCCATTTAATCAGGATAAACCAGTATAATAAAGTTCCTGAATGAGTCAGTCTTGACAAAAAAGAGAGATGTCTCACAGCCAAAGCCAACTTTGCTGCAATGAAGCTGCGGTCCAGCAGAGGTTTACAAAATATGCCCAGGACCAGCAGCACTGGCCTGGACTGGGAGCTGATTAGGAAGGCAAATTCTCAGGCCCCACCCAGACCTATAAATCAGAAACTCTGTGGGTAGGACCTGCAATCTATGTTTAAACAAGCTCTCTAGGTGATGCTGAAGTCAGCTCCAGTGTGAGAACCCATTCAGGCAGCACATAAATGAAGAGAACTCCACACTTAGTTCTGACCCACATTCCTTTTTTTAATAGTGGGGAGGGTAGCAAAATATAACTTCACTGACGTAAAACACAGAGACCTTCTAGATGAAATGCAGATTTAAAACTCTTCTATACTGTAATTTTCAGTCACAACACCTACAGAAACCAGAAGGAAAGTGGTTTGCCAATCTTAGGTACACCTATCTTCCCAAGCTACATAAGCCAGAGTGTGAGTAATTGTGAGGCTCTTCTTTCTCAGAGTGCTGTGTTGGCCATTGGTCACCTACTCCTAGCCAAGATGCCTCAGAGAAAATTCTGGAAGTCCAAAGTCTTCTGGCTTCCTCTCAGCCACTATGGTACAGGGCCAAGTTTAATAGGTATATTCAAGATCAACAGAAAGCAAGGAACGTAACTCAATGGATTAAGGAAATGATAATAGGAAACTCAAGGTCTTTCCTTTCTTGCAACAATGCCCATCTACACAGCACACTCATTTTGGTTAGTTATTGCTTCTGGATGGGAGATCAGAAAAGAACTAATATTTGTTGAGGACTACTATGTGCATACTTCTCACTTATCCATTTGAAGTTGGTATTTTCATCCCTGTTTTACACATGAGGAATAAGCAACAGTCTCAAGGTCACACACTGTAAGTCTCAAGGCCACACACTATAATCAGAGTTGTTAACCTCTGGTGTGTTTCAGGTCTCCTAGACAACCCCCAGATCAATGATTGATTAGGTAGACTCACAGGACTCAGCATCCAGTCATCTCCATGGCTATGGTTTATTACAGTAAAAAGAAACTGGGCAAAATCAGCAAAGCAAAAAGGCACATGGACCAAACCTAGAGGATATCAGGCACAAGCTTCTAGAGTCTTCTCCCAGGGGAGTCACATAAAATACACTGAATTCCCCCAGGAAGGAGTCGCGACAACATAAGTGAAATATCTTCAACCATGGAAGCTCATGAGAGACTCAGTGCTCAAGCCTTCCATTGCAGGCTGCTCACATAGGCCAACCACACAGCAAATTTCCAGACTCTCAGAAGGAAAGGTGTTCAGCATAAACTGCATTACTCACACAAACAGTTTAGGCACAGTAAGCCACTTTTATCAGTTAGGAAACAGTGGGAACCCTCCCAAAACCCAAGTGCTCAGATGCCAGCCAAGGGCCAGACTTGCAAGCAGACCTCTGTCAGGACAGGACAGCAGTCTCAGGCTTGCTGGATTAAGTCTTTTCTGCACATACCAAGTGAGCCAGGTGCAAAGCCTCTTCTCTTTCCACTGCTGTGGCAGATAGACACTTCTTCTTCACACATTGCCCTAAAAACCCAAGGAGCGATGTGGCAGTTTTTAAATGTATACATGCCTGGAGGCAATGATTCCATTCCCCAGTGGAGATTCCCCAATCTCTTCTTGGAACTAGTCTTTGGTCAGCAGAATTTGTCCAACTGCCTCAATTGTACCACAGGTTTTAATTGACAGAAGTGACTGACAGCAGAGAGGCCAATGCCATCGAAAGATTTTTATTACTTACCTTTCCCAAGAGAATGGGGCATGCCACACCATACAAGGCCACCTGGGGACATACTAGGAGTTGGTCAGGAGACAGAAGGAGGAGTGAGAAGGAAACCTAGGCCCCCCTTCACTAGGGAAGGCAGGGCAGGGTAGGTAACAGTCTGAGATTGACTGGTTGGAATAATTCCAGCATGCCTGGGGCAGAGGAACTGTCCCACCTGTCTGGTCCCTGGCTCTGAGTGATTTAGGGCAGGGGGACATGGGCTTGGAGTGTGAGTTAGGTAAGGAGGCGTGGGCTCTGGATCGCAGAGGAATTGTAAACCACTTTGGCCATCAGTTTGGCCCTGTGATTAGTGGCTGCCAAACAGATACAGAATCTAAGAAAACAGAACATCAACCCACTGTGTGTCCCCTGCCTTAGGATCTGGCCCACCCTGCCCACAGACCTGTCTCTCTCCTCCATTGCTTCCTAATGCATGGACAGTGCTCAGCACAGTGCCCAGTCACAACCCATCAAGAAACAATGGCTTAGCCATACGATTATTTCGTGGCTACTTATGAAGTACTGATTAAGATCGCAGGCTCCAGAGTTAGGCAACCTAGGTTCAAATCTCAGCTGCTACCTTAGGTGCATCATTTAAAGGTTTTAGAAAGCACTCATCTGTAAAATGGTGTTAATCATAGTACCTACCCCACAAAGTTGTTATGAGGGTATAATGAGGTGATGGGTGTAAAGTTCTGAGCAGGTGCCAGACACAGACAATGTGCTCTGTATAACACCAGCTACTACTACTTCCTCATTTATCTTCTTGACCCCAGGCCAGAGCTAGGCAAACACATCTCTACATCAGCTCACATCTGGGGACCTACAGAGGGTGCCGTGGCCACAGGTCACTATAGTATATCCAGATACAGGGACAGAAAGCTCTTATCCATCTCCTAATTAATCCCTTAAGGACCTTTCTCCAATAGGACCATACAATCTGAGACAGCACTGGTGTTGAGAAACACTCTGCCTGGTTTCAGGAATTGTAACTACCCCCCCATGGCTAAGGCTGAGTGAGCAACCTCCGGAATGCGAGGCACTAAGGAGACAAAGCTTGTCTCTGATTCACCCCCTGCCCCCAGTGCTTGGTCTGTTAGTCTATGACGAGTATGACCCCTCAGAAAGGGGGCAACCTGAGCCAGACACAATCACTTGGGAGGCCATCATGGAAGGACTCAGGGGGCTGCAACAAAGAGGGAGTGATGGACCCTCGTCCTCCAGCTATGTGACATAGCCTGAGTCCCCATTTCAGTCTGGGAGAAGCGCTTCCTGGCTCTAATCCACTTAAGCCTAAAAACCTATGACTGGGAAGGCGATGCAGCCCTTTGCCGGCTAGAGCAGGAACTAGAGTGATCAGGCATAAGAAAGAATTCCTAAAATCCTGTGAAACCTGCTTTGTTAAGAATGCTCTCATTTAAATGATAAGGGTCCAAGCAAGAAGTTTGTTCCTCAAAGTTTTATGGCTCTTTAGCTATCTGACCCTAACTGAGAATAAGCCCTCATAGTTCTTTGAACTCTATCTATTGTTTGATCCTTACCTGTATGCTTGTGCAAAACAAACCCAATAAAAGCCCCTTCAGGAAGTGGCTCTTGGCCCTTCACCTCTGAGGGATCTGCCACCTCTCTTCCCCAAGCAGAACATCTCTTGGTAGTTTCACTTTCATCTGTGGTGGAAGGGGGCACTTTGCGGGCAAAGTTGCCCCCACACACTGGGAACCGAAGGGTCCTATTATTATGCTTGTAACTCTACCAAGATGTCACTCTTTAATTCAAGGAAGTAACTAAAGTGAAGGAAACTAGAGAGGCTTTAGGTAATGAGTGGAGTTTAGAGCTGGAGGGAAGAAAGAAAGTCACATGCAGAGGAGAAAATGGAGGTGCAGAGGGGTTAAATGACTGATCCAGGGACACATAGCTAAGCAGAACTCTTCCTCAGGGCCCAGCTGTCCCCCCGCCACCACATGACCCCAGTAGTAAGCACCACGCCTGTGGCAGGCTCTGTCTTATCACAGCATGAATCTCTGTATCTACTTCTTTTCCCAAAACCTACTTGTCCATTCTTCCTCCAATTCCAATATTGCACCTTCCTGGGAACAGCATTATTTGAACTTGGGGGTACCAAAACATTTTTAAGATTCCATTTCTCCTTTTCCAAGATGAGGGAGATATTTCACTGAAGTACTTTATGACAAACCAAGAAATTTGCAATTTCAAATATCTATTCATCTAGGACCACAGTCCAAGCTAAGTTACCTTGAATAAGTTATTATACTTATGTGACCTTCAGATTCCTGGTTTTTAACAAGTGGGCATCATACCTGATAAAACTACTTTACCAAGTTATTTTTATTAGTGAATAAGAAAGTGGATACAAGAATGCTGTGTATCTCTAAAACACCACATCGATACAAGAAGCCACTATGTTTTTTGTCAATATGCACCAAAAGAAAGTAAAAGATTATTCCTTTCCTAACTGCACATGGACAAACAACACATCATTTTATTATTCACTTGCTATTTCATAGCTAATTTCCCAGCTTTTATTCTTTCCTTTTATAAAAGGAGAAAAGGAAATCGATGAAGTAAGAATACAGCTATTTTCTCACATAAATTAAACTCCCCATCCAAACAAACAGAACAGCCAGCAGCATATGGGTCTGTTTTCTCAGTCTTCCTCCTTATCCCCAGGGAAAATCAACCATACGGCAGGAAGGTATCGGCTGGTGGCCGGCCTGCTCTGAAGGAGGAAAGACGTGGCATTTGTAAAACTAGAAATGATGTTACTGTTGACATTCTTATCCCAGCTCTGTTCCACCAATTGAGCCAAGAAAGTAGGGTGTTTACACCAAATAAGACAAAGGGAGTATTGGTGCAAAATCCGACGCATGCGAACAATTAAAGTAGATGATGATTAAAGACAAAAATGCATTCTGTCCAAGACTTTTGGTATACATATGCCTCTTAGCACATCCAAGCTCTGTGTAAAGAGAGGCTATTAAATGCCTGGGAGGTTGATAGCAGTGAGAGGTCTCTCCAGCCACCTGAGAAACAAAGGCAAGCCTGAAATGGAACCACACCAGTCAAGACATATTCAGAGCACAGATAGAATAGTTTCCACACCCACTATCAAGACTGAATGGAAAAAGACAACATCAAATGTTAGCAAAGATGAAGAACAACCAAGACTCTCATGTGCTGTTGACAGAAGTCTAAATTGATACAATGATTTAATAAAACTGTCTAGTAGTGTCTTTAAGAGTTCAACATACACCTACCCTATGACAGTATTCCACTCCTCATTAACTATACAAGAGAAATTAAAACATGGGTGCACAAAAGTGTTACACAGAACATTCTACCACTAGCTTAATTCATAATATCCTAAAACTGGAAGTGGTTGGGGTGTCCATCAATAGTAGAATAGACCTGGTTGGTGTGGCTCAGTGGATTGAGTGCTGGCCTATGAACCAAAGAGTCTTAGGTTTGATTCCTAGTCAGGGCACATGCCTGGGTTGCAGGCCAGGTCCCCATTTGGGGGTGTGCAAGAGGCAACCACATACTGATGTTTCTCTTCCTCTCTTTTTACTTCCATTCCCCTCTCTCTGAAAATAAATAAAAAATATTTTTTTAAATAGGAGAATAGATCAAGAAACTGTGATACATCCATACATGGACTATTACTCAACAGAAAGGAATGAAACTGCAGATAAACAAAGTAACATAGATCAGGGGTCAGCAAATTATACCTGCAGACCAGCCACCTGTCATTGTTAATAAAGTTTTATTGAAACAGAACCTCACCCAGGCATTTTCATATTGTCAAAGACCTTAATTTAGAAAGCCTAAATTATTCATTATCTCCTTCTTTAAGAAAAAGTTTGCAAACCCCTGACACAGATAAATGAAAAAAAATTATGCTGAGTGAAGAAAAAACCAAACAAAAAAGCATATACTGCTTGATTTCATTTCTGTGAAGTTCTAAAACAGGCAAAACTAATCTAAGGTGAAAAACATCAGAACAGTGCTTGTTTCTGGTGGATGTGGAGGACTGCCTGAGAAGGGGTACAAGAGAATTTTCTGGGGTGACAAAATTGTTCTATATGCTGGTGATGTGTGGGTTACATAAATGTATGCAGTTTGTCCAAACTGATCACACAGTACAGTAAATATCTGAGCATTTCACTCTATATGTAAATGACACCTCAATTTAGAAATACCAAAATAAAATTTTTTCCCAGAAACAGATATGCAGAATCTTAGTTCTAAACTGGCCCTCCTCTATCTTTTCTCTTTGGACGCTTTGCATTCTTAGCGTCACATTTGAAATTCAAGTTCAAGCTCATCTTGTGCAGCTGCTTCTTCTTAATTACCAGCTGTTCCTAATGACCAAGCCTCAGACCTCTTGGGATCCCTCAGAAGACTTGGATTTTAACTTGATTTCATCTCCAGGCATACCTTGGAGATACTGTGGGTTCAGCTCCAGACCATCCCAATAAAGTGAGTACTGCAGTAAAGGCAGTTGTAATCTTTTTTTGCCAGTGGAGGGTCTTGCTTTCAATTTGTAAAAAAACACATCTGTGAAGGCAATAAAAAGAGGTATGCCAGGCTTTGTTCAAACAGTCCTGTGGGACATGCCCAACACCAAAAAGCTCAAAGCAAAGGTGCTCTGGCTGAGGCAGAAGCAAGGCCAGGCCAACTCTTCTCCCAACTCCCCTCTCACGACATCCTTTGAGGGGCCCCCCTCAGACTGTGGTCACAGCACCAGTGACCCACGCACTTGCTTTGTCCCTGCACGAACCACTGGGTCACACTGACTGGTCAGCTCTCATGGACAAGATCTCTCCAATCTCCCTCTCTCTGACTGCCCCTCTGTCAGAGAGACTGAGAGACTTCCCCCCTCTGCCCCTCTGTCCAGAGGCCGAGACTGCAGACTAGCCAGTCCCCAGCTCTCAATCCCTCAGAGCCTACACATCCGGTGTGCGGCCCCACAGCCTCTGTTGGCAGAAATGTCTGAGTTAAGGACCATGAAAGAGGCTATCATCCAAGGAGCTTCACACCCTTTTGTACAGACATCCCCTATTTCTCCTTTCAAAACCTCATTTTTTTCTTCAAGAGCTGTGCAGCATGTATCAAAACACATGCACTTAATATACCAAGAGGTATTTTACACTTAAACTGGGCCGCTTCCTCAGAATAACCTACATTTTCACTCACCGTGGTTCCACTTCTTGTGAGATACACTTGCATCCAGAGACCCAGTGATGTGTCCAAAGCTTTGCCGCAGACGTTTCAGCATAGAAAGTGGCATGGTCTGAACAGGCAGCCCTGCCCCAGCCGCTTCCCAAGACAGACCCAGCCCATGGCACAACTGTGACGTACAGACCATACTCACAAAAGAACAAAGAATTCCACAATGGAAAACACATTGAGCAGGGGATATATTAGGAAACAATTTATTTTTATGGCTTCTTTAAAAACAAAATTACTGAGCAAAACTAAAACTAACAAGAATGATCTAAATGAACAAAGCAGCCCTGGCTGGCGTAGCTCAGTGGATTGAGCGTGGGCCTGCAAACTAAAGGATTGTGGTTCGATTCCCAGTCAGGGCACATGCCTGGGTTGCAGGCCAATTCCCAGCAGGGGACGTATGAGAGGCAACCATACATTGATGTTTCTTTTCCTCTCTCCTTCTCTTCCCGTCTAAAGATAAATAAATAAAATCTTAAAAAGAAAAACCTGAGTGTTGAAGCACCACTTCACCTATAATCCCTCTAAATAAATAAATAAATAAACAAAGCAGACAAAAGTGAGTATTAACTCAGAGGAGATTTCTACCTGCCCCTGACAAGTTCCTCCACGTCTTTATTCCATATCTTCTTACTGAATTAATCATTTTGAGATACCTACTAAGACTTGGAGATGTCCTCCCTTTTCTTCTGACCGGGGCTGAGTCCATTTGTCAGAGCTTTGAGCTTTCCTATTAAAGGCAAAATCCGGAGAAAGTGGGAAGGGGCCCTGGGGAGCAGCAGCGGGGGACGGCCGTCTGCTTGTGTGTTTACCTTCCGGGAGATAAAAAGAAAATAAGAGAAATGCAGGCTCTGTCCGTGGGAAGGGGTTGTGGGCGGCAGCTGGCCCCCAAGTTTCTTCAGTTACATGATATTTATTTTCCCATTATAGCATCAGTCTTGACTGACATGACCTGGTAGGTGAGTGTGTTTGTACAGGCCCATTTCACTGTGGGACTGGCTGGGGAAATCATAGCTATAAATCCCTTTGTTAGGGTACTGAGTTCGGAGTTTTGATGACATTAGGCTGATTACCCCTCCTGTCCATCATGCTCTCGAGGTTGATGTGCGCCCAAAAGGTAACGGCAAGTGTGAAGTGAAATCTATTGTCTGCTGCATGAGACTTACCATCGAGCTCTAGGAGTTTCTCCCAGTCTCTAAGCCCAAGCCCCAAACATGAGTTTTTACGCTCTCTGCTTAAAGTATGAAAGCATGAAGTGCCCACAGAAGAGCAAACCTGGCAGATAGTTGCCCCCACCCCAGGAGGCGGGGCGCAGCTCAGCTTAGGGCTGCAGCACAGGTGAGAGAGAGAGCAAGAGAAGCCACGCTCTCATGCACAAGATTTTCACAAGCCATGACTCAGGACACCATAAACCCGGCCCCATCTGGGTCCTGGAGTCTAACCCAAGTACATAAGTGTCCCCTCCTCTTGGAGCAATGGTTGGGTGCAACAAAAGGAAATTAGCTAGAAAATAAAGACTTAAAAGACCCAAAGGAAAGCAGAACTTTGTTCAAAACTGGGGTTATATATGCTTGCTATACATAGATTACCATTTTAGGAGGGCCTTAATAGAGTAATTTACACTTAAAGTCAAAATTGTAATTACCAGTATCTAATACATCTCTGCGATTCAGAGGGCACACAGGAATCCTGGACTATCTTAGAGGTTTTTGCCATGGGAGTAACAATCCGAATAGCTAACTAACCCTTTCTAAGTGTTCACTCCAGGCAGAGCCTGTGCTTCATAACTGGTATCTCTATACTGCACAGTGACCCAATGGCTGACTGCAATTACTACCCACAATGAGAAGACAGAAACTCAGTTATAGAAAAATAGGCAATGCCCCCAGGTCTCACAGTCTGTGCAGCAGGCTAATTCCAGATTCAGGCCTCTTTGTGCACTGCCTTAAACTCCCTCCCATCACTTCCCATGCAAATTTTAGCGCTGCTATAAGAGCTTATCAAAAATTTCAGTTAACACCAACTGACAAAACTTGCAGGTGTGACTACACAGAGAATAATGTAACATGAGTCTGTGGTAACACCCACCACACAGTAAAGCCAAGTAGGGAAGTCCTTTTAATGTAACTAGCTGCTTTCCATCTTGAGAGAAGAGAGGGATTTCTGACAGCTGGGCTGGGGATGGCAGTCTCTAACCCAACCGAGCCTATCGTAAGAGGATAAGTCTCTTAGATGGCTGAGCTAAAGATGGAGAGGATTTACCTGAGGTGAAGTGTGTGTCATTAAGACCGAAACCAGCAGATGGGTTGCTTCTGATTGTAAGCCAGAGCTGGGGAATGTGCTACAATTCAGCCCCAGCACCCAAGCTAAGAGAGATCAAGTCATCCAGAGAACCTGAGTTACTTTGCAGCATACACTGTGTATTAGTTTGTCAGGGATGCCTAACAAAGTACTGCAGGCTGGGTGGCATGAACAATGGAAGTTTATTTTCCCACAGTTCTGGAGGCTGAAAATCTGAGATCAAAGTGTCAGCATGGTCGGCTGCTTCGTTGGCTTGCCAATGGCTGCCTTCTCACTATGTCATCATATGGTCTTTTCTCAGTCTCCAAATTTCCTCTTCTAATAAGTATTCCAGTCAGATTGGACTTGGGCCCACCAGAATGATCTCATTTGAAGACAATTACTTCTTTAAAAACCTTATCTCCAAACATATTTATATTTTGAGGTACTAGGGGTCAGGACTTTAACATATGACTTTTGCAGGGATACAATCCAGCCTGTAACACAGCATGTGGCAATTCTTAATGAGGGTGTGGTTGTTGCTACTACTGCTTCGCTGGTTTTTATAGACAAGCAACAGACACTGGATTTTAGCCTGAGGGTGGGAGAGGCCTGAGACACGTTCACCAAGGGGTCAGACGACTGGGTCTTGGCAAATAACACCCAGAATCAACTCTCACCTGGGGAAACCACTAAAGGGAAAACTCTTCAGGAAGAATTCCAAACTCCTGGAAGAGCCTTCATCTCAAAACTCTGGGAGTGAGGGCCTTTGTAAAAGACATGCCATCTGAGTGGAGAGATAGGAACTGGGAAACAGCAGCATCGCGACAGTGTCCCAGGCCCAGGCCAGTTGTGTTTGCTCAGCGTGGCTTTCCTGACTTTAAGAGCTGCACTGGGAGGAAGTGTATGAGGACAGCAAAGCCATTGGCCACATTGCACCAGATGGGTGAAACGGTTCAATGTCTGGCTAGAGAGCAGATGTGTTCCTAGCCGCTCAGGCTGAGTTCCTGGAGAAAAGACAAAGGCAGCCAAGTCACCGTCATCTTCTCAGGCACAGTATCTGCCATGAACTGACACTAAATTGAAGAAAGCTGAACCCCCTCACTTTGCACATCTGGGTCATAAAATCATGAAAGGGCCACGAAATTCCACCAGCTCCACAATTCTCCCGCAGCCCTGCAGTTCACTGGCATGAAGTGCACATGGCTTTTCTAAGAAACAATTACCCTCTGCATCCAAAGGTCCAGCTAACAACACCTGAAAACGTGAAGTGGTTCATTTATAGAAACATTCTTTTCTTTGTAAAACCAAACAGAAATCCAAGAAGACCGTCCCTCCTCTCCCCAGAAAATTGGCAAGATGTTCAGGATGCCCTACCCAATGATACGTGAGGTTGTGATTCTGCAAATTAGCTAATGAACAGAACGTAATCCCAGGAGTACTCCCAATCTGTCTGCTGCTGGAGCCAGCCGGCTCTGCCCTCCCCAGGATGCAGGATTTGCTGTAAGACTTGGAAAGCTTCCTCGTTTGCTCACAAAGAATTTGTGGCAGAACATGCGGTGCTCTCAAAATGTTACCCAAGAGGCTCCAGAAACAAGGTTCCACAGTTTAAGTGAAGTAATAAAGTAGATTTCTTACAAATGTTAAATCATGATTTATGACTCTCTGAATGTCGACTCCAGCAGACAAGACTGGGAGAGAAACATTTCTATACAGTCAGCCTTTAAACATAAAGGGCAGACAGCAGAACTCGTAAAGATTCTCATGACTTTGAGCTGTTGATTCTCAAAGCATGGCCCTGGGCCAGCAGCATCAGCTCAGCTTTTTAGAAATGCAAACTCGGGGGCCACTCCAGACCCACTGCATCAGAAACTCGGGTGGGACCCAGCAATTATCCTCATGGTGATTCTGGCATACACAGAAGCTGGGAAACTGTTTATTTAGGGGCTTGTAAGCAAGCTTCACCCTGTAGCCTTCTGGCCATTGCCCTTCAATTTATTTCAGCATTCACTGATCACTTACATGTCAGCTACAGCTACAGTGAATGGCAGAGGTGTCAAGAATTAATAAAGAGGCTACCCTTGACCCTTCCTCCTCTTTTTTCTCTGATATCCAGTCTCCTGTCTCCTTGCAGTTCTTCCTTTGAACAGGCTTTAGTGTCTGTTTCCTTTCCATTTTCGCAACAGCCATACTCATCACATTACCCTGGCTTATTGCACCTGCTTTCCAAACTGGGCCCCTTTCCTCTGTTTTTCCCTGAGTCTTTCCTTCACCACACACACCGCTGCCCTTATTGTCACAGAACTCCCCTGCTCAAACCCTGCCATGTTCCCCACCGCACCCCACACCTGGTCCAAAAGTCTTTCTTTTGGCTTTCAATTTGGTGCCCAAATTCTCTGCCCCAAATCAACCCACCTCTGTTCTGAGCCAGTTTCCCTCCCTAATCAAAATAAAATTGAATTCCTGAGAAAGGACTAAAACTTACATTCTCCCCAAGGTGCAGTGGTTTAAGAAAACCAGGGGCATGTCATCAAAAAGGCAAGTCACTTGGAGTACGGCCTGGTGGCTGATAGGACGATCTGGGGCAGGAGGTGCTCGAGGTAGAGAACTGGGACCCCTCAGCTGAGCTTGATAAGAGGCCCACTGAAATGTTAGCAAAAATATTTAGACAATAAGTGAAGTATCAGAAAAGCACATGTATCTTTAAGAAATCAATCAGGACTTCCGCCAAGATGGAGGTATAGGTGGATGTGCCGTGCCTTCTCACACAACCAAGTTTAGGGACAACTAAATATTAGCAACACAAAACACAGCCAGAACACGGAAAATTGAACTTTTCAGAAGTCCGTTAACAACAAATTCTGCAGCCTGACCGGTAAGGGGCGAAACCAGTGGCTGGTGGAGCGGGATTGCACAGGAGGACTGGGTCAGACGGGCTCAGGCGTGGAATCCAGACGCGGAATCCAGGCGCAGGGTTGGACCTAGTGAGCAACCAAGCGAGTGACCAGGCGAGTGACCGCGGAGGACATAGCGGGGAAGTGGTGCTGCGTGTTGACTGGGGTCGCCTATTTGTGCGAGAGCAGACAGGCAAGAGAGTGGGCGGTTGGACCGGGGCCGGGCGTCCCCGCGGCAAGCGGCAGTAGAGGGCGCCGCCATTTCCCCGCTCTGACCACGCCCCCACATAAGCGTCACAACCCAGCGACCTGGGAGTCCTAGGCGCCGGCTTCTCACACTTAAAGGGCCCGAACAGACCAAAAATGTCGCAAATTCTCAAAATCCCTGAGCCCATAGACCTAAGCAATGAAGAAATAGCAAAACTCTCAGACGCACAGTTTAAAACACTGGTCATCAGGATCCTCACAGAACTGGTTGATTATAGCCACAAATTAGAGAAACATATGAAGGCGAAACTAATTGAAATGAACGGAATTGCACAGGACACCAATAGCGATGAAAAGGAAACTGGGACTCAAATCAATGGAGTGAACCAGAAGAAAGCAAATAATGGCCAAACAGAAAAGAGTCAAGAAGCAAGAATTCAAAGAAATGAGGAGAGTCTTAGGAACCTCCAGGACATCTTTAAACGCTCCAACATCCGAATTATAGGGGTACCAGAAAGGGGAAAGGCACAGCCACCAGTGGAAAACTTCTTTGAACAAATAATAAAGGAAAATTTCCCCAATTTGGCAAAGGAAATAGACTTCCAGGAAATCCAGGAAGCTCAGAGAGTACCAAAGAAGTCGGACCCAAGAAGGAACACACCAAGGCACATCATAATTACATTAGCCAAAATTAAAATGAAGGAGAGAATCCTAGAAGCAGCAAGAGCTAAGGGGACAGTCACCTACAAAGGAGTCCCCATCAGACTGTCAGCAGATTTCTCAAAAGAGACCTTACAGGCAAGAAGGGTCTGGAAAGAGGTATTCCAAGTCATGAAATCCAAAGACCTACAACCAAGATTGCTCTATCCAGCAAAACTTTCATTTAGAATGGAAGGACAGATAAGGTGCTTCTCAGATAAGATCAAATTCAAGGAGTTCATCATCACCAAGCCCTTATTATATGAAATGTTAAAGGGACTTATCTAAGAAAAAGAAGTTAAAGAAACATGAACAGTGAAAGGACAACAAACTCACAGTTATTAACAACCACACCTAAAACGAAAGCAAACTAAAAGGACAGCTAGATCAGGAGTGGAGACATAGAAATGAAGATCTCAAGGAGGGTTAGCAACAGGGGAGTGGGAGGAGGAGATGGGGGGAGAAGGTACAGAAAATAAGTAGCATAGACAGTAGAAAGAAAATAGATGGGGGGGGCAAGAATAGCATGGGAAATATAGAATCTAAAGGACTGGAGACACATGGTCATAAACTAAAGGGGGGTAATGGTGGGGATGGGGGGTAGGGTGGAGGGGAATGAAGGGGGGAATAGAACAACTGTAACAGCATAATCAATTAAAAAAATAAAAATTAAAAAAAAATGCAAAAAAAAAGGCAAGTCACTTAATACATCCACCTCAATTCTTTATCCACAGAAGAGTGATATTAAAAGCCATTGTACAGGTGTCTTAGTCATTTTGGGAGCAAAATTACCATACAGTGGGTGACTTAAACAACAAACATTTACTTCTCAAAGTTCTGGAGACTGGGAAGTCCAAAACCAAGGTGCCAGTAGATGGGGTATCTGGTGCAGACCTCTTCCTGGTTTGCAAACGATTATCCTCTTATATGCCCGTGGTGGAGAGCAGGGAAAGAGAGAGAGAGATCTAGCAAGAGCTAGCTCTCTTGACTCCTCTCATATGGGCACTAATCTCATTGATGAAGGCTCCACCCTCATGACCTAATCACCTCCCAAAATTTGCCCACTTCCTAATACTATAAAGGTGAAGATTAGGATCTCGACACCTGAATTGGAGGGTGAGGGAGCAACTCTTCAGCCCACAAAACTGGGCTATTGTAAAAATCAAAATGAGATACTGCATTTGCAAGCAATCAGTAAAGTGTATAGCATGAAAGAGGCTTCGTTCCCACCACTCATCTCCATGTAAATCTTAATAAAACTCAAAAACTCACTGTTATCTTGACTGTAGTGATGGTTTCATATATGAAAATTTATACCATTATTTACTTTAAATATGTACAGTTTATAATATATCAATAAGTCTGTAAATATCGCAATAAGCCTGTAAAAAAATCTTATTGTTGACTCTGGCTTCTAGTAATGTCAGAATAGCCTGTGCAGACTAAATCTCCTGCAGGTAAAAATGATCAAGTCTGGATAAAATGTATTTTTAATGTATTTAAAGGTACTAAAGAGAGACCAAGAGCAGCAGAAACTACATGGAAGCTTATCCTTGAAAGACAAATACAAAAGGTAAGAGTTGTGAGTATGTAGCAGACCTTTGCCTGAGGGTACTCCCCACTTTGCATGCATCTAGGGGTGGAGGAGAGCCACAGCCTCAACTGGCTTGAAGTACCAGAGGAAAACTTGGTGCCTAGAAGAACAAACATAAAACTAGAGGTGAAATCCTAAGAGGGGGCAATTGCCGAAGGGATGAGCACACGAAATCTGTGGTAAATCCAGCCAGATTGTTGGCTGACTACTAAACTACACATGATGTGAGAGAACACCAAGGGTATGTTGGAAAAGCAACAGCTGGAGGCTGAAAACATAGGTAGAGATGTCAGCTGCTGCCGAGTACAAGGAACTGACTTTGGAGTTTGAGTCCAGCCAAGTTAACTGTTCAAATAAAATCCTACTGAAAGAAATATAACAGGATCCAGAGTCTCTATAACATGTATTTAATAATACCCAGGAATTGATCAAAAATCACTAGGTGTGCAAAGAGGGAAATATAACCCATGTTATTAAAAAAAGTTTTCAATCAAGCCAAAGACGACCTATATACATTCGATATATTCAAAAATTTAAATAAAAACATACACACAACCAATGAATACATGGGTAATTTCAACCCAGAAATTAGATGCTATGAAAAAAGAACAAAAAGGGAATCATAGCAATAACTGAAATGGGATTAATAGCAGATTGAAGATAGCAGAAGAGCCTGTGAACTTCAATCTAAATCAATAGAAACTATTTGATCTGAAGAACAACAAAGAAAAAAATGAAAACAGAGCCTCAGAGACCTGAGTAACAAAATCAATAAGTTCAGGAAAGAAAACAGAGAATAGAGCAGAAAATAATTAAAGAAATAATTCTAAATCTCCCAAATTTGGTAAAAGGCAAACTTATAAATTAAAGAAACTCAACAAAACCCAAGCAGAATAAACATTAAAAAAAACTACATGAAGTGAACTGCTGAAATATAAAGTGAAATTTTTGAAAACCGCCAGTGAAAAATGGTACATTACAAACACATGTGAACAAATTACAAGTGGCAGTGAACTTCTCATCAGAAACCAGGGAGGCCAGACGACAATGGAACAGTATCTACAAGCAGCAAAGCAATCCTTCAAAAGGAAAATGAAATAAAGTCATTTTCAAATAAACAAAATTAGAGAATGTATCATAAGCAGACCTGCAGCACCAAAAATACTAAAGGAAGTTCTTCAGCCTGAAGGGAAATTATTCTAGATGGTAACTTAAATCTTCGGAAAGGAGTGAATACACATTTCAGAATATTTTCCAAATCTTCAGGCAAGCAAACTTTACCTTCCTGATTTATTTTTCTAGAACAAATTTTAGAAGTTTTATTGTATAAAACTTTCATATTGATTTAATAGTGTTATAACTCTTTCCAAAACATCTCAAGTTCTGTCTAAAATCAAAATGTTCCCAATCTGCTGATACTATTCACCTAATCTATAGTCTACACTCAGTTGGATGGCTCTACTTAAAGTATCTTGATAAAACCAAATGCCTGCTCATAGGCAAGATGAAATAATGAAACCATTTTAAATAAGAATTTTAAAACATAAAGACAATAATCTCACTCAAACTCTATTCATGCTCTTAAGCAGATTGCTAGTAAAATAATTTAGAATAAAACACACCTCCGTCCTGTTCCCCACTTTTCTTCGCACTGGCACTCTAACTGGAACGCTTTTTCTGTCACCTCCATCATCTCTGTATATGCAACTCCATCTGAATTTCAAAGCAAAGCTCACACACTCTCTCCTCAAGTAAACCTTCCCTCTTCTCCCCAGGCAGAGGGGCTCCCTCCCTCAGGGCACTCTGTCAGCCTTTCAGTGCTGTCTTACTTGAATTACAGTTGTTTGTGTATAAGCTACAGGGAATAAGATTTTCAGTCAGGGTTTGCAGAATCAATCCCCTATCAGAACCAGCCAGGCAAGATGATGCTAAGCCAGAGTCCAGACTCAGGGAATCAGGAGTGAGGAGTAAAATGGGTTATTACCAGAGAAGCAGGCTTTCGGGAACACTGAGTGACTGGAGACAGCAATATTAGTCAGGGGCAACTGGGCACCGGCTCTGCCTTCTGCCCCAGAAGTGGAGAAGGGAATGTAAACTTGTTAATGTTGAGTCTGATTTGGGAATCTAGACAGCCCAGGGTCTGTAAATGTCCCATAGCATGTAAGGACAGTGGTTTGGCCTGTTGTCTCAGACAGAACCCTACATGCTTCAAAAGAAACTCCAGCAACAGTGTACCCTGTGGGGAAGACAGGCAGGGAAAAGCCCAGTGATCACATTCTAAAAATCTGCTTCTGCTCAGGTTCTGTCTCCTCGGAGCTTACCACCAGCTCCCCTTTGAGAGTTAGAGTTCTTTAGGGCGGTGTTGGCATCCAGTTTATGCATGAGTTCTTTAGGTCCCAGCATACCACAGGTGCTCAGTAAATGTCTGCTGGATGAATTTGATAAATGCTGGGTCCTGACTGCTCTAACCCCACTAAGGGGAACAGAGGCTGTGGACTGTGCACAGCACTGCCGTTGCCATTGGTCCTGGGGACACTGGAAAGGCTGGTTGCCACCACTTGGGCTCACAAAACACAGCAGCCTCCTAGAGGATCCAGGGAGGCCAGGAAACTGAACTTAGTTCAAAGGTATCAGAAAACTACAGAAAAGTTCAGTTGGCTGTCCCTAGAGTAATGTCTGTCCCTAGGGTTTCTAGTCTAGGAAACTGTTCTGATGCAGGATTTCTCAACAAATCAGTGGGACCCAAAACCAAATGCCTTCCTCATCTCCCCTCTCCTGCCACAGCCTATCCCTCCACCACACTTCCTTTTGGTGAATGACCACCCCTACTCTGCAGGTCCCAATGTCATCCCATGCTGTTTGCTCCTCCTCTTTTCCCACATCCTCACACCCAACTAGGACATCTTATCATTTTAGCCTGTGGACAGACTGTGTTTTCCCAAAATGGCCAATGGCAATGTTTCCAGATCCATGTGCTCTTTTAGAATCATGCCATTCCCCATCAAGAGATGGAGACTATTTTCTCTCCCCTTGAACTTGTGACCATCTCCATGAACAGAATGTGGCAAAAACAATGGGACATGAGTTTGGGGGCTATACCACAAAATTCAGTGTCATTCCACCTGGTGTTCTCTTTCTCTCTCTCTCATTCATTCTCTCCCACTCCCCTCTGCTGTCTTCCCTCCCTCTCCACTCACCCTCATGATCCAGACATCCTATTGTGGAGAATCCTGAGCCATACGGCAAGGCCACACATTGGTGTTCCCAATGACACCCTGGCCAAAGGCTAGCATCAAACAGCCGGAAGTGAGTGAGCAAAGGTTCAGATGATTACATATCCCTGCCTTTGTGTCATTACAGGTGGCACTGGGTAGGCCAAAAACAAGGCAGCCCTGCCCCAATGACAGGTTTGTAAGCAAAATAAATATTTTCATTATTTTAGGTCATTAAGCTTTGTGACAGTTTGTTATAGAGGTATAATCATTGAAGTAACCTCATGAATGTATCTCTGAGACCTCTACTCTCTGGCCCGGTTGTCAAACTTTAGTTCAGCCAGCATCACCTCTCACTTCAACAATTTCAACAGACTCAGTAAGTCTTCCTGAACTCTGTTCCCTTCCTTCTCCCAAGCTCCTTCTGGAGGGCCCTGTAAAGCCGAAACTACTCCCTGTTTAAATTCCAATAAACAATGATAAATGGGTGGATGGATGGATATATTTAGATAAGCTATAGAAACATGGATGAAGCAAATATGAAAAATATTAATTTTAGAATCTAGAGGCTGAGTTTTATGAATATCATATACTACATACTTTTATGCATTTTAAACTTCTCACTTAAAAAGATTTTTAAAGATGAATATAAACCTCCAATTTCTGCCCACAGCTCCTTCTGCTTGTGCCCCGTTCCATTCCTGGGCCCTCCCCACAGGCTCCAGAACTCCAAGTCCCACATCTTGGTGCCAACACTGTGGCATGGCCTCTGCTTACAGAAACTCCTCCCAGTTTCTTTCTCTGCCAACCTATGACAGAGATGCTCCCTCCACTGGTGGCCCTCCCTGCCCCTGGAGATCCCACCAGGGTCTCCCTAGCAGAGCCCCACAACACCATATCAAGTGGCTATAGTTTATTCACCACCATCTCCTTCCTGCTTGAGTAAAGCTCCTGGAGGGCAGGGCTGGCCTTACCATCCACCCACTCCATGCCTAGTACTGTGCTGGGGCAAAGCAAGCACTGAAGAATCTGCTAAGTTTTAAAGAACCTCAGAGAAATGATCTCAAACAGATGGCAGTTGGATCAAGTACAGATATATTCAGGCCTCTTCTCTCTCTCCTACCCTCGCTTGACCCCCATTAAAAACTCAACTCACATCTGCTGAGTACCTACTCTGTGCCAAGCTCTGCTCTAGGTATTTCAGATACAATGTGAATAAAACAAAAGAACCCCTGAGCTCATGTGGCTTACTTCTGATGAGGAAGATAATAATAATGTTAGAAAGACAAAATACTTAGTCATGTCATTAGACTAAACACTCTTCCCCATGAAACAACGACACCTATCACCTTATCAAAATATTCACAGCCCAAGAGCTGAAGCCTGTGGTCATAGCATGACCCCAGCAGCACAGGCCCACCATCTCCTTTCCAACTGACAGGGCTGGGGATTCCAGAGACCAGCTCCAGAATTATTCTGCCAAACCTAGATGTTCCTGAGAGCCCACTACCACATCTGAGGCTCATAGAAACATCCAAAAAACTGGGTAGTGCCCTCCCAGGTTCTCCTGGAATGGGCATTATAGTGTCCAGCAGCTACACTGTACATCATGTTATAAAAGAAGAATAAGATTTCTAGCTCTTAAAGCAGACTAATCATAATCATGACAGCAAGAAATAGACAGTGGCTTTGCAGTTCCACAAATCCCGAATCCTACTGCAGCCTGGGCTCTTTTCTGACCTCATCTTCTTCCGCCAGTTCACCTTTACCCGCTGTCAGTTCCTCCATACTCTCCTCTCCCCACCTGTAGGACAGAACAGCATCCTCATTTCAAACCAAACAGGAAGCACCAGGACACTTCGAAGCCTCCCTAACTGCCTACCTCAGTAATCAGGTTACTCCCTTTATTTTAAAAAAAATCATGAAGCTTGAGCACAGTTTCAAAGCTTAGGGACTTTTATTTATTCGGTGAACATTGATTAAGCTATTATGTACAAGGCATTGTGCCATCTGAAGCGTGGTGACATATGCTTTCATTCTAGAGGGCCTGAGCCTTATGGAGTCCTCAGTACCAAAGAGACCAACATGGCATCTATCCACTGCTTTCGGGGGTAGCCAAGCCTCTTAGATGAGACTAGAAACAGTAAATGATTATTTCAGGAGCTTAGAATCCATTCCTAAACCTGGCTAACCTCATCAGTAGTTCTAATGAACACATATGCCTTCACCTCCCTTTTTTACTTCTTTGCCCACTCCCAAATGTCTTCCTCTATACCTATATCCTGTTTTCCTCTGTCCTGTGTGGTTCTCTCCTATCCTATCCTCAATTCACACCCATAAAATCGCTCTCACATTAGCACACCCAGGTGACCTCAACAGCTGAAAAGAGTCAGTCAAGAAGATATGGCAGGTAGGTTTGAAGCAGAGGGTAGAGGGCAGGGGGGTTCCTTTCTAGACCATAAATCTAAACCAAATGGAAAATTAAAAACAATCAGTGAAAATACTCTAGAAACTTTTTGTTCTAGCTGCAAAACTCCCATAACCCCACCTTCTTCACAATATTGCCTGTCTCTTTGCAAAAGGAATCACAAAATTAGAAGAAAAGCCATCACCAAGCCCAGCGACAACTCTAAGAATGATATACCACTTTACATCGGTCAGAATGGCCATCATAAACAAAGCAACAAACAACAAGCGTTGGAGAGGTTGTGGGGAAAAGGGGACCCTAGTGCACTGTCGGTGGGATTGCAGAGTGGTACAACCATTATGGAAAACAGTATGGAATTTTCTAAGAAAACTAAAAATGAATATGCCTTTTGACCCAGCAATTCCACTGTTAGGAGTATATCCTAAGAACCCTGAAACACCAATCCAAAAGAACCTATGCACACCAATGTTCATAGCAGAACAATTTACAATAGCCAAGAGATGGAAGCAACCTAGGTGCCCATCAGTAAATGAATGGATCAAAAAACTGTAGAATTCCATTGTGTAATTCTATGCATAGAATTACACAATGGAATTCTATGCAGCAGAAAGAAAGAAGGAGCTCCTACCCTTTGCAACGGCATGGATGGAACTGGAAAGCATTATCCTGAGTGAAATAAGCCAGGCAGTAAAAGACAAATACCATATGATCTCACCTTTAACAGGAAGCTAAACAACAAAACAAACAAACAAGCAAAATATAACCAAAGACACTGAAATAGAGAACAGGCTGACAGGGACCAGAGGGGAGAGGGGGAAGGATTTCAGGGGAAAAGGGGAAGGATTCACAGGAACAAATATAATGGACACATGGACAAAAACTAAGGCAGGGGGTGGGTGGAAATGGGAGGGAGGTGGGGAGCACTGGGGGGTGGGCTGGGATGGGAGTAAAAGACAGAAAACTGTACTTGAACAATAATTAAAGATTTTTTTAAAGAATGATTTACCACATAAGCAGCTGCACTTCCACATTCCACCACAGCATGTGGATTTCCAACATGGTTGATCAGCAATTCCCAGTTGTCTTGGGAAACATCCCAGAATCTTTTTCAAATAAAGCAAAAACTAAATAAATGAAAGCACTAAAAGCCTTTGGCACCACACAGCAAATTCCATTACAGTGGGATGAAAGTTCCCAAATTGTTCAAATGGATTAAAAACTGAATCTGCATTCATTGTAACATTTTACATTCTGTGATAGCACAAATCACAGAGAATTAGGCAAAGTACACGGCAACAATAATAAGTTCACCTCCCCAAATCATTAACTTGCAAGTAATTGGAAATCATAAATGTCTAATGATGTATTTCTAGTGAGACATAAATTCTCTTTCTAAAATAGTTATTCATAGAGATACCCTGTCTGCTAAATTTTTACTCTACTGCTGTTCCTCCCTCAAATGTACTAGATACCTTAAGTCTAGAAAATTCCCACAGAAGCCTCCTATCGAGCATCTATTTGGACAGTTCTACCCTGTCCTATTTAGCAATAAAAGTGAAAAGGAATTAAACAGCACAGATTAGTTTAAATAGCTAGCTATAAAGCATAATGACATCTGTTTAATAAATTTTCATTAAAAAGCACAGCTCAGGATCATATGGTTCCCAGACCTGAATCAACTGGAGAGAAAGGTATCAGAGAGCATTAATTATTTTGGAGGCACTTTAACTCCCAGTTAGCCATCCCTTACCAGGGCTAAAAACCAAGCACCCCATCATTACTGTGTGGATGCACACAAACACACGCTCCACATTCAAAATAAACTAAATTTCAAATAAAGCTTCAACCTTTCCATAAAACATATCCTTTTTCATCTACTCCTTTGAGGGAGAGGGGGAAAACAGCATGCTATATATTTTTATTGAAATGGAACATTTCATTCACTTCATTCATTATATAAACAAACATTTACTCTCGGGGCAAGATGTAAATAAGACTCAGCTACAATCCTCAAGGATATAGTCAAATGGGAAAGATAAATAATTCTTTTTTTAAAGATTTTATTTACTTATCTTTAGAGGGGAAGGGAAGGAGAAAGGGAGAGAAATATCAATGTATGGTTGCCTCTCATGCATCCCATGCTGGGAACTGGCCTGCAACCCAGGCATGTGCCCCGACTGGGAATCGAATTGCGATCCCTTGCTTTACAGGCCCACGCTCAATCCACTGAGCTACACCAGCCCAGACATATAAATAATTATTTAAGTGACAGAAGACAAAGTGTTATAAACTTGAGGCAGTCTATAACACGTCTGGGTGGACAGAACTTTCATTCACATACAGAGGTCAGATGGCCTGGCTAGGGCGAGATCCCATCTAAAAAGTAGACCAAACAATGTAAGACATCATTATGTAAAACCCCAGTAAGTGGCTTTGACTTCCAACTCAGATGAAGTAGCAGGGACCACATTTACTTTCCCACCTGAAACCACAAAAATAACAGACAAAGTATTCCAAAGAACTGTTTTCAAGACATTGGGTGTCAGGGAACAAAGCACAGTGATCCCAAGGGACAGGGAACAGATGAGATGAGCCACTACCTTGAGAGAGTTTCCAGTCCAAAGAGAAGGAAAAGGGAACCCAGGCGAAGGCCAGCAGTGCCCCCTGAGTTGAAGAGACAGGGATGAGGGTCTGGGAAGACCAAGGCAGCTAGAATCCACAGGGCAGAGCATGGCAGAGGAAAAAGCTGCACAGAAACAGAATCCCAGAGATCTGCACAGGGCCCAACGCACAACGCATTAGTATGAAGGACCGAGCCAAGGCTGGAGAAAAACCACCCAGAATAATCAGAGCTAATAACTGCACAGGACCAGCAAAAGTGTCAGTTGTTACCAGCCAACAGATAGATAGATGCAGTAATTCTACACAAAATTTCAAAAAGTCGAATTCAACAATAAATTTAAAAGATGGCCACACTTGCAGAAATTGACTGCTTCCAAAATTCACACAGAAATGTAAAGGACCTAGAACAGCTACAAAGTTGGAACACTCACACTACCGGATTCAAGACTTTTCATAAATATTAACTGCCATCATCAGGGCAGCATGGTGGTGTTGCAAATAGAGTGAGCACAGCAGTGGGACTGGTCAGGGAGTCCAGACACAGACCCACATGCACGGACAATGGTTTTTGCCTAACGTTCCAGAGCAACTCCTGAGGAAAGGACAGTCTTCTCAACAAATGACGCTGGGACAACTGGATATGCATATACAAAGTTTTTGAAAATACACTTCATTCCATAACATTCATCGTATACAAAAATTAACTCAAAATGGATCATAGATCTAAATGAGAAACCTAAAACTATGAAAATTTAAAATAAAACATAAAAGAAAACCTTTGTGATAATGGGTTATGCAAATTTTTGTGTTTGTTTATTGTTGTTGTTTTAGCTATGCTACCAAAAGCATGATACGTGGAATGAAATGGTAAGGTGGACTTCATCAAAATTTAAAACTTCTCTTCAAATGACACTGTTAAGAGAATGAAACCACATGCCATAGACCAGGAGAAATATGTGTGCTCGCACATCTGTTAAGGTACTTGTACCCAGAATATCTAAGGAACTCTAGAAAATCAGTAATAAAAACAAAATCTAAAAAACAAAATATGATAAAAAGTTTAAACAGAAACTTTAAAAAGATAAACAGATGATAAATAAGCACACTTTAAAGGATGATCAGTATCATTTATCATTAGGGGAATGCAAGTTAAAACTACAGAGAGATGCCACTATATACTTCAAAATGGGTAAGATTTGAAAGCGTAGACAAGGTTCTAGAGGAGCAGGAACTTCCATGTAAGATGGGAAACAGTCTGACTATTTCTTAAAAGTTCAATGCACACCTACTCTGCGATCTACCCATTGTGCATCTAGGTATTTAGAGAAGTGAGAGGATATGCCCATACAAAGAACTATGCATGAATGTTCAGAATAGTCTTACTTGGAAGAGCTGAAATTTGGAAACAATCCAAATGTCCATCAACAAGAGAATGGATGAACTGTGTTCTATCCATATAATGGAATACACTCAGCAATAAAAAGGAATGAATTATTGATATAAACTGCAACATGGAGGAGTCTCTAAACAATTATGCTGAGTGAAGAAGTCGGCTGAAAAAGAATACACAGTATATCATCTGCTTCACGTAAAACTCGGGAAAGACGCAAACTAATCGACAGTGACATAAGGCAGGTCAGTGGTCACCTAGGGAAAGATGGGTGGGAGGGCCAGGAGGGCAGTGTTATAGAGATGCACAAGGACATTTTTGGGTGATAAATATGTTTATTTTCTTGATTATGGTGATGTTTTCACAGGTGCATGCATATGTCAAAATTTACCAAGCTGTACACTTTAAATATATGCAGTTTATGGCATGTAAATTATATTTTATAAAGCTAATTTTTAAACTTTTAGAAAGTGTAAGTAAGTATAAAGAAGTGGAGATTCATGAGCAAATCTGATGGGCACTTTGCCCATTTTATTTATGAGGGAATTCAGAGTCACTTGCCAGGTAAACTTTACTTTAGCTCTATCAGGCACCAACATTGAGCACCAACATTTTCACTTGCAGGAAAAGGAAAAAAAAATCGATGGATGTGCCCACTGTGCTTTAACTACGAAGTCAGTGCAATTCCGCAAAGGACACTCTTCAGAAGGAAGAAGTGTCCTGCCCCTTCCTCAATACTTGTTTACTGCGTGGTACATGACAGCATTTATAGAGAGCCCTCAGGTAGGCGGGAGTTTCTGGCGGGGAGGAAGAGTGCTTTCGCTGACATCCTTGCACAGCTCAGGGAGGAGGGTTGCTTGGCACTTCCACAGAGGCCATCGCTTCCCATACTCGCCTATCCACTCTAAACATCCAGCTGGGCCTGCACTCCTAAATTCCTGGTTCATGTACACTTAAAGAAATGAAAAAGGCTTCATTTCAAAGTTAAAGTCAACTCAAGCAAATTTCCTGTGCAATACAAAAAAAAAAAAAAACAGTTTTAAAGCTCGAAACAAAAACATACATTTCAAATACACTGATCAGCAGTGCCAGAAAAATCAGACCTTCCGACTCCAAGCCCAGTCTTCTCCCAGCACAGCGCCTGCTCAGCCCTTTCCAATCCCAGGAAAGCCTGTCTTTCTGTCAGGCTTCCTTCTTATTTTGAGCTTTGGCCCATCAGTGTAAAGCGAATTATTTTTCAAGCTTTTATTTTAAATATTCATCTTCTTGAAGTAGGTCACTCTTCTATGAGCCTCGGCTTCTCTTTGAACTGATTCCCTGTTCCTCCCTATCTCTCCTAATAGGAACGCGTAATGCATTCAAAGTGTGAAATCCGATTCCAGTTAATTTTATTGATTCCTTTCACAGCCTCCTTATTTCGTATGCTAATTCATGTTTATTTCAAAAAGAGAAAACAAAACAGCCTTTTTGGAGGAAATGCCTTCAAAATTTGTAAAGAGCCACCACATTTTTATTCAATTATGAATGAGTTATACAATATTTAAATCACTCACTGGAAATAAAGGCATGTTTTAATCCATTTCAGAATGCCCCAAATGTCCTTAGATAATATGACCTCCTTTTTGAAAGTGAGTGAATGACAGAGATGATGATAAAATAAACACTGTGTCCCACCCGCATGCACATTCACCAGGCCACCCAGTTGTTTAATATGTGTTTCCTCTGTCATTCCTGTTCCCTCGTTGAGTTTTGTACTGCAAACAGAATACACAGGGCAAGTCCCACTCAAGTGCATTTCTCCACTACTTCCCTTCTCTACAAATACTTCTCTTATTTTGAAAGGGGACAAGTATGTGCATTTTTTCCCTGCATAATTCACCACCACGCCTAGGAACAGCCTGCCAGACACAGGGAAAAATTGTCCTGCAAGGTTGAACCAGAATGGCCTGGGTCCCCTCCAACTCTTTCTTGCTTCTTGAAAATGTTCTGTTTCAATTACAAATCCACTGATTCTAGAGTGACCAACTTTCTCACCAGTAATGGACTAACCCCGTAGTAATGGATTCTGTAAGGAAAGATGAGTCTCTAAAATGTGCTGAGTGTCATAATCAAATCAATCCTGGAATTGCTTCCAAAATCACAACTGTTCAAATTCAAGCCCTAGAAGGCCACCACAGCACCCCCTTTCGTGCATGTCACCTTCTTACACCCATCCCTGAACGGGGTGATTTACTACTGCCTGGCCTATAGCTAACAGGCTTTCAGATTTGGTGTTTCTGAAAGAAGTCATTTCCTTCTAAATCATTAATAATTCATCATTTAAATGGCAGTAATTCTGTCCTCATCATAAATAAATGCCAAGAAACTACCTTCATCATCTCCCACAAGAATCTGAGCTAGAAGAAATAGCTCTTTCCGAAAGAAGGAAATATGACTCCATATTCCAGAATCCCTGGCTGGCTAATGAATGAGTGGGGACAAGACTGTAACTTAAAAGCTGGTGAGTTCCATTTTCTGTTTTCTTCTTCCCTGTAGCCAATCAGTCACCAAGAACATTTTATTGACAGAAAGGGTCTTCTTTCTCCTCTTCAACAATCGCCTTGGCAAAGCCTCTTGCCTCCCTTCTCTTCCTACTCTGAGATCAAGCCTGAATCCATAATTGCACATTCAGCTGTCTACTTGACCTCTCCACCTGGATGTTTAATGAACATCTGAAACTCAATGCGTCCATTGTTGGATGTTTCATCTCCTTCCCAAACTACTCTCTTACATGTCTTCCCTGTCTCTGTGAATGACAACTCCATTCTTCTAGTTGGTTAGATCAAAAACATAAGTCATCCTTAAGTGCTTTCTCTCCTATCCTTTATTTCATTCATAGATCATCACCAGAGCTATCTTCAAAATATATTCAGGACATGACAACTTCTCATAACCTCCACTATTCAAAACAGGTCCAAGCCACCATTTCCATCTTCCCTTGCCTGGATTATTGCAATAGCCCTCTAAATGCTTCCAGTATGACTTTCACCCATGTCCCTTACACCATCATTTGCACGCAGCAGAATGATCATTTCAAAGCATTTGAATTGGAGCATGTGCCTGCTTGAGCTCAAAACCTCCTAAAGCCTCCCTGCATCACTCAGAGCAAAAGCTTTAAAACAGCAGTACAAGCATCCTCTCCTCCAGAAGCCTGTAGCAGCTCATCTGTTGCAGCAGTCTCTCCTCTGTGCATGTGTACAACATCCGTTGCACACCTCCACCAGCACTGACAATGCCACATGTGGCTTGCTGGTGTCCCCCATTGGAATGTGAGTATCTTATGGGTTCTTTCTCTTAAAACACACAACACATTGTAGGTGCTCAATAAGTGTCCATGAAATGAATGAATGCAATGCCAGTTTAACGGCTGAATCACACAGCCACACTGAGTCTGTTGCTTAGAAGGGCCCTGCACTTGGTTTAATGTTCTGCTGTCACCATCTTGAAATTGTTACTAATTGTTGAACAAGGTGACCAGTATTTGTTTTTTATTGGATCCCACAAATTACATAGCTAGTCCTCGATGGATGGATGGATGAATGGATGGATGGATGGACTCAACATATGCACTGCACTACTAAATGTCAGAATATCACGTCACACCTTTCAGGGGAAATTGTCTGACAAAGAAATTTTATAATTAGCCAAAGCACATATGTGTAAAGCTAAAAACAGACCTACAAGACCTCTGAAAATCTACCATATGTGTACTTTTCCTCCGGGAATGTTGCTGGTCTTTGAAAGACAAACAAAATTAAAGTTCCAGTATACGGACCTGATTACCAGAAAAACACATAGCATCTTTCAAAAGAAAAAAGGAAGAAAAGAAATGATGAGGATTAATATGATCACATAATTAATACAACGTGGCAATGGTTCAAATACAGGTATAACATTAGAGCAGAACAGACACGTCAGAAACATCCTCACTCTTTCTATACATAACAACTGAGTGCATGATAAAGATGGGTCATGAATCAGGGGAACACGGCATTACTCGAGCAATGGAGTTGACATAACTAAAATAAATGGAAAAGACTGAATTAGAATGTCAACTCCCAAGTATAATTCCTAATTATAATACCCATGTATATTTTCAGTTATATGCTAAAAATGTGACTTAATTTTAAAATAAAGGCAGAAAAATATATGTGAATATTTTTTCAAACATTGAATAATAGAAAACTTTACAAGATTAAATTCTCTATGAAAATACCCCATCCAAAAAATTAACAACATTAGAATGTAAGCAATGAGTTTGGAAAGCGTATTTGTAATAAATGTTGAAGACAAAGATAATTTCTTCACTACATAAAAAAGTACATGCAAACGAACAATTGAGTTAATCAACAAAAAACTCTGTTTTTAATAGCTGAATCAGAACTTTAAATTTAAATGAGAACTAAAAATGCAAATGCAAATAAATAATATTTGGAAAAATATTCATTCTTACTACCAATCAAGAAAATGCAAGCTAAAATAGGAAAATGTGATTATTTATCAAATTAGCAAAATGTTATAAATTGTGATATCTATTCATTGTGAAAGAGGATAAGGCAACAGAAGGATTTGCATGCCTTGCTAGTGAAATTATAACTGAATACAAACCTAATGGAAACCAGTTTGGCAAAACATATCAAAAGCCTTTAGAAAGCCCATACTTTTGGCCTAATAATTATACATGAGGCTGTTTCTATCTAATACTAGATATAAAGTTTTACATATAAAGGTATTCATCACACCATTATTTAGAATAAATATTTGTGCCCTGCCTGGTATGGCTCAGTGAATTCAGTGCCAGCCTGCAAACCAAAGTGTCACAGGTTGAATCCCTAGTCAGGGCACATGCCTGAGTTGCAGGCCAGGTCTTCAGTTGGGGGCACATGAGAGGCAACCACACGTTGATGTTTCTCTCTCTCCCTTCCCCTCTCTAAAAATAAATGAATAAAACCTTTAAAAATATTTTAAAAGAACAAATATTTGAAAGCAATCTACATCTTTGCCTATAGTGAAGTGAGAAATTGACTTATGGTCAAACCATTGCAAAAAAACCATACAACAACTAAATTTAATGTCTATAAGGAGTTTAGTAAATAGGGAAATATTTATATTAAAAGAAAACATAAAATACAAACATTTATATGGGAGTGTGATGTTAAAGATGCAAAAATGTTTACAGGGGAAAAAAGCAAAGCACTGCTATTTTAATGCTGCAAAATGATAACCATTTTGTTTTTTAATTTCTACTTTCCCTGTTTTCCCAATGTATCACAATGAACATGCTAATTTAATACAATGAATACTCTCTTAGCTGATGCACAGACTGGCTGGCTGTTCCCATCACCTCTGACAGAGTGAAGACAGATGCCGGGCACGCTGGCAGCGTGGCTGGAAGCCCCCCTCCTGTCTCATCTACCTGCTTCTGCTCTCGGCAGTTGGGTTGCATACCTGCCAACAGTCCTTTTTTTTTCTTTTTCATGCCAGCTGTGCTTGTTACTATAATTACGTAATTCTATTAAATTACATAAATTGATGACATTGTGAGCGAGAAAAAAAAGAGGATTACTGTTGCAGTAAAAACCAAGTTGAATGCTTTAGAATGACTCCACACAAAAAAAAGGCTAGAAAAAGGAAAATATGCAACTAGGTGTGGGCAAGACAACCACATCAAATTTACAATAATTTATAGAATAGAGATTTCTGCATACCGCATCACAAAGTTGCCTTCTTAAAATCAAGGGTATCGTGCAGCACAGGCTGAAAAAGAGCAGATCTTGGAAGCAGAAACAATTTCAGAGTCAATCCCTGTAAGACGGAGCCACACACAGAAAAGGCAGCAGGGGAAACAGTATGGAGGAGACGGGAATTACCAGGGGTGGGCCACGGGTAGCCACTGAGTGTTAGAAGAAGAATGGGGCACTGGCTTGTAAAACCAGCAGATTCGTACGATGATGAACTGATTTAGGAAACACCTGAAGAGAAGCCAGTTTTACATTAAAAGGTAAAAACTGTACTCATGGTGCACAGAACAAAATATATTCACCCAGAGCTAGCTTACCAAACAAAAGACAGCCCAGATGGCAGGAGATGAAGGCGTGGTGTAGGCAGAATGGGAGGTACTGTAAGCCCCAGAGGGGCACCAGCAGCCTTGGCCACAACAACTGCAGTAACACCCCTTGATCAAGAAGGTAGATCTCATGCCATGTTCTTACCACAATAAGAAATAGAAGACGATCGAGTTTTGAAGGTACATTTTAAAATCTTGAAATTAAAGAGGCAAACACCGGTAATAAAGTTAATGGAGTGTAGGACAGGAAAGGGAGTAGAGGGGATGGGAGAGGTGAGGAGAGACTGGGAGGGGAGGGGAAAGGAGCAGAGGGGTGGGTTTACAAGAAGCCAGGCAGGTATCAGACATCCCACATGAATAAACTCATGTAATTTCCCAACAGCTCTATGAAATCAGTAATATTTTTACAGATGAAGATATTGAGCCCTGGCTGGTGTGGCTCAGTGGACTGAGTGCTGGCCTGCAAACCAAAGGGTCGCTGATTCAGTTCCCACTCAGGGCACATGCCTGGGTTGTGGGCCAAGTTCCCAGTGGGGGGTCATGTGGGATATTCCTCTCCCTCTCCTTCTCCCTCTCTTCCCCATCTTTAAAGATAAATATGTAAAATATTTTTTTTTAAAAAGACATTGAAAGTAAAGGTGATATCCACCCTCCAAGAAGTGGTTCAGAGGCATAAGGGCTTGAAAGCTTCTGCCTGGAGGAAAGGACTAAGAAGTACTTCAAAGCACAGATGTCAGTCATCCCAGTGGCTCCCAGCTGCTCACCAAAACCACACACTGAGCTTTTGCAAAGTAAGGATTTCCAAGTCAAGTCCCACCCTGTATCTGCAAAATGTGAACCTCCAGGATGAAATCTGGGAACTGGTACTCAGACAGACATGAGAACCACTGGTCTATTGCATCCCATGGTCTTCAGTAAGTATAAAAGCTGTAGGCTGTACGTGTACCCAACTTAACACAAATAAAAATGTTCTCACTCTGAGAAAAGTGAGATGTTGATTTGTTCTTTCTGTTATAAAACCATAATTCAGACAAGCCTCTTACTTCACACCCTACTTAACTGGAATAAAAATCTGCAGTATTTGTTTAAACTTCCGAAGAATAAGGTGCTCTGTAGTTTTGTAGTATATTCTTTGTAGAAGCACCAGCTTCTCCAGGTTCTATAAAAAGTAAGCAATTATTTGTCTCCTGTAGAAATGGGCTCTGTCAAGTGTGCCTTTGTCTCTGCTGAGACCTGAAACACTGCCTTGTCCAAAACTTTGGTTCGAGGGTCACGAGACTGCACAGAATGTTGTGTGTTAGCTAAGCTAAGTGATGCCTTTATGGGAGGGAGCCATCGCAGTCCAGCCACACTTCTTTCTCCCACCTAAACAGAGCAGCAGTGCACAGGGGTCCAGACAAAGTCATAAACTCAGCTAAAAGATGCCTTATGGTTGGCCAACCTAACGCCCTCTGCCATAGTTACGCTGTTATCCACATCCTATCAGTGGCATATAAATCCAAAACTGAGAAACAATATTCACTACTCACTCTTACATCCTTAAAAAGTCTTCAGCACAGTGCCGGGTACTTCAGGCAAGTACACAATAAGTCTTAGCTATTGTTATATTTATTACTAGTAGCACTGTTACCATCATCATTATCATTAGGAATTCCCTATTTCTTATGGTTAAGAGAATAAAAAAAACTCTTCATGAAATATAAGCATACAGGCCTAGTGATCCAGTTATTTATTGCTATATAACAAACCACCCCAAAAGTTAGTGGCTTGAAAGAACAACTACATTTCTTTTTCTAAAAGATGTTATGTATTTGTTTTTTAGAGAAGGAAAGGGAGGGAGAAAGAGAGGGAGAGAAATATCATTGTGTGGTTGCCTCTTGAATGCCCCCATACTGGGGACCTGGCCCAAAACCCAGGCATGTGCCCTGACTGGGAATCAAACCAGTGACCCTTTGGTTTGCAGGCTGGCACACAATCCACTGAGCCACACCAGCCAGGGCACGGCTATATTTCTTTTGCTCATGAATCTGCAGTTTGGGCAGGGCTTGGGGCTGGGGACTGCTCCACTTGGCACCAGCTGAGGAGGCTTGGGGCAGTAGGGGGGTGGGTGGAGTAGACTGAAGCTCGATTACTCACATGTCTGGAACCTGCACTGAGAAGACAAAAACAGTTGGGAGCTGGAATGACTGAGACTTCTTGGACACGTCTGTCTATATATTTAGCTAGAGAGCTAGCTCTAGCTCTAGTGCGCGCTCTCTCTCTCTCTCTCTCTCTACCTGGTCTCTCCCAGCATGGTAGCCTCAGGGTTGCCTGACTTCTGACTTGGTGGCTCAAAGCTTCAAAGATTCACATCCCCAGAGATGCCATTGCCCTTTATGGTCCAGCTTTGGAAGTCGGTCCACATCATTTTTATTGAATTTTATGCACTGGAAGCAAGTCATTGAGGCCAGCCCATAATAATCAATGGGAGAGGAATTAAACTCTACATCCTGCTGTGAATACTGTCAAAGAATTTGCAGATGTGTTTTTAAACCACCACGCCTAGGAAAATCATTTCTCATTCCTTTAGATTGAGCTTTTTATTGCTGCCAAAGTATGCAAATCTAACCGGTCTTGGCCAGCCATTGTTCACAGGAAAAGACAATCTCTGAATCATTGACTCTACCTATCTGATGCATAAAATTACAGAAGTTGAACACATTTCAGATCTTGTCTAATTTTCATCAAGGAGAAAACTGAGTCCTGGGGAAGCTAAAGGGTTTTGTTTCAAGGAACAGTAATGATTCTGCCTAGCATTGCTATGGTATCAACAAAATTATTTATCAGCATTCTCCTATATTTACTGGCACTCTTCAAAGTACTCTTCAAATAGTATCTTGCACAGTCTTTATCATAGTTATAAGAGTAGCACCCATCTTTCAGATGGGTAAATGAGAGCTTAACAATGTCATGTGAGTTGCCCAAAATCCAAGCTTTGGCTTGGCTTTGTTAAGTAGCCAGAGGAAGTCTGAGATTCCCTTTGTCTAACTTGAAAGTCTGTGCTCAGTCTATTGCATGGCATCCCCCAGAGATCAGCTGGTTAGGGAAGTCTCGCTGGTTAGGGGATCAGGGCTGCAACCTCTGGCTCTTGTCTGGAATTTACTGCTACAGAACTTTCTCTACTGAAAATTAGGCTTTCAACCAAACCATCCCTGAGAGGTACCCATGAACTTACACTCTAATGAAAATGCACACAGTTAACACTAGATCCTTTCTTGTGGAGAAGAGGAAGGACAGATCTGGATTCCCAGGGGCCTGAGGTTTTCAAATCCCTAAAAAGGGAGCTGGAGCACCCACCAAGTAGTGATGCTGGAGGGGCTACAAGCCCTTCACTGGCTGCAGTGGGAGCAAGCCAAGATCTGAGTGAGGAGGATGAGGAGGAAGAAATGAGAGCAGCCTACTCCTCCCCAAGTGTCTGTCTATGAGTAAAGGCTACTGGAGAGCAGTAACAGACAAGAGTTTAATTCAAACCACCCATTAGTAACTACTGTTTAGCTTTTGTTTTCACCAGAACTGCTTTGTGCAAGTAAACACTGGCCAAGAGTTCTTATATCATCATGATTGTTCACCTTCAGCTAATGAAGGAGGAAAAAAGCTCTTGAAAAGATATTTCATGAGATTTGTGTGTTTTAATATTGTTCTCAGCCCCTTTCTTCAAATCTCCTGGAATCAGTTCAACAACTGGAAGATGGGTAGGCAGGAAGGAAGACTGAAGTGCATTTTAGAACAACTTGGCAAATTAGCAAAGTTTTTAGCATCATTAAGAGCTCTTAAATATTCTTCCCCAAACTACATTTTTATCTTGTGAATGCATTTCAGTAATGACTCTAAAGGAAACTGTGCAAGTTTGGCACAAACATAAATGTTTGCATGATTTAAAATTCAGTGGTAGCAAAGATCATGATGTTCTTTAAATTGCTAATTCTTAAACTAACCTTTTTGGTTTGTCTCATCTTGAAAAAATGCCAGTTCCTATCAGCAGAGGCTGTAGTAAAGACAATGCATATATTATTTAGTTGTTTATAATTGCAAACAACTTAGCTGTATTTCAATACTTAACCCTCAGCTCCAACACAGAGCATAAGTAGGGTATGATTATAATCATTCCATCACTCTGTAAATAGAACAATAGAATATTGCAATGCAAGACTATTTTCTTAAAGCCAGCAGCAGAGCAGATAGAGAAGCTGGTCTAGAATGAGGAACTTTCAATCTAATGCCATTACCCCACATCACTTACTGTGTAGCCTAATCAGTATCTGCTGATCATATTAATCAAGGACAAAAACCTACAGTAGATAGACTGGAAATGTCACTTAGGACACAAGTGTTCTAACCCTGCCTAACTGAATTAGGATAACTAATACCAGCTGCTGTAACAGATAAGCTCCAAAATCTCAATAGTTTAGCATGAGAGTTCAATGCACAGAGACATCAAGGCAGAGCTAAGGAGGGCAGTGCTCTGCTCCATGCAGTCATTCTGGGAATGATGATCATTTTGTATGCCACCCAGAGGTGGACCCCAAGGCCACCATAGAAAGGTAAAGAGAGAAGGCATGGAAGACCCCACGGGAGTTTATGTGATCTAGGCCTGACAGTGGCAAACACCATTTCCACCCATCCTTCAATGCCCAGAAGTCTGTCATGTCATATGGACACACCTAAGTATGGGAGACACTAAAGATTACCCCTGTGCGAAAGAGGAAAAGTCCACAGTGAACACAGCATTGCCTCTGCCATCCCAGCTAGAGACAAGGGTAGTTCTTTGCTGCCTGATGTCAACCTCACTAATTCAGACCCTGATCTGATATCAATGATACCATAAAAAAGCTTTGTCCCCTATATTCAAGGAAGTTCAAACTAAAGTTCAACCCCAGATCAGAGGCGGTGAACTGGAATGAGAAGAAGGGTGCACCAGAGCCAAAGGGCTTCCCTTCTGGACACAAAGGAAACACACTAGCCATCTGCATTAGCTCTATGTTGACACACAAGCTCTAAAGCTGCCTATACACACCTTTAGGGCCTGGACCCTCAGCTGGATGGCATGGTTGTTATGCAAGGCATGGTACCCATTAAAAAAATGACCATCACAAGACTATACTCGATCATACCCAATTAAAGCTACCAAGATACCAATATAATGCATATCTGATTGGAGGGAGGGCACAGGACGGAAGCCAGAGACAAAGCCAGCCTGAAGCCTGCTGAGAGTTGCCCAAATGAAGAAGAAATTAACAATGTGCACTTGTCAGCATTCTTATTGTGCTCATTTCCTTGCAAATATAAGCAAAGCCTTTTAATTAACTTAATATCAATTTCACTTTTCTCATATTTTGTTTTAATTATGGGCTAGATTTAAAGCTCACACAGCATAAATTACAGCCCTAAAATGAACAGCTTTATGACTTTACACACTAGTAACGGCTAAACCTGAGGGAAGTGAGGTTCCCTGCCACCATCCTGTCACAGCGCACCCCTCTCCAATCCCTGCACCAGCCCGTGCTGGTCAAGACTGAGTTCCTCACCCAGGAGTCAGCGAGTGCCAGCTTCACAAAGGAAGACCCAGAGAGGCAGCTGGTGGGTGTCTGTTCTGGGTCAGTATTAGTCTATAGATAGCAATGCTATCAGCTAGAAATGCTAGGGAGCTCTCATCTGCAGCCCTACTACTTGCTGCAGTCCACACAGACATTTCTCAGATTGCAGCTATGTTGAGGCCAGACCAGCCCTTGGGGTTCTTATTATGATTGCAAGAAGCACCTCAGCAACAACCAGCAGGAAACTTTAATCTATGAGATGTCTTCAAGTCAAATCCAAGTTAACCAGAATTCCCAAGGAATTGAGTATTCTAGTTAATTCAGTTTCTAGTAGCAGAGTCCTGCTTCATTTTATAATTCATTAAAAATGTACTGGGGATATAGAGAAGATGTGGATTCCCAATGCAAATACTATTTCTTCTCCCCTCTGTGGCCTCCACTATATTTACTCTCTCTGGAAATCAACTATTTTCTTGAAGGCTGGTCAGGGACACTTCTGCAGATTTTCTTTTCTAATTAAACAACAGGAGGAGATGTGGCCAGTGGTACAGTACTTTCTACCCTGTATAAAGATGCAATGACTGGAACTACAGCAGCCATCTTGCAACCATGAAGAACAGATCACAAGAAAAGACGTTATAATGTCATCATAATGACCTCATGATTCTGAACCTATCCTATCATTACTTCTGGGCTTGTTAAGTGAGAACAAGTTCCCACTGATGAATTAATTCTTCAATGACCTAGAGAGGGATTATTTTAAATGAATAAAACTTACTGTCCTGCAAAGTATTGAGTCTGACCATGTCACCAATTCATTATAATGCAAGACAGAGATAAACAAGCACTAAAAGAAGACCCATGCAAAGCAGAATCTAAAGTCCAGAAGAAGGAACAATTAATTCAGACACAGTGACCAGGGAATGTTTCAGGATAAAAAGGGCTTCTGAATCTGGTCCTTGGAGAATGTATGAGATTTTAATAAGATGGGTGGATGGGTATTATTTATAATCTGATAGCTAAAGGACCCTAAAGTCTTGTAGCTCTCATTTTTACATCTGTAAGCTTTGGTCCCTAAAAAAAGAGTAGGACGGGAACCCTGGTCTCCTGACCATTAGTTCAATACTATTTCTACCAGGGAGAGACAGCACCTAACAAGCCACGGGTAGCCATAATACACCGCTCAGTAAACGCTAATCACACAATTAGCCATTGTAGCTGAGTCTGAGGTAGAGGGAGGCCCTTGTAGAACCCGGCTCCCTATTAACTGTCAGCACACTCGGATGTTGGTGTCTGGATGCGGCCGCCTGTAATTACGGCAGCGGTTTATTACTCATGCATGGCAAGGCTGAGGATCTGCAATGACAGGAACATTATTAAAAGCAAAAACTTCTCTATCAGTAGGTAAGCCGATTGTCATCCACATGTTAGAACAGTCTAAAGACCTGTGAGGAGCAATAATGAAGGCAGAGGAAGGTCTTTCAACCAAATGAATCCTATATTTTTTTAAGTATTTCAGGCAACAGAAAAGGAGGGAGAAAGGGAGGGAACAAAGGAAGGAAGAAAGGAGGGAGGGAGGCTCTCCTGCTGGGGTAGCCGAACAATTTATCTGCTTTTTTGTGGTTCCTCTTTCTCATGGTCAAAGGCTACCCCATGGGAAGTTGGCTCCCCTGAATTTCTTGGTTTCATCTTCTGGTCCCTCAGCAACTGCTGAGGAGTCAGCTCCTGCCCTGCAACAGGCCCAGCATTGCAGCTGAATCCAGAAGGGGCAGGAGGACTCAGGTGCCTGGCAATAGCCTCAGAAGGCAGACCCATGTGGTGGTTGCAGCAGCCAGAGCTGGGACAAAGCTTGGTTTGGAGCAGATAGTTCCTCTGCTCTCCTCACCAGGGCCTCCCACAGACTCCCTCCAGCCCATCTACTTCCTCTTTGGCTTGGGAAGGCCGGAGAATAGAAAGTGAGGCCTATCACCAGGTGCTAGACAAACAGGCCCAGCTAAGCCTGCAGAACATGCATCCTCAAGGCACCAACCCCTGCCATGAGGGAGCCTTCTTCTGGAATGAGCTGATTAGGGAGTCACTGGGGGGACAGAGCAGAGGACACAGAGGTGAGAACCCTGGAGAAGCTGATAAGGGAACTCCTGGCTGAACATGGAAGGATGGAGACAAAGGGCATGGCTGGGGGATGGGGTGCCCCCATGAAGTTGGGGTGGTGGCAAGCTGGAGGGGAGCACTCAGGTCAGAGCTCTTGAAGGCTGATTCAGATTTTCCAAAGGGAGCAGTTCCAGGTGCTAACTCTTAGCTTGGGATATGGTCCAGGAGGGGGCCTCTGAAATGAGGTGTACCTGGGATCACTGAAGGTCAGAAGGCTGGTTGAGTCCTGAACCAGAGTCTCATCTGGGCCAGTGACTCCAGCACTTTACACCCAACTCCTGAGTTCTAACCCACTGTCCCACCTGTCCGAGCATAAGCTGAACCCCAACATCAGGTCTCCAGGTGCTCTCACTACCTGCCTCCTCTGGTCCATGTGTCGAAACTGTCGTATTCTCCTGTTCAAGTACAATACTCAATGGTTAAGCACCTACTGTGTACAAGTTCAAGCCTCACCATTTCCATTTCATAATCATTCTAATATTCTTCTGGGATCTAGTGTATGCTACAAACCTATCTTTCCAACCAGAGCACAAATGTCTAGTTGGGCGTAATGTCTGTACCTCTCTGTAATCTGGGCCTATGCCCAGCAGTGTGGACATGCTCACTAACAGGTGTGAAGGATCAACATGCTCTGTAATGAGACTTGACAGGTACAGGCTGCCATGGCCTCTTAGGCCTCAAAAGTGATGACTGAAAGGCCTCACCATTATAAGTAAGTGGGGTGCATGGGGAGGTGGTTAGAAAGGAAAAGGAAACAGAGTTGGCCTCAAACATACATGAAAAGAAGGATCTCAAGTTAATTCAGAGTCCAAGCAAGTCAAAGAAGAAGGACCTCCTCTCACTCCTCTTGAGTCCTCTATGTCAGAGAACAATGACCACCCTCTGCCACCACGCAGGGCTAGCTGCCCAGTCACTCATTCCAGAAAGATTTGCTAAGCACCTACTATGAGCCAGTACAGTTCTCAGCATCAGGGATATGACAAGGAGCAGGTATGCAAGGTTCCTACCTTTAAGCAGTTGGCATTCTCCCAGCTGCCATGCATTGGGCCCCATAGCTCATGCAAGACACTTTGAATCCTGATTCACCCCAAGTTAGAACAACCCTGCTGCACAGTTGAGAGGTGAAGTGATCTACCCAAGGTCACACAGGTAATAAACAATACAACAAAAACCAAACCCAGTGTGCCTGACCCCTAACAACCTTTCTTCTAAAATTATATTCTTAAAGAGTGGGAGGCTGTCTAATCTTAGGTCCTCTCTCCACTTGATGTGGGCCTCACTGTGCCCACATTCCTTCTTCCCCTTGTTGTTAGGTCTAATTACTGAGCCTTCTTCCTGTCCACAAAGGACACTCCTGATTCAGCAAAACCAAAGGTCGAGGGGGTTTGGATTGCCTCCTAGAGAAGGATACTGGCGGCCTTTCCTGGGTACTGATGGGCTGGGCTCAGAGGGTGCCTGCAGCACACACCCAGGCCAGTACAGATGTTCCTGCATCAGAGGACTGTCCAGAAACTGCCTTCCCCATCCCTTCAGGAGGAACTGCTGCCTCCAAGTGCTGTCAGTCTGTCAGTGGTACATAAAGTGAGCCTCCCTCCAGTGCCCAGGCCCTGGCTTCCATGACTGAGCCTTTCTCACACCTGGGCCCCACGGAGCCCTGCTGAAATCCTGCAGGCAAGAGAAGAAGACCCACACTGCCCTGGTTCCTCTGATGCTCATTGCAGTGATGGATTTTCATACCAACATTGGCCCTCTGCTTCTCCCTCTTACCTCCTTCCCACAGGAAATGCTGGCACCACCGTGCCCTGCAGCCCATAGGAGCACATCTATATCCCAGCAGGAAAGAGGAAACAGCTGTGGGCCAGTCCGGCATCCATGAAGAGATGCCTTCAAACATCATCCCTCTTTTTCTGATCCCACCCTGGAGGCCTATACAGCAAATCTCTACCTCTGACCCTCTGCGACAACTCACTTTTCCTGTCTGGTGGGTTTGGCTTCTGTGTCAGGCTGGGTGGGCTGCCCTTGGGTTATTTAGGGACGTTTTGCTTTTCTGTGGCTCAGACTCTAGACTTGTCTACCTATGTAGCTTGGAGGCAGGCCTAGGATAGGTAATTTTGACTTTTCTCCATTCCCACAAAGACTTTCAATTTCTTCAAGGAACCCTGCTTCCATTCAATATCCTTCTGAAATCTAAATTTGTAACCTAACCTGAATTGATTGCACTTCCACTTATGACAGAGCTGCCCTGGGCATGGTGAACAAAGCAGTGAGTGATGTGTGCCTTTTCCATTCATTGCACGGGGGCTCTGATGGGGGACAGGATTGACAGCCAGAGCTCAGGGCTTGCGTGGGGCAAGTGGAACATCACACGCCTCCATTGCCTGCCCCTAAACCTCTCCGGAGGGTGCTGGACTGGGGGAAAAGTACCCTGGAATTCAGAAAACTTGGCTCTGCCCTTCACTGGCTGTGTCATCTAAGCTAAGTCACTTTGGATCCATTTCTCACCTTTCTCAGCTCTAAAATGACAGAAACAAATAAAATTCTCAGAAGGTGATAGAAAGCCAAAAGTCATGGATACAGTTGCATGGGAATTCTAACAAGAAACCCGCCTGTCCCGAGGTCCATTTTCCTAATGCTGGTGCCAAACCACCATGTCACCATTTTCAAAAATAGTTTAACACATTATTATTTTCTTTTGTGTGACTTTATTCAGATTTTCCTAATTCTTTACAATAAATACAAATTAGTTTTATTCTACAGAAAAAGAAACAAAACATATTCATGTTATAAAATTACATCTTCAAAGAAGACATACTGGACTGTGCTGGTCCCTCATCTGGATGACTGCTTCACCTCCAAGCTCCTCACAGGGATCGGATGCCCTTCAGTCAAGCAGATGAAGGACGAGAGCAGCCTCAAGGTGGTACAGGCAAGATGAGGCAGGCAAGATGGTGTTGGCAAGATGTGCAGACACAATAATGCGGGCAAGATGGCTTCCTCACACTCGGTCTCCCCGGCTAAGGCTTTCCAGCTTCTTCCCCTGACCACATTCACCCAACCCAACTCAGCCTTTATGGTGTCGAGGTTATTTCTCCTGTGGCTGCCAATTACCTCCTAAAACTAGCTCCCATCCAATCAATCAACCAATAAACCTTAGATGACCACATTATGGGCCAGGTGCTGTGGCAGACGCTGATCACCTTAATGGAGGACAGAAACCTACAATAGATAGTCTGGACTGTCACTTAAGAAAACAAGTGTTCTAACCATGCCTAGTGGAACTAGTCAGGGTAATTAACACCAGCTGCTATAACAGATAAACTCCAAAATCCCAATGGTTTAACAGATGCTCCAGTGCACAGAAACATTGAGACAGAGCTAGGGAAGGTAGTGCACTGTTCCACGCGGTCACTCAGTGACCAAGGATCATTTTGTATGCTGCCAAGAGGAGGACTCCAAGGCTACCACAGAAAGGTAGACAGAAGGCATGGAGGACCCCACAGGAGTTTATGTGGGCCAGGCCTGACCATGGCAGGATAGAGGTGGTATTAGAAAGTCCCAAATATGGTGCAAAAAGTCACTGACAACAAAGCCTCAGGGAACTCAGAGCAGGAAGAGCTCAGATCATGCGGCCTGGCACAACTTCCCCACGCCCAGCCTATGACTTTCGGCCAAGCTTTAAAGGATGAATGTGAAAAGGGGCCAGGAGAGCAAACCAGGGGAGCTAGAACTTGTCAAAGCCTGGGGCTAAAATGTGGAGACTACAGTCTGGAGGCAGATGAGAGGTATTTCAGCAAGTCGATCAGTCTGGCTCGAGGAGGCAGAGGACACTGGGCCAGGGTGGGCACTTGGGAGAGGTGGACTGGAGCGGACTGTGGCAGGCCCTGCCTGCCTCCAAGTCTGACCATGATTCCTCAGGAAACAGAGAGCCCCTGGAAGGTTTGGGGGCCTTAGAAGGTGGTGCTTTCCACTCAGATGGCTGGAGCCAGCATGCTCAGTGGAAGAGAGGGGTGAGAGACCAGAGGCAGGGTGCTGGGTTAAAGGACACCGCCACAAAGGCCGGGGCCAGCAGTGGGGCCTCACGGAAAGAGTGGAAGAGCAGATAGGAGAGGGAATCTGGAGAGAAAACACTAATTCATTTCCATGTGCTCTCTCCACCGTCTCCAGCATCTTCACTGTCACTTTAAAATGTCATTCTCAGCCTGTATTTAAGAAAAACAAAAACAATAACAACTACAACCCATTTTTCAAAAGGCAGGATTCAGGACCTTGGAACTGGGAGTCTTAGCAGAGAGGCCAGTCTTAAGGAAGCCTGGGTCATCGGAAGCCCCCTAGTCCAGGGGCCCCTCTCTGGACCTTCAAGGAAAACAGCAGGAGGGTGACCGTGCTCACAGCCAGGGAGGTGGAACCCTCCAGGAGTCCCTGCTGCTGGGGCTTCATGGGAGTCCACAGGAAAGGTGTGAGAAAGATGAGCAACCTTTAAAACTCCAGCTCCCACTTTGCACCCAAGGGCTGGACCCAGGTGGCCCTGTTCCTGCTGTATGCCCAGTGCCTGGCTCTTGCAGATCCTCCAAAATCCTGAAGAATAAAGAATGCAGAGGTCAAGGTGTCCCTCTCCTCCTTCAGTAGTAAAGGATGGAACAGGCTGCAGGGCAAATGGACATGGCAATGCAGGTCCCATCGCAGAGGCACTGGGAGACCTCTTCTCCCATCGCCACCCTCCCACTGCAGCAGGCGGCCCCTGCAGGCCTAGCACACGCACCGGTGGGACTCCGGTACTGGAAACAAGCAAAGGCAAAGGAGGCCGTGCAGGGAGGGGGTGAGGGCTGTGGGGAGCAGTGGCTCCTCTCCATTTCACAACTCCCTGCTCTCTTTCTCCAGGTATCATGTCACTACAAATTACACTCTATAGCCAAGAAGACAACACCTACCTAGCTGCAGCTGAATTTCTGGCTTGCCCAGGAAAAGCTCTCAACCTAGCCTTCTTCCAAGTCTTCCTCAGAGGCTGCAAGTCAAGAAAACTTTGTCTTCTCTCCCCACTCATAGCCCCTGACCCCACCAGTCCCAAGTGCTGGTCACTCAAACTAACTCTGGGAATCATTTGCATGATGGAAGCCAGAGCCCCCAGCCCATTATCAGTAGCAAGCTTTTGGCTTCTCAGAAATCCCCACCCCCACCAGCTGGTGTTGGCAGGCACATGGATTTTTTTCCTTTGCTTGGTGTAGGCAGTAGAGTAGATGGCAGTGGAACATGGGCCAGGCCACAAGCTTGTCGGAGGTACAAAGTCTTGGGCCCTCGCCCCAGATCTACGGAGTCAGAGACTCTGGTGGCGAGGCCCAGAAATCTGTCTTAACAGGCCCTCCATGTGACTTTGAGGCACATGGGTCCAGACTTGCTGGTACAGCAGCTAAGAGCCTCAATTCCAGAACCAGACTGTCCAAGTTCAAGTGCCAGTTCTTCAACTCCCTGGCTGTGCTGCTGACTATTAACCATTTTCCTGGCAGGTGGGCAGAATAACAGCATCCATCTCCCAGGGTGCTGCAAAGACTAAATGAGTCCGTGCATGTCTGCAGCATTTGGGCGATACCATCTGGAATTCCATTTTCCTATGTGGGATACTAGGGATGCATGCCTATATTATATTTCGTTTCTTAATTGAAACCAATACTAACTTGACATGTGTCCCCGAGTACAGCCTGACAGTGAAGGAGCTCAGGCTGTCCTGCACTCTGTTTTGGTGTCCTATGGGTACGCCTGTGGGCATCCCCAGGTATCTGTGTAGAATAATAAGGACTGCCCAGTAAGCTTCTAATTCCTCCAGAAATTAACTGTGCATCTTGTTTCATTCTGTGCCTCGATTTTTTGACACTCAGGAGAGGAGCCAGCTCTCTCATGACCCCAAAAGCAGGTTACATCGATGGCCAGGCCACATTGTCTGTGAGGGGTTGGTGAGACCATAGGTTCCCACTGCTGTTACAAGTTCAAGGCACCCCCTGGATATTTGCTGACTGACATGGAGAAGACCAAAAGGTCCTTTCAGAGGATGCCCAGAGGTCTGACCACGTCCCACCCAGAAGGACCCAGAAGGCATCATTGGAGAGCAGAAAAAGAAGAGTGTGGTGTCATCCTTCCCCCACCACAGGCCTCGTCTGCAGGGAAGATGGCTGAGTTGCATCTTGCTAATGTAGAATCTTCTTGTCCTCAAATGTAATGCTCCTTAGAATTAGGAGGAAACAGTAGATAGAAGTTGTCAAGAATATAGGCTCTGGGGTAAACCAGAGAACCGGTTCTGACTCCAGACTCGACTGCTTTCTAGCTGCAGGACACCAGGCAAGTCAACCTCTCCCAGCCTCCTTTTCTCATATTGGATACAGGGATGGGATGGAGCCTCCTTGGATTGATGGGAACACTCCTTGAGATAATGCACCAATAGCACATCTGCACAGAGTCTGACACAGGGCACGAAACCCACCAACTATTGTTAGCTTCATGATTACCTGTGATTCTGGAACCACCATGAGAACATGTGTTAGAAACTCAGAAAGGAAGGAAGCAGCCTTGATCTGACTTACACACCAGCTGTGCACACCCTGGAGCACTGCCAGTAGGGAGTGCTCAATCTGACCTTGGGGACGGCAAGTGTACAGTGACCTGTAAGTCCCTGCACCTAGTGTGCTCAGATGTGACCAGAGCACACTAAGTCTCCCTCTGTTCCTAAACACTGAGGAGAACATTTTAGCTGGGACAGACTCTGACAGCTGTCATTACAGTAAGTCCTCACCTCACACCGTGGAGAGGTTCTGTGACTTTAAGAAGACTGGTAGAAGGAAACAAATTTTACCACAGGCTACATGGTGTATAAGCAAGAGTTAAGTTGCTACAGCATCTCATCAATGTTTTAAGGAAATGAGGTTGGAGGAATCCACGTTATTGGAGGACCTGCTGTAAGTGGGTGGCACGACCTGCTTTACAACACTGTAAAAACCTGCTTCCCCAACCCACTGAGAACTTTAACAACACCCTCAGGCAGCTCTCCGGCAGAGAAGCCAGGTGTGTTTTTAAGAGCAGCCTCCACCTAAGCTGCGGGATGGAGGAGGAGTCCTCATTATTAGCTGTGCAGCCGCCTCATCCAACTCACTATCAAAGTGCATTAGCTCCAAACCTGAGGCCTTGACTCTGCAAACATTTAACCCTATCAATGTTCCTCCCAGTCAGACTCCACCAAACACTAAGCTGTAAGAGCTATTTCCTCTAAGTCAGTCTGCGCCTCCAGTCCCATTTGGCTCAACGACTGGTTTCTGTACTTGGGATGGAGTCACCCGGTAAGCATTCCTGCACGCGCCTGCACACGGGGACCGGGAGCCAGTTCCACTGGCATGTTTCCACAGTAAAAGCAAACTTATAGATAAATTCTTCCTAGCAGGCGGGCCAGTAGCCCCTGCGTCCTGGCCAAGACAGGACAGAGAGGGCAATGGGAAACCCGCAGGAACCAGGAGATGCCCGCTCTCCTGAGGCGCGCGCAAGGCCCCAGGGGTTTGCTGAGCCCCGTGGGCACACTGGCTGGCGTCCTTACCATTCAGTTGCCGGTAGACGATGTCCTCCAGCAGCGACAAGCGCTTCAGGACTGCATCCTGGATGGGGCTGGCGCTGTGCGCGCTGAGGTTGGTCGCCTCCGCGCGCGGCCGAATCTCGTGGAAGGCGTCTCCGCTGCGCACTGCGATGGGCCGGCACTTGGCCAGAAAGAGCACGAAGCCGGCCACCGCTATCAAGTTCAACACCAACAGCACTTTGACTCTTCTCAGTGAAGCCATCAAACACGCCCGGCCGGCCCTCACTGCGGACCCGCGCCCTTTCGGGCTCCGGCGAGGCGCGGGGCAGCCGGGGCCGTGCGAGCCTCACACTCCGGACGACCGGCGAGAATTCCAGTCTCTCCCGACCCTGCAGCGCGATGCTCTGGCAGTGGAGACGGTTGAGAGAACAAGGCGCTCAAGGGGAGAACAAAATCGCTCGCTCTCGTGGAAGCCCTGGGTCCGTAGAAGTGTCCCCAGAGATGCCTGCTTACTCCACGGCGCGCGGCCCCTTCCAGGTGCCTCGCCTTCTCCGTGAAGGGCCCGGGGCACCGGGGCCTCTCTTCCGCGCCAGCAAGTGGTTCCTTGCTGGACCTCAGGCCGCCAGGAGTGGGGCGGCGGGAACAGCGGACCTCTGGGGCCAGGGGGCGGGCAGACGGGGCTGCCCCGGCGCCGGGGTGAGAGAGGCGCGCAGGTGCCCTGCTCAGGGTTTGTCGCCCACACGCAAGGAATAAACCACCCTAGTCCGCAGGCGGCCGTCGCGAAGAGGGACCCGTGGTCTTCAGCCTAGGACCCACTCCCCAGGGCGGGCTCCTTTGTTCCGCTCACCAGCGCGCCCCATCACTCCGGGCAGAGGGAAGGAAAGCCCGCGCCCGGCATCCGCATCCTCGCGTCTCCGCAGTCACGCTCAAGTCTCAGTTACTCTCAAAGTGGGGACAACAGTAGGGGGTGGGCGACGGGGCAGAGCGCGACGTCCTTTCCGCCCCTCTCGCCCGGGGACACCCGACCCCGCTTCAAACTAACCAGCGCACACTGAGCTGCGGGCTCCGGGACGCGTTCCAAGTCCTAACACCACGCCGTGAGTCTTCGGGGCCTGCCGGTCACACCGGCCTCTCTACGGGCTGGCGCGTCTGGAGGCTGGCCGGAAGGAGGAGTCCGACCTTAAAAGTCACAGCAGTTCTCTACCCCCTCCGAAAACGTCGCGGGGAGCACGGCGGGAGGGACTCGCGCCGCGCACCCTCCGCTCGCCGGAATGGGCAGCACCGCTCGTCCCGCGCCCCTAGGAACCAAACGACGAGCCTCCTAATTGTCGGACGCAGTGATATCGCTGCTGCGGCACCGAGAGCCCACACGCACCCGCACTGGAGAGTCGGGCAAGGGGGGGCGAGGTGAAGGGGGGACGCGCAGGTGGCGGCGGGGCGCGGCCCGAGGGGACTGGCTCCAGCGCTAGCTCCTCTGCTGCCACCGCCGCCGCCCCTGGCCACCCACTCCCCGAGAGCCTATCGGCCGCCGCCCGCAGGCTGCCGAGCGCACAGCTCCCCGGCTTGCCGGCTCCTGCGCGCGCACACGGAAAGGGTGGGGGCGCCCAGGGAGTCGGCACCGCGTGGGATGGGGGCAGTCAAGTCATGTTGGCTGCTGCGGGCGTTGGAGGGACCCTTCGGTTCTCAGCACCGCCCAAACGGGCAGGTCGGTTCCATCCCGGGTGACGATGAAGACATCCCTTTCTGTGTGCTCGCAGCTCCGTTTTGCGTGGCCAGGAATGGCTAGAGGGAAAATCTGGCCTGGAGACTTGGATTCTGTTACTTTGGGAGCCAGGCCAGGCGTTAGTGGGCTGGGTGGGTTCCCACTGTGTGAAAATTCTAACCATCAGAATCACAGTTTCTGTGTCCACCCACACCTCTAGGCGCATTTCATTATAAGAAGCATACCTGGGGTCCTGGATTTCCAAAATCTCTTTCTTTTCCTAAAACCAGGAGTTGTCAAATAATGGAATTCAAAGCTCCTGGTTGATCCATTTAATTCCTTGGGCCTCAAAATGAAATACAACTGCCAAGGAATAAAGATCAGGCAATGAACCTGAAGGTTTCCAACTGCATCGTTTTGATCTCACTAAAGTTTTTATTTTTTGTTTTGGTGTGTTGCTTATTTATTATTTTAAATGTTGATTTTTAACGTAGAAAAGTGCATGGAAACACATAACAAGCATTGTATTTCATCCCTGGGAACCCTAGACCTAGGTTTGATATCATTTTTATGGTTTTTACTATGAATAATGTACCAGGAAGTGAATACAAACCAGTTAAATGAAAAAGCCACACTGGAAGCAGAAGGAACAGTTTTTAACCAGGGTGTTGGACACAAAATGTGTTGAGCAGAAAGAAACCTGAGTTACTGAGCAGTTACCACATGGCAGGCACTGGGCAAGCATGGTGCCCGCAGCATCTCACTGAATACCCAGGTGAGTCAGGTGTTGGTATAGTCGCACTACAGATGGAACCCGGCACAGTCTATGGTGATGGGGGCAGGGCCTGCAAAGATCATTTCTGAGCATTCACTGGGCCACAGGACTGAAACTGGAGAGGTTGATGCAGTGGGCTACACAGTCCCCAGTAGTAAGTGGCTCTCCACAGGTAGGTGTGGCTCCCAGGCACGTGCCAATTTGGGAGTAGGAGACAGGAAGCAAAGTGGAGGAAATAGCCTCGAGTAATGAGGTTTCCAGACAAGACTCACTTCAGAGAGCTTTCTTTTCTCCCTCTAAAGTCAAAGAGGTGCCTTACCTAAATTAACTGATTATCTTATCATGAATCTTAGAGGCTTCTCACCTTCTTCTTTCATCCTGGACAGCTTCTTCGCTCCTCTGACACTCCAGACACTCGGTCACACCCCACAGCCTGTCCTCACACAGAAGTGCCCCACTCCTGCAGTCCCCACCCTGTGACCACCACTCCTTAGCTTTCTCCTCTCCTTTTCTCAATTCCAGTCTCTCTCCTGCAGCAGCCACCAGTCTTCCCTCCCTCTCAGGTATCTAAGCCCTTTTATGCCCCCCAAGTTCTTTATCTACCTTCCCTGTTAACTCCGGAGTTCTGGGTAAGCATCAATGTCAAACACATTCCCAGTAGTGGCCACAATTCACACACACACACTCATATACATGGCCTCCCACTGCACCAGCCTGGCAATCCCCATCTCCAAATCTATCTGACCACCTTTTTCTCGCACCCATGCACTCAGGCAACAGAGTGTACCAAGGGAAAACTGCATCAAAGGAAATCTTGGGAACATTACCAAGAGGCGGTGTCTAACTTGAGCTGCATCTTCAATTCTTCTCAAAAATGCTGTTCCTTGTCTCTAACCAGCTCCTTCCCACAAAGGTGCCCAGAGTAGTCTTCAGAAGTTCACAAACACCCTCAACCAGAAACAAACAAAAAAAATTGCGTGTGGATCATATGGTCATTTTTCTACGGAAAAGATCCATAACTTTCATCAGATTCCCACTGTGGGCAGTGACACCAAAAATTTAAGAACCTGCCTGATATATGTTAGGTATGCGAGAACATAATGAGCTAAATATTTCTTGTGTGTCAGCTGCTTATGAAATCAGTGGTGAAAAAGCACAAAGGGTTGGGGGAGCTCTCTGGTAGCTTGCATGCCTTGATAGAAGACAGAAAACTCTAGGCTAAGGCCAATGGGTTTGTATAAATGATAAATAAAGAGTGAACTGATATGAAGGAACTGAATTGAACAGGTTCAGCCCATCGAGTAAATTCTCAAGCCCTAAAGGAGCACACCTAGCCACTTCAATGACGAACACAGAGATTAAAGGATCTGTGTACAGAGCTATCAATTGCCCTGTACCCAGAGGCTCCCAGAAGGACGAGCAACCTCCCTCCAGCAATTACCACCATCGGTCTGCACACGATTAGCCTCAACCCAGCTAGTACAACCAGCAAGACTACCCCTCAGTGACTGCATGGCCTGCCCACCAGGAGATCTGAGTCCTCATCCACCTCTGTTACCAGGGAGCCTGATTTTAAAATAAGAAATTTAACCTGCATGGCTCCAAAAATCTTTCCTGATTATAAAAGTCAGTTAAACATTTTTAAAAGAGGTTTATTGGTATGTTTGTATAGCAAATTGAAAGGAAGGAGACTGATGTATGTCTGTCTATAGGTCACCAAGAATTTTTATTCCAAATACATTTTCCACTCACACCATGGTTCTTATGACAGGTAGCGCTGATTTGACTCTCACCCTGGCTTGCCCGTTAAAAATCTCTCGCATCTCAGCCTAGTCCATCACAGGACTTACAAACACTTGTAGGCTCATCAGGGAAAGCCAGGGAGCTTGTCCCTGTAGAGGTTTGCCAGCCCGCTTGCTCTGCCAGAAGCACAAAGGCGGGGCCTTCACTCTCATAAACCCCTGAGCCTTGGAACAGATACCGGAGGTTTGGGGTTTGTTTTAAAAAATATGAGCCACACCCCTTCAAGAACCCTCAGTGGTGTGGGGAAAGCTAAGAGAGGGGTAAGTAGGTGGGAGAGGCCAAGCGGTGCCGGGTGTGCCAGCATGTGCGCTGTGTGCTGCAGTAGTGGCGGCCAAAGTGGGTGTGGCCTTGTGCAGTGGGTGTGGCTACCAAAGTGGCTGCGCAAGGCCACGCCCTGGGGCGGAGGCCACACACTGGGTGGGTGATGTACATTCTATTTACTTATGCAAAATAAGAAAGAACTCAAAATTCATTGATATCTAATACATGAAATGACAGTCACGCATGTATATAATTTCTAAAACCAAATCTATAATGAGTAGGCACGTTTCACATCTTTTTCAAGGTGGGTCCATCACGAAAATGCACTAGAAACTTATTGGCAAGTTAGGGCAGCCCTGGGGGTTGGTTGCTTTACACTCAAATGCTTTCTTTCTGCTGTTGGATTCCTTCTAAAACTCCAAGACCCTAAAAGGCCCAGCTTAGCATCCAGTCCTCCCTGGAGCCCTGTCAGAGAGTGCCGAACTTACACAGCTTTCTGTCTACAAATTATCCATAAATTTATCTACAGAAACTACAAAGTACCTATTTATTGACTTACTCATTTATTGAAATATCACTGAGCACTTGCTGTGTGTTACTGTGTGTCGCTGTGTGCAGGTCATAGAGGGTACATGTTCCCTGCCCTTTTTGGACTCACTGTGCAGCAGGAGAGGCAAATAGCAAACGAATCGTAACACCAAATTCTTCCACTGCAGTTAGGAGAAACAAGGTGGCCTAACCATGGGGGACCAGTGGGCTGGGGCAGTTTGTAGCCATAGTGCTTCGGTGATCCAGTCCAACTAGCTGTTCTGGGGAATGACCTGGCCTCTAACCTGTCCTTGGACCCTTCTCATTCTCATTCAGGGACCCCCACGTGGCTCCCAACTCAACAGCTGGGGATTGCCTGGGTCCGGGAATGTTCTGAAATGTTGATGAACCCTCACTACCACAAGCAGAAGCATTTATTTTATTTATGCATGCAACTTTTTTAAATTTAATAAACACTCATCCCAACCAAAAGACTGTCTGTCACTGATGCTAAGTGAAAAAAGGAGAAAGGTGGGAAGGAAGAGCACGGAAGGTGCCTTTTAACCGTCTATTCATTGCCCATTGTTACTATGAATAAAAGCCCTTATGGGAAGACCAGTGATGCTGACGCTGCTCAGGAGGGTTCTGCCTGAGTGGACAAGGCAGCTCAGATGGAAAGCCGAGGACCAGGGCCTCAGACCATCCACAAGAGTGACAGCGATGAAGGCCCTCTACCTGCAGTGTCTTGGCCACACTTCCTGACCCGACTCAGCCCCATGCCAGCTCCAGTCCTTCCTGGCCAGTCCTGCTCCAGTTAAGAAGAGAAGATCTAGGTGTTTGGGGTCAAAGCTGAAGCTATTTGTTAAACCACTGATCCTCAGTCTCTTTTTCAAGAGCTAGAACTTTGCATCTGGGTATTTCAGGCACTGCTTGCCTTGTCCACAATTCGATACTGAATAACCCATGCACCAGAGCCACAGGAAATGTGTAGTCAGATATTCCATGATGCCTTTCTCATTACATATTTGCTGGTCAATAAGGAACAATGACCTCTCTATAATGGGTGGTGGCTTGGGCTCAAGACTACCTCTGCTGGGTGATTTCATGAAGATTTGAGAGGTGGATTTTGAAAGTACTTCTTCCTAAGTTGTTTTGCTGAATGTAACAATTCGTTTAGAGAAAATTCCCAGAAAAGCATAATTTTTGATCATTCACAGGAAACAGCCCAACATACTCTGCAAGTATTTAGAAAAGAACAAGTGTCCTGGGTTATCAGGGTGCAGGTATAATTTCTGGAATAGATAGAAGTTAATGAGACTTTGTCTTGACCATCTTTAACTTACTTCATGGCCAAGGACATATAAACTAATTGTCTCCAACCTCCCCAGGCTCCTGGGCTACTGTTTTCTTCAACGTCCTCCACAGCACTTGCTGCAGAAAGCCCTGTGCCCTCCCCAAACACTTCTAAGGCTAAGGTGCTCTGGAGTTGTTCACCTTCACCTGGCTGGCCTCGTCACCTTGTGCTCATGACCGCTCGTTTCCCAGTCAGCATTTTTCCATGTCTCTAAACCCCTTCTTCACCCTGTCTTCTCAACCAAGGACATAGGTCCTGGATTAGTTTTTCTTGCTACCACAAAAAAAACTATCACAAACTTAGAGGTTTAAAACAACATAAACTTATCGTACAGTACTGTAGATCAGAAGTCCAATATGAGTCTCACTGGGCTATGATCAAGGTGTTGGCAGGGCTGCATTCCTTTCTGGAGCCTCTAAGGCAGAACACATCTCCATGCTTTTTCTGGCTTCTAGACGCTGCCTGTATGCCTTGGCCGCTGGCCCCTTCCTCCATCTTCAGAGCCAACAATGTCAGGCTGAGTGTTTATGCTGCCATCTCACTGGTTCTCTGACTATAGCCAGAAAGGCTTCTCTGTTCATGAGGGCCCACCTGGAGAATCAGGATAATCTCCCATTTCAAGGTCTTTGGTCTTAATGACATCTGAAAAGTCCCTTTGCCATATAAACTAATGTATTTATGGTGCTAGGATTAGGGTGATGAGATTTTGTCCTGGGGGTGAGGGCAGCATGATTCTTCCTATCACAGTCCCATCTTTGTCCAAGACACCTCCAACTCAAGGCAATTGTATGTAACAGGTATTCTGTAAGAGCAGAATGTATCATGGGAATTACAATGGAGAAGAGGGAAAAGGAAAACTCGGTATTAAGGGGCCGGGGGCCAAACACTCGTTGGCCATCTTGGTCACGGGGAATCCCTTAACCGCATCTCACGCCTTGTCCCAGACCTACGAAGAATCCTGCCACCAACCCCGAGAGCAGGGTTTTTCCAACTCAGTCATTTACCTTCAGAGTCAGCAAGTTGTTCATCAAAACCCAGGATTCAGCTACATGGTTTTTCCCAGTGTCACTGGGAGGTAGGTGGGAATATGTAAGTAAGCTCAACAGAACATGAGCAAAAGTGATGCGGCCACACCCCAGGCCAGGGACTTTAAGGCAGCTGTGGGCCTTCTCTTCTCCTTTTCTGTGTGCTAGAACCCAAGGTGTCAATCCAGCCTCGACCATAAAGGTGATGACAAGAGCCAAAGGACAAAAATAACCTCAAGACAAAAGACGCTAGGGCCCTGAAACACCACATGGAGCAAAGAACCTAACTGGAAACGCCTACCCTATATTGGTAAGAAAATAGTAAAGCTTTTGTACTTTAAGCCACTGAATTTGGGGTTCTTCTTATTACAGTCACGTGGCCTTCCCTAATGGATATATTACCAATCTTTTAATGTTTAAATATCAACTGTTTTATTGTCAACGTAATTTTTATTTAAACAAACTTCTCTTTTCAATTAGCTACATGTTAGACAATGATATTTACAAAATAATAAATTTTACAAAGTACTTACTATGTGTCATGCTTTTGTTTTAACTTATTTAATGTTTTACACAAAATAACTCATAGGTATAGGGCTCCTAAGAACCATAAGAGGCAGGTACTGTTATTTTCATGCCTATTTAACAAATGGGGAAACCGAGGCACGGGGACATTTAGTAATTTGCCGAGGTTCCACAGCTGCTAAGAGAAAGCCAGGAAGTTTGGTGCAGAGCCAGTCCCATGACACAGTCAATCCCAGAGTGCTCTGTTGCTAATCTGCATTTTCAGAATATCATCACACAACTTGCAAATGACATTTTTTCTGATTGTTCTTTTTGCCTAGGAGTTCAAGTAGGTTAAAGGTGTCCCAGAGGAAAAAGGAAAACCAAAACAAAGAATGGAAATCGAGAATGATACAACCACATGCAAGCATCATGAGGATTTGGGGAAATGTTTCTGTATAATGGCATAGTGGCAATCAATAAGCACATTTACACACATTAATAAATAAGGTGAATAAATAAATTATACCAAAGTGCTATTTTCTTCATACCCAGGAGATGGTTTATGCTCTAGTAGCATGAAGGAAATCAAATTGTCCAGCCTCCTCATCCCAGAACTGGAGACATTCTGAGCAACTTTCCTCCCTTACTCATTGTTCCGTCATTTTCAGCCTTAGATGGATTTAGAGAAATCCACAGATAATAGAGTCCACAGGATTTGTTGGAATAAGGTGGAGAGTCAGGGATTTCTCACCACACTGGCCCTTGGCATCTCTGTGTGCGTGTGCCAGTGTGCGTGTATGAGTGTGTGTGCAAAATCTTCCCTATTCCCTAGACTGTGTGAGTTACATTTTTGTCTGCATTCCCATAGCTTTGTGAATACTCACCTCAAAGATCATACTGCATCATGACTGTTTGTTCAAATTTCTGTCATCAAATGGACTGTGAGAGACTTAAAGTCAGAAGAACCATGTTCTATCTCTTTGATACTCTGCATGCAGAAGCTTCACAATGAATATTGGCTGAATAAATGAGTGAATTAATGAACTGAAAAAATAAACGAACAGCCTCTGGTCTGAATGAGTCATGAGAGTGACCCACAGTGGGGCTTGTTTTTGTTCTTCAGCCTGAAATATGGAATATTTCCACGGGCATTTGATTTGTGCTCGCTGTGGTACATACAGGCTTTCGTTCTTCTAAGAAGGAATAAAAGAGATATTTGAATCTGATAGGAGCTGAAAGCCTATTTGTGTCCAACACACAGGAAATTTCTTTATTGGTATCCATAACGCCAACATCAGAACATCTGCCCTGCGCCTTCCAGACCCACAGCAGCATCCGTACGCTCAGAATATTCATGTTTCAGTGCAGACCTATAAAAGCTCGACATTTTCTGAGGTCAGGAACCTCTGATTCCCCATTACTGTCTGACACTTACAAGTAACTGGGCTTTATTCTTAGCATGATAGATGTGATTTTATATAGAACAAACTAACCACTGTCTGTCTTTCAATCTTCACCAGCCAGACCACGGTTTTCGCTGCAGAAAGACATTAAGACATTTGTGTGCACACCACTGTGGGCTGGGAGTGAAGTGTTGCCTGGGGGGAAAATTCTTCCGCCAAACATTGCCATGGGCACAACTGATCTGCCTTCCTGCTGTGAGTTTTGGTTACAGCACTCCACCCCGCCATGGTACTTCCCCTGCCTACTCAGAAATCTTAGCAGTATCCTTGGTTGCACTTATTGATTTGGGCTCAGAGTTGTGCAGTCCTATTCTTTTTTTAAATCAATTTTATTGAGGTGCAAATTATATATAATAAAAAGCAAGTGTTTAAGTGTACATTTCAATGAGTTTTAGCAAATAACCACTCATGTAATAACCACCACTTTCAAGACAGAATAGTCTTATTTATTTATATTTTTAACAAAACTGTATTTATTTAAGGTGTACAACATGATGATTGGAGACACATACACAGAGTGAAATGATTACTACAGTCAAGCTAATTCACGTGTCTTCTCCTCACACAGTTATGTGTCTTTTTTTGTAGTGACAGCACCTGAAATTTACCCTCACATCAGATTTCCAGTATCAGTACAGTATCATTAACTATAGTCATCATGCTGTCCATTAAATCTCTGGACTTATTCATCCTACTTTTGTAACTTTTTGACCAGCATCTCCCCATTTCCCCAGCACCCACCCTTGGTAACCACCACCCTTGTCACAGCTTCTGTGTATCTGATTTTTTTTAGATTCTGCAAGTAAGAGGGATAATGCAGTTATTTAAATACCTGTGTCTGGTTTATCTCACTTAACGCAATGCCCTCTAGGTTCATCCCTGTTGCGGCCACTGGCAGGATTAATCTCCTTTCAAGATACGAAATATGTTCATCGCCCCCAAGAAGCTTCCTCATGCCTCTAGTTAATCTCTTGTAAGTCCAGCCCCAGGAAAACACTGGGTTGTACAAATGAAATCATATGACATAGGCATACATTTTTTGTCCAGCTTCTTTCACTCAGAATGAGTATTTTGAGAGTCATTCATATTATAGCCCATATTGATAATTTATTCTTTTTTTCTTGCTGAGAAATATCCATTGTATGGAGATATTTTAATTTGCTTATCTATTCATCTGTTGATGGATATCAGGTTGTTTTCAGTTTTTATGAGTGTCAATAAAATCATCATGAGCTTTCATACCTAAGTCTTTTTGTTGAAACAGTTTTATTTCTCTTGGGTAAATATCTAGGGGTAGAATTGCCAGAAGATATGTTAAGTGTATGTTTAACTGTGTTAGAAATCGCCAAAATGGCTTCCAGAATGGCTGCACCAATTTCTACCCTCATCAGTAACACAGAAGAGATGCAGTTCTACGTCTCACCAGTATTTGGTATGGTCTTTTCCATCTTAGCCATTTTAGTGGGTATGAAATGATAATCTCATTGGAGGTGTAATTTGTAGGTTTCTGCATGAACAATGATAACAATATCTTTTTGTTTGCTTGCAGTTCGTGCCTAGATCTCCTTTCTCGAAGTGTTTGTTCAAGTCTTCTCCTATTTTTAATGGATTATGAATTCATTGTGTTGTAAGTTTTTTAATGTAATTATTCTAAACACAGGTCCCTCTTGGAGTGATCTGGCCTATCCCACTTACCTGAATCTCATTATCAGAACTAGCTGAATCCTAAGTACCAGAACCTTCTGGTCTACAACAGTTTGTGAACTGGGCTGGACTTCAGGATGTGGCTGACATCTGCTGCATTTAGTTAGTGCTCTGTGCTTTATGTTTGGGAGAAGGAGGGATGGCCTAGAATTTTCTTCTCTTTCTCTTAAATCCTTCTCCTGAACATAGCAGGAGGGAAATAGGAAAGGGAGGTTGGGAATAAAGAGAAGGATTTCAGAAAGGCATTGGCTACCTACAGCTCCCATCAGGACCTAGACAAGATTATGATAGTCACTCAGGTAACAAATAAACATCTTTTGACCTTGGTCGCCTTTCTGCCTTATGACTTCCACCAAGTCCAGAAAAATGGAATGTCTTCCTGTTACCCACTGATTTGAAGAAAAGGGGGCCATACCTCATTCTTTCATAATGATCCCTCCAGGTCTCATCCACCTCCCCCCTTATTCAAATAACAAGTGTACAATTGAAGCAGAAAACAGAAATTTAAAGATTCTACAGGTTGTGGGTCAGCTGTCATGTTGGTTTATGTTTATCAAGGGAACAGCCTTGGTGCCAAATAAATTCAGGTTTCCAACCCTGAGCAGCAGGTGTTTTTCCTCTTCCTAGCATCTGGCCAAGCCTCACTGCACTCAACAGAGCTATAAAGAAGACTGGGAGATAGAAACATCATCCTCCAAGAAAAGGATTAACATATTTGGAGACTTTGGGTTTATTTAAATTAAATTAATCCCCTGAATCAAGTTCCAGTGGGAAGGGGGAAGGAAAGGAAGTGTGGGGAGGGTATGGAGATTTGAAGATGACTGGAGGCCACAAAGGCAGAGAGTACGGATGGGCTTTTTTAAAAACAAAACTGCATTTTGCTGGCCATTTTCAAGTTTATGTTTCAGCACTGTCTCCAGGTGTTAAATGGAGAAAATAGGAACTGGTGGTTTGGGAGGTCTGTTCAAGGTCACTGTATCACATATTATCGGCTTCCTGGCTGCGAGTCCAAAAAGCTGTTTGCTTGTAGCAGGACTCTATGCCCATCCCTCCTACAAAACACCACTACTCCTCTTGCAAAATGTTCCTGTGCTACAGAGCTCAGGAGTCCAGGAGAGGAAGTCACAGATAAGACAGTGCACTGTAGAATATCTCTGCAGGATTCTCCTTGTTAGTCTTGGGTCTTTCGGAGCCCTTGGCCTCTTCTAAAATTCTGCAGATAACCATAGCTAGCTTTCATTGTTTCATGATACACTGCAGAAACCCTCAGGAGAGCGCTGAGGCTCAGAGGGGTTATGTGCTTTGCCTAAGATCACCTAGTAAGTGGGAAAATCTGTATCTGAACACAGGTCTCAAGTTCAGAGACCAAGAAATTGATTACTTCCTTGTTTGTTGGTTGACTGATTGATTGATCAATTCATTGAAGAGAGTTTGTTTTATCCCGGAAATAAACCAACAAAGAAGCAGGACATGAAGAATCTTCATATATAGAAATAGAAGAAAAACAATGTGGAAATCAAGGCATCTAGGAACAAGCAATTAACCTAATTTAATTCCCTAATTTGAGAAACTCCTCAAGTGTCTATGCCTCAAATTGAATGATTTTCCAATTTCCTTCGTAAGGTAATTTTTTAAACTACTGATTTTTATAGGCTTGAGCATGTGAAAAGCTGACTACTGTATGTCTTTTTAATTAGATCCTCTACATGATAATTAAAGTTTCTCTTTGCATCATAGTTATTCTTAAACTCTGCAGTAATGTTCCTCTGGCTGGAAGTTAGCTGACCATCTGGAAGCAATAAAATATCTTAACCTTAAAATGCAAACTATCAGTTACAGACAGCACAAATTAGACCTGCTCGTCATTACTTTAATGGGTAAATGCCAGGCTCCATCCTTCATTCTGTCTAAAAGAAAACTGCAGACTCTCACAGTTGGGACAGGGATTTTGAAAGTCATGTAGTCTTTCTTCCTTTTATTTTTGGGAGCAAATCCTGAGTAGGCCCCCCCCTCTAATGGTCCTGAGGCACTACTACCCAGGAGAAAATTCCAAGGCTATTTTTAGAAACTTCTTCCAAAGTTTATTTGTTGTTTAGGGCTGAGGCCCAACACTGGCCTTGGAAGTAAAAGGGAGGCAGAAAAATGTTAGCTAGAAGCTTGGGGAGGGTCGAAGTGCAGAGAGGAGGAAGTAAGCAGGAACCAGCAAAAAAATGCATTATGAAAGGCTCGTGGGTCCAGGTAAAGGTGGTAGAAGTAGTTAAGTAATGGCTGTGATCACATGCCCACAGGCAAAAGTATGATATCAATATTGTTATTGACTCAGAAATATATTTTACTTATGCTGATGGTAGCTATTTTCTCTAAATGTCCTATGCTAAGACATGGTTATCACTTGTGAAAAAATAAATGAAGATCATCAGACAAGTAAAGAAAAGGGTGTCTATTCAGAACTTGCTATTGTGAGGGACTCAGCCACATTCACTTGTGCTTGTCAGAGACTCGAAGGCAGGCAGAGGGTGGAAGAGCCTTAGAGTAGAAAAAGGAAAACCTTCCAATGTGGCCTGATTGACAGCTGCTGGCCAAGGGAAGCTGGAGGTGGGACAAGCAGAAAGGGGCATTCCATATGATTGGTTAGGGGAGCATATTTTGCTTTCTCTCACTGGCCCTAAGTTGAGGCAGGGATAAGAATTAGGGAAGCTATCAGTTATCAATCAAGTCCTGGTCAGTTTGGATGAATTGTTTCCATTTGTTATTGTTTGGCTTCCTGGACCAGTTACCAGAAGTTAGTTGTGTGACTTCCTATCAGTCTGACTGAGATAGCAGTTCTTGGGCTGGTTACTGCAGCTAATGGGTCTGTTTCCTGGGCTGGTTACTGCAGATTGTGGGTCATATTTTTATATGAGGACTGTCCATTGCTAATCTGTATACTCACACTTATTTTAATTCTATATATGTTTAAATAACACATTACTATTGGCATCATATGCAGTCAAATTGAAACCGGAAAAGCCAGTGCTGCCTGTCACTACCAGAACCGGTAAGCAGAGACAGGGGTTGAATCTACAGGTGCTCTATTCAGATGGCCAGAGATCTGAGAAGATGGCAGGTTATATACCCTAACAGCTCATCTGACACTCCATTTTAAACCAACTCATTTTATAAGAAGAAAAGTGTAGATAAGGAATTGGGATTCAGGGGAAAAGTTAATCAGATAAAAACTTCAGCATTCTTTCATCTGTGTCCTGGGCTGTGGGCATCTGACCCTGGAATACAACAGCTCAGATACAATCTCAGTTGCTTGCAGTCCTCCTGAGGCATAAAGGTGGAACTGTTTATGGTCTCCTGGGATTGAGGTGGGCCATACCTTCAGTTCCTAGAACAAGAGCTTTTTACATGCATTGATTACTAAGCTTATTAACTATTGCCTAAACTAAAATTTTCCAACTCTTGAGTCCCCTATCAAAGTTATTCATTTAACCAAATTTATAAGACAATACAGCATATTGATTAAGAATATGGATTTTGAGGCCTGACTACATGGTTCAAAGTCCAGCTCTATCACTTATTGGCTGGGTGATCTTGAGCTAATAGCTCAACTTCTCTGGTCCTCAGTTTCATTGTCGATAAAATAAAGATAAAAATAGTACCTTGCTTATAGACTTATTTCGAGGCTTAAATGGGTTCATATACATGTAAAACACTGAAACGTAACCACCTAGTACACACTATATAAGTGTTTGCTTTTATTAAAAATTCAAGAATAAACAATAGCAAAATGCAACACTCTTTAAAATCTAAGCTCTACTAGGATGTTCTTCTGAGGAATTTCCTATGCTATAACACAGATGCTTCAAGAAATGTAAAAAAAAATTGTTAAGTATGTGGAAAGGTTCAATATCAAATATTTAAAATCTAGTACAAGTGGCTTCTCAAAAAGCTACTAGAGCATACAAATCTATATTCTTCCTAAATGAATTGTATCAGCAATAACCCCAGTCTGCAGTTTTTTTCCTGAAGCTAACAATGAGTGGCAATTGTGTTCCCATCCTTAGGAAGCAATTGGTTGAGCACAAGTCTTTGGGGAGGAGCAAAGCCAATGTTATTTTTTTTAAAACCCCCTTTTAAAATAGTAAACTATAACACACCTTCAGAACTGTTTAGGAATCAAAAAAGGACAGCTCAGGGACTCCACACAAAGCAGTCACTTGTGTAACCAACAATCTGGTCAAGGAATAGAAGTTCTTGGCACTCCCTCCCATTCCTATGTTCCCCTAACCCTTCATTTTTATGGTGTCAATGATCAGCAAAGGCTGACAACAGTTACAGTGCTACAGATAGACTTAGGCAGTAACATGCTGTTGCAATAGGGAAGCGAGTGCAGCTAGGACTTAACATTGATTTGTCAGAGCTGACTGGATATTTTTAAAGGAGGAGAAGGGAGGAGGGAGAAGGGAAAGCACAGGCTCAGAAGAGGCAGGAAAGTGAAAAATGACAAAGGGTTGGTTAGTGTACATGCTGATTAGGTCAGCTGTGTCTGTCAGCTGGCAGTGGTCAAAGTTAGGCCTCTATCCTCCCACAGAGACTGGGAGACAGAGGCCCCATCCCTCCCGATGAGTTCATTTTCAAGGAATGGCTTTCGGATCCTTGAGAAACACACTCCCAAGTCATAGGAGATACATATACATCTCAGAGGGAAAGAGGAAAGATTCACCACTGTAAGGCCCTTTCAATAAATGCTCTAAGAAAGACGGGCTGGTGTCTATCTTCCAGGGTTGCCTGGAATGAACAGTAAATTCTTTTGACCCTGTGCTTTCTTAGGCAGGTACTTTAAGGGACCTCAGACACACCTAGGGATGCAGCCTTTAGCTGCCAGAAACTATGTTACTGTTTGTTTAAGACTTTTGATGTAAGGAATGGGGCTGAGATTCTGTGGTTTCAAAGGCCAAGGCTGAGGCTTGAGAAGAGGCTTAGATGATCCTGGCTAGACTTTCCTCGAGGAAAGAATCTTTGTCAATGATAAACATTTCCTTGTTTTTTGTTAAGGTTTTACCACCTGACCACAGGTCTCTAATCACATGATTTCCGTTTTTCCTGTTTGGTTTCACATGTAATGCATTCTTGTGCCTGAAATCTTTCAACACTGTGTCTGTGAGGTTCATTTGGGTAGTGTGTGTGGGGCTGGTTTGTTCATCTCTGTTGCTGTTGAGTATTCCACTAAATAAATACATCACAACTGATTTATCTGTGGACTTTGCTTGTCTCTTCTTTACAACTATTATAGATAAGGCTGCTACAAATATCTCTTGGTGCGTGTGTCCAAATTTCTTTTAGGTACCTACCTAAAAGTAGAGAAATAACTATGTCATGTGGTAGCTTATGGGTAACTGTAGTGGAAAAAAATAGTGTAAAAACTTCAACTCCCACCCACAGTAAATGAGAGAGAGCTCTAATTGCTCCACACCTTTGCTAACCATTTGAATGGTCAGTGTTTGTTTGCTTTTCCCTATTCAGGTGGATGATAGTGTCATTGACCTGCAGTTTTAGTTTGCATTTCCCTGATGATTAACTGACCAATGAGATTAACATCTTTTCAAATGCTTCCTGGACCTCCGCCAGGTGGTTCAGTTGGTTAGAGCTTCATCCCCACCCCCATTCCTCCAATCAAAAAGTTGTGGGTTCAATTCACGATCAGGGTACAAACCTAGGCCGTGGATTAGATCTTTGTCGGGGCACCTACTGGAGGCAGCCAATTGATGGCTCTCTCTGAAGAATCAATAAACATATCTTCAGGTGAGGATTGAAGAAAAATGCTTATTGGCTATTTGGATATTTTATTTTTGTAAAGTAACTATCTATATGTTATTATATCCATATTTCTGTTGATTGTTTTCATATTGGTTTATATAAATTTTTTATTCATTACCATTTGTCCCCCTTAAATCCTTCTCCACCTCCACCCACCTCCCACCCTTTCCCTCCCCCAAATCATCGCACTGTAGTCCATGTCCATGAGTCCTTTTCCTTTTTTCTTCAATTCCTCCACCCCCAACCCCTGCCCAGAGCTGTCATCCTGCTTTATCTACGAGTCTGTCTGCGTTTTGCTTGTTAATGCAGTTTGTTCATTAGAGTCCACATATGAGTGAAACCATATGGTATTTGTCTTTCTCTGGCTGACTTATTTCACTTAGCATAATGTTCTCCAAGTTTATCCATACTGTAGCAAAGTGTAAAATTTTCTTCTCTTTTACAGCTGAGTAGACTTCCATTGTGTAAATGTCCCAGAGTTGTTTTTATCCACTCATCTGCTGAAGGACACTTGGACTGCTTCCAAATCTTGGTGATTGTAAATAATGCTGCAGTGAACATAGGGGTGTGTATATTCTTCCAAAACAGTGTTTCAGGTTTCTTCAGATACATTCCCAAAAGTGGAATCTCTGTGTCATAAGGCAGTTCTGATACAATAAAAAAATGCCTCAAAAATAAAAATAAAAACTAAAGATAAACTGACAATTAAAATCCTAAAAGAAAATAATTTTTATATAGTTGAACTGTCAGTTCTTTATATATTGCATGAGAAATGCCTTTCAGCACATGTAAGGATGCATATATATTAATTGGGATTTTTAGGAGTGAAATTTTTATGGCATAGGCTATGTATATCTTTTAATTTAATACATAAAACATAAATATTCCCAAAGTGGCTTCTACAGTGTACACTGTCACAGGCAGTAGAGGGCAATACCCCCTGCTGCATCTCTGGCAACAAACTTGTCAGACTTACAGATCTTAACTGAGCTGCTGGGTGCATAGTGGTCTAACACTGTGGTTTTAACTTGCATTTTCACAATTACTAGTGATACTTAATGCCTTTTCATTTGATTATCGGATGTTTAAATATGCTTTTTTGAAGTACTTGTTCAAGTCTCTTGCCCATTTTTATTTTCTGTTTTCTTTTTCTTATTGATATGCATTCGAACATATTTATATGTTCTTTCACAAGCCCTTTTGCTGGTTATAAGTATTGCAAATATCTTCTTTGTTGATTGCCTTTTCATTCTCTTAACAGTGTTTTCTTATCAAAGTTCATTTTATTAATGTTTAATCTTTTCTTACACCAGTAATTTTCACGGCCCATTTAAGGAAACTTTTCATACTCTAGGGACAGTGATTTTCAACATGTGTGTCACAAGTGTTTAAAACATGCAATGCCTGACTATCTAGTCAGGGGCACTGAACCTTTTCCCTTAGACTACCAAATTAAAAAATGACAGCAGCCAACACAATAGCCATCTGGTGTAAATGAATACAAACTACACCTATTTTTTTTTTTGTCAGTACAACAAAAATATTCTTTTTGGTGGTGCTGCAGAATTTTAGTAATTAGTTATGTGTGCTGTGAGATAAAAATGGTTGAAAATCACCACTCTGGGGTCATAAAATATATCCTGTATTATTTTTCTGGCAGTTTTGTTGTCTTGCCTCTCACATTTAGTTCCACAATCATCCTGAAATTGAATGTTATGTGTGCAGTGATGCCCACCTTTATTTTTTTATGGGTCTGATGCCCCAGCATGGACACCCTCCCCCCAACCACCTGGGCTCTGGCACTCCATGCTAGGTCCACATGGCTCCCACCATGAACCTGTATTGCTCTGCCCCACCTGAAGGCTCAGGACCAAACTGCTTAGTATATGTGCTGCCGAAGCGAGCACAAGACCAAACTGCTTAGGAAGGCAAGAGAACAGAATGCAAAAAAGAGTCTGGAAAGGAAGGAACGAGAAAGGAAAAGAAGAGAAGGAAAGGAAAGGGGAAAAGGAAAACAAAGAGTCTTGCATTTAAATTAGTCTTCTGAATACTCTTGCAATACAGGTTTAATACAACCTTTGAAAATAATGTGGTAACTACATTATGCTATTTAAACTAACTCCAACCATAGGAAATATTTTGTTTTTTAAAATATGACCATGAATTAGACTTAACGATAAGAGCAGTGAAACTTACAATAATAGTAAACAAATAAATAAGATCTCTTTTCATCAGTGGCCATTCACTATTTTGCTTTTGAGAACCAGAAGGAAATTGTCTTGAGTCTCAGACATTCAGTAAATCCAATCACGGTTCAGTAAATCCATCTGGGCTTCTTCAGTATTATCTTGAGTTACTAAAATAAGTGACTCTAAAGAATCATAGATCATGTCTGGTTTAATATAGCTAACAGTGGTGCCATGTGGAAAATTACCTTGATGCAATGATAACCCCCAAATACACTATGAGGCAGGATCTTCTAGAGCTCATAGAACAGAAAGGCTCAGAGACCAAAATTAAATGCTTAAAATACACAGAAAGAAGCCAGAAAAAGAGACGGAGTGGAGTAGACATAGACTACCTACCTCTTTCTCTCTTTCTGTCTCTCTCTTCTCCCTGCCTCCCCCACACACTCCTGAATCAACCTTCCTGGTAAATGATGTGATTGCAATGACCAGAGTTGAGTTTGTGCACAGAAGCAAGAGGACAGGAGCCTGTGTTCAATAAAGCACATTCAGAGTAGATGTGGGACAGAATGGGGGATGCCAATGAGAAGTCAACTCGGGAGTAATGTAGCTGTCATGCTTGTGGAGGGGGGAGGTCATCTGTACCTGAAGAAAGTATTTCCAGCCCTTTGTATCCATAGGTAATGTTCTTAAGTGTTCCATCTTTCTTATCAGAGAAAAATGTCTTTCAGTTTACCACTTAATTATTATCTAACCTTAACATTCCTTAGGAATTTTGGGCATACCTCACAAGCTAACAGATTACTCATGATGTATTCTTAATATATCATTTTCACTGATCCCATTTTTCTTTCCTTTGTAGGAGAATTAAATATTCTCTAATAAGACAAAAACGTGGCCACACTGAGGACTTACTCCATAAAACTCTCTTCACACATTGTGAATAATGATTTTCCATGGACTTTTGAGAATTGCTGTGGTGTGAGTCCCTGCCTAGGCTTACTATCATCTTATGGACAACTCCATTATCAATATCAGCCCAGTCAAAGACTCGTAGTATATTTTTCCAGTAAATGCATGGGTAGAAGATTGTCTCTTGCTTAACTGTGGAGAAGCTCATCTGGTTGGAGCTGCAGCCCAAGTCCTGCCCCAACTGGGGCAGAGTACAGAGTGTGCCTCACAGGCCAGGCACAGGCAGCAGCCCAGTCCATGCTCCCAGAAGGGCTCCCTGGAGGCCAAGGACTGGATCCCCCAACCACCTGGAGAGACAGGCAGCTGGTAAAACTGGGTGCACACACACTGAGCCAGGTGTCAGAGAGCTCACCACTGACCCAACAGAGCTGATGGTAGGCACTGGTCCCATCATTTTCACTGACTACTTTCATTGGTCAATGCTAAATGTCCAACCAACTTTGCATTAGTGGAATAACACAATCTAGTGATAATACAGTATCCACTTTTTACATTGTTTTTTGTTATTGTTCTGGATAAGATTTGTGCATCTGCAGTCATGAGTAAAATGGGCCCCTAATTTTTCTTTACCAGATTTTAACAGCTTAACTGATAATTAATTTATGTACTATAAAACTTTCCTAATGTAAGTGTACAGTCACATGATCTATAGTAAGTTTATACGGTTGTGCAACCATCACCATAAGATAGTTACAGAACATTTACATGACCCAAAAAACTTCCCTTGTGCTCATTTGCAGTCAATTTTTATTTTCACCCCTAACCCCCAGGTCTGCTTGCTGTGCCTATAGAGACTTCACTTTTCTAGAATTTTTATACATAATTTTATAATGCATGTAGGTTTTTGTGTTTTGCTTTTTTCCTTAACATTTCCATACATTTTTGAGGTTCAGTCATGTTATGATAATGTATAAGTAGTTTGTTCCTTTTTATTGCTGAATAACCTTCTGTTATATACAAACACCAAATTTTGTTCATTTATTGAGCAGTTAATGGATATTTGAGTTTTTCCAGTATGATGTTATTATGAGTAATGCTGCTATGAAAATTCACATACATACAGGGTTAGGCAAAAGTAGGATTACAGGGGTGAGTACACAAAACACAGAGTTCATTCTTGTATTATTATTCATTGGTTTTGATTATTGCATTATTTTCTAGACAAACAACTGTAAACCTACTTTTGACCCACCCTGTATCTTTTTGTGGAAATATATTTTCATTTCTCTTCATAGATATCTAAGGGCGAGATTGTTAGGTTATATCATAAGTGTAGGTTTAACTATTTAAAAACTGCTGAATTGTTTTCCAAAGTGCCTGTGAATTTTACGTCACCACTACTAATATACGAGGTGTCCAGTTTCTCTCCGTGCTCCCCAGAACATGGAGAACTCCCCAGAACCATATCAATTTTTTTGACTGAAGTCATTCTAGTCAATGTGAACTGGTATCATGTGGGTTTGATTTGCATTTCCCTAATAACTAATGATGTTGAGCATCTTTTCATGTGTTTCTTAGCCATACGTATGTCTTCTTTGGGAAAATGTCTATTCCACATTCTTTGGCTATTTTTAAATTGGGTTATCTTCTTATTTTTTAATTTTGATGGTTCTTTTTATATTTCGGATGGAAGTCCTTTATCAAGTATATGACTTGCAAATGCTTGCTTCCAGTCAGTCAGTGGCTTATCTATTATTTTCTTAAGAGCAACAGTTTCTAATTTTAAAGAAGTTCAGTTTATTAATTCTTCTATTAAAAGTCATGTTTTTTGGTATTTTATCTAGGAAATCTTTATTTAGCTAACTCACAATTACAAAGACTTCACTTGGGTTTTAACCAAGAAGTTTCATAATTTTAGCTTTTACATTTAGGTTTATGATCCATTTTTAAACCAGATTAATTGGGATAACACTGGTTAATAAATTACATAATTTTATAAAATGGTTATTATCAGAACAACAAGAAATAACAGGGGTTAAAGGGGATGTGGAGAAAAGGGAACACTCTTAAACTGATGGTGAGAATGTGACTTGGTAAAGCCACAGTGGAAACAGAATGAATGTTCCCTAAAAAATTAAGACTAGAACTACCACATGACTCAGCAATTTCTCTTCTGGGTATTTACCAAAAAAAAAAAAAAAACAAAAACCTATGGAAACACTTATTCATAAAAACATATTATCTATTTTGAGTTAATTTTTGTATATGGTTCTAAGTTTCTTTTTAAAATATAGATATCTGATTTTTCCTGCACCATTTGTCAAAACACTTCTTTCCCCCACTGAAGTGCCTTAAAATGTTTGTCAAAGTCAACTGACCATAAAGGTAAGGGTTTTATTTCTAAACATTCTATTCTGCTCCATTAATATATGTCTATATTTTGTTAAACATTTTTTAAAGATTCTTTTTCTTTTTAGAGAGAGGGAAAGGGAAGGAGAAACAGAGGAAGAGAAACATCAATGTTTCTCTTGCATGCCTTCTACTGAGGACCTGGGCCTGCAACCTAGGCATGTGCCCTTACTGGGAATTGAACCAGCAACTCTTTGGTTCACAAGCCCAAGCTCAATCCACTAGCCAGGGCCAGGGCTATGTCTATGTTTATGATAATACCAAACTTCATTATAATAAATTTTGAAATCAGCTACTATATGTCCTCAAACTTTGTTCTTATATTCAAAATTGGTTTGGCTATTTTGGGTTTTTTTGTTTATATGTTTTGTTTTTTTTTTTTTTTTTTTTGCATTTCCATGTTAACTTTAGTATTACCTTCTTAATTCCACAAAAAAGTTCTTGCTTGGGTTTGGGTTTGGGTTGTATTGAACCCATTGTTCATTGTTGGAGAACTGCCACATTAACAATATTGAGCTTCCAACACATGAACGTAGGCTGTCTCTTCATTCACTTAGAGCTTTAAGTTCTCTCACTGAGCTGCCTCAAGGTGTGGATCCCTTTGCATTTACAGTGATTACAGTTCACTGATCTTCTTAAACGTGTTGATGAAAGGTTCTTGTGAAATTTGAGAAGGCTTCATCCACTATTTCGAGTGTTTTTTTCTGTGGCTTCGCCTCTCTTACCTGATTCTAAGAATCCATATTGGTATACTTGATGGTTTTCCAGAGGTCTATGGGGCACAGTTCACTTTTCTTCATTCTTCATTTCTTTCTATTCTTCAAATTAGATCATTTCTGTTGGTCTGCCTTAAAGTTCACTGATTCTTTCTTCTTGCCAGTTCATACCAGATCTGCTTTTGTACCCCTCTAGTCAATTTTTTGTTATTCCAGTACTATGCAATTCCAGTGTTTTCATGTTCTTATAATTTAGTTTATTTTATGTATCTCACTTTACTGATATTTTCCTTGAGGAACAATTATCATCAAACTTTAATTCTTAAACATGGTTTCTTTTTATTTGTTGACCATATTTATAGTAAATTTTTAAGTCTTCGCATTTGAACTTAACAGAGTTTCCAATGACTGATTTTTTTTTTTTTTACTGGATATCGGTCACACTTCCCTGTTTCTTCTCCTGTCTCATAGTTTTTGCTTGTGGGGGCGACTTTCCTCGAAAGTTGCCCTGTGTGACACAGATGAGAGTAAACATGACTGAGACATGATCTTCTTGGGAAGGAGAAGTGGCCAGTTTCTCAGGGGAAAAGGGCCTTGAGCCCCATTCTCCAAAGGCTTTTATTTAGGCTCCAAAGCACTCTTAGCAGAGCAGATTTCACAGGTTTATCAGGAAATCTTTGTGATGCCAGATTTTTCCCCTGGACACATACTAGCAAAGCAAGGAGCTGCACCCCTCCCCATCAGGTATTCAGGCTTAAGGGAATTAGAGCCAGGAAGTGCTTCTCCCAGAGAACATGGGGACTCGGGCTTTGTCAGGGGCCAAGAGGCCATTGCTCTTTGTTGCAGCCCCCCGAGTCCTTCCATAATGGCCTCCCACATGATTGAGTCTGGCTTATGTTGCCCCCCACTAGCTTAGGTTACCCATCACTGACTTCTGACCAAGCTTTGGGGGCAGGGAGAGGAAACTGAGGCAACGTTTGCTACCAGACACAAGCTTTGTCTCCTGCAACTCGAATTCCAGAGGTTCTAGCTGGTCCTTAGCCACAGGAGGCTGAGTTACAATTCCTAGAACCAGGCATAGTGGTTCACAACTTTCACTATTGTTGTTATCATCGGCTTTGAAAACTAAATATTCTAGGAAATATAGTGCAGTAAATTTAGATTCTGATTATCTCCTGGGATCATTGTTGCTGTTTTGTTTGTTCAATGACTTGCCTTGATTAATTCTGTACACTTTGTCTCCCACCCACCCCACCCCTAACCCCACCCAGAGTGTAACTACTAGCATGTGTGCTCAGTTTTAATGCTTTTGTTTGCTTGTTTGTGTTTATGTTTAAGATTACCTTCCTAGGATTTGACTAAGCATAGCTTAGTGGTCAGTCAATGAATGGTCAAATTTTGGGCTTAAATGCATTAAGCCAGTGAGCCTTCCACTCTTTACCTATGTGTATATAGCTTGGGAAAAAACACTCAAACTATTTAAAAGTCAGATCCTGCCAGGGCCAGTTTTATGGGCATATGACCCATGGAGTCACATGGGGTCCCTGCCTATAAAGGTCCCTTACTTGGTTTAATGCTATGTTGTTGCCATTTTGAAATTCTTTTTAATTTTTAATAAGGAGTTCTGCATTTTCATTTTGCACTAGGCCCTGCAATTTTGTAGCTGGAACTGGCCCTAATTTACACTTTCTACTGGGCCCTATTCAGTCTCTCCAGTCTCTCTGGATGCATGAGCAACCTTGAGCATGCATACAAACTTCTAGGTTACCAAGGATATGCAGGAGCTTACCAAAGCCCAATGTAACTATCTCATTCCCTGAATCTCTTAAATTTCTGGCTTATGTGCCTGATCTGTTGTCTGCCTCAACAATACCCTAGAAGTAATGTTGGACTTCTCTTACTGTTTGGTACCAAGATCACTATAGTTTTCAATAATGCCCCTGAGAATGGGTCTTTCTGTATTCAGCCAGAAATTAAGTCAGCCCCCTTCAGCTGCAAAACTGCTGGATTTCTTAGCTTGCCCCAACAGAGTGGGGTGGGGAGGGGAGCAGGGGGAAATGAGAGCAGCTCCGGGTTAAAATACCAGAGATGCCCAGGGTTCTTATCTAAGGTCCAGCAGTCTTTTTCAAATAACATGCAACCCAGGTTTGTTTTGGGGTTTTTTTGTACATCTTTGGCCAGTTTCCAGAATCCTAAAATTGTTATTTTGACAACTGTACCCAGTTTTATAGCTGCTTTGGGGAAAAGGTTTTGCTGATTTTTTTCGTTCCATCAATTTGGAATCCCTCACCCCTCTTCCCACTTGTTGTCAAATATTATATTTTTAAGTTTCCAGGATGACATTTGGTACTTGATATAGTACCAACAATTTATTTGTTTAAATTCTCTACTTTTCATCCATTCTTTGTCTAGATTTTCTTTTTTAAAAAAGTATCTATGTGATTATGTTAAGGTCCTCTGCTATTTCGAAAACCTGGGTTCTCTGTAGATCTTTTTCATTAGAATGGCACTTTTTTTATTATGAGTCACATTTTCCTGTTTCCTTGAAAATCACTTAATTCTTTATTGAACGCCAGATATTGTGTATAAAAGAGCCATAGAGACTGAAACGAATGCTATTTTCCCTGTCAAGCAATAGAGCTACATTGGCCCTGGGTTTCACTTTAAGTTAGTTTTAGCTCTTCTTTGACTTCAAGTATATTGAGGGAGAGATGTGTCTTGTGTTTATCTCTTCCCCCTTCCCCCAGCAGTTTTCCAGGAGAGTGCCAGGACTCTTTTTCTGCCTTTCCAGACAGGCTCTAGTCTTTAGTCACAACCCCAGCACTCAATAAAAGTCATGTGATAGAAGAGTGGCAGATAGAAAAACCCTTCTCCAAATTCTTTATCTCAGCCCATGAAGTCATTAAAAATTACAGTGGTTTCTCTTTCCCTCTTAGAGTTCTTGGTCTGAACCTCTGGTTGTGCCAAAACTTGGCATCATATGACCCTAGGAAAGAGGCTTGCTGATCTCTGCTTGTCTAGGAAAGGCTCTCTCCTCTCTGGAATTTATCCTTTTCAACTGATTTGCACCAATAGCTCTCTGATATCTTCAAAAATATGTCAAATTTTACTTTATTCAATTGTTGTCTAGTTATTATGGCAGGAGCAATAGTCTGCCATGACCTTCTATATCCTAATTATGGGGGAACTCAATGTTATCAATTTAAAAGTCTTATTTTTGCTGTGTTGTGTTTAAATTTAATTTGAACATCTGTTTTGGCTTTATAGTTTCAGAGATATAACATAAGACAGTTATGTCTCGTTTAAAGTTTTATATGTTTCAGTAACAAGTAATAAGTAATTTGAGTCAAAGCGCAGAGTATGTGAGGGATTTTTCCCCCCATTCTTTAAAGGAAATTCTTTACTTAAAGTTGAAAAATGCTATGCCACACTAATCCATCTCTCTGTTTACCACTCAGAACTGTCACAAAAATTATTTCAATACCATTTTATAATTCTGGTTCTGGCACAATGGCAGGTTACTACATTTGACTGAGAACTGAATTTAGATAGCTGAAAAATAAAAATTCCCAGCTCAGACAAAGTATTTCAGCATATTTCCAGAAGACAATTCTTGATGAATTTCTGAAATGTGTAACTCAAAGGTGTTTATAGCAATTGGTACCAAGAAAGAAAGTCTAGGCAGCTGACAGTATTCTCTTGGAGTCTGCACGTGACTTCAGATGGAGCTTTCTTTTAGCCATAGAATTCAGAGTGTCATTACCCAGGGGACTAGATTCTAGGAACTTCCCACTGGGCACCATCAGAGAGCACACAAAGTGAATGAAAGGGAGAATTTAATTCTGTGGGGCAAAGACACACTAATTCTGGTACATGGACAACTAATTTATAAATTCTCACTTCTTTTATCAGTCTCAAGCTGTCACCTTTTTTACTTTAAATTTGCTTTTTCACATGTATTTTAACAATTTTAAGTTGGTGTATTTAATTTTAGCCAGATGTTGAAAGAAGCACACAGAAGTCTTTTCCTAGTGAAGCTATCTCAGGACAGCCTTGGATCCCACCTAAATGAGGAAATAAGCTGCAGATCTGCACCCTCTCTACCTCCCTTTCTCCACGTTTTCCCTTTTACCCAATTCTCTCATTCTAGCCCCTGCCTCCACCTTGGATACAGAGGCACCACTTTCTGCACTTCCTCAGGATTCTGCAGTAGAGATCAGAGTTCACAGCTATGCCCACTGGTGTCTGAAGATTTACTGAGTCTCCTAAGTCAATTAGTACAGATACATCTGCTTCTAGCCATCTTCCAAAATTGTGTTGCTATCTTCTCTCATTTTTCCATACATTTTTCACATTTTTTATTTTTATTTTCTTTGTAAGTATTTTTATTGATTATGCTATTACAGTTTTCCCAATTTACCCCTTTTACCCCCCCCCCTGACTCCCACAGCCCTCCAGCATCCCCCTGCTTAGTTCATGTCCATGAATTACATATAGGTTCTTTGAGTCCTCTGTTTTCTATACTATTTTTATATTTCCCCATCTATTTTATGCCTACTAATTCTGCTTCTTCTTCCCTGTACATTTTTCCCCCTATTTTTCCCTTCTCCCTCCCCACTGGACTCCATCTGTGTAATGTCCATTTCTCTGATTCTTTTCCTGTTCTGGCTGTTTGCTTAGTTTTTGTTTTCATTGTTTTTCTTTTCTTTTAGGTTCATTTGTTGATAGTTTTGAGTTCATTGTCATTTTATTGTCCATATTTTATCTTCTTTTTTTCTTAGATAAGTCACTTTCATGTTTCATATAATAATGGGTTAGTGATGATGAATTTCTTTAGCTTGACTTTATCTGGGAAGCACTTTATCTGCCCTTCCATTCTAAATGAAAGCTTTGCTGAATAAAGCCATCTTGGATATAGGTCCTTGCCTTTCAGGACTTCAAATACTTCTTTCCAGCCCCTTCTTGCCTGCAAGGTTTCTTTTGAGAAATCAGCTGATGGCCTTATGGAAACTCCTTTGTAGCTAACTGTCCCCTTTTCTCTTGCTGCTTTTAGGATTTTCTCTTTGTCTTTAATCTTGGGTAACTATAATGATGTGCCTTGGTGTGGGCTTCCTTGGGTCCAACTTCTTTGGGACTCTCTGAGTATCCTGGACTTCCTGAGACTCTATTTCCTTTGCCAGACTAGGGATGTTTTTCTTCATTATTTGTTCAAATAAGTTTTTAATGTCTTGGTCTTCTTATTCTCCTTCTGGCACCCTATAATTCGGATATTGGAACATTTCAGGTTGCCCCAGAGAGTGTCAGCCTCTCTACATTTTTAGGGGTGGATTCTTGTTTCTTCACTCTGATCCAGTTGGATGTTTAGTTCTTACTTTTGTTCCAAATCATTGCTTTGAATCCTGGTTTCCTTCTTGTCACTGTTGGTTCCCTGAATATTTTGCTTTATTTCATTTTGGGTATCTTTCATTTGTTCTTTCATTTTTCAACCAAGCTCAATCAGTTATGTGAGCATTTTGATTACCATGGCTTTAAATGCTCCATCAGATAGGTTGGCAATCTCCTTATTGCTTAGTTCTCAGGTTTGGCTGTGTTCTTTCATCTGGGCCATATTTTTTTGTCTTGGCGCACCAGTCTGGTTGTTCTGGTTGGTTTTTTCTTTAATTTCTTAGTTGTCAGAATTCCATGTAGTTTGATTTTTCTGGTGCTTCTGGTTGTTTATTGATTTTAGATTGGTTGTTATCCTCTTTTTGGTTGTGAGAGAAAGTGGAGGGTTTCTACCTATGCCTCCATCTTGGCTGGAACTCCTGTTTTACATTAAAAAACAAAAACAAAAAAACTCTTCTCTCAGGGGCGAAGCCAGCAGCAGAGTGGGTTGGCCAAAAAGATTCCCCACCAGGGGTGGTGCACAAGCAGCGGAAGGCACGGATCCCAGGTGCGGGCTAGCTACGGGCAAACACAGGGAAGAGGCACGGCTGGCTGTCTGCGGTTGGTAAGGCATTTTTGTGCAGATAAACCAGTGAAGAGGTGAGCATTGAGACTGAACGGCGCAGGGCAGCGGGCTCTCACATTTCTGCTTGGATAAACAGACCAGGGTGAGTGGTGGGACAGACTCTCTGACCCCACCCCTACATACAGCATCACAAACCAGCAACCTGGGTGACCCCACCCTGGTAAACAAGAAGGCTCCGCTCCTTATGCGTAACAGGCACAAACAGATTAAAACATGGCTCAAGAACAACTCAGAGCCCCAGAGCCAATAAATCTAAGTAGTGAAGAAATAGCCGAACTTTCAGATGCACAGTTCAAAATGCTGGTGATCAGGATGCTCACAGAACTGGTTAATTTTAGTCACAAATTAGAGGAACATATGAAGGCTAAACTAATTGAAATGAATGGTAATGCACAGGAAACCAATAGTAATGGAAAGGAGACTGGGACTCAAATCAAGGGAGTAGACCAGAAGGAAGGAAAAAATGACCAAACAGAAAAGAATGAAGAAACAAGAATTCAAAAAAATGAGAAGAGCCTTAGGAACCTCCAGGACATCTTTAAACATTCCAACATTCGAATTATAGGGGTACCAGAAGGGGAAGAGGAACAGTCACGAGTGGAAACCTTATTTGAACAAATAATAAAAGAGAACTTCCCCATTCTGGCAGAGGAAATAGACTTCCAGGAAATCCAGGAAGCTCAGAGAGTCCCAAAGAAGTTGGACCCAAGAAGGAACACACCAAGGCACATCATCATTACATTAGCCAAGATTAAAATGAAGGAGAGAATCTTAGAAGCAGCAAGAGATAAGGGGACTGTCACCTACAAAGGAGTTCCCATCAGACTGTCAGCTGATTTCTCAAAAGAGACCTTACAGGCAAGAAGGGGCTGGAAAGAAGTATTCCAAGTCATGAAATCCAAAGACCTACATCCAAGATTGATCTATCCAGCAAAGTTTTCATTTAGAATGGAAGGACAGATAAAGTGCTTCTCAGATAAGACCAAATTCAAGGAGTTCATCATCACCAAGCCCTTATTATATGCAATGTTAAGGGGACTTATCTAAGAAAAAGAAGATAAAAAAGATGAACAGTGAAAGGACAGCAAACTCACAGTTATCAACAACCACACCTAAAACAAAAGCAAATTAAGAGGACAGCTAGATCAGGACTGACCCATAGAAATGAAGATCACGTGGAGGATTAGCAACAGGGGAGTGGGAGAAGGAGAAGGGGGGAGAAGGTACAGAGAATAAGAAGCATAGACAGTAGATAGAAAATAGATATGGGGGAGGGTAAGAATAGTAGGAGAAATACAGAATCTAAAGAACTTGAAACACGTGTTCATAAACTAAAGGTGGGGGGAAGGGTAGGGGAGGGGTGTGCAGGGTGGAGGGGAATGGGGGGGGATAGAACAAATGTAATGGCATAATCAAAAAAATTTAAAAAAAAAAAAACCAAAAAAACCCTCTTCTTTCTATAGTCTCAGTGGGATTTAGGAAAGAGGTTAAAAATAAATGTACATACCCCATTGCATTTTAACCCAGGTATCTTAAAGAGCCATGTAAAGTGCAGCTTTCCCTGCCTTGTAGGAAGTTTGCTTGTTGTCCTGAGCCAACCTCACTCAGTGCCTGTTTTGTGCTCTCCACGGGTAATGAATGTTCCTTGTGGAATAACCAGAGCCCCACATCCCCAATCCCACTTTCTGATCAGTATAAAACTCAAGCCTGCTCTAATGGAAATACTCAGCCTTTCAATAGGAAAACATTTAGATAAAAGTGTTGCTGGTGGAAATCAAGCTCTTCCATGGGATGACAAGATAAGCATTTCACAGACCTATGCACAGGAGATTGTGGTGTAGCAAGATTTATTTGTGTGGAAATCTGACCCTGGGTTTCCAACGTCCCATCTCTGACTGTCCCACCATGGAAAAAGTCCAACTGTGTCTTCGGCAAGACCAAAACAAGGGCCAGTATCCAAGGTTTCTGTTTCACATTAAAGCTTAGTCCTCTAGAGCCCATGTGGTCTGTTGCAGGCCCCAGTAACTGCTAGACCCACATGGTTGAGTGGTCCTGGCAAGAGAGAGAACACATGAAAGAAGGGGCGATTGCAGATAAGAGAGAGAAAGAGAGACAGAGTGAGAGAGTGCTTCTTCGTTCCCCTAGGATTATATATTTTGGGCTTGGGAAAGACCGGAAACTTTTTTAAATGACCAATCAACTGCCCAAGCTTTCAAGGGCTTCTGCTGGATCCAGCCCCTAGTTAGACTGAGAGGTCTCTATGGTCAATCACCTCATCCTGCACCGCCTCCTGCATTTTTTTACTTCTACTGCACATAGAAGTCAAAAAGTGCTTCCCCACAACCTGGTACCATGGGGGGGGGGGTGTTAATTCCCTTGGAGAAACAATGATAAATTTCTCTAGTGTGCGTAAAACTGTAGCTTCCTGGTGAACCAAACAGGCTTATGCTCCCAAGTTTATTAAGCTCAATGTCCAATTCCCTCTGTTTCCTTCCTTATTGATAATTAGCTAACTATCTATGGTAACAAAAGCATTTTTGACAGGCATAGGGTTGACTTCCCAAGATTTGGCAGTTTCAGCCAAGACTACACTGCCTAGAAAACAATAATGTCTGACACTGATTGGAAGTGCTGGTCTTGCAAGATGACACTTCCTGTGCTGTTCTAGGGATTGGATCCAATTCAAATATGAAAAACCATTTTTATGAAGAATTGGTTTGTGCTCGAGATATTATTTAATAGTTCTTACTGTAAGATTTTAATGATAATATCCAGCCCTGGCTGGTGTAGCTCAGTGGATTGAGTGAGGGCCTGCGAACCAGACAATCGCGGTTCGATTCCCAGTCAGGGCACATGCTGGGTTGCAGACCAGTTCCCTGCAGGCCAGTTCCCAGCAGGGGACACACTAAAAGCAACCATACCTTGATGTTTCTCTCCCTCTCTCCTTCCCTTCCCCTCTAAAGATAAATAAATAAAATATTTAAAAAAAAAAGATTTTAATGATAATATCCAGAAATTTGGATAACAAGACTTGCTTCCTATAATATGAGAAAGATGCAATATATGTCATATGTGTATGACATATGTGTATATATAATGCACACATGTATATGTGTACTGTTTATGTCTATGGATAAGCACATAGAGTGACATATATACCTCTGGGACAGCACAACTTAATAAGGTAGAGTTGTTATTGTAGGGCACAAATACCAGAGCTGTGCAAAGACAACCCTGGGGAGAAGTTGTGCTTACATAGTCTATTCTCCCACAGAGAAAGGAGAAGCAGTGAAAAAACAATCAGTTAGAAAGAAGAAGCTGTCAACTTGGGAACCAACTCAGGAGCTGGCTTCTGAGACCTTTTCCCAAGGGTCTCAGAAGACAGCTTAGACACTGACTACTTGTGTGACCTTAGGTAAATTGTTCAACCTGTCTAAACCAAGTTGTTTCTTATCTAAACAGTGGATAATTATACCTACCTTGGGGGCCCAAAACCACAGAAGAGTAAGTGAAATCTTAATTTACCTCCTCCCATGACCTATCCAGAATTGAAACTAATTCTGAATAGCCAACTGACACTAGCTAAAGAGAAGCCCTATAGCCAAGGACAGACAGAAGAAAACACTTCACCAAAACATAACTGGTAAGGAGTGCAGAGGAAGTGCTAGAGGGTTGACTGGACTCTGATGGGTGGTGCTGAGACACCCAAGAGATATACCAGTGGCTTCGGGTTCTCCCAGAGAAGTGTGAGCTTTAAACCCCAAGTTGGGTTCCCCACCAGAGGCAGGAAAGGAACCCAGATAACATTCAGCTATGAAAACAGCAGGGTTTCTGTCTGCCAGGGAGAGACAGCTGGAGATGCAGATACCTCTTAAAGGGTCAATGCACAAAATTCCATTTGCAGCCACTTTTCCCTGAGCTCCAGCAGAGGGAGGGCAGAGGGGACTGGAGATGTGTGAAGAGAGTCTGGGGCTTGTGTCTCCAGGGAGGTAACTGAAGAAACAGCCACCAGGATCTCTGTGCTGAGTCATTCCTCATACTGCAGAGGCCATCTTTCTCAGGCAGAGCACTCTCCTCTCCAAATCTCAACAGCCTGAAAAGAAGCAACAGCCCCACCCACAGGAATCACTCTACCCCAATCTGTGGAGCTTAAGCCTGGCTGCTGAGTACAGCTTAAGGCTATATCTCTGATTAATTACTCAGGTGGAGCTCTGACACTATAGTTGACCCTCCCCCAGGCCTATTGCTGTGAAAAGCTGGCCTTGGTGCACAGCCTGGTTTTTTCTGCATGCAAACAGGCCCAGCAGAGGGAGCCACATGCTGTGGATCACTAAAAACTCCAAACAAGTTGTCCAAGGCCAGTCAAAAGCAGCATCTGACAAAGGTCTGTGGCAGAGTCTTTCCAGCTCTACCTAATACATAGAAACAACACAAAAATGTAGCCAAAATGGGAAGACAAAGAAACAGGCCCCAAATGAAAGAATAAGAGAATTCTCTAGAAGGAGGACTAGAAGAAATGGAGGCAATTTTTCAGATAGAGACTTCAGAGTAATGATTGAAAGTATACTCAACACCATGAAAAAAAGACAAAGAACCTAAAAAAGGACCAGTCAGAAATAAAGAATGCGATATCCAAAATAAATAATATAGTGGAAGTAATAAACAGTAGGTTAGATGAAGTAGAGGATCAAATCCGTGATTTGGATGAGGAGGTAGAAAAACATACCCAGGCAAAGCACCAAAAATAAAAAAGAATGTTTAAAAAGTGAGGAGAGTATAAAAAGTATTTTAGACAGCATGAAGCATAACAACATCTGCATCATGGGAATACCAGAAGGGAAGAGAGCAAGCAAGGGATTACAAACCTATTTGAAAAAATAATGACCAAATATCTCTCTAATTCTTGTGAAGGAAAAAGACACAAAAGTTCAGGAAGCTCAGAGAATCCCAAACAAGTTGGATTCAAAGAGGTGTATACCGAGACACATCATAATTAAAATGGCAAGGCTTGAAGACAGGGAAAGAATCCTAAAAGCCACAACAGAAAAGCAGGTAGTTACATATAAGGGAGCACCAACTAGACTGTCATCTGATTTCTCAACAGAAACATTTCAGGCCAGAGGGAGGGGCATGAAATATTCAAGGTGCTGAAAATCAAGGACCTACAACCAAGGCTACTTTACCTAGCAAGACTACCATTTAAAATAAAAGGAGAAATAAGGAGCTTCCAGACAAGAAAAAGCTAAAGGAGATTGTTAACACCAAACCAGTACTGCAACAAATGTTAAAAGGTTTGTTTTAAAAAGAAGAAGAAGAGAAAAAAACAGAGGAAAATAATCTAACTATAAAATGACACTAAATACATATCTATTAATAATCACTTTAAATGTAAATGGCTCCAACCAAAAGACATAGGATAGGTGAATGGATAAGAAAACAAGATCCATATAAACACTGCTTCCAGGAGACCTATCTCAGATAGAAATATAAACACAGACTAAAAGTAAAGGGATGAAAAAAGACATTTGATACAAATGGAAAGGAAAAAAAGCTTGTGTAGCAGTACTTATATCCAACAAAATAGACTGTAAAACCAAGGCTATAGTAAGAGGTAAAGAAGGACACTACATAATGAAAAAGGGAATAATCCAACAAAAGGAAATAACTGGTAAACATTTACACACCTGACATAGGTACACCTAAATATGTAAAATGAACACTGATGTACATAAAGGGAGAGATCAACAGAAATACAGACATAGTCAGGGATATTCACACCTCATTTACGTCAATGGATAGATCTTCCAGACAGAAAGTCAACAAGGAGACAGTGGCCTTACACAACACACTAGATTAAATGAATGTAATTGACAATTTCAGAGCATTCGCCCCAAAGCAGCAGAATATACATACTTTTCGAGTTGCACATGGAACTTTTCCTAAGATAGACCACATGTTAGGATACAAAATAACTCAAAATTTAAGAAGATTGACCATATTGTCTGGCTACAATGCTGTATAACTAGAAAATAATCACAAGAAGAACACTGAAAAATACACAAGGACATGAAAGCCCAATAACATGTTATTATATAATGAAGGGGTCAACAATGAGGTTAAGAAATAAATCAAAATATACCTTGAAACAAATGAAAATGAGAACATAACAATCCAAAATCTTTGGTACACTGAGAAAGCAATCCTAAGGGGGAAATTCATAGCATTACAAGACTATCTCAAAAATCAAGAAAATTCTCCAATAAACAATTAACTTTACACTTAAAATAACTTGAAAAAAACAACAAAGCCCAAAGTGAGTAAAAGGAAGGAAATAATAAAGATAAGAGCAAAAATAAATGAAATAGACTCTTAAAAATGAGACAAGAGGTCAATGAATCTAAGCACTGGTTCTTTGAAAAGATAAACAAGATGACAACTCTTTAAACAGACCAGAAATTTTTAAAAAAAGAGGACACAAATAAATATAATCAGAAATGAAAGAGGAGAAATAACAACTGAGACCAAAGAAATATAAAGAATTCTAAGAAAATATTATGAAAAAGTATAGGCAAAAAAACCCCTGGATAACCTGGATAAAATGGATAAACTCCTAGAAACATACAACCTTCCAAAATTAAATCAGGAAGAAGCAGAGAATCAGAATAGACAGGTTACATTTAGTGAACTTGAGTTGTAATCCAAAAACTCCCAACAAATAGAAGCCCTAGACTGGATGGCTTCACAGCCACTGAATGAATTTTACCAAACATTCTGAAAAGAACTAACATATTTTCTTCTTAAACTATGTAAAAAATGCAAGTGAAGGCAGGGCTCTCAAGCTCATTTTATAAGGCTAGAATTATCCAAATTCCAAAAACAGATAAATACACTACAAAAAAAGGAAATTATAGGCCAATATTCCTGATGAACATAGATGCTAAAATCCTCAACAAAATATTAGTGAACTGAATACAGCAATGCATCAAAAAGATCATACACTGTGATCAAGTGTAATTTATTCCAGGAATGCAAGGTTGGCACAACATTTGTAAATCAATAAACCTGATTCACCACATAAAAAAAATGAAAGATATTTAAAACCACATGATTGTATCAACAGATGAAGAAGCATTTGATAAAATTCCGTATCCATTTATGATCAAAACTCTCAGCAAAGTGGGACTAGAGGGAATATACATAAATATGATAAAGGCCATATATGACAAACCCACTGTCAGCATCATACTCCACAGGCAAAAACTACTAGCATTCCCCTTAAGATGGGGAAAAAGACAGGGATGTCTGCTTTCACCTTTCTTATTTAACATAGTACTAGAAGTCCTACCCAGAGCAATCAGACAAAAAGAAGAAATAAAAGGCACCCAAACTGGAAAAGAAGTAAAATTGTCTTTATTTGCAATGACATGGTACTATACATAAAAACCCCAAAGATTTCACCAAGAAACTACAAGAACTAATAAATGAATTCAGCAAAGTTGCAGGATACAAAGTGAATATCCAGAAATCCGTTGCATATGCCAGTAACAGAGTAACAGTAAGGGAAATGAAGAAAACAATACCATTCACAATTGCTTCAAAAAGAATTCCATACCTAGGAATAAACCATACCAAGGATGTAAAAGACCTGTATTAGAAAAATTACAAGATGCTGAAGAAAGAAATTGAAGAAGATACAAGTAAGTGGAAGCACATACAATGTTCATGTATAGGAAGAATAACATTATTGAAATATTCATACTACTCAAAGCAATCTATAGAGTCAACACAATTCCTATCATCGATTCCAATGATGTATGTCACAGAACTAGAACAAATACTTCAAAAATTTACATAGTACCTCAAAAGTCCCTCCATAGCAACAGAGATCCTGAGAAAGAATGACAAAGTTGGAGGATTTGTGTTACCTAATATCAAACTATACTATAAGGTCATAATAACCAAAACAGCATGGTACTGGCATTTTAAAAAGACACATAGATCAATGGAACAGAATAGAGAGCCCAGCACTAAACCCACATCTTTACACTCAATTAATATTCAACAGTGGAAGCAAGTGCATACAATGGGCTACAGATAGTTTGTTCAGGTTCAGGTCAAGATGGAGTCAGAGGTAGGCATGCTTCACCTCCTCATGTAACCACAAGAATTAGAACTAACATAGAAACAAAAAACACCCAGAACTGCCAGATAGTCAAACTGTATGGAAGTCTGACAGCCAAGAATTTAAAGAAGCCATATTCATCCAGATGGGTAGGAGTGGCAGAGTCCCAGAGCTGGGGGGAAGATGCAGTGTTGTGTAGCAAGGTGGTGGTAGCAACTATGGATCAAGTAGTCCCACTTTCACATACGGTGGATAAACATCAGGAGGATTACCATGGGAGCAGGTGATCCCAGACCCAGTCCAGACCACACAGCTCAGGTTTCCAGCACCAAGAAGATACAGCCTCATAAATTCTGGCTGTAAAAAAAAAAAAAGAAGAAGAAGAAGAAGGGGGAGGTGGGTGTTGGAGTAGCAGAAGAAACTGACGGATTCTCAGGAGAGTCAGGTTATAGAGTCCAAAGGAAACCAACAGTGAAAGGAAGGAAGTTGGAATTCAAATCAATAATTTGGAACAGAAGGAAGAAATAAACATTCAACCAGAACAGAATGAAGGAACAAGAATTCAAAAAGTTAGAAGAGGCTTAGGAACCTCCGGGACAACTTTAAACATTCCAACATCAGAATCAGAGGGGTGCCAGAAGGAGAAAAGGAAGAGCAAGAAATTGAACACTTATTTGAAAACATAATGAAAGAGAACTTCCCTAATCTGGCAATGGAAATAGACTTCCAGGAAGTCCAGGAAGCTCAGAGAGTCCCAAAGAAAGCCCTCACCAAGACACATCACAATTACATTAGCCAAGATTAAAGATAAGGAGAGAATCTTAAAAGCAGCAAGAGAGAAGGAGACAGTTACCTACAAAGGAGTTGCCATAAGACTATCAGTTGATTTCTCAAAAGAAAACTTGCAGGCAAGAAGGGGCTTCAAAGAAGTATTTAAAGTCACCAAAGGCAAGGACCTACATACAAGATGACTCTATCCAGCAAAGCTATCATTTAGAATGGAAGGGCAGATAAAGTGCTTTTCAGACAGGGGTAAATAAATTCATCATCACCAAGACATTATTACATAAAGTATTGAAAGAACTTATTTAAGATAAAGAAGATCAAAACTATGATTATTAAAGTGTCAACAAATTCACAACAATCAACAGCTGAACCTAAAAAACAGAGACAAAAACAAACTGAGCAAACAACTAGAACAGGAACAGAACCATAGATATGGAGATCATTTGGAGCATAATCAGCTGGGAGAGGGAAAGCAGATAATAGGGGAAAAGGTTCAGGGATTAAGAAGCATAATTGGTAGGTACAAAATAGACAGGGGGACATTTAAAAATAGTATAGGAAATGGAGAAGCTAAAGAACTAATATGCATGACCCATTATACGAACAGAGGTGGCATTACTGGAGGGAAGGTGGTTACTGGATGGAGAGAGGCAAAGGAGGAAAAAGTGGGACAATTGTAATAGCATAATCAATAAAATATACTTTAAATAAGATAGTTTATTCAATAAATGGTGTTGGGAAAATCAGACAGATCCATATAGAAAAATGAACCTTCTTATACCACCCATAAGATTAAAGTTAAAATGGATTAGAGGCTTAAATGTCAGACTTAGAACCATAAAAATTCTAGAGGAAAACATAGGCAACAAAATCTCAGACATTGTTCATAGCAATTTTTTATAGGATATATATCCCCAGGCAAGGGAAACAAAAGAAAAATGAACAAATGGGACACATCAAACTAAAAAGTTTTGCACAGCAAAGGAAACCATCAACAAAATGAAAAGTCAACATACTGAATGGGAGAGCATATTCATCAATTCACCTGATAAGAAGTTAATACCCAAAATTTATAAAGAATGTATAAAACTCAAGTTCAAAAATACAAAAAACCCAATTTAAAAATCAGCAAAGGACATGAATAGACACTCCTCCAAAGAAGACATATAGATGGTGAATAGACATATGAAAAATGCTCAACATCACTAATCATGAGATATTGCAAAATAAAACCACAATGAGATATCATTTTACACCAGTCAGAAGGGCTATCAACAATAAATCAACAAAGAAGAAGTGCTGGTGAGGATGTGGAGAAAAGGGAACTCTTCTTCACTGTTGGTGAGAATTCAGATTGGTGCATCCACTATGGAAAGCAGTATGGAGATAACTCAAAAAATTAAAAATGGATCTGCCTTTTGACACAGCAATTACACTTCTAAGAATATATGTGAAGGAATGCAAGAAACTAATTCAAAAGAACATAAGCACCTCTATGTTCACTGAAGTGTTATTTACAATGCCAAGATATGGAAATAGCCCAAGAGTTTGTCAGTAGATAAGTGGATAAAACAACTATGGGTCACTGACACAATGGACTACTACTCAGACATAAAAAGAAGACTATTTTATCCTTTGCAACAGTGTGGGTGGACCTGGAGAACATTATGCTAAGTGAAATCAACAAGTCAGAAAGAAACAAATACTATATGATTTCACTCATATGTGGAATAATGAACAAACTGAACTAACAAGTAAAACAGAGACAGACTCATAGATAAAGAGCAGGATGATATCTGGGGGGTATGTTGTGAGAGGCTAGTGGGTGGAGGGATTGAGCAAAAAGAAAAAAGGACTCATGGACCAGGAAAACAGTTGAGGTGATTTCAGGTGGCAAAGAGGTATAAGGGAACTAAATGGTAATTGGAAAAAATACTATAAAAATAATGTTTAACAAAATACCTACTTTTCATGCCTTTGAATATTTCTTACCAATCTCTTCTAGCCAGAAAGTTTCTTTTGAGAAATCAGCTGACAGTCTTATGGGAACTCCCCTGAAGGTAACTAACTGTTTTTCTCTTGTTGCTCTTAAGATTCTCTCTTTATCTTTAACCTTTGACATTTTAATTATGATGTGTCTTAGAGTAGGCCTCTGTGCATTCATCTTGTTTGGGGCTCTCTGTGCTTCCTGGACTGGTGTGTTTATTTCCTTCACCAAATTACAGAGATTTTCTTGTATTATTTTTTTAAATAGATTTCTAATTTCTTGCTCTTTCTCTTTATGTTCTGGCACCCCTATGATGCAAAGGTTGGAATGCTTGAAGTTGTCCCAGAAACTGCTTACAGTATCCTCAGGTTGTTTTTTATTCTTTTTTCTACTTGTAGTTCTGATTGGTTGTTTTTTGCTTTCTTATGCTCCAAATTATTGATTTGATTCTAGGCTTCCTCCACTCTACTGTTGTTTCCCTGTAAATTGTTGTTTTATTAATTAGTGTATCCTCCATTTCTGACTGGATCTCTTTTATGCTGTTCAGGTCCTCACTAAGTTCCTTGAGCATCCTTATAACCAGTGTTTTAAACTCTACATCTGATAGATTGCTATCTCCTTTTGTCTAGTTCTTTTTCTGGAGTTTTGATCTGTTCTTTCATTTAGGCCATGTTTCTTTGTCTCCTCATTTTGGCTGTCTCCTTGTGTTTGTTTCTACTTATAAGGTAGAGGTGCTTCGACTTTGTGTCTTGGTAACATAGCCTAAGTAGTAGGTGTCCCATAGGGTTCAGTGGCACAGCCTCCCCTATAACCCAAGCTGGGTACTCAAGGTGTTTGTTCCCTTTGTGTGGGCTTAGTACACCTTTCTTTTATAGTTGAGACTTGATTGCTATTGGCAGATCAATGGGAGGGATGTACTTGGGCCAGTCAAGTGCAAGGACTGGCTGTGACCACTGTCTACCAAACTCCACCCTCTGTGGAGGATCAGTTATGCAGGGTGGAGGTGTTCCAATGTGGCCTGTAACTCCACTGGGTGTGTCAACTCTGGTGTTTCCTGGGTGGTGAAGGCCAAGGTCAGTCCCCACCTGTGTTCTGACCAGGGTCACCCTGCCTTAGGTACAAAGCAATCTGGGATGGCTGCTATTGTGCTGAACTACAGATTCCCAGGTAAAGTCAAGCTATGAATCTAGACTGGCTGCTGCTAGTTGTGGGCCTGGGGCCACTTAGCAAGTGCTTTTGGGGCTGGAGCCTTATGTAGGCCTGTGGTTGCTCATTTGATAAGATATAGAAAGTTCTGAAGCATGAGCTGAGAGGAGCCATTCATATGAAAAAATCAAGATTAACAGCTTGGGTGGACTCTACTCAGCAAAGCTATCATTTAGAATCAAAGGGCAGATAAAGACCTTCCCAGGCAAGAAAAAAACTAAAGAAATTCATCACCACCAAACCATTATTATATGAAATGTTAAAGGGACTCATTTAATAAAAAGAAGATCAAAACTATGAAAAACAAAATGACAATAAATACATATCAATCAATGACTAAATCTAAAAAACTAAGAAGCTGGTCTGATAGTAATGAATTATCAAAACTCAACTGAAGTTAGTGTCAATAAAAAACAAACTAAGCAAACAAGAAGAAAAGAGAATTGTGGGTACAAAGAGCATTTTGAGGGTTGCCAGATGGGAGAGGGTTTATGGGAAATGAGTGAAGAGGTGAGGGGATTAAGAAGTGCAAATAGGTAGTTACAGAATAGCCATGGGGATGTAAGTACAGTATAGGAAATGGAGTAGCCAAAGAACTCATATGTATGACCCATGGAAGTGAACAATGGTGTGAGGATTGCCTGTGGGGCTGGGGGTGCTGAGTGGAGGGGGGCAAATGGAGAAAAATTGGGACAACTGTAATAGCATAATCAATAAAATATAATTAAAATAAATTAAATAAAATAAATGATACCTACCTTGTAAATTTTAACAAGATAGGAATAGTATCTGGAAAGTATTTAAGAACTTGGTCCAATAAACTCATGTGATTAAATGTATTAGTCCCCAATACAATAGGCCACGGGGAGTCCAGATGCATCTGCCAGGGTTGTACTTGTGCCAGACCAGTCCCCAGCACATCCATTATCCTGGAGCTTGTGTTTGCCAGGAGCCATGTCCCACTGTGGAGACCACACCAGGCTGCCACTCTCATGGGCTGTTCAAGCCAAAATAGGCTCACACTCAGAATGTCCAACGAAGGGCTATGTCCAGATCCTATTTCATTCCATTGCTTACTCTGTGCCTCAGCACCCCTGCAACATCCACAGAGTCAGTTCCAGGAATTCTGAATGCTACTGTAGGTCTTTGCCAGGTCTTCCAGCCCTCCTGGCCTCTGTTCTCTCAGTATTGGGACACTGTTGTTTAATGTTAGTGCTTGCTCTTCTGCTGGGGAGAGTCCTCTCAACTCTCTGAGCAAAGCCATTCCTCCTGGCTCAAAGACATAACCATTCAGTTACTCACTGAGTCCCTCACTCTCATTTGTTCAAAAACATATATTAAATATCAACTCCCTGTCAGATATTGTGTATTCACTACAGATATGGTGAGGGAGAGATACATGATTCCCATGTAGTAGAATTTACAGCCTGGTGAGAAATTTTCAGCACACCTTTTTCTTTCTACTCCTCTCTGACATTTAAAATTGTGTGTGGGCATGTTCTCTCTCTCTCTCTCACTTTCTCTCTCTCTCTCTCTCCCTCTGAAGCAGTCCTGAGTCTTTCCTTCCCCTTCCTTCTGTCAAGGCACATTACCCCTTTGCTTCATAGGCCCATGATCAATCCACTGAGCTACACCAGCCAGGGCTAGGGCACATTACCTTTGATTTCTTTTTTCTAAGCTTTAAGGGCCCTACTTTTGCCTCTGTGATTTGTTTTCCGAGCTCACACAGCTCAGCTGGCTCACTTCTTTCATGGCTCACTTCTACCTCTGTGATTTTCTAAATAAACTTTTGCTTGTATTTAAAAAAAACAAGTGTTGTGTGTGTGGTTACATTTTTAACCCTGGCTTGAATTCAGATTTTGTGAATGGATGAATAGATTCTTTTTTTTATTTCTAAGTCCTCAAAATTCAGTTTGTATTACACAATTAAAGCAGTCTCAAATCAGAGTTCCTAATATAGTTTAAAAAACAAGATCCACATATCTAAACATAACTTATTATTCTAATCATACTTTAAACATTTCCAATAGAAAAGAAGTTTAAATCTTTTAAGATTTTATTCATTTCATTTTTAAAATATATTTCATTGACATACTATTATAGTTGTCCTATTTTTCACTCTCCTTTATTCTCCTCTGCCCTGCACCCCACCTCCCACCATTATTCCCATCCATTAGTTCATGTCCATGGGTCGTATATATAAGTTCTTTGGCTTCTCCATTTCCCATACTATTCTTAACCTCTTCCTGTGTATTTTCTACAATTTCTGCTTCTTATTCCCTATACCTTTTCGCCTTCCTCCCCACTCCCCTTCCCCTCTGATAACACTCCATGTGATCTCTATTTCTATGAATCTGTTTCTGTTCTAGTTGTTTGCTTAGTTCATTTTTGTTTTTGTTTTTTTAGGTTCAGTTGTTGATAGTTCTGAGTTTGCTGTCAGTTACCTGTTCATATTTTAGATCATCATCTTTTTCTTAGATAAGTCCCTCTATCATTTTATATACTAAGGGCTTGGTGATGATGAATTCCTTTAACTTGACCTTGTCTGAGAACCACTTTATCTAAATGCCCTTCCATTCTAAATGGTAGCTTTGCTGGATAGAGTCATCTTGGATGTAGGTCCTTGCCTTTGGTGACTTTAAATACTTCTTTCCAGCCCCTTCTTGCCTCCAAGGTTTCTTTTGAGAAATCAGCTGATAGCCTTATGGGAACTCCTTTGCAGGTAACTGTCTCCTTCTCTCTTGCTGCTTTTAAGATTCTCTCCTTATCTTTAATCTTGGCTAATGTAATTGTGATGTGTCTTGGTGTGGGCTTCCTTGGGTCCAACTTCTTTGAGACTCTCTGAGCTTCCTGGACTTCCTAGAAGTCTATTTCCATTGCCAGATTAGGGAAGTTCTCTTTCATTATGTTTCCAAATAAGTGTTCAATTTCTTGCTCTTCCTCTTCCCCTTCTGTCACCCCTCTGATTCTGATGTTGGAATGTTTAAAGATGTCCCAGAGGTTCCTGAGCCTCTCCTCATTTTTTTTTTGAATTCTTGTTCCTTCATTCTGTTCTGGTTGAATGTTTCTTTCTTCCTTCTGCTCATTATCATTGATTTGAGTCCCAGTTTCCTTCCCTTTACTGTTGGTTTCCTTTATTTCCTTTTTCATAGTCTTCACTTTTTCCTCAATTTTACCATCATACTCAACCATTTCTATGAGCACCCTGATTACCAGTGTTTTGAACTCTGCAGCTTGTAGGTTGGCCATCTCTTCATCACCTAGTTGTATTTTTTCTGGGGTTTTGATCTGTTCTTTCATTTGGGAGCCATATATATATATTTTTTTGTCTCAGGATGCCTGTTATGTTTCTTCTTTAACTTTTTGGTGGCAGACTTCTATGTAGCTCAATTTTCTGGCAGTTCTGGTTATTTTTTGTTTTTAAATTTGTTGTTGTTCTTTTTTTATTTGTGGGAGGAGGCAGTGTATCTACCTACACCTCCATCTTGGCCAGCAAAGTTTTAAAATTTAAACATAAATTAATTACGACATAGTGGAAGCAAAACCATGGCTCCTCATTCACGCTAGCCACATTCCAAGAGCTCAGTAAAAACATGTGGACATGTGGCTAGTAGCTGCCACATTGGGCAATGCAGCTCTTGGGTTCACTTCTAGCTGATTGGATCCTGAATCAAGGAAAAATATAAAACTGACCAAAAAACATTCTTAGGACTGTTGGAGAAATTTGGATTACATACTACATGACATTATGGAGTTTTTTAATTTTCGTAAGTGTGCTGATATTATTGATGTTATATAGATAAATGTCATTATTCTTAGGAAATGCATGAAAAAATATTTAGGAGTGAAATGCCATAATGTCTGCAACTTGTTTCTGATGGCTAAAGTAAAAAGTGAGTGTGTGTGTGTGTGTTTGTAATAAGAGAAAGAGCTAAAGATAATGTGATATAATATTGACATTTGATGAACCTAAGTAAGGTGTATGTACTATTCTTTCATTCTTTCAACTTTTTTGTAGGTATGAAAAATGTCAAAATACAATTAAACTATTTTCATGTAGATTACATTTTAGAGAAGGGAGACAGAATGTTAAACATTGAGCAAGTGCATGAACAAAATAATTTTAGATTATTGTGTACTGCTATTGCTCAGAAGTGCTTAAAAGGCATTGTTGGCATAAGGAGTGTGGTGGGGTGCAGGCGGGGGCTACTTTATGTTAACTGGTAAAAGCAGGCTTCTCCAGAAGATGACAGTTGGTTCAAACACTGAGTGATAAGAGGACACCACCATGGGAAAATGTGGGCACAGAACCTTCTGGATAGAGGTAACAGCAGAGGTCTGGAGGAGAAAAGGAGCTTGCTATTCAAGAAACTGAATGAGGCCACTGTGTCCAGAATGCAGGAGAGAGGAAAAGAGAGGTTGAGGAGTGAGGCCCAAGATGAAGAGCCAGCTCTTCGTCTCTGACCCAGCATGAGATGGTAAGGAATTGAAGTTTATCAAAAGTGCAATGGGAAACCACTGGATGGCTTTAGGCAGAGCAGGAAGAGGTTGACATGAGTCTTTTACATCATTTAAATGGCACCATAGAGAATGATGATAGAGGACAACAGAGAAAAGAGGAAGATCAACTGAGAGCCTGTGCAGCAGTCCAAGAGAGGTGATGATGGCTTGCATCAGGTGAATCAATGGAGCTGAAGAGATAAAGGGCCCAATGGTATGCATTGGAGGGAGAGCAAAGGGACATCTTTCTCATGCAAGACATATGGAAGACAAGGAAATGAAGTGAATCAAGGATGACTTGCAGGTTTTCTCCTAAACCACAGAGAAGACAGAGGTTGGGGTCAGGGAAGGAAGAACTCTGTTTTAGCCCTATTAATTTGATGCGCTCCTTAGACCTTCTTCTAAGTGGAGATGTGAAGCCTGCAGTCACCTTATGAGAGACGTGTATTTGAGCGTCATCAGTTGTATTTAAAGTGGAGAGCCCAGACGAGGTCATAATTTACTAACCATCATTCTCTTTAGGAACACATAGGTCGTTTCTGATTTTTTGAAATTTTATAAATAATGCTATGATAGACATCTTTTACATAAACATGTTTATAGTTCAGACTATTTCTTCAGGAAACATTGCTGGAATATGACCTCCTGAGGTGCCCCCACCCCAGCCCCAGGTATGGATTTTTTAAAATTGTAACTTAAAATAATTTTAGATTTACAGAAAAGTTGCAAAAATAGCACAGAGGGTTATCTTGCATAACCATAGCATAATTATCAAAATTTAGAAATCAGAAAAATGTCAGTAACTAAAATATAGACTCTGTTCAAGTTCACCAGTTTTTTAATATATATTTTATTGATTATGCCATTACAGTTGTCCCATTTCCTCTGCTTCATTCCCCTCCACTCTGCACACCCCCTCCCACCCACATTCCCCCCTTTAGTTCATGTCCATGTGTCATAAGTTCTTTAGCTTCTACATTTCCCACACTACTCTTGCCCTCCCCCTGTCTATTTTCTCTCCACTGTCTATGCTACTTATTCTCTGTACCTTCTCCCCACCTCTTCTCCTACCACTCCCCAGTTGCTAACCCTCCATGTGATCTCCATTTCTATGGCTCCACTCCTGTTTTAGCTGTCTGTTTAGTATGCTTTGGTTTTAGGTGTAGTTGCTAATAACTGTGAGTTTGCTGTCTTTTCACTGTTCATATTTTGTACCTTCTTTTTCTTAGATAAGTCTCTTTAACATTTCATATAATAAGGGCTTGGTGATGATGAACTCCTTGAACTTGACCTTATCTGAGAAGTCCTCTCTCTGGGCAAGGACCTGAACCAGGGTTATGCATTGTATTGTTATTATTTTTTTCTGTTTCCTCCTATCTGTGGTAGTTCCTCAGTCTTGCTTTATCTTTCATGACCTTAAGACATTTTTTTTTTATCTTCACTGAGGACATTTTTTCATCACTTTTTTTTAATGAGAGAGGAAAAGAGAGAGAAACGTCAATGCAAGAGAGAAGCATTGATTGGTTGCCTACTGTATGTGACCAGACTGGAGAGATGACACACACCCAGACCAGTGATTGCACAGGCCCAGACCAGGGACCAAGCCAGCAACCTAGGCATGTGCCCTGACTGGGAATAGAACCAGCAACGTTTTGATTACCAGTTGGTGCTCCAACCAACTGGGCCATAACGGCTGGGGCATGACCTCAAGACTTTGAAGTGCACCGGTCAGATTTTTTTATAGATTGTTTCTAAATGTGAGTTTATCTGATAGTTCTCATGGTTAGATTGAGGTAATGCTTTTTTGGGGGAGGGCAAGAAAACCACAGAATTGACATGCCCCTCTCAGTGAATCCTATGAGAGGGTTCGTACAGTGGACACATCTCATTTTTGGTGACATTAGCCATAATTAAGGTAATGTCTAGTGTCTTTCAGGTTTGTCCACTGTAAGGTTACTATGTTTCCCTTTGTAATAATAAGCATCTGAGTGAGGAGAGATTCTTTAAGACTATTCAAAAATCCCTTTTATTCTCAATTTTTTATTTATTTGTTTTTATTGTTTTTTAAAAGCATAGACATTACTAACTTAACCACTAAGTGTACAGTCAGTAGTGTTATGTATGTGCATATTGTTGTGAAACAGGTTTCCATAACTTCTTGAAAATCTGAAAGTCTATACCCATTAAACAGCAACTCCCTTCCTCTCCTCCCTCCAGCTTCTGGTAACCACCATTCTCCTCTCCATTTCCATGAATTTAACTACTTTAGATACTTCATATAAGTGCAACCATACAGAACTTATCTTGTAAGTCCTTATTTCAGTTAGCATAATATACTCCAGGCTCACCCAAATTGTAGCACGTGACAGAATTCCCCTCCTTTTTAAGACAATAATATCCCATGATATATATGTAGCATGTTTTGTTTATCTATTTATCTGTTGATGGGCACTCAGATTTCTTGGCCGTTGTGAATAAAATACAGCAGAAGCACTAACAGGCATTAACATCAACAAGGTCAAAAAATGTTTTGAGCAGTGGAAAAACATCTCAATAAGTGTATTATATCAAACGGAGGTACTTTGAAGGTGACTGAAGTTTAAACATGTAAGAATAAATACACAATATTTTATAAATAAACTCCACTTTGGGGGGAACCCCTCATACAGTCATTTACTTGGCTGCTCTGTTTGTTCTAGCTGTGACTATTAGGAGATTCTTCAGTGTTCTCTTTCTTTTTTGAGCACCTCCCTAACTTCTGCCAGCACAAGGTGCTCCAAGCTCATCTTGCATTTTCCCCTGCCCCAGCTCTGGAATCGGCCACTTCTCCAACATGACATGGTTCCTTTTCTTTGGAACCAGAAATAAAGATAGAAATAAAGATCTAGATGCTAAATGGCCTCCTTGCCACTAGGGTGTCATTCCTTCTAGGCCCTCTCAGTGGACACAGCTAGAAAATCTGTGAACATATACTAATCCACACATGCAGACAGCTTTAGGTGTATTTCTGCCTTTTTCTCTCTGAATCTGTGAGTTCATATTAACAGCTTCAACTGCAATCCAAAGCACAGGGTTAATCGTAGCCTTCCCGTTTTCCTTACTTGTGACTTTTTTCTCCGACAGTGACAAACCCTGCAGGTAATATCTACAATGTAATTATTTATTTATTCAGCTCGAGTGCACCCATAAAGTAGTTTCAGAATTGTTAATCCACACCCCTGTGTTAGGTCAGAGTCTCTCAAGAAATCGGACAGATGCAGTGAGCTAAGGAGAGCAGGGTTTATTAGCAGGAAATAAGAGGGAAAGTGGAGCCAACGAGGGAGGTTAAGAGGAAAGTGGGGCCAACCAAGAGAGGTTGGGGAGCCAACCAAGGGAAGTTAGGACACACTCAGTTGTCCTTAGATCAGGGTTTTAAATGCAAAAACCTGTGGTTGAGGTATTAGAGTTTGATTGGCTAGAGCGGGTTGCTGGGTGAAAGCTGCATCCTGTAATGTCAGAGAAGACAACCCCAGACCATAATCTTCCTGAGTAGGGTCTGCAGGCACCTTCCTAAGGTGCCATTTTTCTCACCTGGTGATTTTCATTCCTCCTAGGCCTGCCTGGATCTAATACCCTGTGAGAAACACATCTGCACATGGGAGCAACAGTATTTGTCTGCTGTACTTTTTGTTTTTAGCCTTGTAGTATCTAGTCAAAATCCTACTTTCTAAAGTTACTGAGGTTACTTAATTCTTTCCTTTCCTACTACCTTCCGTGTGATTAGTAATTTGTAACACAATTTGCTTCATTTGCTACTATCTGCTTCTGTTTGGAGTTTCTCCTCAACCTGGTTGATTTTTAATTATCCATTTATTTACAGTATTATGTAAAGCATTACTCTGTTTCTAAAACTCAAACATATATAATAGGTATATATACTCAGAGAAGTGTTACTCCCTCTCTGTCCCTATTATTTTTCCCAGTTTCCCTTTTTTACAACCCTCCTCCATCCAAAGACAACCAATTTGTTTAATTTTTCCTATTATCCTTCCTGTACTTTTTTTTCATAAATGAGCAAGGTATGGAGGTTTTTAAGGCTCTTTCTACATATTGGGAAATTGCTTTCCAGAAAGGCTGCTTCAGTGAACCCTCCCAGGAGGAGGAGATAATAGTTCCTGTTTTACTGTAGCCTGAGCAACAGTGGAGAGTTTTTTGTTTACGTGTTTGTAATTTTATAGGCAAAATTAACTTCTTGTCCTAGTCTGCATTTTTCTGATTTCCTTTGAGGTTTACACATGTTTCAAATGTTTCTTGGCTGATGGTATTTCCTCCTTTGTGAGCTCTTTTCTTGGCCCACTCATCTTTTGGAGACTTGTGATTTTCTTTTCGAAAATGGATTTTCATAGGTCCTTCACGCAAAAAGGATATTAACTTTTTGTCTTCCGTCACTGTTTGTACATTTCTTTAGAGAACCTCCAAATTCTTCCTAATGTGTCCCCTGGAACGCTTTCCCCAACGCGGTGCTAGAAATAGAGATCTAGTTGCTAAATGGCCTCATGGTGCTTTGCATCCAAAGCCACCCACGTCTGACTTAAGAGGGTGTGGGCAAAAAGTGGTCACTGAATCCAATGACCCTATTTATAATCAAGGCAAGAAACATTGCTTCTGTTTGCATATACAGTGTTTATGGAACCTAATGAATGATTTTGAGCTGGATTTGACATACGTTGCTCAGTTTCAATTGCTTGCACTCTAAATCATTCAAGATGTTACTTTGGAAAAGAATGTCTGAGTTTGAGCCTGTGCTTGGTTTAATATAAATTATTCAGTTATAAATTAAACTCAGTTACTGCGTTTAATTATTCAGTTAAATTATTCAGTTACAGTAATTAGTTCTAATGAGCAATAAAAATTTTGTTTAATGTGAACAGGTGATTTTTGAGCTTGGCTTCACATAAACTGCTTCGGTTCCAGTCAGGGAACTTGTCTGGGTTGCAGACCAGGTCCCTGCTTGGGGGCATGTTAGAGGCAACCGATCGATATTTCTCTCTCTCTCTCTCCCTTCTTCCCTTCTCTCTTAAAATAAATAAAATCTTTTAGAAAAGAAGAATGCTAGATTCTGGCATTGTTTGACATAAACAGCTTAGCTTTGCCTAAACTTACTTCTTCATTCTTTAAACATTAAAAATGTCATTTCCTGTTTGTTTCAAATTGTCCGCTTTAGTTTCCTTGAGATTTGCTCTATGTTATCTTAGGAAGTTATCTTGGCTAAAAGCGTGATTTTGACATTGTTTTCACTCTACTTGCCTAGATTCGTTTTAATGTGCTCTCACCTGCACTAAGATGGTAGTTTGGGGATGAATGTTCGTTTCCGAGTTTGTTTGCATGTGCAAAGTCCGTTGAGCACTTAAGAAGCTTTGGAAAAGACCTTGACACCTCTGTATTTGCAAGTGTTGATGAGCATGTTTAGACAGTGACAGCTACACCGTGACTGCCCCCTGCCAGGCAGGGACTGTAAGACACATCCCAATTTCACAGAAGCTCAAATGTGGAGACAACAATGAGTGACCCCAAATTTAAGTAGCAAAACTATCAGTACTTGGTAAAGAGAAGTAAAAAGACAAATGAGTCCGAATTTCCTTCTAGAGTGCTGGCCTGGACAGATTCACACACTTTGTTGTTGTATATATTTTTTACCATTATAACTGACCATGAATAATACCCTAGAAAATAAAGTTATGAGAATTCCTGGCTACTTCTGAAGGGTGAAGTCCTAGAACTTGGTAGATTAAACATTTTATTTCATTTGCTGCTTCCATCTGCATTTTTGCAGTGACATTGAATTTGCGTTCCTAACTTCACAGGTCATCTGTGTTTGTTTCTTGTGAATTGCCTGGTAACACAGTCACTCCGCTCTCCTTTCCTTTGCTCCTCTGGTCTCACTGTCATTCCTTAATGAAAGCACTTTATGTAACAAGAACCTCAGTTGCCCGTCTGACACATGTTGCAATTATTATTTCCTGATCAATATTTCTATCTATCAGTACTGGAGTGTTCGGATTTTAATATTTTCTTGCAACACATTTAAAACACATAGCAAAATTTTTAAATAATAAAATGAACACCCACTACTGTGCTTTATAAAATCTTAACACTGTTCCACATTTAGTTCAGATTTGTTTTAAACAATAAAATTTTGCATATAAACTTGAGGTCTCCACGTGCCTCCCTAATTCAAAACCCTTCTCTACTTCCCCATTTATTTAACCACTATCATGAATTTGGTGATGCCATTCTATATATTTGCTACAAGTTTAGATACCCACGGATTTTCAGTGCTGCTGTTTTCCATGTTTTGAATTAGTGTTATCTGCATATAATGTGCATTTGGCATACACCCCTCTGCACCTTGCCTGTCACTCAACATTTTTTCTCGACATTTCTCAATGTTGATATATGTAGCTGTCATTCATTCATTTTGGCTGCAGCGCATTTGACTAGATTAACATGTCACAAATGATTTATTCATTCTCCCTTGAATGGATTGAATCCTCATATCATTTTGTCTTTTTTTCTATTGCAAACAATTTTGCGATGAGTATTTGTAAATCTGTCTCCTTTGGCCTGGATGGTAGAGTATAAAAAATCTTGTTTTACTACATGCAGTCAAATGTACCTTTGGTTCTTACACCAGCCTACACCCTCAGGAGCAGTGAGCAGTGTCCTGGAATTTGTTTCTCCATGTTCTTACCCACACTCTGTATTTAATTTCTGCCAATCAGATAGGTGTGAATTGACATTCTAATTTGTATTCCCATGATGACCAGTGAAGTTGAGAATTCTTTTAAATGTTCACTCATAATTCAGGTTTCTTCTGTAATTTGTTTAGATTGTTTGTTCCTTTTTCTTTTTTTTTAAGTTTATTTATTTATTTATCTTTAGAGGGGAAGGGAAGAAGAGAGGGAGAGAAACATCAATGTATGGTTGCCTTTCATGGGTCCCCTGCTGGGAACCGGCCTGCAACCCCGGCATGTGCCCTGACTGGGAATTGAACAGCGATTGTCTGGTTCGCAGGCCCATGCTCAATCCACTGAGCTACACCAGCCAGGTGCTGTTTGTTCCTTTTTCTATTGGATCATAATTTTGCATTGGTAGTAGATGTTCCTTAAATGTTCTGTAAGTAATTGTCTGTTTCACATATTGTAAATATCTGCTCTCAATGTGTGGCTTATGTTTTAACTTCTTTTGTATTCTGATTGTGAAGAAGTTTTATCCAATTTATCAAATTTTTTCTCTATGGTTTGTACTGTCTTTTACTTTTATTTTTTAATAATATATTTTATTGATTATGCTATTACATTTATCCCATTCCCACATACCCCTCTGCCCCCTCCCACCCACATCCCCCCAGCCTTTAGTTCATGTCCATGGGTCATACATACAAGTTTATTGGCTTCTACATTTCCCATACTATTCTTACCCTCCCCCTGTCTATTTTCTACCTACCATTTATGCTACTTATTCTCTGTAACTTTTCCCACTCTCTCCCCACTTCCTTGCTGATAACCCTCCATGTGATCTCCATTTCTGTGATTCTGGTCCTGTTCTAGTTGTTTGCTTAGTTCATTTTTGTTTTTGTTTTAGGTGTAGTTGTTAATAACTGTAAGTTTGTTGTCATTTTACTGTTCATATTTTTTATCTTCTTTTTTTTTAGATAAAGCCCTTTAACTTTTCATATAATAAGGGCTTGGTGATGATGAACTCCTTTAACTTGACCTTGTCTGGGAACCACTTTATTGCCCTTCCATTCTAAATGGTAGCTTTGCTGGATAGAGTCATCTTGGATGGAGGTCCTTGCCTTTCATGACTTGGATTACTTCTTTGCAGCCCCTTCTTGCCTGGAAGGTCTCTTTTGAGAAATCAGCTGACAATCTTATGGCAACTCCTTTGTAGGTAACTGTCTCCTTTTCTCCTGCTGCTTTTAAGATTATCTCCTGCCCTGGCAGGTATAGCTCAGTGGATTGAGTGTGGGCTGTGAACCAAAGGTCACCGGTTTGATTCCCAGTCAGGGTACATACCTGGGTTGCAGGCAAAGTCCTCCAGTGGGGGCCACATGAGAAGCAACCACACATTGATGTTTCTCTCCCTTTCTCCCTCCCTTCCTCTCTCTCTCTAAAAATAAAATAAAATTAATTTTTTTAAAAGAAATTGTATCATTCATTAAAAAAAAGATTCTCTCCTTATCTTTAATCTTGGCTAATGTAATTATGATGTGCCTTGGTGTGTTCCTTCTTGGGTCTACCTTCCTTGGGACTCTTTGAGCTTCCTGAACTTCCTGAGAGTCTATTTCCTTTGCCAGATTGGGGAAGTTCTCCTTCATTATTTGTTCAAATAAGTTTTTTATTTCTTTCTCTTCTCCTTCTGGTACCCCCATGATTCGGATGTTGGAACGTTTAAAGATGTCTTGGAAGTTCCTAAGCCTCTCCTCATTTTTTTTTTTTTTGAATTCTTTTTTCTTCATTCTGTTCTGGTTGGACATTTCTTTCTTCCTTCTGGTCCACACCATTGATTTGAGTCCCAGTTTTCTTCATGTCACTGTTGGATCCCTGTATATTTTTCTTTATTTCACTCAGTATAGCCTTCATTTTTTAAATCTAATTTGTGACCAAATTCAACCAATCCTGTGAGCATCCTGATTATCAGTATTTTGAACTGTGCATCTAATAAGCTGGCTATCTTTTTATCACTTAGTTATATTTTTTCTGGAGCTTTGATCTGTTCTTCCATTTTGGGCCATTGTTTTTGTCTTGGCACACCTGTTTACAAAATTTGAGTTCAGGTCTTGATTCAACCAACATGTCCTAGAACATCTGCATTCTATTTCAGGGGATTTGTGGATCCTTTGAGGCAGGGTTGCTGAGCCACAAAAGGTTAAGTGCCTAAGGCAGGTTCTGCTGAAAGGACTGATGCACCCAACTGACTCAGAACGTGCAGGTAAGAAAGCTGGAATAACTTGTCCCAGTGTAAAAAGTCTACCCACATCCACATAACTGTGATTCCTTAGAAGAAAGTACATTCTTGGTGGAAGGGATCACAGCTCTTTTCTTTCCAAGTTTTCCACCTGATACATTCCTTCCCCTGTGCTGACTTTTAAATAGATCATCCTTTCCAAAAGATATTCTTTTCTTTTCTTTTTGAAATTTTTAAAGATTTTCCTTTGAAATTCAGGTTTTTAGTCCAGTTAACATATATTTGGTTCACAGTTTGCAGTGAGAACTTAAAAGTTTCTGTATGTCCCCTGCAATAGTACTTTGTGCATCAACTTATTATGCAATCTTTTTAATATGTTGTTTCCATATACTCAAATGTATGTTCCTGAGCTTTCAATGAAGTTAATGCCTGTTCAGTACTTTGAATGCATTTCCAAATTGAAAACTGTTTTTAATAAAACTTAAAAAATATCTATGAACTATTTCTTCAAAATATGGTCTTTCCACCATGCCCACCATTCTTTTGTTCTGGAACTCCTAGAATTCCTACCAGTTGAATGTTAAGATATCTCTCAACTTATCTTCCATGTCTCTTAACTGCTCATGTTTGGAATCTCTTTGCTTTTCTATGGTGCATTTTGTCTGATTTCTCAATCTTATTTTTAATTAGTTAATCTTCTTTTTCTATCTATTTTGTTAAGTTATAGTAACCATTATTTTTTTCTCTGTGATTATGATGTTATAATGGATTCTTTTTTGTATCTATTTGGTTTTCTTCCTCCCTACTTGCTTTATTTTGTAATTTCTTGCTTTTAAATCAAAAGCATGTCTTCATTTTCCTCCTTGAGCATCCTATTAATATAGAAATAATATTTTTGTGAATTAATATTATATTTTATAATTTAAAAATCTTTGTCAAACTTAAGTTGCTTAAATTTAATTTCATACACATGAATTTATGCTCTATTTTAAATGTTGATTTCATTGGTTGTCTTCCATGAAATATATTTTTCTTGTATTTGATATTTTGGTTTATGGTCTAATTTTCTATGGAATATGTTTACTTTCATTTTCATTTTCCTTATTCCTCTCTGTTTCGTGGCCTATGGTTGCCTCCACTGCTCCTCCAGGACCCCAATCCAGACCAGGCCTTGTGCTGATGTTGGGACCATCATCTTTCTGATCACAGAGTTGGTTCAGAGCCTGGCTGGCCTCCTAGTCTAGTCTCCCTGAGCCTACAGCTCATCAGGAGCCATGGTCCTCAGGCAACATTTAAAAAATAATAGTTTACTGAGATATAATCTATGTAATAGAAAATTTGTGTTTGTAAAGCTTACAATTCAGTAGTTTTCGTATAGTCACAAAGTTGTGTGACCATCATCACAAATTCCAGAACATTTTTATCACCACCAAAAGAAACCCAATGCCCATTAGTAGTCATTCTTTTTCCCCTTCTACCTCCAGCCCCTGGCAGCCACTAGTCTTTCTGTCTCTCTGGATTTGCCTTTTCTGGATGTTGTATATAAATGGAATCTTTCAAAATGTGGCCTTCTGTGTCTGGCTTCTCTCAGCATAAAGTTTTCTGTGTTCATACATGTTATAGCATGTGTGAGTGCTAATATTTTATGACTCAGTAATATTCCATTACATTAATACTCTACATTTTATTTATCTAGTCACCAGTTGATAGACATTTGGGCGATTTTCATTTTTTTTTACTTACAATTCTGTTGTATCAGTCCTCTCTGGCTGCCATGACAAAATACCCTAGACCAGGTGGCATAAACAACAGAAATTTATTTCTCACAGTTCTGAAGACTGGAAGTCTGAGATCAGGGTGCCAGAACTGTCCATTTCTCATCAGAGTTCTTTTCCTGCCTCTCACATGGCCACCTTCATGCTGTGTCCTCACATGTGAGACAGCAAGCTCTGGGATCTTTTCTGTTAAGGGCACTAATTCCATCATGAGAGTCTCACCCTCATGATCTCATCTAAACCTGGTCACCTGCCAACAGCCTTGTGTCCAAATACTATCATATTGGGAACTATAGCTTCAACACATAAATTTGTGGGGGATGCTGTTTAGTACATAACATTCTGCTCCAGTCCCCCCAAATTCATGTTCTTCTCACATGCAAAATATATCTGTTTCACCTCAACAGCCCAAAAGCCTTAATGTGTTCCAGCATTAACTTTAAAATCTAAAGTCCAAGGTCTCATCTAAATATCATCAGATATAGGTGAAATTTGAAGTACCGTTCTTCCTGAGAAAAACTTCTCCTTCCTGTGAGTGAATCTGTGAAACCAGACAAAGAACATGCAATACAGTGGTGTGAAGGCATAGGATAGGCATTCCCATTCCAAGAGGAAGAACTGTGAAAGAAGGAAGAGGAAGCAGGTCCCAAGCAAGTCCAAAAGCTTGCAAGACAAATTCCATTCAAGTCTTACAGTTAAAGAGCAATTATTTTGAGGATCAGTAATCCAATATTTGTATGCATGGGGCAGCAGTCTCATTTTTATAACCTACTGGGTTGACAGTCCTTCCCCTGTGGCTCTACTAGGCAGGGGTCATGCCCTCAAGGCTCTGCCAAGTAAGGGACTGACTTTCAAAATTTTGGGCGGCCCCACCTTTGAGGTTCTGCAGTGGGAGTTGTCTGGCCTGTCAAAATTGAAGCAATGATCTTACTCGTTGAAACCAAGGAAGCAGCTCTGATGATCTCTGAATCACCACTGATGTGATTTTTCCATTTTTATGAAGAACAATGCACATTCAATAGCAAAATAGTCCAGTGCTGTAGAACCCAAAAAGTCCAACAGCCTTTCTTCATTCGACCCTGCTTTTCCGGTCCCCTTTTGTTCAAACTGGCAGTGTCAGCCTGGCTTCTGCTGAGACAGCTGAGGAAGTCCAGGAATGGTACCCACAATCTCTTTATCCACTGTTTGTGCAGTTAAACCTTTGGTGTTCTTTCTAAAACAAGTTTTGTCATTTTTTTTACAGTATTGAATAGGCTGAGAATTCTCCAAATTTTCAAGCTCTGGTTTCTTTTGACTAACAATTACTTCTTCAATTCACCTCTTTTCTTTTGCATTTTACTATAAGGAGTCAGGAGGAGGAACACTTTGCTTAGAATCTCTTTGGCTAAACATCCAGTTTTATCGTTCCACAAGTTCTACCTTCCACAAACACTAGAACACAATTCAGCCAAGTTCTTTGACACTTCATAACAAGGATCATATTTCCTCCAATTTTCACTAACATGTTCCTTATTTCCATCTGAGATCTCACCAGAATCATTCTTACAGTTCATATTTCTAGTATGCACCTCAAAATCATTCTAACCTCTATTTATTATCCAGTTCCAAAACTGCTTTCAAATGTTTAGGTATTTGTTATAGTAATACCCCACTTCTTGGGACCAAAATCTGTCTTAATCAGCTTATCCTGCCATAACAAAGTACTATAGACTAGCATTCTCATAGCTTTCTCACAGTTCTGGAAGCTGGGAATCTGAAATCAGGGTGCCAGCATTTGGATTTGGGTGACAACTCCCTTCTGGATTGCAAATGGACACATTCTGTGTCCTCAAATGGGCAGGGGGTGGGGGTGGGGAGACAGAGAAAGAGAGCAGACTCTCTGGTGTCTCTTCTTATGAGGGCACTAATATCATCAGGGGACCCCACCCTCATGACCTCATCTAAACCTATTGTCTACGAAAGGCCCCACTCCTAATTACCATCACACTAGGGATTAGAGCTTTAACATGGAAACTAAGGGGGCACACAATTCAGTCTATATCACCTGCTATGAGCATCTATGTACAAGTTTTTGTGTGGACATACATTTTCAGTTCTCCTTGTTATATTTCTAGAAATGGAATATCTTAGTCATATGGTAATTCTAGGTTTAGTTTTTTGAGAAACTTCCAAACTGTGTTTTTATAGCAGCTGCACCATTTTACATCTCCACAAGCAATGTATGAGAATTCTGCTTCTTCTACATCCTCATTAACACTTGTTATTATACTTATATCTTTTTATTGTAACACCTGTTGCAGCAGGGGTCAAATGGTATCTTGTTGTGATTTTGATGCATGTCTGTAGTGACTAATGATGTTGAGCACCTTTCCATGCATTTATTGGCCACTTGAGTATCTCTTTGGAGAAAAGGTTTATTTAGATCTTTTGCCCATTTTTAATTTTTTTGTCTTTTTAATGTTGAGTTGTAAAAATTCTTTATATAATCTAGATACAAGTCATTTATTAGATGTATGATCTAAAAACAATTTTCTTTGACAGCATTGTGTAGCATTTTGTTTTCAATCTCCTTTCAAGGACATATTCAGTAAGCCTCTCTTCAGCTCCTACCTTCAAACAGAGCAGTAACTTTAGCTCAGATATTCCACTCTTAGCCTGGTTCTGGACTAAGAGTCCAACAGGCCCATGGTTCCTGCTTGTGTTCCTGCCGTGTCCAATCCATGAAAATGTTCACCTGTACTGAAGTCTCAACCTATCTTTTAGTTCTTCCTTTTTTGTTTTATCCATCATTGCTGAGTTTCTAACAAAGAGCACCACTCATCTGTGAACGCACAGCACCAAGTTACCCTGGAAGACCTCCAACAACATTGTTTACAGTACTTTTCTTTGTGAAGTTACATCTATTGATATCTTTATATGATTTCTTGCTTTGCTTTATGGTTAGAAAGGTCTCTCCAATCAAAAAAGAGAAATATGATCTTATAGTTTTTTTCTTAATGATTTCTTTCTTTTTTATGTTTAACTCTCTAGTCCCTCTGGAATCTATCTAATTAGTATACAAGCAGAGATGCAGGTGTAAGTCCTTCCAAATTGTTTACTAATTATCTCAGCACTAATGATTTTAAATACCATTTCATTTAAGTATCAGATTTCAAAATCTATTTTGCATCTATTTCAGAGCCTTTGATTTCAACTCTATCCCACTATTTGATCTTTTTCATTCCTGGACCTAAAGTGCTTTTTCATTAAGCCTCACATAGGGCCTGTTATATTATAGGTATTCAACAAATATTTGCTGGTTGAGTTTATAAATGAAGGTCAGAACAGTAGAAGGACACAGAAGCCAAGTGTTGTAAGATGGTGAGGAATTGTTGGAATGGCTGACCACGATGTTAAAGAACCAAAGCTAGTACCTGGCATAGCAACTAGCACACATAGTAGGCACTCAATAAAATAATTAACATGTGAAAAGAATTTTGAAGTCATAAATTCTTCATGAATTTACTTCAGTGGAGTTTTGCTCCTTCACTATTACTTCAACCTACCTTAAAATTCTTAACCAGACTGATCCTTCACATTAAAAATGTGATCTGACCTGTCTGCCCTCCACAGGTCCTCTCAGAAACCCAGAGCTCTGTGCTGAGTCAGGTGACCAGGTAAAAATTGCTAGGACAAACAGAAAATGGAAATTATGTTGATAACCTTTGTAACTCTTGGGTCTCAGACTTTTCTCCCCAATGTCTGGCCTATCATGTAAGGCCCACTATAATTTGCCTCTCAAAGCATTGCAGAATTTAAAAAATTGATTTAAATTTAGAAGCCACCAGCTCCTGCTTCTATCTCTTTTATTAGCTCTGTGACTGTTGGCAAGTTATATAACTTCTCTGAGTCACAGTTTCTTCATCTGTAAAAAAGAGATAAGATCCACTCAGAGAGACATTAAAAAAAATTAAATAAGGTTATGGAGTTCCACCTAGAAGTCTTTAATGCAGCAACAAATGCACCTGAAAGGAAAGCCTGTGTGTCATCAACTACTATTAAAAAGTGAAGAGCCTTTGTATGGAGGAAGATCAGATGTTCTTTGTGCACTGTTTGTTGTTTTTTTGTGCACTGTTTTACAGTGACTTTCCATTGCTTCTGGCTCCAGTGGGCACTTAACAAATGGTGTGAACAAGCAAAGGAGCCCTGTATGAGCCAGAATGAAGAGGACAAAACCCCAATCTCTTCTCATGAGCTTGATCCACTGCCTCATATCCAGAGTCAGAAACAAAGAGAGTTTGGAAAGCTACAATCGAGGTCACTTAAGAAGTAGGACCCAGTGTATTACTGTTACAGAACAGAGCCAAGGGGGGATGTAATATACTATTACCGAAAGGACCCCTGACTACGTTTGCTATGTCCACCACCAGAGGAAAGACATCTCTCAATGCCAGAGATTTGTGAAAAAGAAATGAAATGTTTATTTAAAGCTATACAGACTTAAAGTAGTGACCCAATGTCTTCATTAAAATATTAAAGTCCTTTAGGATACCCACAGATGCACACAGTCCTTCCTTCTCCCTCTGCCCTAATCTGGGGGACTGTATCTCAGTAAAAGAAGCAGAAGTCCTTGATTTGGGCTCCCAGCACCATCAGCTGTGTCGCTACCAGAATCTCCAGTTAATCCAGAGCCATGTGGCACCTCCTTGTGGCACCTCCTCATGGCCCACCAGCAAGAGTCTTTTCACCCCTTTTCTTCCAGGCAAAGTCTCTACTACTTCCTAAGCCACATGGCAAAAGCGAGTACCCCAAAGCCACACGGTTCTCACTCTCACCAAAGCTGCGGGGGTCCTCACTCTGCCAAAGCCATATGGTTCTCTCTCCAGTGACTGCCGCGTCTGGGTTTAAGCCCTGCACCAACCTTCCTCTTCAGTCTCATTTCCAACTCCTCCTATAATCAGTTACACGTGCCTCCATTTCCGTATTCTTCCAGCTTTGCTGGGCTGTCATTGTAAGTCTGGGCAGGCGTGGCCCCATGGCATGGAGCCAATCATCTCCAAGCTATCACACCGGCACTGTGATCAGGGCAGTTGCCTCCTGATGGGTGGAAGCCAGCTTCATCCCCAGTCTCAAAGCACAGCCATAGCTATTTAGCATATCTATGAAACCAGTTAAAGGTTATAGATATGTTAAATGACCATGCCAGAGGTTAGCTGCAAAGCTGTTGCTATGCAAAACAGCTCTCAGTGGCCCTGCTCCAAGTGCCCCTCCTCCAAACTCAAACCTGTAGAGGGGGCGGGGCAAGGACATCCTATGTATTTTTCTAATATTTCCTGGACACCTTGAGTTCTGTACCCCATTCCAAATTTCTATTTGGGGCCCCCCTCTTGGCTGCACTTTGCACATTACCACTACCTACTAGTGTCCACACAGGAATTCATAGGCATTGGGAAGGCAATGAATCATACTATACCCCTTCCCTTTGACTGCTATACCTCTTCCCCTTGACATCTACAACCTCCCACACTAACATTAGGAAACCTGGCTCCCACCATCTACTAGCCACTTATTGTTCATTTACTGTACACATGCATAGGAGAATTAGAAATGTTATCCTTTACCTCTGTACTCCAATGAGAAATAACTTTATCAATTATAATATAATGCTTATAAGCAGTTCCTTTTGTCTTTAGTCTTCCAGACTCCACCATTTCCAAATTTACTTAGATCAGCACCTTTCCCCTCTACTCCCCTTCAGTGTGGGTATTTTATGCCTTTATAATAGATTGTCTTTTCAAGAAAAGAGAGAAAACTTAAATGAGGTAACTTAGATAGAAGAGTTTTTTAATGAACACAGTGCTGTGTGTGTATGATAACCACATCCACATTACCTTCCCTCATTTCCAACATATAGTCTCTGCTGCAGACAGCGCAGGATCCTCACTGCCCCTCAGTGCTGGGGGCTCCTCCTCCCCTCCCCCTTTCCGTGGTTCTCTCTCCCTGTCCAGATTCCATCTGTCCTTGAAGGCCCAGCCTCAACCTTACCTTGGTCCAGAATACTTCTCTCTATTTCTGTCCACTTTCACAGGCACCTTCAGTAAGCCTTTCTTGAGCTCCTATCTTCAAAGAGAGCAGTAATTTTAGCTCTGATATTCCATTCTCAACCTGGTTCTGGATGCAGGGTCCAGAAGATGACAAAGAAGCATCTTCTCCTTCTTTCAACTTCTTTTATTCTCATATCATTCCCTCCTTGTTTTATGAGGGTTGAACATCTTCAAGTGAACCTTCAAGTCTGTAGGAAAGGGCTGTGTCACATTCTCCTTAGTACACCCCATGGTGCCTAGTGCCAAGCTACACCCAAAGTAGGAGCTCAGTATTTATTACTGTATGAATAGTAAAGAAAGAATAGTGGTTGTAATTTCACTGGACTGGCCTTTTATTTTGTACTTGTAAGTTGAGTTGTGTTAAATCACTGAAACCATGATGCTAGGTCTTCAGTAGTGACATGTGTTTGATGTCTTCAAATATTCAGCCCTTAACTACAGTGGACCTAGGAAAGAGACAAGGGGCAGAGTCAGGGTCAGGGACAGTGGGCAGTGGAGGCAGAAATACAATCACAGAATGTTGGCTTTGGAAAAAGTACATTTTAAAGGTTGCTTATTCCAGGCTTATCATTTCACAGGAAAGGAAACCAAAGCCCAGAGTGGCTAATTGCTTTTTCAACACCAACCCACTGATAAGGCCCTAGGTCCCCTGGTTCCTCATGCAATGCTCTTTCTTCTATGGTGAATTTAGCTCCTTATATGGTATTTAAAGTCAAGATTTATGCATAGAGCAGAGGTGCTAACAGACCAGAGTCTGGGAGGATCCTTAGGAATAGTCCAAAAGGTTGGGAGACACACAAGAACAACTGAAATTCTCATATTTTAGCAACAGCAGACCTGCTAAACTAACGTGCTTGGAAGCTAAAGAGGTCTCCTGTTTGGGCTTGTATCAGAGTCCGAAACAATGAAGCATGTGGACATCTACTCATCCCAATGGCAAACAAAGATTTTGAGTGGCAAATGATGCAAAAAACATCTTGTCTCCCTGCATTATTTGTTCTTCCATTTGTTTTGTATTTTTTGTTTGTTTGTTTGCCTTTCATTTCTTCCTATGGAGTAGCTGTCTTTCTCTTTAGACAGAAGATGACAAAGAGGGCTGCAGTTGGGTCAAAAGGAATTATGCACCCGGAAAAGTGTGTGGGTGGCAAAGTAACTATTCTTCAGGAAAGTGTGTGTGTTTAAGTAAATTATACCCTTCACTTCCTCCATTCTGCCAGGCGTGAACAACATCATGCTGACTCACACTAACCATGCTGTCAGAGGCTTTACCTGCGATTTTCCAAGCAGCAGGTTTGGGGTGGGCAGAGCAAGGGTGGTCTGGTCAAACCACGGACCTGTCTTCTCTCACCGACACCTGGAAAGAACAAAAAGCCATCATGCCCAGGAGAGTGAGCAAATGTAGCAGGCTCAGGCAACAGTGTGGCAAATGTGCAGGCTCTCAACTATGGTGGACACAGAAAAGGGACAAGGAGGCAGAGTCATGATCAGGGTCATTAGGACACTCTGGGCAATGCAGTTAGAACCCTGAGTAATAAAGAAACCAAGGCCTGAAGTGGCTGTCTTTCCAATGTCAACCCACAAAGCCAGGCCCCAGAACCCCTGACTCCCCATGCAGTGCTCTTTTCACTACGATGAATTCAGTTCTTTATGCATTTTTCCAAGTTCAGGTTACCTTTAAAGAAGAGGGCAGGCAGATTTTGGAGCTCCTCCCTACTTCAGATGGCTATTATGAGGCTCCCGCATTTGAAAAGTGTCTTTCCAGAGTCTGGAACAGAGAATGAGCAGAAGAGCTTGGCAGGTGAGAATGGTATTTCAGAACTACAGAGAAGTCTCAGGGAGAAGCTATGGAATCTATATCCCAGAGCACTTTAGTCTGTGTCTATAAAACACCAAAAAGGATAAATTGAAGCCATCTACCCACCACTTTGCCCACTGTGGGTCACGCACATGGCAAATGTGGTGTCCACCTGGAATCCATGGGAATACCAGCCACTTGGATGATATAGAGACTATGGTTTAGTTGAAATTCTTTGCATATGGGTGTGACTCAATGGCCAGGTGTCATGCCATCAAACCTCCCCACAAAAATTGTATTGTTATTTTTCTTATCTGGGTCTCATTGTCTTCATTTGTAAAGCCAGGTTTGTATGACTCTGTTGACAAGCACTATCACTAAAACTCTTTTGGTGACCCAGACAGTGCTTGAATGCAGCACCTCAATAGTGAGGGTCAGTTATCTGCTTATTATTATTCTTATTTTTGGATAGGATATTGGGTCGGATGTTAAAGCCTGGTTTGAAAATATTTTCTTCTATCCTATAGGTTGCCTTTTCAATCTTTTGCAGAAGTTGTTGTTTTTTTGTTTTTTTTTAGTTTTATGCCCTCTCACTGTCTATTTTTGCTTTTTTTTTCCTTGTGCTTTTGGGGTCATATTAAAAAAATTATTGCCCAGCCTGTCAAGAAGCTTTCCCCTCTACGTTTTCTTCTCATTTTACTGTTTCAGATTTCAGTTTATGTCTTGATTTTTGTATGTAGTGTGAGATAAGTGTCCAATTTCATTCCTTTGAAAGTAAATATCCAGTTTTCCCAGCACCATTTAAGGAAAAGACTATCCTTTCCCCACTCTGTGTGTTTGGCACCCTTGTTGAAGACCAGGTGACTGTAGACATGTGGCTTTATTTCTGGGCTTTCTTCCCAGCCACTGCCTACATTGGGCTATTATGACTGTTTTTATGTCAGTACAATAGTGATTTGATTACTATAGCTTTGCAATATATTTAAAAATTGGGAACTAGGACACCTGTAGCTTTTTTTTAAAAAATCAAGATTGTTTTGGCTATATAAGGTCTTTTTTGCTTCAATATACATTTTAGAATTTTCTACTTTTGAGAAGAATGACATTGGGACTTTGATAGGGATAGCATTGACTCTGTAGATTACACTGGGAAGTAAAAACATTCTAACACTAATAATTCTTCAATCTGTAAACATAGGATGTATTTACATTTACCTGTGTCTTTTTAAATTTCTTCCATCAATATTGAATTTTCAGTGTAAAAGCCTTTTATCTCCTTGGCTAGGTTCATTCCTAAGTATTTTATTCTTTTTGTTGCTATTGTAAATGGGTTTTTTTAATTTCTCTTAAATATAGTTTATTGTTTATTTAAAACATGTTTAAACAATATGTTTAAACATATTTAAAAACATGACTCATTTTTGTTGATTTTTGTGAACTGCAACTTTACTAAATTTAGGACTCCCAGTTATATTTTGAATGGAAGTGATTAAGAGTGGCATCCTTGCTTTATTATTATTATTATTATTTATTTATTTTTCAAGAGAGGGGAAGGGAAGGAGAAAGAGTGGGAGAGAAATACCAATGTATGGTTACCTCTGGTGCGTCCCCTCCTGGGAACTGGCCTGCGACCCAGGCATGTGCCCTGACTGGGAATCGAACCACGATACTCTGCTTCACAGGCCCGCGCTCAATCCACTGAGCTACGCCAGCCAGGGCATTAGAGTGGCATCCTTGCCTTTTAATGGATCTTAGAGGGAAAACTGTTGATTTTTTCCCCCATTGATGAGGACATTTGATGTGGGCTTTTCATATATGGCTTTTATTGTGTTGAAGCAAGTTCTTTTTATAACTATTATATTGAGGAGTTTTAATCAGGAGTGAATGTTGAGCTTTTTTCAAATGCTTTCTTTGTGTCTATTGAGCTGTTCATACAAGTTTTCTTTCATGTTGTTAATGCAGTATATCACATTGATTTGCATATGCAGAACCATTCTTGCATCTCAGGGATAAATTCCACTAGCTAGTGATGTATGACCTTTTAATATGTTGTTCAATTTTGTTTGCTAGAATTTTATTGAGAAATTTTGCATGTCCATCGAGGATATTGGTTTATAGTTTTCTTTTCTTGTAGTGTCTTTGTTCAGCTTTGGTAGCAGAATAATGCTAGCATTTATAAAATGAATTTTGAAGTGTTCCCTCTATTTTTTTTGTAGAGTTTTAGAATGATTAATATTTATTATAAATTAAAAGTTTGGCAGAATTCATCCATGAAGCCATCTGATCGTAGGCTTTTCTTTTGCGGGGAGGGAAGTTTTTAAATTATTGATTTAATCATATTTTTCATTGGTTTGTTCAAGATTCAGTTTTGGTAGGTTGTGTGTTTTTAGAAATTTATCCATATATTTCAGATTATTCATTTTGTTGATAACTAATTTTTCATGATAGTACCTTCAGATCGTTTTCATTTCTGAGATACCTGTTGTAATGTCTTCTCTTTCATTTCTGATTTTAGTTACTTGAGTCTTCTCTCTTGTAAGTTATTCTAGATAATAGCTTGTTGATTTTTTTCATGTTTTCAAAAATCAACTCCTAGTCTTGTTGATTTTTTCTATTTGATTTATTTCTGCTCTAATTTTTATTATTTTCTTTTTTTGCTAATGGGCTTAGCTTGTTCTTTTTCTAGTTCATTGAGGTATGAAGTTAGGTTGCTTACTTGAGGTCTTAGCTCTTTTTTAATGTAGGAATTTATTCATATAAAATTCTCTTAGGACTGCTTTTGCTGCATCCCATAAGTTTTGGTATATGTGGTTTCATTTTCATTTGTTTCAAGATATATTTTCATTCCCTTTTGATATTCTCTTTGACACAACATTGTTCAGGAGTGTGTTGTTTAGTCTGTATATTGGAGAGTTTTAATTTTTTTTTGCTGTTATTAATTTTACGCTGCATTTACTTGTGGTCAGATAGATACACAAAACGAATCTTCCTGCATTTGTTAAGACTTGTGACCTAACTAGTGATCTATCCTTGGTAATGTTCCACCTGTGCTTGAACATATGTATTCTTTTGCCACTGGACGGGAAGCTATGTATATGTCTATTAGGTGTATTTGGTCTATAGTGTTGTTCAGTTCTTCTGTTTCCTGATTGATTTTCTATCTAAATAATCTATCAGATTATTATCTACCACTCTGTCTAGAGTGGTGTGCTGATGTCTATTTCTCCCTTCAGACCTGTCAGTGTGTTTGCTTTATACATTAGGTGCTTTGATGCTGGGTGCGCATGTATTTATATTTTATATCTTCCTGTTGAATTGGACCTTTTATTATTATATGACTTTCTTTGTTTCTTGTGACACTTTTGACTTAACTGATATTTTACCTGATATAAATATAGCTACTACCTTGCTTTGTTTTGGTTACCATTTACATGGAATGTCCTTTTTCATCACTTTAAGCCTATGAATTTCCTTCACTTTAAGCCTATGAATTTCCTTAAAGCAAAAGTAAGCCTCTTGTAGGCAGCATATCATTGAATCTAGGTTTTTTTTTAATTCATTTAGTCACTCTGTCTTTTGATGGGATAAGTTAATCTATTTATCTTTAAATTAATTATCAATAGTAAGGACTTACTATTGCCATTTGTTAATTGTTTTCTAAATGTTTTGTAGTTCTTTTGTTTCTTTCTTCCTCTCTTGCTGTCTTTCTTGTGATTTGATTTATTTTTGTAGTGGTATGTTTTAATTCCTTTTTCCTTATATTTGTGTATCGACTAAATATGTTTTTCTTTGTGGCTACTATGAAGCTTATATAAAACATCTATTATAAGTCTACTTTAATCTGATAACAACTTCAATTGCCTATTAAAACTATACTTTTAAGCCCTGGCTGGTGTAGCTCAGTGGATTGAGCGCAGGCCTGTGAACCAGACAATCGCGGTTCAATTCCCAGTCAGGGCACATGCCTGGGTTGCAGGCCAGTTCCCAGCAGGGGACGCATGAAAGGCAACCATACACTGATGTTTCTCTCCCTCTCTCCTTCCCTTCCCCTCTAAAGATAAATAAATAAAATATTTTTTAAAAAAACCAAAACTATACTTTTATTCCCCTCCCAACATTTTATGTTATCAATGTCACAATATATATCTTTTTAAATTATGTATCTATAAACAAATTATTGTATTTTTTAATACTTTCACCTTTTAACTTTTATACAAGAGTTATAACTGATTCACACAGCACCATTACAGTATCAGAGCACTCTGAATTTTACTATGGATGAACCTTTACCAGTAAGTTTTATACTTACAAATGTTTTCATGTTACTAATTAACATCCTTTTGTTTCAACTTGAAGAACCCTCTTCAGCATTTTTCTTTGGGCCATATTTCTTTGTCTTCTCAATTTGGCAGCCTCCCTGTGTTTATTTCTGTGTATTAGGCAGAGCTGCTTTGACTCCCTGTCTTAGTAGTATGGCTTAATGCAAGAGTATACTTGTAAATTGTGTAGGGTGGAGCCTTAGGTGATCACCAGGGCAGGGCACCATGTTTCACTGCTTTGTGGCTCTGTGTGGGGGCGGAGGGCTTGGAGAGGGGAGACAGTGCCACTGCCTGGCTTCTAGAGGTTAGTCCAGGAGGAAGATTTCTCCCAGCATTTTCCCTGTTTCCCATCACTTCACTTTCTCCCCACATGCCATTTGTGCCCTTCCAGTTGTTGTCCTGGTGCTGAATCTCAGAGGGGGTGGGTCTGTGTGAGTCTTAAGTCCTTTCGAGAGTCCTTTAAGAGAAATCTCTTGAGAATCCATCAGTTTCTTCCACTGCCCCAATTCCTACTGGTTTTTACAGTCAGAAATTATGGCTATTTATCTTCCTGGTGCTAGAACCCTGGGCTGCTGGGTGGTCTTGTTTGCACATAGAATCCCTCGCTCCTGAGGCATCCCCCCTGATTTTTATCCACCACTTGTGAATGTGGGACTGCCCATTCAGCTACCTCTCCATTCTCTCTGAGCCTCTCTACCCCTCCTATCAGCCTAGAGGAATGTGGCTTTTTCAAATGTTTGGTTGTCAGACTTCCATACAGCTCAATTTTCTGATGGTTCTGAGTAATATTTGTTTTATAGTCTAGTTGCAATTTTGTCCATAGTTGTGTGAGGAGGTGAAGCATGTTTACCTATGCCTCCATCTTGATTGGAAGTTCATCATCACCGAGCCATTATTATAGGAAATGTTAAAAAGATTTAAGAAAAAGAAGAAGATCAAAACTATAACCACTAAAATGGAAAGAAATTCACAACTATCAACAACTGAATCTAAAAAAAATAGAATGGTATAGGAAACAGAGAAGTCAAAGAACTTACATGTACAACCCATGGACATTAACTAAGGGGGGGGAGATTGTGGAAGGAATGGGGGTACTGGGCAGAGGGGAGCCAAGGGGAAAATTGGGACAACTGTAATAGCATAACCAGTAAAATACACTTTCAAAAATCACAATATAAATAATAATACACTTAAAAAATAAATGCTGCAAGGAGGATACTATAATTAAAATGAATGTTTTGGAGATCTTCACAATGAAACAAAATAGATGACCTTTCCTCCAAGGCTTCTTTTCTCCCTCCCCATTTTGCCTCACCTCTGGGATCTGATGAGCCTGACGACTCAATGGATCACAGTGTCACTTCCTTCCTCAGCCAGTTTGCTGAGTCCCAGTGTCTGGGCCACCGACAACTCTCTTGACCTTGGCCAGGTGCCTGACACATCTTGCAGAAGCAGCAGGCCAGAACATTGGATAGAACGGGATAAATCCCTCATGCTTCTGGGAAGACAGCTCTTAGTTTACATGCTGGTGACTGCAGCTTAGCAGTATCATCTTCAAAAGGCAAGGATAAGATGGCTTTAATAGAGGAAGACATTTGTTCTACCACTCAGGCCTTTAATCCCCTCTGGCAGAATTGGCTTCCATAGTAGGCATGTCTCAAACAGGGGCTCACATCTCAAGCCTTTCAGCTAAGGCTATGGAGAAGTGGAAGTGCAGTATAGACTGCTAATGGCCTTCACACATTGCACAGATCACTGGATGCCCACAAAACTCAGCTGTCCACAAATATCTTGCAAAGAGTCCTCTGCCTGTTTTCTGAATTGAGTTCCCTGAAACACATCACACTCATACAGAAAAAGCTTGAAATAATGAGACAGCTATTATTTCTGTTTCCTGACCCAGCAACATTGCTTGTGTTTAGAATTTGGCTGTGTTCATCTTTACTTTCAGGAATGAATCAACAATTCAGCAGTGTTTGTGCCTCACCAGCAGTAGCAGTCTTTTCTTTCATTTTAATGAGAAAAAATTTTTTCCTAGAGAAGCAAATAGAAGCAGGTGGGTTAAGTGGTCCACAGTACCTACAATGGCAAGCTATGAACAGAAAGAACTGGAAGGCCACTGCTATAAAAAGATATTATGAATTTATGTGGGTCACTTGTGGGTTTACATAGCATCGCCATGTTGATTAATCTCCATAAGGGAAATATTCCCTCCTTTGACATCTAAGGCACATGTGGCTCAAAGGCCGAGCCTAGAATTACATACCAGCAGGTAATGAATCAGGATCACCTCCACATGCCAAGACTCATATCCTACCATACTCTTTAGCACCCAGCTTGTTGTAGGTGATGAGTAGACTGAGCAGAGAGTGGATCAAAAGCTGGGAAGGATGTTGGTGGGATGGGGCATTGTAGACTGAAGGTAGCCCATTTACCGTAGGCCCAGCATTCTCTGAAATGAAGTCATCATGTTTTTCCCTACATTCTTTCAACTCAATTAGTTTTACCAGAGACATATAAATACTTAGTGCTTTAAAATAATCTGTTTTTTTATTCAGTAATGTGTTTGTTTTTGCCTGTAAGTGATTTGACTTCATAGTGCATAAAATAAATAGGAAATCTCAGCATCATTCTCATGCTAGAAGCTGCTATCCAGAAATATCTATTTTGGTACTGTAATTTTTTTCTTTCTCTCTCATTTGGGAAAGATGAAAGCTGCAAAGCTATTTATCTCTTCTAAATTAGCCTTGTGACAACTCTGAGCTATTAATAACCACTCCCCACAGCATCCATGTTTATGTCTTAGAGGGGTCAAGTGGTGATCACCACGGAGGGAGAATAGCCAAGATAAATGTGAGCCACACAGGGGAAATGCATCCAGAGTGCACTGACAAGGTGGGGCGAGGAGAACAGATGTAACCCAAAGGTCCCCCGGCTGCCGCCAACTTGTAGGCATTAAGAGGGGACCATGACACTGATTGCCCTCCAGCCTGACTGTCAAGGCCTCACGTTTGATGGTTCCCTCCATGAACTCCTAGTGCTGTTGGCGCTGCTAATTCTGCCCCTTACTGTGTCTGTTCCTACCCCTGCTGACCAATTTCTACTGCTTCTACCACTCAGGACCTAGACGTCGCTGTCACTTGGTCTTAAGTCTCAAATATGAAGCAGGCCTTCACTTAATTTTCCCACCACACAGCGATGTTCATATTTCTTAAATGGGTGTTTTGGGGGGCCAAATTAGAACCTCCATTTGCTCTAAATCCTTGCATTTTTCACCACTTCCCAGAGGCTTTCTTCCTATAGCCATAACAGGATTTCAGGGGGAAGCTCTACTACTCACTTGTGGGTGACCACAGTAACACTAAATATGAGACCTACCTGCAGAGTTAGACAAACACCATGGTGTCAGATTGCCTGGAGTCACATCCTGGCTCCCTCGATACCTAAACCATTTCTTCTTTCACTGCTTCAGTTTCCCCATCTATAAAATGTGATTTCTAATATATATACACCTTCAAAAGGCTGTTGCAGCATTAAGTGAAGGGAATCTATGACTCTTGCTTAGCAAAGTATTATCATAACAACAATGACAACGATGAGTGAATCCACATTTTCTGGGAAAATGGAAATCTCTCCAAAATGTCTGGATTAGAGGAAATCTTCACAGAAGAAGCTAGACAAACTCAGCTTCAGGGAGAGCACCTCTCTGAGGAGAAACCAAGCCCTCTAACAATGATTAAATAATCTAAGATGCTCTGGGGGCTCCCGAGCCCCCGTTAAGCATGAAGTAGTCCCCAGAATAATTTCTTCAGCCTTCTGAAATGCTCAGCATAAAGACATTAGAAATTGCCTTCTGTGTTAAAATATAAAATACTTGAAATGTCAGACTGAGTTGATCAGAGAAGTAGCAATGGAAACACCTGCTGTTTCTGTAATGGACAGTGGTTTGTAAAGGACAGCATTCCTTGTATGCTGATCATAAAACATTATTCAGTGACAGAGGGCTGCATTCAATTTGCAGTGGCAAAGGTTCTGCTCAGGCAGTGAAGGGCTCTCCTTAGGAGTAAAAAATATAATGATCTGGCATCAGAGTTTCTTAATTTCCTTCACAGCTGAGGAAATTTCTCTCTGAAGAAGGCTACAAAGTCATTTAAATCCACCCACTTATTTTCATTCCTAGAAGAGTGATAATTGTCATTCTTTCTGGCCACCTAGCATCGGAACCCTCTTAATATAGCACACCTTTAATATAGAAGCTAAAAGTGCAAAATACTCATTTTCCCAGCTTCCCTTGAAGCTAGGCCCAGACCCATGGCCTGGCTCAGCTGATCACGTGCCCCTCTCAAGAAGCAGCAGACACATTGGGTGGCAGCTGCATTTTGCATCCTGATTCCTGAGTCACAGAAGATAATTCTCATGCAGCCCAGTGGAGGGAGAGGAAAAGTATCACAAAGTGGCAGCCATGTTTCCATCGAGCTATTATACAGGACAACCTTGAGCACTGTTCCTGTTTTCATGCCTGATTGTGCTTTTCCAGCCTCCCCAGGACTTCTGTGAGACCTCAGTATGTAGCAGATGTTCCTCCTCTTACCAGCCTATGCTTCCTTCTCTTCACCTGGCTACCTTCTGCTCATTCTTTTAGAATGGACTTGAGCATCACCTCTTTCTATAAGCCTTCCTTGATATAATTCTCCTTCCATCAAACTATTTAGACTTCTTGACATCAGGGGATAATTCTAATTTATTCTTTTATCATAGTGCCAGAAGCCAGAACTATAGATATTCAATAAATACATAATTTTCCTATGGATGCTATAGCAAATTACCACAAACTTGGTAGCTTAAAACAACACAGATTGCTTTTCCTACCAGTTCTGGAGGACATAAATCTGAAATCCGTTTCACTGGCCCAGAATCAAGATGCTGACAGGGCCATGCTCTCTATGAAGTCTCAAAAAAAAAATCTGTTCCTTGACTTTTCCTGCTTCTGGTGGCTGTCAGCATTACTTGGCTTGTGACTACATCACTCCAATCTCTACCTCTCTGGTCACATTGCCTTCTCCTCTTCTGTGTGTAATCTCCCTCTGCCTTCATTTCATAAGGTCACTTGTTTTTGCATTTAAGACCCACCCAGATAATCCATGATAATTTTTTCATCTCAAGATCCTTAACTTAATTATATCTGCAAAGTCTTTGCCACAGAAGATGTCATCTGCAGATTCTACAGATTAGAAGACAGACAGCTTGGGGGATGCTGTCCATAGGTAATGCATGACACAAACTTCCATAAAGCATTAGCCCACCCCTTTTTCTTTGCCACTGCACTTAAAGTTGCTCCCATGGGAGCTATCTTCTTTGTGAGGTATTTTGCTCCTTTACAAAGGACACCTCCTTGAGCTGAATTCACCTTAAACAACCTGTCTCATGTGCAAATGCACCCTGTGGCCAGAAGGCTTCATTCAGTTTACACAAGTTATTGTGATGGCCCTCTTCGCAATCCTACTGCTGAGTATATGACCTTGAACAAAATTGTTAGGTGAGAGAAATAACTCTGCTCTGATGTTAGGAGACCTGGTGTCAAGTCTCTTTGTTGTGTGGGACTGTGGGTGAGATCTCAATTCTCTGAGCCTCAGTTTTCTTATTCCTGCAAGGACAAATTAAAACTCTTCCTGGTCCAGCCATGCTTTCTCCCCAAATGTGCCTATCTTTCTCTTTCTTACCACAAAAGAACACATACTATATGATTCCATGTATAGGACTCAGTAACAGGCAACACCAGAGGTATTGTTTAGGAAGGCTTACATAGATGATAAAACTATAAAGAAATCTGGAAATAATGATCACAAAACTTAGGCTAATAGTTATGTCAGGTGAGATTGGGAGGATGAGAGTATTTTGGGGACTAGCAATTTTCTACTTCTATTTGCTTCATAATTATCTACTTAATCTGCGCACATATGCTTTATCTACTTACTTCTATTTAACTTTTAATTTTGGGAAATTTCTAACAGTCTCAAAAGTATAAACAATAGCATACTAAACATAAGCCTCAACAATTATCTACTTTTTCCTAATTTTGTTTCACATATACATGTCTCCAAATTTGGGGCAACGTGAGATATTTTAAAGCTAATTCTAGGTGTTGCATCATTTCACCCAAAAAGGCTTCGGTATATACAGGTATATTCTATGTATATTTACATTTATATGTATAAATAACACTTATATATATCTAATATATTACTATATGTACACAATATACATATGTGAAATAAATCTAATCACAGTAAAAATGCTGGAAGTGAAAGGGAGGAAATGGAGCTGGTCTCAAAGACAGAAGACTTATGCAGGTAAAAGTCTCTGTGTGTGCGTGCATACATGTGGAGGCCAAAGGAAGATGTCAGCTTTGGGGTGGAGGGACAACTACTCTGGTAGCTTAGCTCAGGGGTCATGGTCTTTGCTCCCAGTGGTGGGGCTGGACACTTAAATGAGCACAGTTAATTCTGGGAATCCAGAAGAACTGCAATGCTTGGAACCACAAGGAGTCTTTTAGGGATAGATAATGGAGTCCAAGCTCCATGTTTGAACTTTCATTTCTGTCTGCTCAATACCTCACCCAGAGTTTAGACCTCAATAATTGTTAAGTAAATAAATGACTGGGAAGGAAAATGGCTCTAAAATGCTTCACAGTTTGGAGGAGGCTCAGATATTGTTTCATGACTTTAAGCGAACTGCCTAGCTCTTGGGCAGAGGGAAGAGATTGTGAGCTTCTTTGTGGAATAGCAGCAACCCTATGCTGCTCGTGGGAAAGGCATTTAGATCTCAACAGAATTGGGCACAAACATTGAGGCAAACGATCTGTGCCCCTAATATAGACCCCAATCTCTCAAGCTGCTGGAGAAATCTAGAATCAGGTCGATAGCTATTTCACATGGTAAGAACCCAAGTCCTGTAAAGTAGGAGTAGGAATGGGGGGGATTCAGGGCAGATCTCAGACCCAAGTCGGAGGTCTAAGTGCTGGTGTTGCCAGGCTCTGTCTACAGGTCTCTGAGCTTCTGGGCACCATGCAGAGAGGCTGAAGAAAGAGGCCAACATAGGATATTACAATCTTCCTTTTGTCAAGACAGGCCTATTCTTCAAGTATACTCAAGCCCTCCTTCTCCAGAAGCTCCTAGTGCATAGCAAGCCCTTCATTGTCTCCTGATCCTGCTTTAGTGCCCCTGCCTGCCCTAGCTATTCCCTCTGTGGGGGTGCTTTCCCCCCAGGTGTCCCCACGGTTTGCTCCCTCATGTTCTTTAAGTTCCTGTTCAGATATCTCTTTATTAGAGAGCTCTTCCATGACCAGGTATACATAGCATACATAGCAACCCCACCTCTCACCTAGCCCTTCTGTCCGGTGTACTCTGCTTATTTTTCCTCCTAACCTTTATTATCTGTATTCCCACCAAATAGAATTCACAGAATATAAGGCAGTGGTATTGGGTGGGTGGGGGGGTGTTTGTTTTCTTCATAGTTGTGTTTCCAGGGCTGAGAGCTATGCATGACATGGAGTGGGGGCTCACTTCCTATGTGTTTGAATTCACATTTTCTTGTCTGGTCTCTGCATGTCACTTAACCACTTTGTTACTGTTCACTTCTGGTTGTCCCAGCTATATACCTCAAGGACATGGATGGGGTCTCTTTCTGTTTTAGCCTGTAACTTAACCTCCTATGAAATGGAAAGCTCAGGGAGGTACACACAGTCTCCAACATGCCTTCCAGCTCTGTCTGTCAACTGTGCTCAGATATGCCCGACCCTCAGCCACAGCCTCAGCCTGCCCTTGAATTTCGGTGTCAATGCAATGTGATGGCAGGGTTTTCAGGGCATTTATCCTCTAAACACATTTGATCTGTGATCAGCTCAACACAGAGAGGATTTTCAAAACAGGGTAAACCTAATCATGTTTAATTTACAGCTTTACAAGATTTCTTTTTTGATCAAAATTTTTCTAGGGACAAAGGCTGAAATCTAAAAACAACAGAACAGAACCCTTTCTACAGAGAGGGCTCCATCCCATGACGCTTGTTGGGAGCTTCTTCAGAGGTCTCAGGGAGAGAAAGCAGAGCTGTGGGATTCAGTACCCAGTGGAGGACCACCATCCTGCCCTGGCTCTGAAACCCGCCAAGGGAGGCCTGGCTTCAGAGAGCAGGGATGCTGTCACACACAGTAACAAGTCCCAAGGTGCTAATTAACAGGGACACAACTGCTTTGCCCAGCTCAGCCTACCCCAGATCTAGTCTGCACCCCCTCCATCGTGCCTCTCTCCTTGTCTCCTTCTGTTTAGAATCACTATACCAGGAGAGACAGGCAGGCAGACCCCACCCAGGGTGGGACAGACAGATTTCTGTGGCTGCTCAAAATCTGGAGAAGCCACACATAATTCTTCTGCTGAAGCTATTATAACCCCACAGCCCTGCGTAAGCTACTCCAGGAGCCCTGAGTGAGCAGGCATAACACTCCCTCCACTGGAGCCCAAGCCCGTCCAGCTACTCCCACCCCCTCCCACACCTTTGGCTTCACATCCTAGGCACTTTCTGATGCACTGAGTCTCCCCAGTACCCATGGCTGGTTAAATGCCTGCCCTCTGTTTCTTCTTACACTATCCTTATCCCTGGGTAATATTTATCACACCCTATCCTTCTGGTCCCCTTCATTTCCTCTCTCCACTGGTATATGGGCCTTTCAATGGTAACACTGTGAGTTGTTCACGTGCCCACAGCAATGACAGAAGGGACACTGCAAGTGATCAGTGGAAACAAGGAAGGGAGGAAGAAAGAGGCCTTAGGATACACCTGGTTATGGGAGTCACGTGGGTGCAGTGAGGAAGGAGCTCCAGAGCCATGAACACCCACGGCAGGTGGCCTGGAGGTTTCTCTGATGACATTCAACATGACCACGCCAGTTATATGTCAGGTATGGTTGAGAGAAATGACATTTTGTCCCTAAAGATGCTGTTAAAATTAATTTTAAAAAATGGCATTCAAGGAACCAGATACCTTATATATAATGTATTCACTAAGGCTCTGGCTGGTGACTCCCTCTCTGACTCAGAGCTGCCTCTGGAAAAGCAGTTTTCCCTGAGGGATCTGCCCACTGGGACACTGAGTCCAGCAGGTCAGCAGGCACAGGCAGCACCTGGGCTTTCCTCTCAGCTCTCCCAGGAAGGGCTCTGTGTGACCTTGGGCAGGTTGTACTCTCTGGGCCTCAGTTTCCCCACAGGTGGGTTCCAGGCAGCTTAAATATTCCACAGGCTGTGATTCTGCCACACAGTCCTACTCTGGGGTGGTTGTTAGGCCAGAGCTGGGTCATGGGATGTGCTGCCCAGGCAGCGAGTCTGGGCTGGGCGTCCGGCCTCCACAGACAGCACGCTTGGGGAAGAATTGCAGTAAACCCAGCAAACTGCCAGCGACCCACTCTTTCTTAGCAGTGACCAGGTGGCCGCAGGGGCCTGACTCGGAATTCCAGCAGCCCATTCCATCTCCCACCAGTGCCTCCTCTTTGCCACCCTCCTACCCGCAGCCTACCTCTCAGCCTCCAAATGAGAATTGGGCGGAAGCCATGCTAGGGGCCATAATTCAGTATTTATGAAAGATAGATTCTTTAAAAGCTCCCCTAAAAGCACTCAGGATGATTCCTCACTATATTCTGGTCCCCAGCAGTTCTCAAAGTGTGGTCTGGGGACCTCTGGGGCCCCCAAGGACCTTTCAGGGGGCCTGTAAGTTAAAACTATTTTAGGAGGATATAGTAGCCCCCCACATCCAGTTTCCCTTTCCACAGTTTCCATTACCTGTGGAGAACTGTGGTCTGAAATATTAAATGGAAAATTCCAGAAATAAACAATTTGTAAGTTTTAATTGTAGGCCTTTCTGACTACCATGGTGACATCTCCCACCTCCCCACTCCGTCCAGCCCAGGACGTGAGTCACTCTTTTGTCCAGGATCTCCACGCTCTCTGTCCACGAGTCACTTGGGAGCCATCTCCGTCATCCCGTCGACTGTCACGGCATCACAGTGCTTCTGTTTGGGTAACACTTATTTTCCTTAATAATGGCCCCAAAGCACAAGAGTAGTGATACTAGCAATTCGAATATGCCAAGAGAAGCTGTAAAATGCTTCCTTTAAGTGAGAAGGTAAAAATTCTCAACTTAATAAGAAAAGGGAGGACTTCCGCCAAGATGGAGACGTAGGTGGAGGAACCACCTTGCCTCTGTGCACAACCAAATCTAAGAACAACTATTTTTAACAGCAGTCACAACCAAGCCACAAGGAAAATCGACAATACAGAGTCCAAAGGACAACTAGATACTCACCTGGACCGGAATGAGGAGCGAAGCCAGCAGCGGAACAGGTTAGCAAAAAAAATTCCCGGGTGGTGCGTGGTGAGCGCGCAAGCAGCCGAAAGCGCTGATCGAGAGCGAGCTAGCTGCGGGAGCGCACAGGGAAGAGGTGTGGAGGGCTGTCTGCGGTCGGTCGCGCACCTGCAGGTCGGTTGCGCACCTGCGTGAGGAGAAACCAGTAAGAAGGGAAGCCTGCTCGGGGCAGCAGGCTCGCACAATTCCAATTGGATAAACAAGCCCGAGGCGTGGGGTGTGAGTGGACGGGCTGGGCTAGCGGAGAGGACCGCCATTGCTCCCTCTCTGACCACGCCCCCACACACAGCATCACAAACCAGCGACCTGGGTCTCCCCGTCCTGGTAAACAACTAAGGCTTCACTCTGCTTACTTAACAGCACGAATAGACCAAAAATGGCTCTAGGACAACTCAGAGCCCCAGAACCGATAGATCTAAGCAATGAAGAAATAGCCAGTCTTTCAGATGCACAGTTCAAAACACTGGTTATCAGGATCCTTACAGAACTGGTTGATTTTAGTCACAAATTAGAGAAACATATGGAAGCTAAACTAATTGAAATGAAGGGAAATACACAGGAAACCAATAGTAATGGAAGGAAAATTCGGACTCAAACCAAGGGAGTGGACCAGAAGGAAGAAAAAAAATGATCAAACACAAAAGAATGAAGAAATAAGAATTCAGAAAAATGAAGAGAAGCTTAGGAACCTCCAGGACATCTTTAAACGTTCCAACATCCGAATTATAGGGGTACCAGAAGGGGGAAAGGCACAGCCACCAGTGGAAAACTTATTTGAACAAATAATAAAGGAGAATTTCCCCGATTTGGCAAAGGAAATAGACTTCCAAGAAATCCAGGAAGCTCAGAGAGTCCCAAAAAGTTGGACCCAAGAAGGGACACACCAAGGCACATCATCATTACATTAGCCAAGATTAAAATGAAGGAGAGAATCCTAGAAGCAGCAAGAGCTAAGGGGACAGTCACCTACAAAGGAGTTCCCATCAGACTGTCAGCTGATTTCTCAAAAGAGACCTTACAGGCAAGAAGGGGCTGGAAAGAGGTATTCCAAGTCATGAAAACCAAAGATCTACAACCAAGATTGCTCTACCCAGCAAAGTTTTCATTTAGAATTGAAGGACAGATAAAGTGCTTCTCAGATAAGACCAAATTCAAGGAGTTCATCATCACCAAGCCCTTATTATATGAAATGTTAAAGGGACTTACCTAAGAAAAAGAAGATAAAAAAGATGAACGGTGAAAGGACAGCAAACTCACAGTTATTAAGAACCACACCTAAAACAAAAGCAAGCTAAGAGGACAGCTAGATCAGGAGCAGAACCATAGAAATGAAGATCACATGGAGGGTTAGCAACAGGGGAGTGGGAGGAGGGGAAGGGGGGAGAAGGTACAGAAAATAAGTAGCATAGACAGTAGATAGAAAATAGATAGGGGGAGGGTAAGAATAGCAGGGGAAATACAGAATCTAAAGAATTTGAGACACGTGTTCATGAACTAAAGGGGGAAATGGTGGGGGAGGGGTATGCAGGGTGGAGGGGAATGGAGGGGGGAATAGAGCAAATGTAATGGCATAATCAATAAAAAAAAGTTAAAAAAAAAAAAAAAGAAAAGGGAAAAAAATCCTTGGCTGAGGTTGCTAAGATCTATAGTAAAAACAAATCTTCTACCCGTGAAATTGTGAAGAAGGAAAAAGAAATTCATGCTAGTTTTGCTGTTGCTCCTCAGACTGCAAAAGTTACTGCCACAGTGCGTGATAAATGCTTAGTTAGGATGGAAAAGGCATTAGGTTTGTGGGTGGAAGACATGAACAGAAAATGTGTTCCGGTTGACAGCACTGTGCTGCCCCAGAAAGCACTGAGCCTATACGAAGACTTCAGCAAGGGACCCTCTGAAAGGAGCGACACCAAGCCATTTACTGCGAGTAAGGGGTGGTTACACAGATTCAGGAACAGGTTTGCACTGAGAACTGTAAACACTGCAGAGCCTGTGCCTGCTGTTGGAGAAGCTGCTGCCACATTTCTGGCAGAGTCGAAGCTGGTCAAGGAGGAAGGTGTGTGTAGGAAAAAAAAATGGTGTATAGAGGGCTTGGTACTACACACAGTTTCCACACCCTCCAGGGGTCTTGGGATAAACCCCCAGCAGATTTAGGGGGACTACTTTACACTAAGTCCTCACTTAAAGTTGTGGATTCGTTCTTGGAACTGCAGCAAAAAGACATAGAATGAAGCCAATTTTAGCCTAGACTCATTGACAGAAGCAAGAGTCAAGCTGCTGTGGCATCCCATCCACATTAAACAAAACAGCCGAGCGGGACGAAACCGGACCTGCAGTACCGTGCTGCTCACCCTTTCATTCTCATTCTCTCACCGGTGCACAGTAAACCTTTCCGGAGGCCACCTCATGTGGGATATCGCAACAGTTTAAATGCAGCCATGAGGGTCCTGCTGCCTTCTAGTAGGCCAGATACGAAAGAGTTTCACAAAAAATGTGACACAATGTCTTTCTTGTCAATATTTTTTAAAACCTGGCTTGCCTTTTTTAAAAAAGCACATTATGTATATGTGTATGTTATGTACGTATATATGTGTGCAATGAGTTTATGAAGTAATGAATATTTGAAGAATTTCTCAGTGTTAGTTTTCAATATGGTAAATACTACTGGATATAACACACATAAATATAAGCTTTATGATATCCTCAATAATTTTTCAGAGTGCAAAGAGATCCTGAGACCAAAAGACTTGAAAACTGCTACTGTACTTACTCAATGGGAAATTAAGGGCCGTAGCCCTCTGCCTCTGCCTGCTGACCTTCCTGCACTGGATTTTCCAGCTGGCAGATGCCCCAGGCAAGACAGCTTCCCCAGGGAAACTGAGTCAGAGGAGAGGGAGTCAGGCCTGGGTTCAAATGTCTGCCCCAAACCTCCTAGCTGTGCAGCTTTGGGCAAGTGATTGAACTACTCTGACCTTTAGTTTCTTCATCTGAGAAAGAGAGGGATTTTAATGAGGTCTTCACCATGCCCGGCACCTGAGATATGCTCAGTGTATGTTGGTTTGTCCCAGCTTCTCCAGGACAAGGGCACTTATCTGGCATCAGCAGACTGAGAATAACCGCCAAAGGAGACATACTTTGCAACCTTGCCACTGATCTTGAATTTAGTTGCCTCTGCATTTCTAACACCTTCTCAGGTGCTGCCAATGCTGCTAGTCCAGGGGTCACATTTTGAGAACCACTGACATGGGCCTTTAAGAGTTCAAATCCTACCTGGCTGGTGTAGCTCAGTGGATTGATCGCGGTTCGATTGCCAGTCAGGGCACATGCCTAGGTTGCAGGCCAGTTCCCAGCAGGGGACTCATGAGAGGCTACCACACATTGATATTTCTCTCCTTCTCTCCTTCCCTTCCTCTCTAAAGATAAATAAATAAAATATTAAAAACAAAACAAAACAAAAACAAAAACAAAGAGTTCAAATCTTGCGGATGATTGAGAAGAGCTTTACCTCCTTGGTGTTTACTGAAATCCAGGCTCTGGATGGTTCTTGGAGGGGAAGCAGCTCCTGGGAGTGAAAGCCTCCAGAAGGAGATGAACAGGGGCCTCTGGCCATCCTAATAAACTGTCCTTTTGTATTTCCATAAGCAAAGGCTCCCCTCATGGTCTCCACCTGGGAGAGCTCATCCTGCCAGTGAAGAGAGGAGAGTGAGAGAACCATGTCAGTAGGACACGATCAGTACTACTCAGCTCTCCACAGTCCTGTCTGTTGTGCGGTCTGCTTCCTTCCTTCTTGACTCCCCTCATCTTTCTCCCTCTTTTTCATCCAATTCTCCCCTTTTCAGCCCAAGAGTTGGTGGCTTGCTGCCCTCTGGAGCTCACAACAGTGGTCCTGGGGTGGTCCTGCACCGCACTAGAATTCTCAGGGTCATTGGAGGCTGAGGAGGGAGACCCTGTAGTGGACTTTATTAAATGGGAGGGTGCAGTTGGGGGCCTCTCCAAACCTGCTCCCTTGTTCCTCCTTCAGACTTAGAATCCTTCCCCCTCTTCTTCACATGGCCAACTTCCACTGTTTTAACAGTTCTAAGACATCCCAAACAGAACTCTTCCCTTTACAGCCAGGATCTCACTTTGGGTAGCTGGGGATATGGTGCTGCTATTTATTCCATAAGCGGATCTTTCCCATAGGGGAGGGACAGGTTCCTGAGCACCTCTGCAAATCAGGCACCAACAAAGGGAAGAGGAGGTTTGCGATCCTCCTGTAATAGTGATGAATCTGTTTCCCCAAAGCCTTCATTCCCCGGCAGGGTAGAGATGAATTTGCTCAGGTCAGGGCAGTTCAGCTGATACTGAGGCAGGATAGTAAATGGCCTCTGACAGGTGAGAACGCAAGCTCAGTCCCCAGTGCGGATACCCAGTCATTACTCATTCAACCAGCTTCAGTTTCCTCATAAGTAACATTGGAAGAATGATAGCTAAAGTGTTGTGAGAAATAAATTTCTCACTATGTCAAAAACACTGTCTGAGGGTGCACTGCACCCTACGTGAGCCACCTGCAGCACCCCAACGTGAGCACCCACAGTCCCTCCTCAATGGGCTGAAGGAACGAACAGGCATTTGAGGAGTTATGCAGAATAATGAAAGCACTTCTCTCTGGGGCCAGAAGACCAGGTTCTAGTCTCACCAAGAACTAAGGAGCTAGTTAGGATGCCTGACTGGCAAGTCAATGTGCTTCTCCGTGCTGCTCTGCTCTCTTTCAACATGGGGGGTGAGGTCCCCCATGTTGTAAGAACAGGCCTCCTCTGGACAGAAGAATGTCCCAGGAAACATTTAGAGGCTGACCCCATTTTCTGAGCTAGTTGGTGACTGCACCCCAAAGGCTGCTGGTCTGGGGGGGCTGGCTCTCTCCATGCCTGTCCCTCCCTCAAGTTCACAGCCCCACAGCTGCATGACATTCCTTCCCCAGGCCCAGCTCTGAGGCCTTGTGCCCTGTGCTGGGAGCCCTGAGAGACCTTACTGAAGACATTTGGACCTTGTCCCATCCTTAGTGGTATTCTGCTGACCTAATGCTATAACCGCATAATTACATTATTAGCATATGGTGAACCACAATACACAATGTGTCCTGCTGGAGAGGATTAGGATAGATCGCAGCTTGAGCAGAGGGAAGAAAGAGCAAGAGGGGTGGGCACATGGGCTTGGTGCTGAAGGAGGTCTAGACACCTCCTAAGCCTTCGTCCTCCCAGTACATGAAGAAACCTAGATCTAGGGACAGGAAATGACTCAGCTTGCCCGTGTACTCCATTCAACACAAATCAAGGGGTGCCACTGTCACCCCCATATTAAATCCCTTGGCAGGAATTACAGCACCAGGAAAAAAGGAGAGATGCTTTCCACACTCAGAGATTCAGCTCAGACAGAGCAAAATGTCTGCTCTGAAGGCTTGGGACTCACATGCCTGAGCAGTCCTAAGAGCAGGGCCCGTGTCCAAGACCATGTGGAACCCATAGTCAGCCACACCTTGGCAGCTGCAGAACCAGGTCCCAGCCCACAGGAAGGCACACGCCTGCACTGTGTAGCATGTGGGCCACAGTGTCAAGTGCTCTAGTCACTCTGATCTTGGGTGACCCCACATTGCAGGCTTGTTCTGGCTCTGACCCTTTGCTCCCAGGGTTCCTTCTGCTCATTGGGTTCTCCTGCTGTCCAATAGGACTCACTTTCAGGGCTGCCTTTTGCAGACCTCTGTCATATTGGAACCCTGCTGTGTTGGAATCATGTGCCTGATGAAGTGCGGGTTACCCCTATTGTCTTCTGCTCTGAACTTCCTTCAGGAAGCAGCTTGATCTGATCCATATTGTACCCCTAGTGCTCAGCAAAAGGCCTGCCACCACCAAGATGCTCAAGCCATTTGAGTAGTCATGTAGGTGGGACCTAGGGGTGGTGAGAAGCTGAACATTCTTGGGCTGGGTAAGTGAAAAACCCAGGTGCTTTGCCGAGGAGTTCAAGAATGTGGTATGTGTTGGGAGGTAGGGGGTACCACTTGATTTCCCTGCTCCCTAGGATCTGGAGGTGAGGGGAATTCTACACCTGGAGACCAAGAGATTCCAGCTGTCAGGAGAAGGGGATGATGAAGCTGGTAGCCAAACAGGACCAACAGATCAGTGGAAGGCCATAAAAGTAAACTCAAATAAGACAGAAGGCAGACCATCTAGGCAAAGGATAGGGCATAGCCAGCTTTCCCCCGCTTTTGTTACAGACACCCAAGCGTGCATCCTCCCAGCCAGAGGGCTCTGCTGAACCCACCTGCCTGTCTGTAGCAGGACCATGCCCAAGGCTCCTTCCTGTTTTTCTCGCTCATGGAGTCCTTAGTGCTGCTGTAGAGAGCCATGTTGCTGCTCTGATTTCTCCCCAACTTGGCTTTCACTGCTGTTCTTGCTGGCTCCCTGCTGACTTTCTCAGAGCCTCTTGTCCAAATGCTCCAACCTTCTGGAGGCCCCAAACACACACCAGTCCCAACTGCTGCACTCAGCCGATGACCTCATTGGAACCACACAGAGTACAATTCTTCTTTCAATTCCATTCCTTCTGCATCAGTCTTTTTGTCTCCTCACCTACCCCAACCCCTCTCCTCTCATCTCCTGGCCAGAGCACTGCTCCCCTCTGCTCCCATCCATCTCCTCCCATTAGTGCCCTGGCACTTTCCCAGCCGTCCCTGGGTCTACAAGAAGATGGTTTCAGCTACCCTTAAAATATGAATTTTCAACCAGCTGGTCCTCAAGCTGCTGCCCCATATTCATTCCTGCCTGTCACCACCAGGCTTTGTAGAGGAGTTAGTCCACATGCCTCTACTCCCTCATCTCACTCCTGAACCCTCGCAATCATGGTTCTGACCCAGAACTCAGCTAAAAGACAGTGATGATACACTGTGAGTTAGAAAATGCAGATGATAAAACAGCATGCACAGTACAATTCCATTTTTTGAAAAAAGTTTTATACTTATGTATTTCTTCATAAATAAATGTTATATAATAAAATAAAGTATCCCTGGGTAATGCAGTTGGGGGGGGCATATTTTATTATTTTTTTCTATTTTCAGGTTTTTCCTCAATGAATATAAAGTATTTGTGGAAAAAAATATAAGCTCTATGGGGGAAAAGGTAACAAACTACTTTTCAAATGTTTAATAATAACCAGTGGTTTATATCATTCCTTATATCTAAATTAATCACAGATGGACCAACTATTTAGAAGTAGAAAATAAAAATGAAAGAATTAAAATACGGGGAGATTTTTCAAAGTAATCTTAAAATAGGCAAGACTGTTCTGAGCAATTACAAAAAGTTTAATGTTACCAAATACAATCAACAAACTCAAAATACAGGGGATGAAGTAGGGGAAATAATTCACTTATACGTGAGAAATGGTTAGTTTCCTTAGACTATAAATGTCATTTTTAAATCAATAAGAAAAATAACTAACCAACGAACAGAATATTGTCTGGGCAAAGGATATGGAAAAATACAGATAAAGATATACAATTAAATTAGAAGTACATGAAAATGAATGCAGATCTTCTAAAGAAAAGACACTGTTTTCTACCTACCAGTTTGGCAAAGGAGAAAACTATTGCCCATGTATAGCCTAGATAAGAATACGCAGAAACTGAGACTGCGTGGTGGGAGTGGAGACTGAGACCACCTTTCTATAGATTAGTGTGGCAATCTCTTTCCAAACTCCAAGTCCACACATCCTCTGAGCTGGTGTTACAGAACAGACCCAGCGGGGAGGGGTGAATGATATACTATTACCAAATGGACCCACCCTTGTGCTCCGGGGGGTCTACCCAACCCATACTAGGTTCACCTTGTCAGCTGCCAGGGAAAGACGTCTCTCAATGCCAGAGACTGGTGAAAAGGAAAGGGATTATTTATTTAAAAAGTTATACAGACTTAGAGTAATGACTTAATGTCTTCATTAAAAATACTAAAGTCCTTTAGAATCCCCACAAACACACAGTCCTTTGTTTTCCCCTTTGCCTAGTCTGGGTTCTGTACTGAAACCAGAAAAGACACCAGCCCTGGCTGGTGTAGCTCAGTGGATTGAGCGCGGGCCTGCGAACCAGACAATCGCGGTTCGATTCCCAGTCAGGGCACATGCCAGGGTTGCAGGCAGGTTCCCTGCAGGCCAGTTCCCAGCAGGGGATGCACGAAAGGCAACCATACATTGATGTTTCTCTCCCTCTCTCCTTCCCTTCCCCTCTAAAGATAAATAAATAAAATCTTAAAAAAAAAAAAAAAAGAAAAGACACCAGAGTTTGGACTGCCTGTCACTACCAAACCCAATAAGCAGTGACAGCAACTGAATCTTTACAGGCGCTTTATTCAGATGGCCAGCAATCTGGGAAGATGGAGGATTCATACCCTAACAGACCATCTTCTCTTTTCTTTCCAGGCCAGGATTTTTACAGCAGGGAATGAACAGGGTGCTGTGAGGAGTTTTGAAATTCAGGGAGGGTCAGGTAGAAGAAACTGCAACATTCCTGTCCTGGGCGGTTAGCCATTCCAGGGGCTGGTGATCATTTGCCCCTCCCTGAAACACAATGGCCTGGATGCCTCCACTTGTCCCCAGGCGTTAATCTTTAGCAGCACCCCAGGAGGTTGGCTGCCTTCCCAGAGGCCAGGATGGGCCTTATCCGTAGTTTCTGGAACAAAAGATTTAACATATATATTACTTGCTAGGCTTATAACTATTTACCTTAAACTAAAATTTTGCAACTCTTAAGTCCCCTATGAGTATCTCAGGAAAACAAGTAGAAGTCCATGGTTCACGCAGCCCATCAGGTCCACTTCCCATCAGCTGTGTCACCACCACGATCTCCAGTTAATGTAAAACCATGTGGCTGGCACCTTCTCATGGCCCACCAGCAAGAGTCCTTTCACCCCTTTTCTTGCCACAGTGTCTCTCCTGCGTTCTCCCAAACTGCTAAGAGAGAGCTCTGCATCGCTGCTGCATCTTGCCTCCTGGCTTCCTAAGCTGCGTGGAAAAGGGAGCCCCAAAGCCTCATGGTGCCTCCTCTCACGGATGCCACACCTGGGTTTAAATCCCAGCACCAATTTTCCTCTGCAGCCCCACCTCCAATTCCTCCCACAATCGGCCACACCTGCCAGCATTCCCATATTTTTCCAGCTTTTCTGGGCTGCCCTAGTAAGTGTAGGCAGGCGTGAAGCCAATCATCTCCAAGCTCTCACACAGGCACTGTAACCAGGGAGAGTTGCCTCCCAATTGCACCATGGGTTGAAGTCATTCCCATCCCCTTGGCTCAAAGCATGGCCACAGCTGTTTAACATATCTATAAAACCAGTTAAAGGTATAGATTTGTTAAATGACTATTCTAGAGGTTATCTGCAAGACTGTTGCTATTAAAACGCAACTCTCAATGGACCTGCTCCATGTGTCCCACCCCCCAGCTCAGACTTGTGGAGGTGAGGATATTCTCTATATATTTTTTTCTAATATTGCCTGAACACCCTAAGTTCTGGACCCCATTACAAGCTCCCATTTGAGGGTCCCCCCTTGGATGCACCCTGTTATACTGTCACATGTGCTGTTCAATCTTAAGAAATTATTCTAGAAATGTTTTTTCAAAGAACCCACATTTGGTTTCTTTCATTCTCTCTGTTGTTTTTCTGATTTTAATGTCATTCATTTTCTGCTCTAATCCTTATTATTTCCTTTCTGCTTCTTGCTTTAGGTTTACTCTGCTTTTCTTTCATTAGGTTCCTGTCTTAGTCCATTCAGGATGCTATAACAAAAATACATAGGCTGAATGGCTTAGACAACAAACATCTATTTCTCATGATACTGAGACTGGGAAGTCCAAGATCAAGGTGCTGGCAGATTCAGCGTCTGGTGACACTGCACCCCCTGATGAGGGCTCACCTCCTGGTTTGTAGAAGACTGTTTTCCTGCTGTGTCCTCACCTGACAGAAGGGGTGCAGAAGCTTTGTGAGGTCTCTTTAATAAGGGCACTAGTACCATCCATGAGAATTTTGCCCTCATGACCTAATCATTTCCCAAAGGCTCCACCTCCTAATGCTATCACACTGGCGGTTAGATTTTGACATAAGAATTTGGGAAGGACACAAACATTGTCTATAGCAGTTACTAAGGTAGAAATTTAGGTAAGTTTTTTTGTGATTTTTTTTCTTTTTTTCATATTTGAGAAGTCTATCTTTTTCTTCTTTTTCAAATATATTTTATTGATAATGCTATTATAGTCATCCCATTTTTTTCTCCCCTTTATTCCCCCTTGTGTTGGGAACCTCACACCTGGCTTCTAGCTAAAAACATTGCATTGATTACAGGAACCTGTGCGCTCCACAAGCCAATCGGCTACAGGCACATGAGGTGTCCACGAGTACCGGTTGCACCCAAGTAATCAATAAGCGGGCCCTTCTTTGTCTCAAGCTAGCCAATAGCAAGCAACCTAATCTCCTTCCTCTCCCTCCCCCCCCCCCCCATATATATACCCAGTTCGGAAAAATAAAGTTTGCAGCTTGATCAGAATCTTTTGTCTTGCTGCCATTCTTCGCGCCTCTTGTCCCCGCAACTCATTTGTTCTAGGTAGGTGGTCAAGCCCCAGTTGATTGCTCCGCGGGCCGGAGCACCCTTGCACTATAACCCTCTCCCACCATCATTCTCTCACCTTAGTTCATGTCCAAGGGTCATATATATAAGTCCTTTGGCTTCTCCATTTCCCATACTATTCTTAACCTCCCCCTGTCTATTTTCTGCCTACCATTTATGCTACTTATTCTCTGTACCTTTTCCCCTATTCTCTCCCCAAACCCTCCCTACTGATAATCTTCTATGTGATCTCTAGTCCTGTAAATCTGTTCCTGTTCTAGTTGTTTGCTTAGTTCATTTTTGTTTTTGTTTTTTTAGGTTTAGTTGTTGATAGTTGTGAGTTTGTTGTCATTTCACTCTTCATATTTTTTATCTTCTTTTTCTTAGATTAGTCCCTTTAATATTTCATATAATAAAGGCTGGGTGATGATGAGTTCCTTGAAGTTGACCTTACCTGGGAAGAGCTTTATCTGCCCTTCCATTCTAAATGATAGCTTTGCTGAATAGAGTTATCTTGGATGTAGGTCCTTTCATGACTTTGAATATTTCTTTTCAGCCCCTTCTTGCCTGTAAGCTTTCTTTAGAGAAGTCAGCTAATGGTCTTATGGCAATTCCTTTGTAGGTAATTGTCTTCTTTTCTCTTGCTCCTTCTAAGATTCTCTCCTCTTTAATCTTGGGTAATGTAATTATGATATGCCTTGGTGTGTGTTTCCTTGGGTCCAATTTCTTTGGCACTCTCTGAGCTTCCTGGACTTCCTAGAAGTCTATTTCCTTTTCCAGATCAGGGAAGTTCTCCTTAATTACATTTTCAAATAAGTTTTCAATTTCTTGTTCTTCCTCTTCTCCTCTTGGCACCTGTATGATTTAGATGTTGGAATGTTTAAAGTTGTCCCAGAGGTTCCTAAGCCTCTTCTCATTTACTTTTGAATTCTTATTTCTGCATTCTGTTCTGGTTGAATGTTTATTTTTTCCTTTTGCTCCAAATTACTGACTTGAGCCCAAGTTTCCTTCCCTTCACTGTTGGTTCCCTATACATTTTCCTTTATTTCACTTGTCATAGCCTTGACTTTTTCCCCTATTTTGTGACCATATTCAACCATTTCTGTGAGCATTCTGATTAACCAGTGTTTTGAACTATGCATCTGATAGGTTGGCTTTATCTTTTAGTTGTATTTTTCCTGGAGCTTTGATCTGTTCTTTCATTTGAAAGAAATGATCTGTTCTTTCATGTTCTTTCATATTTCCTTGTCTAGGCACATCTGTTACATAGTAAGGGGAGGAGCCTTAGATATTCACCAGAGCGGGGTTACCCCCCATCACCATGCTGTGGTGCTATATGTGGGGGAGAGGTCTGAGAGCCAATAATGCCACTTGCCAAGCTCTCAGCCAGTTCTCAATCACTTCCTTCACTACCCACAAGCAAATTGGGCCCTTCTAGTGCTTATTCCTGGGTGGGTGGGTTTGTGTCTGTTCTAGGACCCTGTGGGTCTCTCCAATGAACTCTCCTGTGAGACTGGGAATTTCTCTTGCCACCTCAACCCCCACCACTTTTTTCAGTCAGAGATTTTGAGGCTTTATTTCCCCACACTGGAACCCTGGGTTGCACTGTCTGTCTCACTCCCCAGTTGTTCCTCCCAGTTTATCCACATGCAAATGTGGGACTGCCTGGTCCACCAGCTGCTGCCTCACTTGCCGGTTTCTTCAGTCACCACCTTGCTGAGTGTCCTCTCTACCCCGCGTGATGGTCTCTGCCCCTCCTACCAATCTGAATAAATGTTTCTTCAACTCCTTGGTTGCAGACTTCTATACATTTTAATTTTCTGGCAGTTCTGGTTATTTTTTGTTTTATAATTTGTTGTTGTACTTCTTTTGGTTGTGTGAGGAGGCAAAGTGTATCTACCTACACCTCCATCTTGGCCAGACGTGATTTTTTCCAATATAAGTATTTAGTGTTATACATTTTCCTTCTAAACCATGCTTTTACAGTATTACACAAATTTTGGTATAGTGTATTTTCTTTTTATTTACTTCAAAATATTTACAACTTTTACTTGAGACTTTCCCTGTCACTCATGGGGTATTTAGGAGCATGTTCCTTTATTTCCAAGATTTGGGCTTTTCCCAATATCTTTAAATAACCTGTAATTGATTTCTAGTTAAATTTTGATGTGATCAAAGAATTAACATTGTATGATTTTTATTATTTTTAATTTGTTAAGTTTGTTTTAGGCCTAGAATATAGTTTCTCTTGATGAATGTTTCCAGTGTACTTGAGATGAATGTGGATTCTGCTGTTGTTGAATATTCTATGAATGTCTGTTATCAATTAGGTCAAGCTGGTTAATAGTTCTTCAGACCATCTATTTTCTGCCTACTTGGTTTATCAATTATTGAGAACGGAGTGAGGAGACATTCAGCCATAACTGTAGATTTGCTATTTCTCCTTTCAGGTGTATTGGTTTCTGGTTTACGTTTGGAATCTCTGCGGTTAGGTTCACACAGGTTTAGGAATGTTAGGCCTTCTTGGAGAACTGACCTCTGTTATTAAGTAATTCTCTTCATTATCCCTGATAATCTTTTTTATTTTAAAGTCTACTCTATCTTAAATTACTGTAAGTACTCATGCTTTCTTTGGGTTAATGTTGGTATGGTATATTTTTTCTATTCACTTTCCTTTAACCTATCCTAGGGTTTATATTTAAATTGCATTTTTTGTAGACAAAATGTAGCTGAGGCTTGATTTTTCAAATCCAGTCTGACAATGTCTGCCTTTTAACTGGTGTGTTTAGACCATTCACATTTCAAATGATTACTGACATATTTAGACTAAAACCTAACATCTATCATTTTTTCCAGGTATTTTATTCTTGCTATATTTGCTCTTTATTTCTTTGTTCTTTTTTCATCATCTTTTGTTATTGTTGTTGTTTTCTCTGGTTTTAATTGGGGATTTTTATGATTTCATTTCTCTCCTCTCTACATTTTTTTACTTCTTTTTAACTTTCCTAATGGCTCCTTTGGGGTTTACATACACATTTAAAAATACTCTGAGTCCATCTTTTATCCTAATATTATATCACTTTTTGTGTAGTAAAAGAACCTTATAACAGAACACGCCCAGCCTCTGCTCCCATCCCCGTGTCCTTGTGGTCATACATTATATATTTACATAATGTACAAACACCAGTGCATCATTACTGTTGTTACTTTATATAATTAGTTCTTTTTAGAGCAACTAAAAATGAGAAAAATATTATATTTTACTTTTGTTTATTCCATTTCCAATACACTTCACTTCTTTGTGTAGATCTAAATGTTTTATCTTTCTAAAACTCCTTGTCCCTGAAGAAGCTCTTTTAATGTGCCTTGTACAGTGGTCTGCTGACAATGAATTCCCTCGATTCTTCATTTGACAGAATCTCCACTACTCTTTCTCTTTTGAACATACTTTCACTGAACATAGAATTCTAGGTTGGCAGGGATTTCTCTTTCAACCTGTTAAAGGTGTTACTCCATTTCTTCCTTGAATGGTTTTTGATAAGAAGTCTGCCATATTTTAATTCTTGTTCCTCTGCAGGTAGATTTTTTTCTCCCTCTGTAGCTCATTTGAAGAATCCTCTTTGTCTCTGGTTCTCTTGCCCCTTGAATTCTCCTGTCTATATTCTTTCTATTGTGTATTTCCCATTTTTATTACTGGAGGCTTGTCAAGAAGGGGGGGGAATTATTCTCTAATTTTCTGAGTAAGTCTCAGTCTTTGGGCATGCAGTGGGTCAGTTTCTTGGGATGTAAATTTCAAAAATTTTCCTGTCCCTTCTCCAAAGATTGAGCTTCTATCCCTCTACCCTTATCTCTTCCCCTCTCATCAGTGACTAGCCCCCAGGATTTTCAGTCTGCATCCTTGTGGAAAGCCTCCCTGCAGACTAAGGCTTTTTTTTTTCTAGATGAGTCATGGAGTCTAGAGGCTGGGGCGAGTGGCCTCTGGCAACATTCCTGCTGTGAGGAAGCATCTGTGGGATTTCAGCAGCCTGTTCCCCTCCTCCACTCAGTGTCTCTGGATTTTCCCTCCCTTCCTGTGAGAGGCCTGGGGGGGGGGGGGGGGGGGGGCTGGGTGCAGGGAGGGAAGGTGAAGGTTCCTACAGGAAAATCCTGAAAAAGAGTAGGAATCTCCTCCCTCCTACTACAGCTCCCAGGAGTCTCCTACTCACATACTGGTTTACACCTGACCTCCAGGAAATCATTCAAATTTCTACTTTAATGTTCTACCAGCTTATATGGTATCCAATGACTTCTGCCTCCAGATACTAAATGCCCAGGTTCTATATTTGCCTGAAGGCGCCTGTTTCTCTTCAGAATGGCAGTTTGTCCTGCGACATCAATTTTCTGATGGGTTCACCAAAAGTTATTAATGTGAAGATTGTGCAGCTGTATTAAGTACACTCAAAGGTGTGAAGTGCTTGGGACAGTGCCCGGCACAGGGTATGCACCTGAGAAACTCTAGTTGTTGTGCATGTGCCAAGCATCTCAGAGTTCTCTCCTGAGAGGAGGCCTCAAAGCCTGCCACTCAGACACACTCTCACCAGCCATGGCATTTCCCAACCTGCTTGCTCATGAATTCACTGACCCAGCCCAAAGCTTTGGGTGAAGATAAGCCCCAATTAGGAAAGCCACAGAAGAGCCTGCAGGATCTAGACAATTCTAGAAGAGGATTAACTATCTGAGCAATGAGAGAATTGTGCGATAAAGAGTTCAGGCTCCAAAGAGGAAGAGCTCTGTACTTTGGGTTTTTTACAGTAATTTTTATCACTATAAAAGCAAAATAAGAATGTTGTAAAAAATTGGAGAAGTACTCAAAAGTTTTAGACTACCCTCTTTCATAATCCCTTCATAAAATTTCCATTGCTGTTATCGTTTTGTTGTATTTCTTCCCATCTTTTTTATAAGTCACTATCATACTAGATGTATATATTGGTGTGTGGTTTTTTGATTGAACACTATAATATCAGCATTTTTTTTCACTACCATGAACTTTTTTCTGACCTCCTGATACAGATAGTGGTGTTAGGTGGGCTTGGTGATTCTTCCACTTCTCCAAGCTAACCAAATGAACCAAAGAGAGCAGGAATAATGGAAATTAAAGGAGACATCCCACAAATTCCCCAGGAACAAGAGGGGACAGAACTTCCTGGAGTGCACTTTGAAACATGGTAGCTGGTGGAAGATTCTGGTCACCATGTCTCAGCGTGGGACAACAAACCCTAAGGAATTCTCATAACAACTCCTGAATGGATGAGCCCAAGAGGCTACCCTAGGGGAGACATCAAAACACCATGGGCCAGGAGAGTGGGAGAGCGGTCCCTGACTGCTGTTACAGGAAATTAGGGAGACAGAAGCCACCAGAACTTTCTTTATGGCCCCTCCAGCCTTGAGTTTTTATTACGAGCAATCAGTTACTCATCACGTGCTCTCCAACCTCCTGTCCTCTACACTAAGAAGGGACCTCTGAATTAGAGACCAAAGAAGAAGCGATGTAAGATCCTCTTAAGGAAAAGGAAGATGAGTAAAAAGAAATTGATGGTTAACCCTGAAGAAGGTGAAACTAGGAAATGTAGACAGTATCTGAAATGGGATATGCAACTGGATAGAGGGTCAAGCCAGCCTTTCAAAGGAAACAAAACTCGAGTTAGTCCTGAATAGTGTGAGGGCTTCATTCAAGCAAAGATCTCCATCACTGGTCACCCAGTCTGACTGTGCACTGGAACTGCCCAAGGAGCTTTAAAACAAACAACACAACACAATGGCAACCACCACTGGCTGCACTTTGGCTCCACCCCAGGGTTCGGGTAATTTTAAGACTGTCTACGTAATTCCAAAACTTAAAGAGTTTTGAGAAGCACTGGTTGAGATTCAGGTCTTTGCATGCAGGGCAATTTTACATTTCAGATTATTAAACTTGGTTCCTAGGGAAAGAATGACTTTGTATGGGCTTTTTTTTCAGGTTCATGATACAAATTGTCACAATATTTGCAAGAAGAAGATGTAACAATTTCCCTTTTGAGGGGATTTCTTTGAAAGAGAGTAATTTTGTTTCAAATGTGCGTGTTCACTTCTGTTTCTCAAATCTTTCAGTGACACTGGGCACCGAAGCCCCTCACCTACCATGTACCCCTTTTATTCTTTTAGGGTTTCTTCTCTCCTTTTTCCTTCCTTCCTCCATCCTCTCTGTGTTCTTTCTCTTTTTACTCTTTTTAATTCTTCTGAACAGAAACCTCCTATATCTTTTTCTGGCCAGTAACATCCAGTAACAGAACTTGTCACAGGTGTTCCGTAGACACCCATCACCTCCATGGACTGCACTGTCTTGGCTGGATTAATAAAAAGCAGCGGCACTGAAGCTTTTGCCCTTCATCAGGTTGTGGACATAAAAACAAGTGCCTAATCACAGATTTAGAAGAAGTAGAAGCTGAAATCAGTACATTTTCAGAGATGGTATCTGTAAATACCAGCACACTTGACAACCTGGTGCATCTCATGGTTGGGCTCTGTAAGCACATGCATAGACACAGCCACCTCCCCCTCCCTTTCTCCAGCCCTCACTATGACCCTTCCATCCACATGACAAGAGCTTCAGGGGCAAGAATACTCAGGACTATAAAAGCTGTCACTTAAAGCACTCAGAGGCACTCACTACAAGAGTCTCCAGGGAGATTCATCTCTTCTCTTATTTGTTTTCATTCTCTCTCAAGATTGTATATTTGATTTTTCTCTTAACAGTTTAAATTTAGCAGCTCTTGCTTTATTGATTTATCTTTTAAAATTTAAAGCCTATTCTGCAAAGTTGCTATAGATATTGCTCAGGTGATGAAGGGGACATGGCCGGGATCTCTGTCATCCCCTAGGCCCCTCGGTGAGGCTGATGGGACTGCTCAGCAAGGAAGTTTCCACTTCTCACTCCTTTATAGGCCTGCCACCCGATGCTGTATCTTGGCGGGAAAGAATGGCTTTCCAGTACAAGAAGGGCATTCTTGGGGCCCAACAGTTAGAGACTATTTGCCCAACTCCAGATCCATGTACAAGAGCAGCAATTTTCAGCCTTTTTCATCTCATTGTACACATAAACTAATTAGTAAAATTCTGCAACATACCAGAAAATATATTTTTGCCTATCTGACAAAAACTATAGGTATAATTTAGATTCATTCACACAGAATGGCTGTTGCTCTGTTGGCAGTTGTCATTTGTTTTAATGTGACAATCTGAGAGAAGAGAGGTCAGTCCATGCCTTGACGAAAGAGTCAGGTGTTGTATATTTTTAAAATTCTGGCAGCACACTGGTTGAAAATTGCCATGCAGAAGGACTGGAGTGGTCAAGATGGCAACAGAGCAAGAGGAGCAGTTAGGAGCTCTGAAACAGCATCTCCTCTCACAGCGAAAGACTGTGCCCAAGGGCTTAGAGAAGGAGAAAAAGCCAGTGTGGGACCCCGGAAGCAAAACCTTTGTCGCCATACTCTAGGAGAGCAAAGGGTTCTTTTTCATGTCTCTTTTGGCTGCATGGAGAATTTAGCTGATTACTGTCATGTTACAGCTATGTGAAGTCAAGCATCTGTTTGCTAAGAAATATTTAGATAATTGAAAACAGGATTTGTTTAAATTCCAGACCCTAGAGCAAAACTTTGCCAGGGATCGCTCCCTACCGCCCACTCTCACCCTGAAGCCCGGGCCTTGGGCCACAAAACCCTGGCAGGGCCCCAACAAGTCACAGGCTGCCTGGGGAAGGGGGTTTTCCAAGGTTGCCAAGGATGACACACTAGGCCTCGTGAGCTCAGAACGTTCGAAAGTAAAAATGCTCATTTTTATCCAGATGAAATGTTCATTTTTTATCCAGATGTTTTGGCTACCAAAACAAAATTTAAAACGGCAATAAGAAATTCCTTTCCTCCTCCAATCTCGCATGCTTATACTGATCTTGAACTCTTTCTTCGAAGCAGATTTAATGGTTTTTAAGCAACAAAAACTCCATTTTAAGCCAGTTACATTATTAAGAGTTCATTATCAGGTAGCTTCAGTCAATGCAGAGTCAGGATTTTGCACATTGTATATGTGCGTGTGTGTGCACGTGTGTGTATCCTGTCCAGAAAGTATCCAGCCATGTGCTATGAACAATAGAGACATTCACTGAAGAAGATACAAGATACAGGAAACATTGTACATAGGACAATGACACCCAGTCCCCTTCAAAGTAGGTACCTTGGGACCTCACACAGTTCTCCCAATGACCATCAGCTGACCCCTCATATTTTCCTGAATCTCATTGGTGGTCTGAAATCTCTTCCCTTTCAAAGGTACTTTTAGTTTTGGAAAAAGCCAGAAATCACAGAGTGCCAAATCTGGGCTGTAGGGGGGCTGAGTCATCTGGGTGATGTGATGTTTCACCAAAAGCTCTGTATAAGTCGTGATCATGAGTACACACATTGTTGTGATGAAGCTGCCAATCACCAGTTGTCCATAGCTGCAGCCTTCTGAATCATCTGAATAGTTTCCACAAAGGAATGTTTAAGCATAATGCAAAATCTGATGCAGATTTGTGCTCCATTCGCTCAATCATTTTGAATACAACAGCCACACAGTACACATGCTCACTCAGTGGCATCTACCACCACCACTGACTAGTACAGTGAAGTCGTCATTGTTCACACATGTGCATTTCAGTCCACTCTCTTTGGCTGCCAGGTTATATCGATGTCACACAAACCTTTCTCATTATATTGACAATGGCTGGACTTTTTCCCGACGGACTTCACATAATACATAACAACTCTTGAACATTTTATATGAGTTCAAGATTATTGAACTCATATAAAATTATAAAGACTAATTCTATTAGTCCTTATTGGAGCACTATGTAATAAGTAGCATCACTCACTCTGTTTCATAGATAAGAAAATGGAGACACAGAGAAGCTAAGCATCTTGCACAAATCTGAGGAACTGGAATGATGAAGTCACCAGTTTCTAAGATGAGTATCTGAGGATCAGTAGGGATGGAACTTTAGGCAGGGGAAACCATGATTTCTGTTCTTGACATGTTAAACTCGAGGTGTCAATAGATACCTTAGTGGAAATACCAACAAAACTTTGGATCCAAGCACCCGGAGTTGGGTAGCAAAGTAGAAACTTGAGACTTAAATTGGGAGACATCAGGGTATGGCTAGATTTTAAACCATGGTACTGGAAGGGATCATATAGGGCCATGGTACCCAACCTTTTTGGCACCAGGCGTTGGTTTCATGGAAGACAGTTTTTCCAGGGGTTGGGGAGAGACAGGAGGTGGAGCCCAGGCAGTAATGCAAGTGAAGCTTCACTCACTTAATTTAACCACTGCTCACCTCCTGCTATGTGGCCTGGTCCCTAACAGGCCACAGACTGGTACCACACAGGTGGCCCAGGGGTTGGGGGCCCCTGATCTAGGGCAAGAGTGTAGAGAAGAGGTCTGAGAATGGAGTCTGTGCATATCCTAATATGATCAGAAAAAGGACCCAGCGAATGAGACTAAGAGTGAACAGTTGGGTGACCAGAAGAGATAGAGACCGACAGCTTGTGGTGTCTGAGCACCAAGTAAGAAAGGTCTCAAGGAAGAGGAATTGGTCGACATTTCCCTAGAATGGTGGGCCCCAAGCCCACCTGGAGTGGCCAGAACACCAAGGTGTAGAGGAAAGGGACCAGTTCACTGCTGCCCTCACTTCCGGTTCTTTGACCACCACTCCATTCAGCCACCCACGAATGGATCTTCCCACTTTTTCACTCTGAACACCTGCACTTCTGAAATCTTACCCCCCAGTGCTCTATGTTCTGACTTTGTCTCTTTTTAGCTTCCCCATGCTTATCCCACCACAGCCTTTCTTTTGCTAATAGAGGGACTTTGAGTCTCTTGATGTCTCCATTTCTCTCTCTAATATTCTCACTTCCTTCAGTTTCTTCCCTTTCCAGACTAAATCCCTTGCCCCAGTACATTGCAGGGCCCCACCTGACAATCCCACCCCTGGATGAAGGCCAGATTCTAGCTGTCAGGTGACTAAGCTCTGCTACAGAAGTTTAGACATCCCCTCCCCCAGGCAGACGCCACTGCAAATTCATGATTCCCCATCCTGACTGGTTCGCCCCCACGCCTCCCACTACTGCCTGGCCATTCTCCTATTGGTTAGCAGTTAGATCTCATCCCAACTCTCCACCATAATTTCTTTTATTTCAAAGCTTTAATAATCTCCTCCCTAACTCAACCACCTCATTCCCCTTCACCAGCAAAAACATTTTTTTGCCAAGTTGGAAAATCTTTTTAGAAAACAGATTTCAGAACTTTTGGCCCAACTCAATGCTCTGGGGGGACACAAGCAATTTGAAAGAGAAATGATTAATTCTGGAAACCAGGGATGGCCTGATTCGTATTCCATCCCTGAGCCAGACAGAGAAAGCCCTGCCAGTGGGAAAAGGATGACAGAGGTGAAGAATGAGCACTGGCAGCGATGCAGACACTCTGCCAGACAGCTTGGGGGCTGCCTGTGCCCCACAGCATCACAGTGGGGGCCTCATTCTTACATGGCAGCTTGCAGACCCCTTAGAGACATCTAAAGACAGGCAGAACCATTCCATTCTTCAGCCGCATGTGACTGTTAATAGTTACAGAAGCCCTGGCCAGATAGCTCATTTGGTTAGAGCATCATCCCAATATGCCAAGGTTGCAGGTTCAATCCCAGGTCAGGATAACATACAAGAATCAACCAAACACTGCATAAATAAGTGGAATACATCTATGTTTCTCTCCCTCCCTCTCTCTCTCTGTCCTTTTCTCCCTTTCTCTAAAATCAATAAATAAAGATTATTTTTTAAAAATACTTAGAAAATAACACACATGCCCTTTAGGTTATTTCAACTTTACCCTCATTTCCTATCCTTAAGCATATACAGAATACCATAGATTCTGGTATGATACTTATCATGTAAAATATTCCAACAATGCCCTAAAAAATCAAAAGAATTATCATTTGTTAGAGTCTCTGATGCGCCAGGTGCTTTATGATATTTTAGTTATGCTGGAGACTGGGCTAGGCTCTAGATTGATAATGGTGATATAACCAACCAGCTTTTGCCTTCATGGGCTAATAGGAGACACAAGCTTTAAGCATGAGCTCACAGATAAAAATATCATTGTAAACAGTGAAAGTGCAACCAAAGTAAAAATAGAGTACTGTTATAATGGGTTCAGATATGTCCCCCAAAATATCTGTTGAAGTCCTAATCCCCCATACCTTGGAATGGAAATTTATTTGGAAATAGGGTCACTTGAACTGTAATAAGCTGAGTTAAGATAAGGTCAGACTGGAGGCGGGCAGGCTATTAATGTAAGATGACTGAAATTCTTATACAAGAAGACAGACACAGAAAGGAGAATACCATGTGAAGACAGCACAGAGGGGTAACAGAAGCCATGGAGGATGGAGGCAGAGATTAGAGTCATGCTACCACAAGCCAAGGAACACCTGGAGCCACCCAAAGGAGACACCAGAAACTATGAAGAGGTGAGAAGAATCCTGCAGTAGAGGCTTCAGAGGGAGCATGGCCCTGCCAACACCTTGATTTTGGATACCTGGACTCCAGAACTGCAAGAAAATAAATTTATGTTGTTGTAAGCTATATAGGTGGTGGTATAGCTTTGTTATAGCAACCCTAGGAGACTGAACTGGACACTCTAAGACAGAAAAATGGCAGGGCATAATTTAATGGTAGGGCATAATTTAGTTTGAAATGCCAATTATTCAAACTTCTGTGAGGGTATGAATAATTGGCAGAAAAGACAGAAAGGGATGCTACCTCATATAAAACTAAGGAATTTACTCAAAGGAGAGGAGGTAGCCCAGAGAATCAAAGTAAATGCTGGACAAGTAAGCCTTGGGAAGACAGAAACCATGGAAGTTCTGCAATCTGGGAGCAGGAACCCACAGGTAGATTTTTCAGTATGCCACCCTAAGAAAAACATGTGTTTCTGCTATTTTACTCCTTTGGGTCAATTTGACCAAAATTCAAATTTCTAGGGATAGCCCTGTTGGCTTAGCTTCAGTCATGTGCCAAGTCCTTGGAGGGCTGGTAGGAATAAATTGGGAGAAACTGGACACCTGGATAGCCTCACCCATGAAGACCACTTATTTTCCAAAAAGAAAAGTAGAGACTAGTAAGAAAAGGACAGAGTTGCTGGAAATGAAAAAAACAGCAGGATAAGAGACTCTCTGGGAATGTTACCTCTCACCTCCTAAAGGGTAATTAGGAAATAGGCAGACAGATCAGAGGTTGGGAGATCTTGGGAATGAGAGTAAGGCCATCAGAAACACCTTGTTGTGTTCAAAAAAATAGCAAGCATCAATGGATATGACTTGAACTGGGTGGGCAAAATCTGGAATAAGAGTATACTTAGTTGAGAAGATTAAGAGCTTCATTTGGGGCTGTTGGTTTGAAAAATCTATAAAAACATAGGAAATTGACAGATAGTACCATAAGGTGAATGCATGAGTTATGCTATGGAAGGGAGGTCTGAATGGACATGTAAGTTGAGGGTTACTGATGTATAAATGGAAATGGATGTGATCATTTGAGGAGACAGTGTAAGAGAAGAGGTTCCATGGTCAAGCCCAGAGGATTTCCAACACTTGGAATAGTGGTACGTTCCAAAGCCTTTCTGACTTCACCTTCATCAGTAAACATTTTTAGCCTTTACTCCCAATGTGCACATTTATTTAAAGTTATGTACATGAGCAATAATACTCAAATATTTTGTGTGCTATAAAACATACACATAACTTTGGAGGATGAGATTTTTTAATTAAAGTTAGTTCAAATAAAAATTAATATAAACTGAAAGACAACTGATTTGGAGGACAGAAAAGAAAAACCATGAGCCAAGAAGTGACCAGAGAGACAGAGACAGAATAGGATGTCCTGAAATTTTTTTAAAGTGTTTCAAGAAAAAAGTAGTAGGCCCTGGCCAGGTAGCTCAATTGGTTAGAGTGTCATCCTGATACTCCCAGTTTTCAAAAATAAGTGGAGTAACAAACTGATGTTCCTCTCTCTCTCTCTTCAATTTTTAAAAGGTAGTAATTATAATAGCAAATATTGTTGAGTAATCTAGCAAAAGAGGACCAGAAAAGAGTCTCTGGACTTGGCCCTTGATAGACATTGCTGACTCTGGCAGGAGCAGTTTCCATGGAGAAGTGAGTTTGGAAGCCAAACCAGATAGTTAAAGAACAAATGGCGTGAACTCATTTAATTGCCCCAACTGCCCTGCAAAGTGGGAATCATTAGTATCATTTACAAATGAGATCAAGGTTAGAGTTGTAAAGAATGTGCCTCAGTTTTTATGCTGCAGGAGAAGGAGTGAAAAATTAATACCAAGCCTGACCATACTCACAATACTTGGATTGATCCATTAAAGAATGCAAATAGATATAAAAATGTCATTAGATAGAAGCAGGGCTTGGGTTAAAGTGGGAACAACTGCTCATAAATAGTGCAATGTTGGTTGCAGAGCATTCTGGGAACTTCTCTGAGAAGAGAAGAAATTGGTACTAAGCCAACAGCAAAACTTCTCATCCCAGGGCTCTCAGGCAAAAAGGCAGGTTCACTTACTTCTCAAAGGGGATCTAAATATGGTGGAGTTGTGTCTCAGGAGGGGGTTGGTTCCGAAAGTCAGCCAATAAAGTAAAATTTCTGTAGAGTAAAAATGGCCCTTGAAAAGTCTGTTTGCTGGAGGCTAACATACTATATCTTAAGAAGCCCAACAAGGCACATTTTCCTCCTGTAGTTCACATTATTGTTTTTCTGATGAGCACCAGATAAAGTAATTGATCTGCACAGAGGGGTCATCTTATATGAAAACTACATCTCTTAAGATACCATATGAAGCCCTGGCTGGCTTAGTTCAGTTGGTTGGAGCATCATCCTGTAACCAAAGGGTAGCAGGTTCAATTTCTAGTCAGAGCACAGCTTAGGTTGTAGGTTGGATCCCTAGACTGTAAGGTCAAGGTGCATACAATCCATAGTCCAGGCATACACAGGAGGCAACCAATCAGTGTTCCTCTCTCACATCAATATTTCTCTCTCTCCCTTCCTCTATCCCTTCCTATCTCTCTAAACCAATGAAAAATGTTCTCGGATGAGAATAAAAACAAACAAACAAACAAACAAAAAGATACCATATGGTCCTGGAGTAGCCTGAGGACCCTAAGACAAATCAAGGGACCAGGGGATTCACACATCCTTTCACACACAGCACGAGGGGGCATTTACTCATCAAGCAGATTGGCCCATGGTATTTAAAGTGTTCTCAGTCTCTCTGAACTATGTTTGAGTGATAAGGATTTGCCTCCTTCCAGAAACAACTAGAAAATTGGGCACATTGTTCAGGCATTGAAAATTGGACACATAGTTCAGGCATTGTACTATGAATCAACTATTTTCAGATTTTGGGCCACAGGTAGCAGAGGACTGCGAACCCTGGGAGAAGAGAAGCAAATGAGATAGGCCTTACAATTGCCCAGCTTCCTTTGCAGGGCACTGGGGTGTGGAAGGCATCACCACAGGACCTCCCTGAGTTCAGAAGATAAAACTTAAATCTTAGGGAGGCTGAGGCAACTCAAAATTCAGAGTAGAGTTCAGAAAAGGAGGGAGTGATTCAAGAAAAGTGTTTCATAAATCTGCATAGGTGTCCCCTTGATTCTCTGTGAGGATTAGGCTATGCGTGTATACAGTAAAACTCTACTAGGCCAAGGAAAGAATGACTTGGGAGCTGAGAGCTGAATAATCCCCGGAGCTCACACAGATTAGGGGCACATTTGTGCCCCAGCCAGCCAGAGTCAGGAGTGCTCACTGATGACGCAGTGGAGACCCCAGAGACCAAACTTTAGTGGCAGGACCCAACTCTCCTTGGAGGGAAGGCTGCTCTAGACCCACCCCAGCAAAGCTTAAATGAGCCACCAGTAGCTCGTTTGCCTGTCAAAAGTTCCTCACAACATTTGATGGAAGGAAACAAAATGAAATTTTTCAAGAAGCAGGAAAACACACTCATATGATTGCTGTGAAATGTGCATTGTTGGACTTGTGTAAGCCAAGTGTGGCACAGCATTGCTCCGCTGCTTAAGGCCCCGACTTGATGCTGGCCCTTCACTTTGGAACCTGCTTTATGCACTGGCCTTCCCTTACACATGGGCAGATTCTTCCAATCTCCCCCTTCTTCCTGGTCTCATGGGATTTTGCTAGAGAAAGAGCACAGGAGTCTTAATGTCCCAACTACTCACTTTACATCAATTACTTAGAACATGACTTCTGCAAATGGTCATGGTCCTCATCACAAAAGAATAAAACAGAAATGTATGTAATTCACATCAGAGACATTAATATGTCTTTAAAGTATAGTCTTGATGGTTCTATATATTATTTTTATTGTTCTTTGGGATATTGTATGACATTAAGTAGAATAAAATATAAGATGTTCATCTTCCAAAGTATGGAACAAATGAAAATTAGCATAATTCATGCATCAAAATACATAAGAGCAAGAAGACAACAATAGTGATCTAAATGTAAGTCTTAAACATCAGATGACAGGAGGGAGGCTGAGCGTTACGGTACAAAGGGGAAGAACTGTGGAGGCGTGGAAAGACCCTGGGCTGGGGACTTAGTCAGACACAGGGTGACCCATGTAGCTATCAATGGCTAGTTCCGTGGCTTGGGACAAGTTCCTTAAGCATCCCTAGTTTGACCTCTGACACTGCCAGCTGTGCATTCTTGTACTTAACTCCTTTGTCCTCTATTTTCTCTTCTATTAGATAAGAATGATAATGAGGCCTACTGGTAGGGTTGTTTTGATTATTACATGAGTTAATAATACATTTAAAGTGCAAATACACATATACTTGGAGTGTGGTCATTAGTCAATGTTAGCTGTTTTTATTGTTAGTAACATTTTATTTCATAATCATTGCATTTTCTTCTGTTTGATGGATATAGAGTAGCCCCCTCTTAGTTGAAGTTTTGCTTTCCATGGTTTCAATGACCTAAAATCAACCATGGTCTGAAAACATTAAATAGAGAATTCCAGAAAAAAAATAATTCAAAGGTTTTTAATTGTCACCATTCTGACTAACGTGATGAAATCTTGTACCCTTGCCCTCCACCTGCTGAGGACAAGGATCATCCCTTTGTCCAGCGTGTCCACACTGTATACACTACCTGACCATCACTTAGTGGCCACTGGTTATCAAACTGACAATCTCAGTGTCACAGTGCTTGTGTTCAAGTTGCTCTTATTTTACTTAACAATGGCCCAGAGAGCCTGAGTGGTGGTGCTGGCAATTTGGGTATGCTAGACAGAAGCTGTAAAGTGCTTCCTTTAAGTGAAAAGGTATGTATGTATAGGAAAAAAACATAATATATAATAGGTTTGGTACCATTCTCAGTTTCAGGCACCCACTGGGGTTGTCACGGACTGTCATTTGTCTTCCGTTCTTGGCATAAGGATCAAATAGAACATAAGCATAAAGCCTCTAACAGATTGTCTAGCACATAATAGGTGCTCAGTGAATAATATATATTATTCAATAAATAATAAGGGATAGTTGGGTACATTTGAGCACAAAAATGTTAATGTTCTACATCAAAACATCAATAAAATGAAAGGACAAACAGAAGAAATCTTGTCAACGAATATGATGGCCTTGAAAATAAAGAGTTCATAAAAATTGATAGAAAAGGTATAGGAACGAAAGAAGTAAAGAATGCACAGGAAGATATATAAATGGTGACTAAATGTTTAAGATACTGCGAAAGCTCATTAATATTCAAAGCAGTGTAAGTTAAATAACAACAAGGTGGTAAAACACTATTTCTGGAAAGGGATCTGGAAAAATTTATCAGTAACCTTAAAAAATGCCCATGTTCTTAGAGTCAATAATGTCTCTCCTAGGGATATATTCTTAGGAAATAACCCAGAAACTGGACGAAGACTTATTGCGAAAGTGTCCTTGCAGTATTATTTATTATAGTTGTCTTCAGATGACGATAATGTAAGTTGACTAGTGTTGTTTTTCATAACCTTAACGTTGTTATAATATTGCTTTAACAATAAACACACACTGGAGGAAAAGATCGCTTTTAAGTTAAGATGCAATAAATAACACCTAGAGAAACTTTCAAATTGCTTTTAACCAGTAATCGCTGCTTCTTGGCCACTCAACAAAATGGCTTAATATTTCATTATGGTTGCAGATTTGGGGAAAGGTTCATTTGTCCTCTGAGGTGCCAGCGAGGTGCCGGTGCTGGCTGTCTGGCTGTGTGTGGCTCTGACGGTCAACGTGCGTTGGAGCTCTGCAAGTCGCAATAGCACCTGATCTACGACAGCAGACGCAGGCCCCCTGTGCGCGCAGGCGCAGAGAGAGGAGCCTGCGCGTTCCCCAGAGGTATCAATCCTGCTGAGCTGAGTCAGACCATCTGCGTTGAGGTCTAGAGCCACCTTAAAGTGAAAGTCATTGTCAACTTGCCACATTATCACTTTCTACCACTAGCATTTTTGAGAAACCTTTGGTAAGTGATTTCTTTAAAAGCCATGGTGTTTAGAATAGCCACAGTCTGAAGACACTGTGCTATCCTAAAAGTCCCTGAAGGCGTTACTTTTAACAGCTTTATTTTTGGCTTGTCTTGCCAAGAAGCAAAGTCATTTTGGGGAGCGAAGGTTTTATTTGAGAAAGCTAATGGCTCTCACTACCCCCACTGCACTCCCGCTCACCTAGAGAACGAGAAATCCAATACTGCGTGTTAAATTGAGTCTAAGATGTTACCTTTTAGGCACAGAATCACAGAGCAGGAAGAAACCGGAAAGTTCTGGTCCCCTGGATACCTGCAGGAGGATGTAAACCAGCCTGGCTTCTCTGGGATTCCAGAGAACTTGGGGATGGGAGAGGGGGAGATTTGTTTCCATCCTTATCAGTCCTCGCCACACATACACTCCCACAGAGCAAAGACATCCAGCCCCACCGAGCAGAGAAGCATTCTGTATGTTTCACAGGGGGGCATCCTCAGAGAGAGGGAAAAAGTCCTCAATTCTCCCCACCAGGGCTTGCCCAGCCACCAGCATTTACTTTGTCTCCTATGTCGCAAAGCCCTCTGTCGCACTCAGTACTCTGTAAGCAATCCTCATCGATTCAGTCCTGGGATTGCTGGGATGATGTGGCGGATGCTCCAAGAACCCCACGACAAGCACGCTGGCATTTGCAGCCGGCGGAGTGTGGCTCTGGTTGTTGGCAGGTGCAGGGCCTTGACAGACTAATTGATGTTGTAGCTGGATGACAGGAGGCACCCTAAACATCCTGTCAGAGGCTGGCGCTCACGAGTGGTCTTCCCTTCCGTCAGACAGGAAGACAGCCAAGCTGTACGGCCAGAGTCCCAGTCAGAGCCCTGAGTGCCCAGGTGGTATGGCTTAGGGCAGGGTGGGTTTCCCACCTTTGGCCAGTAGGGACTTCCTGATTCCCATTGCTATGTTCAAGTGGAATGTTTTAGTTAAAAAAGCAAAATAGTGTACCCATCTAACATTTCACTAGGTAAACCCCCAAAACTCTGGGGATGGGAGGAGACAGGTTTACAGCTGCTGTAGTCCATTGGGCTGATTTTGTGAACTGGGCCCAGGGCCCAGGTGGAGGCCTGCATGGGGGGCTGGGTGGGTGAGACGCTGGAGGGCGGGGAGGCCACAGAGTCTTCCCTCGTCCCTCTGGGTCAGCACCTCTGTCTTCCTCAGGGAAACTGGGCCAGACACAAGCCTGGGAGGAATGTGTGTGAGTAGAGAAAGGGTGTAGCTAAGGGAAATGGCTCTCTAGCACCTGACCTCCCCTGTCCTCAGTCCCACCCTGGACCCCAACATTACCCAGAATGGGCCCTCTCAGAACCTCAATCCTTTATGTCTCCTGACCTCACCACCTTCTGGCTTCACTGGCTTTCCTACCCAGCCTGAACCCCTGGGTAAATGCTCCAATGACTTTGCTGCCAGTACTGGCATGTTTGCTGCCAGTACTTCATCATTCCAGGAGGGGTCCGCCCAACTGTGCATTCTTTTATCTTCTCCCTAAATGTCCAAGTACTACTGAGGAAAATTACCTAAATATTCAGGTCATAAGACCACACATTTCTAGTTGGCTTCCGACACACTTGCCAGTTCCGACTCAGGCCCTGGTCCCCCATGCTCATGGGCTTTTATTCACCCTCGCTATACCTACAACTGTTCCATTACAACCCTCCTTCTCTACCCTTGTCTAACTCTTCATAGGTGAGCTTCCCTTGTCTTCCCAGGGGAAATAGAAGTCACAACTCAGGAATTCTGCTGACTTGACCTCCTTTCCCCTTTTCCATCTCTGTGGAGATACCGGTCTGTCTCTCCTGCCTTTGAGAAATACTTTCTTCTCTCCGTGTCCCTGGGTCTCAGAACTGTTTGTAACAGAGTGCAGCCAGATCCCCCCAAAAAGGGATTTGTAATGGGGTCCAGAACTCAGGGTTTCCAGGAAATATTAAAAATATGGGGTGTCCTCACCTCCACAATTCTGAACTGGGGGATGGGACACATGGAGCAGGGCCATTGAGTTATTTTGCATAACAACAGTTTTGCAAATAACCTCTAGAATGGTTATTTAACATATCTATGACTTTTAACTGGTTTCATGTATATGTTAAATAGCTGTGGCTATGCTTTGAGCCAGGGAGATGGGAGTGACTTCCACCCAGGAAGTAACTGGGAGACAACTCCCCCTGGTTACAGAGCCTGCATAAGAGCTTGGAGATGGTTGTCTCCATGCCATGGGGCCATGCCTGCCCAGATATACTATGGCAGCCTAGAAAAGCTGGAAAAAATATGGGATTGCCAAATATGGGATTGCCAGCAGGTGTAGCCGATTGTGGGGGGAGTTGAAAATGGATGCAGAGGAAGATTTAAACCCAGGGATTTAAATCTTCCCAGGGATTGGTGCTGATATATAAACTCGGAGACAGCAGTCATGCTGGCATGGAATCATGTGGCTTCGGGGCTCCCTTTGCCACACAGTTTAAGAAGCTAGAAAGCAAAATGCAGCAGTGATACAGAGTTCTCTCTTAGCAGTTCAGAAGAATGCAGGAGAGATGATGTGGGAAGGAAAGGAATGAAAGGACTCTTGCTGGTGGGCCATGAGAAGGTGCCACGTGATTTTGGAATAAGAACTAGAGATCCCGGTGACACAGCTGATGGTGCTGGGAACAGTGGGAGGCCTGCCAGCCGAGCACAGATTACTGGGAAGAGCCAGGGGCTGCCTGAGCCATGGACTTCTATTTCTTGCCCTGAGATATACTACCCCTGACTGGGCAAGGTGGAGAAGAGGAAGGACTGTTCATGGGTGTTTTAAGAGACTTTAGGATTTTAACGAAGACATTAAGTCATTCCTTTAAGTCTGTACAACTTTTGAATAAATAATTCTTTTCCTTTTCACCAATCTCTGGCATTGAGAGCTGTAATTCCCTGGTGGCAGGCAAGGTAAATTTAGCCATTCAGTAATAGTATATCATCTCCCAACTCAGGTCTATTCTATAAACTGTTCACCTCTTTCTTACCTCACTCTGCTTGCTAACTCTTCTAAAGCTTAACCACCACTCTTGAGTCTCTCTACCTCTGTCTCCCTGATTCACCAATGTGTTCAAATCTCCCCATAGTCACTCTTTTTTCTTCAGCTCTGACCATTTTACTGAAACTTGTGACACCAATATCAATGAATGGGCTATTCCCAACCTCTTGCACAATGGCCTCTGGGAGGGATCTAACACTTCGCCATTTCTAAGTCTACAAGTCTTCCCTGGTTTCCCCCTTACCTCTTTGACAATGGTCTTCCCAGGACCCCACATTTTCTGTCTTTATCCTCTTGTTTGACATGGTTCCCTGGGTGACCTTTTCAATTGCTTTGACTCCAATAATCCCATCTGTTGATGATGCTCAAATCCTTGCCTCCATCCCATCTTTATCCTTGACCTTGCCCTGGAAAGTACTGCAAGTCCCAGACTCCACCCACTGTGACTAGACTCATCATCTTCCCTCTCTATTCCATGCCTGATTTCAATTAACATCCCCATCCACCAGGCCTCCCACCCTCGTAAGCTCAGAGTCCTTCTTGACCACTCCTGGTTAACCTCTCACTGTACCTCAAGCTGGCCAGGCCCTTCCACAACTCTAGCCCCTCTGTCTTTCATGCCTTTTACCACCCTCTTCTGCCTAGCAAACTCTGGCTCCTCCGTCTAAACCAAGGCAAATGTCAATGACTTCCTCTTACACGTCTCTGCCCACTTCCCTAACAGAGTTAGTTGTATGTTCTCTGGTCACACACATTCCGTGCCCTTGCTGTGGCACTTAGCATGTCATGGACCAATCTACCCTGTATGTAGCTGCCTTTCTTTTCGAGGCTCAGGGCTTCTCAATGGCAGGAATAGTTCCTTTTCCATTTGTGTATGTATAGTATCCAGCACAGTGTGTGCCCCTAGCACATATGGTAGGTATCTGTTGACAGAATAGAGATATCTGTCGCCCCCTTACTCCCCACTGTTCCCCATACCATGGAGGCCACGTGGCATGGAGCTGTGGCATCAGTCTGTGCAAACAGCAGACTGGGGTTTGACTCTCAGCTCCAACACTTTTTTGCTACATGGCCTCTACGCTTTGAAATATAGAGATATAATAGGGAGATAGAATCACCCTTATAAAATTCCTCTGAGAATTAAATGAAGTGATGCCATGTAAAATACATATAGAATGCCTGGTTCAGGGTAAGGGCTTATAAATGCCAGCCATTATTATTAATAATATGAGGGCTTCTCTGTAGGCCTATGAAGCAATACTGTAATCTTTTAAAAACCTTTGGCAATCCAAAGCTCTAAGGCAAGTTTGAATTAATAAGTTGCTGATGAATTTGGTTTTTAAAGGCATATGAGATTTAAAAATGTATAATATTTACATTTGAGCATAACTTCAAGCTTCAGCGTATATGTCCAGTGAAATAAGAAACAAGTCTTCATGCCTATTTAAAGTGAGAGATCCAACAGGGGAATTTAAAGATATCTATATTGAGTATCCATGCTTCAAAAAAGTTTAGTAAGAACTCTGGCAGTTTCCTTTGCCTGTGTAAGGAAAAGGAAAGACGTGTAAGACTTCCTTTGCCTTTTCCATAGGACCCAGAGGCAAAAGAACATGTCATATCACTTCCTTCTCTAAACCTCTTAAAACGTTGACAGACACACATTTGTACAGATGTGCTCATGATATATATATTGAATTATTAACTGTCTCTTCTAAAGACCCGAAATATCTATGCCACATTGGACCAAAACAAACAAACAAAAATCTAACTAGGCTTCCAGGAAGAAAACCAACAATTTATTCCATACAGAAAAATACATGAATAATTAACTCGCTGGGGTTTGATAAATTTCATTCACAAATACTTTATGGTTTGCTGAGAGTTGTTTAAAAGCTGTACTGTTAGGCAGAGCCTGGAGGAATAGACACTGTGGGTCTGCCTAGGCCCTGAAGAGCGAGCAGAAGTCACAGCACAAATGAGGGGCTCTTGGGAGCTGGGTCCAGACCATGCTTTCTACTCAGTTAATCTGGACGAAGTATGTTTGAGGCCTGAGAATGAGCTGTATGACAAGAGCATTAAAAATACAAGGTTTGCCCTAGCTGAATGGCTCAGTTGGTTGGAGCATCATCCCATAACCAAAATGTTTCAGGTTCGATTTCTGGACAGGGCACATGCCTAGACTGCGGATTCAGTCCTTGGTCGGGATGAATACAGGAGGCAACCAGTTCACGTTTCTCTCTCCCATTGATGGCTCGCTCTCTGTCTCCCACCCCCAATGCCTTCCTCTCTCTCTAAAACTCAATTTTAAAAAACAGATCCTCGGGTGAGGATTGAAATAAATATATATGGCATTGTCCCTGGTTTTGTGAAGTATTATGGGCTAAATTGTGACCCCGAATTCATCTCTTTAAGTGCTAACCCCTCAGTCCTCAGAATGTGCTTGTCTGTGGAGAAAGAGTCATTGAAGAGGTAGTTCAGTTAAAATGAGATCACTAAGGTGGGCCCTAATCCAGTATGACTTGTGTTCTTAGAAGCAGAGAAGATTAGAACACAGACACACACCGAGAGGAGACCATGTGAAGACACAGAGAGAAGACAGCCGTCTGCAAGCCGAGGAAAGAAACTCACTCTGCCAACACCTTGATCTCAGACTTCCAGCCTCCAAAACCATGAGACAATAAATTTCTCTTCTTTCAGCTTACCCATTTGGTGTTTCATTATGTATGGGGCGTTTATCTGAAATTGTTTCTTTTTTATTACTGTCACTCCCTGCAGCCTTGGTGCCTTCCACAGTCTCAATAATGCATCATCTGTGGCTGCAAGGTACATGGGTTCTTCCCAAGGTCTCCCCTGCCCCTCACCTATCACTTGCATGGCGGCAGTGGGTGGGATTTACGTCTCCTCTGGTCTCTCACACACAGCCACTTCAGGTCTCTGTTCTTGACCAGAGAGTCTCCAGGGCCCAGACCACACCCATGCCAACAGTGCAGATTGGCTGGCCCCTGGGAACCTTCTTGACAACCCCGGCATGGCCTCCGAGGGGCAGGCATCTGGCTGCGGCACAAACCAACACAATCTCCACTTCTCCTCCTGGACCACATCCCCCACACTCCTCCTGCAGCGTTTCCTCCCTTCTCTCTGATTTCTCATCGCCCTCCCCAACAAGCCGCTGTCTGAGACGGAGGCTCCTGTCACCTCCTCCTCTAGGCCTCCAGCCACAGGCTGCTGTGTGACACAGCCTTGGCTAGTGCTGCCCTGGGCCAAAAGACAAACACTCTGGGCCTCTGATTTGAATGATAGCTCCTTTAACACCTCTTATTCATTCTGTTAGCTAATTATTGGCTTCAAATATTTGTCTGGTAGAAGAAAAAACTTTCTGTGTTTTTCAAGGGGACAGTGTGAGGACCTGTGCTGGGAAATCGGGGGTAGGCGGTGGTTTGTTCCACAACAGGGCAGAGTTGTTAGCAGTCGCAGCAAACCATGAAATGATGTCCTGAAAAGTGACCTTCCTCTTCTTAGAAGCTGACAAAGCAGAGGTATAATGGCTGTTTCTCCTCTTATGTTTTTCTCACAGCCCTCCCTGGGCCTAATGCTGGGCACAGCGTCGCACCAGCCCTACTGCCCACGTAGGTGTCTGCAGTCCACACTCAACTCCCACCTCTCCTCCTACGCCACACCCACTGGGTGTTTTGACTCCGTGTTCCTTTACCGCATCCCGGTCTCCTCTCCCCAGCCTTACCCTGATGCCCACCATCTCTCCCCTAGACAAAGGCATCTTCCTCCTCACTGGCTCCCCCGCCCATCCAATTCCTTCCCCACATTTCACGTCAGTAGCCTTTACAAAACCCAAATCCGCTTTGGACTCTCCTTGTGTCAACTCTTTAGCTCACATCCACATAGAGCAAGAGCAGAGTGAGCTGCGGGAGATCTGTGACAACCCAATATGCAGTCACTGTCAGCCATGACAGTTATGTCAAGTGCCATGTCAGGACTGAGGTAATGGGGTGTGACGGGAACTCCCTTTGGAGGGGCCTGAAATGCCCAGAGCACAAATCTGGACACGTGGATAAAGACTCAGTTCTGACATCAGTATGACTGGGACCTCCACCACTTGGGGGCTATAAGAACTCAAAGCTCCGACCACCCAACGCTCGAGCCTGGCTATACCACAGGTCACTCTCAGAGCCCTGCCAGACTTTCATTCTACCAGACTCCTGCTGCCACTGTGGCCTCCTGGCTTGAGGCCCACGCCCACCTATCCACCTGCGGGTGCCACCAGTGACAGAGACTCATGCCAGATGCTCACTTCGCTCTCTTGCATTGCATAAGCTCCCCCTCTGTGTGTAACCTGCAGGTGACTCCATTGGCTTATTGGAGAGGTAGCCCCTAACGACTCTGGCATTGTGGAAAGACACAAACATGTGCGAGTGGCTCCTTTTGGGGACGCTTCCTTGCTCAGGACACCTGCCTTCTTCATTTGCTTTCTGATGTGTGGGCTGGAACTCCGAGAACCACTGTGTGAGGAAAAGGGCCTCCTCCTCCCAGCGTGCCAGCTTTACTGAAGCAGTGTTGTTGCACCTGTGATATTGTGGTTTATAGTCAACATATGTTTGGTCTTGGTCCCTGTTTCTGGAACAGAGCTCCCAACCCCCTTGGAATGGTGAGAGCAATAACCGTGTCTCTTGTTATGTTAATGAGGTAAATTTCCGAACATTCCTAAGGACTGCAGCTGGTTGCCAAGAGAAGCAGCCCTGTGACTAGAGGGTGGAAATTTTCAGTCCCACCTCCCGGACCTTTGGGGACGGGGAGGGGCTGGAGAGTTAATCTATCACTAATGACCAATCATTCAATTAATCATGCCTTTGTAATGAAGCTTTCATAAAAACCCAAAGGACATGGTTCAGAGAACTTTGAAATTGGTGAAGACATGGAGATTTGGGGAGAGTGGTTTACCTGGAGTTATATCCATTCAAGATAAACTGGTAATCCAGCAAGTAAAATGTTTCTCTGAGTTCTGTGAATTATGCTGTAGCAAATGAAACAAACTCAAGGAGGGTGTCACTGGAACCTCCTATGTAAAGCCAGTCAGTCAGAAGCACACGTGACTCCCTGGGTTTGTACTGGCTTCTAAAGCGGGAGGAGTCAGGGGCACTCTTGAGGGACTGAGCTCTTAATCTGTGGGACTGGATACCGTCTCCAGGTAGATAGTTTCAGAATTGGGTTGAATGGCAGGACACTCAGCTGGTACGAGAATTGCTTGGCAGTGTGGGGAAACCACCCCCCACTACCCAAGCAGTGCCACTGTGCCCTGGGCAGCGAATGGATGGGGACTCTTACCTCTCTTGAAACTCTCAGAACCAGCCTGACACACACCTTCTGAAACCCCAGCACTAGCTGGGCAGCGCCTCCCCACTTCTCTGCCCCACTCTGAGCCTGTAGGTCCTCATGAACTCTCATCCCTTCATTCCTCAAGCCCTACAGGTGGTAGCCATTTTCCACAATTATCTTTGGGTTCCCTCCAGTCCTTTCTACCCTTTGAATCTTTCAGCATCTGTGCAACTAATTCCCTGCATTGAATCCCCTCCTTTGAAATACCTAGTGGGATGTTCTTGTCTTCCTGACTGGACCGTGACTGATGCAACTTCGGCACAAGGCGCTGACCTCTTAGCATGGTGCACTGGGCCCATAATGACCTGGACCCAGCCTGTGCCTTTGTCTTGCTTTGGATGCAGGCTAGGTTGCAGGCTGCGCTCTAGCCTTACTGTCTTGCTGCCTTTGGCTGTGGACATGGCTCTCTGGCTCACTGCTTTGTACCCACTCTGCCTAGAAGACACTCCATGTACCCCCTGCCTGGACTTACCCTATGCCCCAACTTGTCCTTGGAGCTCAACCTGTGCATCTCCTCCTCTAGGAAGATTTGCTGACGCTGGTCTCTTGTTTACTTACCAGTTGGATAAGGTGTCCCTTTCTTGGCACCCCGTGGCATCCTGCACTTCTACTATCATAGCACTTGATGTACTGCTTTGAAGCTGTTGGCTAACTTTTCTGTCTCTCCCACTGAGGAGCACATTCTGTCTTCTCTCCTTGACCCCTTTGCCTCTCTTTCTTCCTCATAATATGTTCTAGAGAAATATTTCTATAAGGAAGTTTGGAAGGGAGGGAAGGGGAGAGAGAAAGAGAAAATTCTTGTGTCCTAAGGTAACTTTCCATGGCCCCATACGCATTTCTGACCACAAAGTGCATTGCGAAACACATTTCCTTCTGGAATAGCAGTATGATTAGGATGCCAAGTCCTCTTTGGTTCTAATCTAAAGCTGAATAGCTTTTCACTTGTCTGGTTGTGTTTTCCCAGCTGAGATGGACGGGACTGGCTAGCTCCTGATGGAGGCTCCGCTCTGTGAAGTAGTGGTAGTGAAAACAGCTTCTGAAGGTCAGAAGATGACCCATACAGGAGCTGGCGCTGGAAGCAGAAGGCAGGGCAGCCAGCGAAAGACAACACTGGGTCTGGCAACACGGCAGAGCAGCAGGATCCCACTCAGACCAGCCTAAGGGTCCTGATAAAAGAGGAGAAAATGATCTTCAGGCCCAGGAAACCAAGCCAGCCTAAGGCAAACAAAGGGAGGTTTGGAGAGGCGCTGGCAAGGACGCTTTCCAGCTCCTTTCATGGTGTAATAGCTGTGTCCTCTTTCCAAGTATCACAGGACAAAGTCAGCATTCCTGCTGCAGGGGCTCCAGCAATTACAATTTCCACTTTGCCCCCCGTCCACATGCCTCTGGCACCCCTTGGATTAAAAACTCACTTGAATTATTTTTCATGTCTTCAAAGTAACATTTAGGAGGAGTTTCTGTGATGTTTGGGTACACATGCATGTTGCTCAGTAGCATGTGCATGAAATGCCAACCAAACAACCTGCAGTTGACCTGCCATGCCAAAGTGTGCGATGTTTGTGGAGCAACTAGCAGGGGGCAAGAGAAGGACAAGGAAAACACTTCCACAATTTTTTGACCTGAACAGGCCCAGAGATGGGAAAGGGTTTGTCCAAAGCCACCCAACGGGCGCTGCTCCATGGTGGGCCTAGGACAGGGGCCCGGAACCTCAGACTCTAAGCCCAGGCTCCACGCAGAACAAGGTGACACCACTCTTTAATTCACAGAAACAGGATTTCTTATCATCCCTGCAGCTCCTAGTGATAAATTCAATATCCCATTTCCGGATAAATCATTTATATTGAAATGTGTTCCTGGGAGGCCACCATGAAGCCATATAAGCTGGAAACATCATTTAATTTATTACTGCCTGGATTCCCAACTGCTGCCAGTTCCCCCGTGGCCATTTGTAATGCCACGTCTCCAGTTCCTATTCGAAGTCCTGCTTCCACTAGGTAGCAGCTTCTGCAGAGTGCCGTGTGGGGCGCAAGGCCCACGAGAGAGTGCGGCGGCCTTAGTGGACCTGCGAGGCCTCCCCCAGCCCTCCCTCCAGTCCCCTCTGATCTGCTCCATCCACCCAGCATCCGTGTCAGAGTCAGACCCCTTGATGCAGAGCGAATGCTACTGGGTCCTCAGCACCGTGCAGGATGCTTGGCAGAGAGGACCTCATTTTACCCTCATGACAAGGCAGCAGGGTAAATGGTTGTTCCCTGGTCTACAGGGCCAAGGAGGCTCAGACGGGGAGTGTGCAGTCCAGCCACAAACCTGCCACAGACCAGGAGTCACCTTCCCATTCCCATTTATCCATATAGGAAGCCCATACTACTGCCCATAACCGTAGAGCCAGGTACATATGTTTTGGTAGACATGTCACCGAAAGTCTCCTTCACAAAAGTGTCTGAGGCCTAAAAGGAACCAGAAATCCTTTATGTCCAGAACCAGCCTCTGTTATTCATTGGCCGTGTCACTGAGTCCCTGTGGACCTCTGTTTCTATGTCTATTAAATGGGGACCGTGGTCCCTGATCTGTTTGCTTCCCAAGAGACAGCAGTGTCATGGGAAGCTGAAGAGCATTGTGTTCTTATGATGTGAGGATGATGATGAAGAAGAGGGACCAGCAAATCACAGGGCTTGGAGTGACCTCCCTAGTCTCCTTGGGTGCCTGACTCTAACTCTACCATCGGCAACTGCTCAGAGTCCCCAGAGTCCTCACCCACATCTGCACAGGGCATCTGAGGATGTGCAACCTTCTGCCAGGACTTCCACTGACCTGAATCTGCCAGTTCTCCCCCTCCCTACACTGAGCCAATGATACATAAGTGTGAGAGGTACCCTTGTTTTACCTTTGGCCACTCTCATCTCCTCCCATCTTGATCTCCTGCTCACCCTCCAAGTCCACCCCCATCGCTGCCTCCCCTGAGAAGACTTCCTAAGCCTCCTCAGGCACTGCTTCTTCTCTGTGCGCCCTCACACCAGGCCAACACTCCGGGGACCAGCCAGGAGGTAGGTCCGGGACAGGCCGCCCTGCCAGTGAGCAGTTGAGGGCCCAGAAAGTGATTCCTCCCTCCTGGGGAAAGGTCAGCAGTGCTGGGCTTGCCTCTTCAGAGTCCGCCACACAAGGCCAACTCCTGAGACTTCATATAGGACACAGAAGGGGGGTTTTGCAGGCATTTGTGTGACAGCCATCGACCAGGTCCCTCTTTGTTGCCCAGACACAGATAGGACTTGTTCTCTCAAACTTTCCCCAAACTAAGGCCCAGTCTTGGCTATAGCCTGATGCTCAGTTCTCAGGTGGAAGGAAGTGGCATTCTCTCTCATTTCACTCTTGGACAACCAGCAGCCCTGCAGGGAACCTGCAGAGCAGAAATTCAGGTACAAGAAGCAGCCCATGCCATTGCCAAGGAGGAATGATGTCAAATGCCTGGAAAGAGGATGCTTCCTTAAGTGGTGGCCAAATGAAAAATGGTCATATCTTAGCCAGCGGTACTCAACCCTACCTCTGTGTGAGCATCACCTGGATTGCTTAGGAACAGCAGCAACTGCAAGCATTCAAAACCTCTGGGGTGGGTTGCAGACACATTGCTCTTGAAAGTTCCCCGGGGTGATTCTGATGCACAGCAAGGCTGACACTCACTTTTTAGGGCTGGGGTTCCTTTCTCATCTTCCCCTGTACGACAAGGATTTGTCCTACAGCTGCAGGACTTAGAGAGGGTCAGCACGTAGCCCAGGCGTGTCCATAGCTGCTCAAAGAGTGAGTCGAGGTAGCAATTTCCACCAGAGTACATTACACAAAACCAGTTGGTATGGTGGGAAGATATCCTCAAAAACACCAAGAAACTGAGAGGGATCCCAAGCAGAGGTGGGAGATCCAGACCGGAGACCCCATTATTTCCACTATGAGTAAGATGGGAGTAACCAATATGCATCCTGCCTGCCTTCCTGTCAGGGCATGTATGACTCCCGAATGAGGTTGCAGATAATAAAACAAACTGCAGCTTATAAGGCTTTGCACAACTATGAATTATTATATTGGATTAAAGTCGTCACTGCTCTGTTGGTTTTGTCGGCATAAAATACATTCAGCATAAAACAAACAATTGTGAGAGAAATTCCTCTCGTTAGATTAATTTGCACCTAGGAACTGAGTGTGTAGGCAGTGTTGGACCCAGGCTGCAGACACACCTAACTCATCCCACTCCAGCCCTTGCAAAGGGAACCACTCAGGGCAACTTGTTAACCTAATCCCAAGCAGCCATGTTAGATGAAGGTGAGTTTTCTGCCTTAACCAAGCCCACTTGAACCAAAAGCAGACATAACACCTTAGTGGTGGGGGAAGTTTTCTCAATGTTTGCTTGAACAGGTAATGTCTGCCTCATCTCTTATTGCCTCTGTTGAGAGCCAAGTATAGAGGAAAAGCAGGCAGAGAGGCTAAGTCAGAGCAGTGCAGGCTGGGTGCCTGAGCCTCTTAGAACACCATCGGCCAGGGATGTGCCAAGGCTCAGACCCCTAGTGTGGTCAGCAGGGAAGGATCCATCTCTCCACAGAGGGCTGAAGCTACCAGGCCCCAGCTGGTGCTCACTCCCACAGAGGGGCCAGAAGACCCTGTTTTGAGCAAGATTCAGAGTTGCCTTTGTCCTCTTTCCTAACTTAAAGAAGCCACATGAGTTACCCAATCCCAACCTTATATCCTTTATTCAGTCCCACCAGCTCCGACTCACCTGATTGATGACCAGAAACACTGAGGCAAGGACACCTTAGGCCCTGGTATTAGTCCACTTGGCATGGCTTAGGCAACAGAAATTTATGTTTTCTCTGCTAGTCCAGATCAAGGTGTCGACAGAGCTGGTTTCTTCTGAGTCCTCTCTCCCTCACTAGCAGAGGGCTGTCTTTCCCCTCTGTCCTCACATAGTCTCCCTTCTCTGTATCTGCATCCTCATCTCCTCTTCTTATAAGAACACTGGTCATATTGGATTAGGCCCCAAACTAATTATTTTAATTAATCACACTTCAAAAGCCCTATACCCATATACAATTTCACCCTAAGGTACTGGGGGTTAGGTTCCCAACACAAATTCTTTGGGGACACAATTCAACCCACAACACTTCCATCTTCACAAATTTCCCCAGACACCTCTTTGCTTGACTTTCACCCCATTACAGTTCGGCTACCCATGCTTGTGTCCCGGGCCGACAAAGGTGGCCTTTGGTCTTGCTCACCTCTATTGCTGAGTACCCTCTCCCATTTTCAGACTACTCCACTCTTGGGAGTCGTAGGAAAGAGCCCACCTTCGTTAGGACCCCTCATTCCAGCTCCAGCTGGGAGGTGTCGGCTCCTGAGCTTTACAACGTGGGTCTGGAGTCCCAAGGGGTCTTGAGTCAAGCCTGCGTTTACAAACAAGCAATGAGACTGCAGGGGTTGCCTAGAACCCCCCACCCACCCTCATTTCTGTGTTGCTAGATGAGCAGTGGTTAGCAGAGCAGGCTCTGAGTCTGGCTCAGCGCTTCCTGACTGTGTGACCTGAGGCAAGTTACTGAATCTCTTCATGCCTCTGTCTCCTCATCTGTTAAACGAGAGTGATGACAGCACCTGATTTACAGACTTTTTGTGATGACTAAATGAGTTCAATCATGGCACATAGTAGGTGCCAGACAATGTCAGTAATTATTTCCTCCTTGGAACCTGTGTTCTTCCCAACAAATAGCATCTTCCCTGTCCATCAGGAAGCAGATCTGGCCATGGGTCTGGCTTTTCTTTCTCCCTTCCTGCTTTTTGCGACCAGCCAAGGCCAGCCCATCCCAGTGTGCTGGTGTTACCAAACAAGAGGTCCGAGGGAGGGGTAATACAATATTCGGCCCACCTAGGGATGCCCAAAACTGCTATACAACAGGGGCCCCTCCCAAACACAAAATACTAATATCTACTGGGCCCTTTGTCTGCCGCCAATTGGAAAGACATCTCTCAATGCCAGAGATTTGTGAAAAGGAAACGAAATGTTTATTTAATGCTATTTAGGCTTAATGCCTCCACTAAAATATCAAAGTCCTTTAGGGTATACACCTACACCCACACAGCTCTCCCTTCTCCCACTGTCCCAACTCTGGGTACCGTAAATCAGGAAAAGAGCACACGTCTGTGTTGCAGGCCGCTGGTACCGTCAGCTGTGTCACTGTGCAGGATCTCGAGTTAATCCAAAGTACTGTGGTACCCGCTCATGGTCCACTGGCAAGAGTCCTTTGTACCCAGTTCCAGTCAAAGTCTCTCTTGCTTTCCAGGCCACGTGGCCAAAGGGGGCACCCCAAAGCCGCGTGGGCCTCTTCTACCAAAGCTGCAGGAGTCCGCGCTCCACCAAAAGCATGTGGCTTTCTTCTTCACCTGGCTGCAGGGATCTCCATTCTGGCAAAGCTGTGTGGTTTTCCCTTTCACCTGGACAGTTATCACCTCATGTCCTGGAGCCCATCTTTTCCAAGCTCTCTCGCAGGCACTCCCACTCAGGAGCACAGCCCCTAGTTTCATCCTGAGTCCCAGCTACTCCCTTCTCCCTGGCTCCAAACTTGACCACAGCTATTTAGCATATCTATGAAACCAGTTAAAGGGTATAGATATGTTAAATAACCATTCCAGAGGTTAGCTACAAAACTGTTGCTATGCAAAACAGCTCTCAATGGCCCTGCTCTATTGGTCCCTTCCCCCTGGGGGAGGGGGAGGATATCTTATATGTCTCTCCAATATTCCTATACACTTTGAATTCTGGACACCATTCCGAATCCTTTTTTTGGGCCCCCCACCCCTGGCTGCACCCTGTATCACTGGGACAGAAGCCCTGTTCACTGGGGAGGGTAGCTGGACAGATGGGCCATGATGGGATCACAGGTCCCAAGTGTCATGCTGTAGCACAAAAGCGTCAGGGAACCCACATACTGACAGCAGCCTGAAACAGAGGTTCTCTTGGTCAGGAAGTGGGACACAGCAGAATATCTCCCATGTACCCAAAGATGGCCCAGGAGTGGCAATGAGAGCTGGTGGACCCAAGGACAACTTGCAGGCAGCAGAGAATGAACTGAAGACCAGAGACTGAAGGGACACCACAATGTCACATGCAGCCCACAGAGGGTAACGCAACATGCCTGACCCCTGACCCCTGAAGCCTGGAGAGCCTTGGCATTTGGACGCACCCCCAGGGAAACGGGAAACTTGGATTTGACAGTGGCAACATCTCCTGCCACTTGGTAGAATGGGAACTTGAAATAGAAATTAAGTCCAGTTATAAGAAAATACAAAGTAATTTTTTACAGGAGGAATCTGTGATTAGAATTCTCACATGTAACAGCCCTACCAGGTAAGCCTGCAGCTCTCTGGCTGGAACAGTGATTTGCTTTGCCAGCTGCATCATTTGTCAAGATGCCAGCCCCAGGCCCGGGAAAAGGAGGGAGGGAGTCTGAGGGCCAGTGCACGAGTCTTCCTGGGCCCTAGTCAGCGATCAGCACGATCTCCTCTGTGAGAGGCTTCCAACTGGCCAGCTGCTGCCCAGGTCTGAATGTGACATTCTTCTGCAGCAAAGGGGCTCAGGAGCCTCCCAGCAGCCAGTCCCCCAGGCCCTCGGCAGCTGCTGTGGCTTTTACTTCCTACTGTAGAACAATGCGGGATGATGTTGGGCAAAACCTAAGAAGGATGCGGTTCCTGTCTGATGATTCTCTGCTTCCTGTCTGCAGCTTTTTCCTAGCTGGGGCTCTCTAGCTGCCCCTTGCTGCCCACAAGCTGCTGTCTGATGCCTCCCACAGGCGAACCCTCTCCAGAAGCCTCATTCTCATTCCCCCAAGACAGCTCAAGTTCACATCCACTGTCCTGACCTGCCTCTCACACATATACAGACTGGAATAGACAGTGCCTACTTGTTTTCTTCCCAACTGGAGCAGAATTGAGCCGACGTATTCACCCTGACTTCCCCATGCAAGTTTTAAAAAAAGTGAAAAAGGCGTCACCCTCAACCCCATTACTCGGGCCAGAAACCCAAGAGTCAGCCTTGATTCTTCTCCTCCCACCACAGTCTGCTACACACATCCAGCCCAGTCCTGCCAACTCTTCCTCCAAAACACGTCCAAATTCATCCATTTTCCACTCGCTCTTTTGCAACCTCCCAAATTCATGACATTTGGTATCACTCACATGGACTAGTGCAAGAAGCTCCTACTGGTCTCACTACTTCTGACCCTGTGCCTACAATTGCCTCTTGCAGAGCAGACAGTGAAATTGTTTAAACTGTACCTGTGATCACACCATGGTCCTGCTGGAAACCCTTCAACGGCTTTGTGTCATGTTACAATAAAACCCACCTTACCTTAAACCAGTTTAATGCACTAGAGCTGCCCATGAACACTTACCTCAAAACACATTATTAAGGTCAGAATTTGGGGTTCTAGTCCCAGCTTGGATACTATTTTGAGGGCTATGTAAGCTCCTAACCATCTCTGTGTTTGTAAGTTTCTGCACAGCAGTTTTTATTACCTTGTTATTTGGAAATAATTTTAATATTTACAGAATAGTTGCAAGAAAAGCACAAAGAACACACACACACTCATGCACTCACACATGCACATTTTTTTGTGAATCATTTCAAGAAGATGTTCTCTATACCATAATAAATGCTTCTGTGCGTCTTTCCTGAGAATAAAGATATCGTCTTACAAATACCATGCAGTTACTGACCCCGGTAAGTTTAACAATAAAAACAATACTTTTATCTAATCTACTACCAGTGTTACCGAACAAGAGGAGGTCCGAGGGAGGGGCAATACAATATTTGGCCCACCTAGGGATGCCCAAAACTGCTATACAACAGGGGCCCCTCCCAAAAACAAAATACTAAAATCTACTGGGCCCTTCTGTCCGCCGCCAATTGGAAAGACATCTCTTAATGCCAGAGATTTGTGAAAAGGAAACAAAATGTTTATTTAATGCTATTCAGGCCTAATGCCACCACTAAAATATCAAAGTCCTTTAGGGTATACACTTACACCCACACAGCGCTCCCTTCTCCCACTGTCCCAACTCCGGGTACCGTAAATCAGGAAAAGAGCACACGTCTGTGTTGTAGGCCGCTGGCACCGTCAGCTGTGTCACTGTGCAGGATCTCGAGTTAATCCAAAGTACCGTGGTACCCTCTCATGGTCCACTGGCAAGAGTCCTTTGTACCCAGTTCCAGTCAAAGTCTCTCTTGCTTTTTCAGGCCCCGCAGCCAAAGGGGGCACCCCAAAGCCGCGTGGGCCTCTTCTACCAAAGCTGCAGGAGTCCACACTCCACCAAAAGCATGTGGCTTTCTTCTTCACCTGGCTGCAGGGATCTCCATTCTAGCAAAGCTGCGTGGTTTTTCCCTTTCACCTGGGAAAGAGGGGGTCCGCACCCTGCCAAAACCACGTGGCTCCCTCTTTCACCTCACCAAGACGGGGTCCTTACTCTGCTGAAACCCCGTGGCTCTCTCTCTCTCATCTGGCCAAGCGGGGACCCTTCATGTCCTGGAGCCAGTCTTTTCCAAGCTCTCATCTAGGCGCTCTCACTCAGGAGCGCAGCCCCTTGTTACATTGAGTCCAAGCCCTTCTCACTCCGGAGAGCAGACCTTAGTTCCCATCCTGAGTCCCTGCCACAACCTTCTCCCTTCTTCCTTCTCCTCCAGGAGTCCAGCTCCTAGTTTTTTTTTCCTCCTGAGTCCCAGTCTTTCTCCCTGGCTCCAAACTTGGCCACTGCTATTTAACATATTTATGAAACCGGTTAAAGGTTATAGATATGTTAAATAACCATTCCTCCAGAAGTTAGCTCCAAAACTGTTGCTATGCAAAATAGCTCTCAATGGCCTGGCTCCATTCATCCCTTCCCCCTGGGGGGGGGGGCAGTGAGGACATCTTATATGTCTCTTCAATATTTCTATACACTTTGAATTCTGGACACTTTTCTAAATCTTTTTTGCCCCCCCCCCCCCCCCCGTCTGCACCCTGTATCACCAGCACTGCATTTTAAAAACACATTCAACAGCAGAACTCTGTCAAATGAAATCTTACTTGTGCTCCCAATGGACAGCACAGATGAACACGGAAGACTCACTCGACGTGGGAGGCCACAGGGGGCTGTGTATTCATTCCCTGCTGCCCTTGCAACGAATGACAGACTTGGTGGCTTCAAACAACGCAGGTTTATTACTTCACAGTTCTGGAGGTCGGAAGTCTACCATCAGTCTCACAGGGGTGGAGTCAGGGCGTCACGGGCTGATTTCTTTTGGAGGCCTCAGGAAGAATCCATTTTCTTGCCTCTTCTCCTTCTGGAGCCTGCCTGCGTTCCTCAGCTTTACGACCCCTTCCTTGAATCACTCCAACATCTTGCCTCCACTCTCACATCTCCTACCTCCACTTTGATCTCTTTGCCTCCTTCTTATAAGCACCTTGAGATCACATTTGGCCTTCCTGAGTAACCCAGGAAAATCCCCCCCTCAAGATCTGTAACTTAATCACATCTCAAATCCTCTTTGCAAAGAAGGTAACGGGCTCTGGAAATTAAGACGTGGATGTCTTTTTGGAGGGCCATTATTCAGCCTACCACAGGACACATAGGAGCAGGTTGTAGACTGCACAAAGGCCACAGAAATGCAGCCTGTGGTTCACTTGCCAAATCCTTCGTTGTTTTCTTCAGAAAATGGCCCTGTCTGATGCCAGACGCATGCCCAGAGGAATGCATCTACACAAAGGCCCCATGTAGCCAGCTGGCGGCCAACTCCGTCACGCCCTCTTTCCCGCTAGGTCCCCAGAGACTCCTTTGGAGCAATGCTTACATTTCTAGGATCTGTTTAAAACCCCAGGACTCCACTATCAATATAGTTTCTGGCTCTGAAGTGCTACATTTTGGTGCCACATGGAACCGGGTCCCAGAGCTCCTGGGGAACAGCTCTCCATCTGTGCATGCTGTGACCCAAATACAAAGGGGGCCCCTGACAGGCAGCCAGGGCTACCCAAGGGGAGCTCCAAAGACACACACTTGGAACTTCCTGTGCCTCTCCGTCCTGTCCTCACTCTTGCCTTCATGGTTTCCCCAAGCTAAGCTCTCAGCATCCACCATTCACTTACCCAGTTGCTGACCCAAGGCTCCCTCATGACTGCTTCTGTTCAGCTGTGCAGCCCTGCCCTTTCAGAGCCAGGCTGAGAGTTCCCAGGTATCTCTGAAATTGCTCTGGGGGAGGCCTCCCTACGTCACATGCTATCCTACCCTGGGGCCCCCACTCCATGGCCCAAGTTCACATACTCCAGCTGTGTGGTGCACTGGAGACAGACAGCTCAGGTCCTGTAGGACACATGAGAACACCTTTGTGAGAAAAAAGGTATGGCATGGGAACCAGAAGGATGTTTTTGCAAACCCAGGCTTGCTCTGCAACTGTGTCAGCTGAAGTTATTACTGATCTGTCCCCTCTCAAAGCCACCAGCTTATCCCTGTTCCCCCAAAAATGACACCAGAAGGGCCTCTGCCTTTCCAGATTCTGCCTGCCCTCGCGTCTCCATAATTACAGTTAGCTTGGCAGTGATGACTATTTTTCTCCTTCTCCACCTCTCCTCCTCTTTCTCTCCCCTTTGTTGTTCGCTGTCTTTCTCTTCCTCTTTGTTCTTCTTTCTATCTTTAGATTCTGTAACACCAGCCCAGAAAACCTCTGTTCCTGATTTCTCATCCATTTCCCACTTTGAGAGGGTCCACCTTGATGTTCTCTAATTCAGAGTCCCTCCCTAGCTATAGTCCCGTGTCTCCTGCCTGCAGGACAGCTGGGTCACCTCCGCTCCTGCTGAATCATTCTGCAGACAGATGGGCCATGATTCTGTCCGGGACACTGTGTTCTGTAGTCACACCTGCATGGAGCTCCTGGCACCTTCTCCCACAGATGTCCAGTGCCCAGCTCCCATCAGAACCTGTCTTTCCTCCATACCCCCAAGGCTCATTCCAGGCTGCCCCTCAATATACAGCGAGCTTGGGAGTTCCTCTACAAGGACAGACACATGCACTTCTCTCCATGCTACTGCCATTCCATCTGACCCTTGGAATAATAACCTTCCCAGACACCATGAGTATCAGCCCACAGCCTCTGCCTGTAGCCCCAACATCCATGGGCCAGCATGTGGCGTCCCAGCTCTGCTTCCCCACATCCAGGCAGCTCCTGCCCTGGCCTAGCTAAGCCCAAGACACTAGGCAGGCTGTTCTCTGCTGCTGGCAGGCCAAGGCTGGGACCCTCAGCCCAGGAGGCTTTGGGACCTGAAACATGAAGGTGGGGACCAGCCACATATGGGCCACATGTCTCATTGGGATGGAGGTGTGCCCACAATCCTACTGTATTTTGCTCCATCTCAGCTACCAGAGAGGTAAAGGTAGGGGGGTCTTTGCTGTGCCCACCATCTATCCTGCTCCTTTTCCCCTCCCCAGAGACGGAATTCACATTTTGCCCATTTCATAGGCAAGGTAATTAATGCCTTTCAAATTTTACCTTTTCTTTTCTGAGGAACCCAAAGGTTCATTTCTGGAATCAGATTTATGTTAAAGGCTTTTACAATTACCCTGCAAATGAGTTTCCTCTCTAGCAGAACAACGGAGACCTAACAGACCTGCTAAATTGCTCCCCGGCCAGCGTTAAATTGATTCAAAGACCGAGGGCATGGCCACACCAGGAAGCGCAGGAGGCGGGCGGCCGGGCTGCAGGACTGTGCAGAGGAAACGCCGGACAGTGGCTTCTCTGCATCGGGCAGGCCATGGAGCCAGCAGCCAAAATGCCCACAGCCTGTGAAGACAGGGAACCTTCCCTCGGAGAGTGAGAGAGGGCGGCAGCTCCCCGAGGCCCCCAGAGGTCAGCCAGACTGAGGTGACCCGAGGCAGAGGCACCCTAGAGAAGTTTCCCTTAGTGCAAGTCCTATGAGGACGTGGGGCGCTCCGGTCAGATGGAGGCTTGTTGGTGGGCCCTCTCCCCACTGTGGCCACCCTCAGCCCAGCTGTACCTTACTTCCAAGATGGGCAGTGTCGGCAGCTGGGCCTTGGGTCTCTCTCGCTTCTGGGTTTTCTATTTTCTTTTTAAAAATGCATTGTGAACAAAACTCATGGTAGCAAAAAGTAAAAACAACCCAAATGATCAACTACTGAGTGGATAAACAAAATGTAATTTTTCCATACAATGGGATATTATTGGGCCATAAAACGGAATGGGGTACTGACACATTCTACAGCATGGATGAACCTTGGAAACATCATGCTAAATGAAAACAGCCAGTCACATAAGACCGCATACTACATAGTTCTATTTGTACAAAATGTCTGGAACAGGCAAATCAGCAGACATGGGAATTGAACCAGTACTCGCCTGGTGCCCAGGGGAAGGCTGAGAGGGGACAATTTAAGGCTGTGAGGCTTTCTTTTTGGGTGATGAATATGCTCCAAAGTTTATTATGGTGATAATTGCACTACTCTGTAGATTTAGTAAAAACCATTAAGTTGGGTGCTTTAAATGGGTAAATTATATGGTATGGGAATATATCTCAATAAAGCTGTTTATTGCGCTGTAAGTGGGGCGGTAGGTAGGAACGCTGGCACAGAGATGGGCTTCGGTGCAGAAGGGTGGCGCCCAGCTCCCAGCTCTACGATTTACATGCTGAGCGGCCTCGGGAGAGTTGTTTAACTCCTCTGGGTCTCACTGCCTCATCTGTATAGTGGAGCAAGCACTGTCCACCTCAAAAGGTGAGATTAAATAACGTGATACGTGCAAATGCCTAGCCTGGGCTGATGCAGATCAGGGACTCCGTAAAATGATAGTTGTTACATTAGGAGGAACAGGCGATCCTGAGTCACAACAGCTAGATTCTCATACCAAGGCTAGCACTGCTTTGCTACGTGACCCTGTGACAGCCCAAGTCTCTGCGTCACTGGTCGTACAGTGGGGTGATAAGCTGACTTCACAAGGTTGAAAAAGGGCAGTAAGGTAACAGTGTGGAAGTCCTGCTGAGGTGGGAAGTGGGAAGGATGTGTTAAATTTAGATGATGGGTATGCAGTGTTGGGCTGTTGTGGAGGCTGAGAAAGTGCAGCTGTAACTGAGAACACTTTCCCCTGTGGCTGCTGCAAGCCAGAGCCAGCCAAGGGCAGTTCTGCTGCAGAAACAAGGCTTTGCACTCTGACTTCCATCCTGGGACAGGGGTCACCAGAACTGGCTCTGGTATCAATATGCAGAATGAGATCTCCTCGGTGGGATGTCCTTGACTTAAACTTGGAGCAAGCCAGATGGGTCTAGAAGCTGACACTCCACACAGAATCACGACCTGGCTGCTGCCCAGCCCAGCACCACAGGCATTTCACCTGGGTCATCTCACACTTTGACAATTGTAATGTGGCAAATATTTTTCAGAATTTCTCTGAGGTTGACCGTGCGCTAGGCAGTGGATGTGAAGAGATGAATTTAACAGTCTCATGGGGGAGTCAGACTCTTCAGTAAGTGATTTCACACGTAACAGTGCAGGAGTCATGCTAATGGGTGGTATAAGCAGGGTGTGGTGGGAACATGAGGGAAGAGAATTCATTCTGCCTGGAAGGAACTGGGAAGCTACCTCCAAGGAGTGTTATTTGAGCTAGCCTTGAGGATCATGAAGTGGGTAAGGCTATTTCTGTTCAATGGAACAGCAGAAGAAAGAAACAAGGTTGTAAAGTCATTTGACCAGTGGGTAAAGCCCAGGGTCCTTGGAGAAATGGGGAGTGCCTGTGTGGCAGATCACCCCTTCCAAAGATGGCTGCATGAATGGAGTTGCATCTCGCTCTACTTGATCTTCTCACAACATGACATTGATACTCCTCTATCAAGAGATGGGAGTCTTTGTTCCCTCTCCTTGAACCTGGGTGGGCTTTTGGAAGCCCCTTGACGAATAGACTATGGCAGAAGTATGGAGTGTGGCTCCCAATGCTTAATCATAAAAGGCACTGCGGCTTCCACCTGCCTCTTGGATCATTCATTCTAGGGGAAGCCCAGCACCATGTCATGAGGACACACATGCAGCCCTGCGGATGGAAATCGAGGCCCCTAGGCAACAGCCAGCACCAGCTCATCAGCCGTGTGAGTAAGCCAGCCACCTTCTAAACGAATCTTCCAGCCTCAAGCTTTCAGAAGATCCCAACAGTCATCCAACTGTAGCTGACCTCTGACTGCAACGTGAGGCACCCCCGCAAGCAAGAATTACACTGTCAAGTTGTTTCTGGATTTCTGACTCACCTAATCCATAAGCACAACACATGTTATTGTTTTTTTTAATTAAATATTTTATTGTTGTTCTTTAACAGTTGTCCCAATTTCCCCCCTTTACTCTTCTCCACCCAGCCAACTCTCTGCTCTCACAGTCAATCCCCACCCATTTGTCCATGTTCATGGGTCATACATACATGTTCCTAGACTAGTCCCTTTCCCTTCTCTCCACCGTTATTCCAATCCCCCCACCTCTCTGGTCACTGTCAATCTGTTCTGTGTTTCCATGCCTCTGCTTCCATTTTGGTCATTTGCTTGTTTTATTCATTAGGCTCCTCTTATTGGTGAGATTACATGGTATTTGTTTTTCACCACCTGGCTTACTTCACTTGGCATAATATTCTCTATTTCCATCCATGCTGTCACAAAGGGTAGGAGCTCCTTCTTTCTTTCTGTTGTATAGTACTCCATCATATAAATATACCACAGTTTTTTTGATCCACTCATTTACTGATGGGTACTTAGGCTATTTCCAGCATTTGGCTATTATAAATAATGCTGCTATGAACATAGGGGTGCATAGGTTCTTTTGAATTGGTGATTCAGGATTTTTAGGGTATAATCCCTGCAGTGGAATCTTTGGGTCAAAAGGCAGTTTCATTTTTAGTTTTTGTTTTTTTTCTTTTTCTTTAAATTTTTTTATTGCTTATGCTGTTACAGTTGTTCTATTCCCCCCTTCATTCCCCTCCACCCTACCCCCCATCCCCACCATTACCCCCCCTTTAGTTTATGCCCATGTGTCTCAAGTTCTTTAGATTCTATATTTCCCATGCTATTCTTCCCCCCTTCTATTTTCTATCTACTGTCTCTGCTACTTATTTTCTATACCTTCTACCCCCTTCTCCTCCTCCCACTCCCCTGCTGCTAACCCTCCTTGAGATCTTCATTTCTATGTTTCCACTCCTGATCTAGCTGTCCTTTTAGTTTGCTTTTGTTTTAGGTGTGGTTAATAACTGTGAGTTTGTTGTCCTTTCACTGTTCATGTTTCTTTAACTTCTTTTTCTTAGATAAGTCCCTTTAACATTTCATATAATAAGGGCTTGGTGATGATGAACTCCTTGAATTTGATCTTATCTGAGAAGCACTTTATCTGTCTTTCCATTCTAAATGAAAGTTTTGCTGGATAGAGCAATCTTGGTTATAGGTCTTTGGATTTCATGACTTGGAATACCTCTTTCCAGCCCCTTCTTGCCTGTAAGGTCTCTTTTGAGAAATCCGCTGACAGTCTGATGGGGACTCCTTTGTAGGTGACTGTCCCCTTATCTCTTGCTGCTTCTAGGATTCTCTCCTTCATTTTAATTTTGGCTAATGTAATTATGATGTGCCTTGGTGTGTTCCTTCTTGGGTCCAACTTCTTTGGTACTCTCTGAGCTTCCTGGATTTCCTGGAAGTCTATTTCCTTTGCCAGATTGGGGAAATTCTCCTTTATTATTTGTTCAAATAAGTTTTCCACTGGTGGCTGTGTCTTTCCCCCTCCTGGTACCCCTATAATTCGGATGTTGGAGCGTTTAAAGATGTCCTGGAGGTTCCTAAGACTCTCCTCATTTCTTTGAATTCTTGCTCCTTCACTCTTTTCTGTTTGGCCATTATTTGCTTTCTTCTGGTCCACTCCATTGATTTGAGTCCCAGTTTCCTTTTCATTGCTATTGATTTCCTGTGCAATTCCATTCATTTCAATTAGTTTCGCCTTCATATATTTGTCTAATTTGTGGCTATAATCAACCAGTTCTGTGAGGATCCTGATCACCAGTGTTTTAAACTGTGTGTCTGAGAGTTTTGCTATTTCTTCATCGCTTAGATTTATCGGCTCTGGGGCTTTGAGATCTTGAGCCATTTTTGGTCTGTTCTGGCCCTTTAAGTGTGAGGAGCGGAGCCTTGGACTACCAGGTCGCTGGGTTGTGACGCTGTATATGGGGGCGTGGTCAGAGCGGCTGGGTGAGGAGGAGAGCCTTAGGTGGTTCACCTGGGCTGGGCCACTCAGAGTTGCTGGGTTATGACGCTGTATGTGGGGGCGTGGTCAGAGCAGGGAAATGGCAGCGCCCTCCCTGTGGCTTGCCGTGGGGACCGGCTGGGGACCGGCTGGGTCCCGGTCCAATCGCCCACTCCCTTGCTTGTCTATCCGAGCACCAATGCGCGACCACAGTCAACCCGCAGCCCTGCTCCCTCGCCATTTCCCTGTGGTTGCTCGCC